>NC_064841.1:73101877-73717190 GCF_024166365.1 Elephas maximus indicus | reverse complement strand
CTCTTTGATGCCAGTGTGATTTTAAGGAGCCTCGTAAGAGTTTGAGAGTCTCCTGCTGTGATGTGACACTATTGCCATAGATTTATCATGGTGTCGTTCCTCATGTTTTTTCTGTGAAATAAAGTAGTATGTTCCATGCAGTCTCAGCAGAACCTAAGTGCCTATAGCATGCTTTTTCAACAGAATGAATCTGTTCAGAACATCTTGGCCTTATCTTGATATTCATTCCATTCCAAGCGTGCCCGGTACTGAATATAGTGACTTGCTCAAATGCAATTTAGGATCTAGGTCTAATCAGTGATGTCAACATCCCGGGTCATGATGTCTTTTCTTTATGCATTATGCACCATTATGGTATAACTGCTTTCGTCCCCTTGCTTATACTCTTTCTCCACTAAGATTATATCAACATTGTATCACTGATTCAAGTAATTACTGCTTGCTAGTGACATGATGGAAACCCTGGGGGTGTAGTGGTTAAGTGCTTCGGCTGCTAACCAAAGGGTCGGCAGTTCGAATCTGCCAGCCGCTACTTGGAAACTCTATGGGGCAGTTCTACTCTGTCCTGTAGGGTCGCTATGAGTCAGAATCGACTCGAGGGCATTGGGTTTTAGTGACATGGTTAGGTCTCAGGAAAGGGAGAGAACTGAAACTGTTTTATTTTTAAGTAAATCCAGTAATCTTTTTTTAAAGGCACTCACTAAGAATCTTATTCTCTAGCATTTAATTTGAGCAATATCATTTCGTTTTATAAAAATAGATAATTGAAACTTCATCTTCTCCCAATAGAAAAATACCAAGTGAAATTTGCTCTTATCCTGGTAGAAATACTGGGGCCCTATTTATCAAATGTGATGCAATGCTTTATTTCTGGGACCCTGTAAATGTTATTTAATCTCAAGCAAAGCCAAAAACATAAGATTTTTATTCAAATTGAAGATGCACGTTCTAGTGACATTATGGGGTTATTATCTAACATTTAAGATGAATCCTGCAAAATCTTCCATCTTGGAGAATCACAATGAATAAACATAACTGTAGAATGACTTTTGTATTAAAATTTTTAAAAAATAAGTATTGTACATAAGCATTTTATAAAACTTCTTTATATCCATGAAAATCTCACTTTCATGATTTAAGAATGTGGAAATAATTAGCACTTTAATCCAATATATACTTCCCCCAAAAGTGAGGGACACCCTGCCATTTCTTGAATGGGCTTAGATGTTAAGGAGTCAGTATGGTAAGAGGAGGAAAACATTCCCCATGGAATCAGGATCAGAATGATAGATCAGAATGGCGTGCTATGACGTTATGGGTCTCACTCTCCTTCTCACCATAAAATGAGGATAATGACATCGCTTTGACCACTTCATAGAGTTACTGCCAAAATCAAATGAAATGCTAAGCATCAAATCAATGAGAAAAGCATGGGAATTATATGCATCATCAAAGATCAAAGAAAGATGTACAGGATAAAGATCAGTTACTAATGTAATTTTCAGAGACACTTTCAGATTAAAATTACTATATTAAGAATGGAACCAAGCATATATTCCAAAATAAAAAGAACATTTGCTTCTATTAATGTATTTGGTGTCATTAAGATTGCTGGTTATTTTTACATTTGGAAAGCTCCAAAGTAAATCTAATAGCCTTTAAAAACATACATAAATCAAGATTTATGGAATTCTTGTCACAGGGGTTTGCATTGCTTGTGATACAATGATAATCGCAAGAAATTCAGAAATCAATTTGGTGTTGAAGATGGCATTTCTGCTTCTTCAAGTGTCAGCCTTCAACCGTATTATCCCATGACCCTATGTGCTTCAAAATAATGTTTTATGTTAGGACCAAAGGGGAGAATTTACATACTTTTTTAATATTGAGTATTTCTATTTATCCTAATTATGGAAAAAGCATAATTTATACCAACTCCAAATTTGGGATTAAGATGTGATATTACCGTTAACTTCTCAGTACCTCACGGTCTATCGCATATCACACATACTATGCAGCTGACTTGAGTTCTGCCCATATCTGCCTCAAAGCAGTTAAACCAAAAAAAAAAAAAAAAAATCTTTGTGGAGTTAATTCTGACTCATAGGGACCCTATAGGACAGAGTAGAACTGCTCCTCAGGGTTTTCAAGCTCTTAACCGCTACACCACCAGGGCTTCATTGTAGTTAAGGGGACCGATTTCAAGGGGCAGGCAAAATAATTATGAAGTCGGTACAGGTAGTGGTATTCCAAGTGTTAGGCCA
Organism: Elephas maximus indicus; assembly: GCF_024166365.1. Lineage (NCBI taxonomy): Eukaryota > Metazoa > Chordata > Mammalia > Proboscidea > Elephantidae > Elephas > Elephas maximus. Next base: position 73,714,926 of record NC_064841.1, on the reverse strand, counting down.
GTACCATGCTCATAAAAAATATGCTCCTAGATTATATAAATTTGTCCAGATTGAGGGGAAGAATAGAAACAGGACCAACAGTTGGCAAAGGGCTTTAAAAGGAACTAGCTGAAGGAATTTTTCTGAGGGGATCCTATAAATATTCGCTCAATGTGTACCATTACTAGACCTCTTGACATTCTGTTTTCTTCTCCCTTCAATATGAATTATGCTTTATAACTGGACCTTGTCAGAACTGTTTTCTAATATACTGTACTAACCTCCAAAAAATATACACCTCAGAGCTGTTAATTAAAAGGGCCTGCTGGTATAAATAAACACATATGCTGCTGATCAGCCACCCTTTAGGGGCCAACAGTGGGGAACTCCTGCTGGACTTCTGTTAATTGTTGTCCAGAATTTTAACAGGGACTGTCTAATGATCTCGTATGGCTTTGGCCATCTGGCTCTCTGAGCTTACTTGCCAGTAAATAGCCAGTCTTCAGAGAAAGAGAGAAATATCTCCTACAAGAAGAACGTAAGATCTAACTTAGCCATGCGCATGTGCACTTAAGTACTGATTTATCTTAACTCACTATAAAAACCCTACACGCCTCATTTAAATTACCCTTTAGATTAATTCCGGTGCCAACTGCTTAAATACTAGCCACAAAATGGGTGTTTTTGCCTCACATAAGCAGCATTAAATGTAGTGAGGAATTTTAGAAGTGTGTACTGTATTTATAGTTATAAGCAATGAAGAATGCTTCCAATAGTTAATATTTATGAATTGTAGCTGACAACATTTAGTAGTGTGCATCTTGTTCTGCCAGTAGGTGCTATGGACCATCAAGTGCAAAGCCTAGTTTCTACATATTCTAAAATAGACTTAAGATTTTTGTTGTTATTAACTTCTCTAAATATTACAAAGCTGCGCTCTTGCCTTGTTGATACCTAAAACATCACCCATTTCATTTTCAGCTGAATGTCACATAATAGAAAAAAACAGATTTAAAGGAGCTAAAAAGAGAATACTGGTCATTCATAATAAGATATTGTTTTAGGAAATTTCTGTTTTATTTGTCTCATTTCCAAACAGAGATAAAAACCTGGTATAGGGAAAGAGTACCGCATCTCAAGATGCATACATGCATTTTTTAAAAATAAATACTCTGGTGTTGAAGAGAAGAATGTAATTGGCTATGATTATTTTCACATGCTGAGATACTGTGAACAGTGATCTAACAAGGCTTTAAAATTTTACCTAAGCAATGGAAATGGAGTTAATTAGCATAGTGGTTTTTTTCATTTATATTTTATCATATTGGCATTTTGTCTTCTAACAAAAAGATCCTTTACATTCTAAATTTTCAAACAACACTTCCTCTCAAATGATATATGTTTCAGCCAGGGGTATGATTAGTTGTTGACTATTATTAGAAAAGGACATCATGTTGGATAAAGTAAAGGGTTAGCAAAAATGAAGGAAACCCTCAAGGAGAGGGATGGACACCATGGCTACAACAATGGACTAAAACATACCAACGGTCATGAGGACGGCAGAGGACTTTTCTTTTATACAGAAGGTTGTCATGAACCAGAGCTGACTTGATAGCACTTAACAACGGTGACAACAACAGTTTCTAAATAAAGTAAGTATAAACAGAAGAGTTCATCTTGGCATATGCCTGATCAGGAAAGAATTGTGGCCAATGAAACACAGCCAGGCCTTCACTGTCAACCCTAAAAGATGTATCGATTGCTTTTATGTTATTTGGCCTAATTCTGGAAAATAAAAAGCCAATTTAATTTCAAAGGATTTACTAACACATTTTATATTGGGAATAAACCAGTCAGTATTTTTCATTTTAGTTTTAGGTTTTATTTACTTCTTTTTGTTCCACGGTGCCTGCAACCAGATCTGAGGATTGAATAGGGCTATGAGAAGTCAACTAAATAACCACCAAATTTTTCCAGAATTCTTTTCACCCAAAGCTTTCCTTCAGAACACTTTCCAATCCCAAAATCAAAACTTTGTTTCTAGATGAGATTAAAAATAAAATAAAAAAGCAAAAGAGCTCTTGGATAATTGAGAAACTCTAGCCTTATATCCTTCCAGAACCCAAAGCCTAGACTGCCTTCCATTATACTTCTTTTGCTACCCACCACATCCTGGTTATGTTTTTGGTAACATCCTTGGAAAATGCCTGAGTTTTCTGATTTTCTTTTCCTTCCACATATTTCTGGTACTTCTAATGATTTTCCACAGTCTATCTTCAGTGTCTATAGCGTCGCTATGAGTCGAAGTCGACTTGACGGCAGTGGGTTTGGTTTGGTTTTTTGGATCTTCGGAGTCATGGGGGCAATGATGGTTCATGGTTTGCCTTCCATGTGGGAGACCCAGGTTCCAATTCCAGCCAACACATCTCATGTACAGCCACCACCCGGCTGACAGTGGGGGCTTGCATGTGGCTATAATGCTGAACAGATTTCAGCGGAGCTTCCAGACTAAGATGGACTAGACGAATGGCCTCGAAATCTACTTCTAAAAATCAGCCAGTGAAAACTCTATGGATCACAATGGCGGCACAGGACCAGGCAGTATGTCAAGTTCTGTTGTGTAGGGGGTCACTGTGAGTCAAGGGCTAACTTGACAGCAACTAATTACAAGAACAAATCTTCCGTATCATCTAAATATTTAAGATTCATCCATTTACCTAGGTATTTTACTCTTCTCAAAACACTAAAACAAGAAAAAAATACAGCTCTCAGTGTGGAGACTTCTTGGCAGATATATATGATTTTAAAAAATGTGTCTGCCTAATAGATATTTGTGAAAAACTCATAAACTTAGCTCAAGTAAAAAAGTTATTTATTACTGAAGTTAAAGTTTAACAAATGTATGTGAAAAATCTGAAACTGAAGTCATTTGCTATTGTCACAAGTTATATCTTATTCATTGTATGCCCAGCAACACAGATTTGTAATTATTGTTTTCTGCATTTTCTTTTAAACCGTAAAAGAAAAAAGAAATTACAAGCCAAAAATACATTAATACTGACTCATATTTTCCTATGGCATTTCCTTTACCTGTGTTCTTTATTTGTATGGATTTGAGATACTCTCTACCCATTGCCATCGAGTCAATTCTGACTCATAATGATCCTATAAGACAGAGTAGAAGTGCCCCACAGAGTTTCCAAGGAGCGCCTGGTGGATTTGAACCGCCAACCTTTTGGCTGGCAGCAATAGCTCTTAACCACTACCCCACCACAGCTTCCAAAATACTGTCTAGTTTCTTTTCATTTCAACCTGAAGGATTCCCTTAACATTTCTTTTAAGACAGGTCTACTAGCAAAAAACACACTCAGTTTTTGTTTAGCTATAAACCCAACCCACTGCCTTAATTTCTCCTTTATTTCTGAAGAATAACTTTGCCAGATATAGAATTATTGACTGACCTTTTTTTTTTCTTTTAGTACTTTGAATATATCCTCCTACTACTTTTTTGGCCTCCTTGGTGTCTAATGAGAAATCAGCTGTTAATTATACTCATGGTGAGTCACTTCTCTCTTGCTGCTCTCAAAATTCTTTCTTTGTCTTTCAACAGTTTGATTCTGTCTCTTTGAGTTAGTCCAAGTTGGTGTTTGTTGAGTTTCTTGGATTTGTAGATTCATATCTTTCCTCACATTTGGGAAGTTCTCAGTCATTATTTCTTCAAGTGTTCTTTCTGCCCCTTTTTGTCTCTCCTCTTTTTCTGGGGCTCCCACTATACATATGGCGGTATGTGTCCTGATGTCTGCAAGTCTTTTAAGTTCTGTTCATTTTTCTTCATTCTTTTTTCTTTCTGCTCCATAGGCTGGATGATTTCAATTGGCCTATCTTCAGGTTTGCTTATTCTTTCTTTTGCCTGCTTAGATTTACTCTTGAACCCCTCTAGTGAATAAATTTTCAACTCTAGAATTTCTATTTGTTTTTTTTTATAATTTATATACCTTTATTAATATTCTCTCTTTGGTGAGACATAATTCTGATTGTTCCTTTCTGATATGTCCATTGTTTCCTTTAGAATTTTGAGCATGTTTAAAATAGTTTACTTAAAACCATTTTTTTTCTTGTAAGTCCAATGTCTGAGCTTCTTCAGGGACAGTTTCTACTAATTTCTTTTCTTTTTTTTTTTCCTGTGTATTGGCCAAAGCTTTTGGTTTCTTTGCATGCCTCATAACTTTTTTGGTTGAAATTTGGGTGTTTTGAATATTCTAATGTGATGACTCTGGAAATCAGATTCTCCCTCTTCCCCACTGTATATTGTTGCTATTAGTCTTAGTTGTTGCTGCTTGTTTAGTAACTTTTCTGAGCTAATTTTGTAAAGTCTGTATTCTTTGTCATGTGTGGTGGCAATAGATGTCTCTATTCCATTAGTTTAGTGGTCAGTTAGTGATTCAGTAAAAATTTCCTTAAACATCAAGGGTCAAGTTATTATTTTTATTATTTTTCTTTATTAACCATTCCTTTGGTTGCTGTGGAAACCCTGGTGGCATAGTGGTTAAGTGCTACAGCTGCTAACCAAAAGGTCGCCAGTTCAAATCCACCAGGCACTTCTTGGAAACTCTATGGGGCGTTCTACTCTGTCCTATAGGGTTGCTATGAGTCAGAATCGACTTGACAGCAGTGGGTTTGGTTTTTTGGGTTTCATTGCTGTAAGCTTTTGATTATTTTCCAGAATTCTGACATTTTTTGCTAGGCTATTTGTTTCTTTTCTAGAGTGGTAGACACTTGTATTTTCCTACTCTGTCATGTTTGTTAATATCTGGACTTCCTTTTTTACACTCATCACTATTGTAATTTTTTGTAACTAATGTCCTCATTCTCAAAGACTCTAACTCCATAAAGGCAGAATCAGCTTTGTCTCTTCGCCTTTTAATCAACATAGGCAATGGTGAAAATGGTAGGGCTCAGTAAACATTTGTTGAATGAGTAAACTGCTTTTTGAATCTTATAGTAGCTTTTGCACACCCCTGCTTGAAATGCACACACACACACACACACACACACACTCACTTTTGCATACAATTTGGGGAATGCACATTCTTTGCTTCATTTCCAAAGAACAAGCAGGTCTCTGTGTGTCAGGTGATTTTAATTAATCTCTATCTAGGTTTTTGTATTTTCTCAAGGATCTGAGTCAAACTATGGTAAGAAAAGTGAAATTTAGGTCTTGGTCAGCAGGTTGAGAAGGTATATAAGAAGAAACTTTCAAAGTATGGCAGCTGTAGAGCTTATGTGCAGGAGTTGAGGCAAGAAATGTGAAACCCAAATTTTATGGATAGCTGTGTGTGTATATATGTGTGTAGGGGGGACAGTTATCCAACTCATTGACTTAGAAGCCTTATTTAAATATTTTGCTCATTTTTTTTATAAATATGACCTATTTACATCATCCCACTGGGCGTAGAAAACTACTAATTCAAAGTTATCATAATAACTCATGACCCATAAATATTTAATAGCTCAGTCAACACGTTTCTGTAATAGTCACATACCTACAACTTTAGTGTTTAACTCATGCATAAAAGAAAAAATACATTGATGATATCCATAGGGAGCAACAGGGCTGACTTGTAGGAAAAGCTCCATATACCCCAGAGTGTTCTGAAGTGAAAATTTAAGTGCAATGCATAGGTCATCCAGTTAGTATGACAGAAGAGAACATTCCAATATTTTCAGTACTATATTAAAAAAGAAAAAAACCCTTGGTTACTTGAAAACAAAAGATGCTTTAATGCATACTCACACCCCATTCCCAAATAAAAGAGAATAAAGTTTTGCAAGAAAGTATTTAACTTGTCCATTTATTTATTTGGAAACCCTGGTGGCATAGTGGTTAAGAGCTATGGCTGCTAACCAAAAGGTCAGGAGTTCAAATCTGCCAGGCACTCCTTGGAAACCCTATGGGGAAGTTCTACTCTGTCCCGTCATGTCACTATGAGTTGGAATCGACTCGATGACAACAGGTATTTGTTTATTTCTCCAGTGAGTATCTAACACCAACCAAGTACCAGATACAGTCAGAATTTGTTTTAGCATTCATAGTCCCCGACTTCATGTTGTATAGAATTTAGTATAAAAACATTCATGCAAAAGGACATGTTTTATTGGACACAAATTTTGTAGTATGTGAAAGAGGAGAATAAAGAGGAACTAAATATCTAGTGGAGCCAGAAGCATTTTGAAAGCACAGAAAGCATTTCATTTGAGGGGAAATTGGTGAGAAGTGGTTAGCTAGGCTAAGTAATTCAAGGCCATTGCCCCACCCACAGTTCGTACCAACTTAAAGAAAACAGCCTTCTCATCACTTTTTACTATATTTAAAGAAGGATGTATCTAACCTCCATATGTATAACTCATTATATATCAGGCCCTTTAATAGTGTCTTCCCTTATCTTTACAAATTATCTATCCTGCCCCCATCATATAAGGGTTGGAGCCTGGATCAAGTGTACATATGCTGCTGGGACTCATTATCTACGGATTGCCCCAGAAGCCCATCACCACCTGAACTGACAACTGAGGCAAAGGACCCATAGTAACTGGCTAAATAGGAGAGTCTGTCTATAGGATGTTATGGGGACTCCAATCTCAGCTACAGCTATCTTAATTGGAAATCAGTCTAGAGCCTTACTAACTACGTGATCTGGATCAACCCAAATGGGTGTCCACCTGAGACTGATACACCACCCCCACACCCTCAGACAACATCACCCTCTGTGCCAGAGATGACTGCACCCCAGACACGGAGACCATTGGCCCAGCGATGCCTGCAGACTGCCTCTCCCGAGGTGCTGACAAATTAGACAGGGACATTTATTGCCTTTCTTCTTTTGACTTTATGAATTCTATAATGTTTCTTGAGCTTGCTGTTTGTTCAGCCTATGATTCTGTTATGCCTCTGACTCTCTGCCAAAACATACAACCCTATACTACTATCCTTAAGAGGAAATCTTGAAAAGGTTACTGAAGATTAATAGTGATTACTACTGTCTCTAGGAGGCAACTGACTCATATCCTCCTGCCCCTCAAGCTCCTGAGGTAAGATCTCCCACTCCCAAGTGCTTTCTCCTGCTTTCCCCACTCCAGTTTTACTCCACGACCCCTCGCCCTGTGTCTTCGACCATGTCACCAAAACTACCCCTTCTTAGTTACAAATACCACTAACCTTTCTGACACAAGAAATGCACCATTGTTATCCTTAAAAAAATAGCCCATACTTTAACATACTTTACAGTTCCACCAAGATATTGTTAGAGATCCCCAAAATTTCAGATTTATTTACTTCGCGAATACCACATAAAGGAGAAAATTAATTATGAGACCAACCTTTGAAAATTTCTTGTACTTCTTGTTTCCCTCCATTTTACTCTCATAATAAAATGTTTTCTACCCTGTTTAAGGCAACTTGTACCCTATTCCCAGAAAGTCTCCTCCACATTCAAGCCACCCAAACAATCAAGCTCAAACTGATGTCAAGACATGAAGGGGTTACTTGTAATACATTTCCTTTAAATGCTGCCTTGACCCAGTTTTCAGACCCTTGCTGGTGGCTGGTCTGTTCACTCTCTCGAGCATCTGATTAAGGCCATTCCCCAACCCCTTTTTTCAGATTTTTATACTTCTAGCCCACTATGCACCCATCCTAATTGCCCCTGAGGCCAGGCAACAAAAACTAGGGAGAGCCCCTATGGCCCCTGGGCCTCCAGAATAACTTAAAACGCCCAATTCCTAGGAAGCCTACAAAACCTAGTTAATCCCACTCTGCTTGCCATACATAAGCCCTGTGCTAGAATCTCAACTTGTTCTTACCTTATCACGAAGTACAACCCCTGTGTGGCCCTGCATCATGGCTTGCTGTGCCTCCATGTCCCTGGGAACTGTGAGTTTTTTTCTGGCCTCCTTATATGAGTCTGACTTCTTCAAGCCACACCTGACAGACCATCCACAGACATCTTTGGGTCAAACTGAGTATAGACTGTGAAATAATATGAGTTATCTTGACAAATATAAGAAATTCAATATTGCAGGATGTTAATGTTTGAGATGCAGAATGGGAGGATGTATTAATAATGGCTCCGTTGGTTAAAAAGATGGAAACTCACCTCAAACAAATTTAGGGGTAAATGGAGAAATACTTGGGGTCGTGTAACTTAAAAGAACATGGGTTTTGGCATAGCCATATCCAGGGATTCAAATAATGTCATCTGGACTCTATTTGTGTCTCCATCCCTTGTCTCTTCTTTCTCCTGTGTTGGTTTCATACTCATTGAATTGATAAAAATGGTGGCCAAAGTTGAAGACTCACGTGCATTAGCTAACCTAGAGGACTAGAGAGTATTCTTATTGTGGTTGTCATTGTTATTTCCTAAAGGCTCTAGTAAAAATTCTGTGTAGGAAGTGGATTGGCCTCTTGGAGGTCATTTTCTCTTTCCTGAACTAATTACAGTTGCCAAAGATACGGCTTATTCTGACTTGCTGATTTTGATTTCACAAGCCTACCTCTTGGATCAGGACAGGAGGTAATAGTCTGATTCTGAGCATATAAAATAAATGGATCACTGCAAATTCTTATGAGATGACTTCCAAAATAGATAATAAGCTGAAAAAAGATACAAATAAAGCCTAAGAAACAAACAAAAATCATTAGGAAATAAGGAAAATGAGCATGATGGATAGGCAAAACCAGATCACGATATTATAAAAACAGGGTTCTCTTTTTTATCCCTGTGAAAAAGAGCTTTTGAACAAGTTTGAAATGGAGAGTGATGTAGTCATATTTGCATGTTAGAAGTTAGAAGAAGAGCCCTAAGGACTGTGGAAGAGGCATCGGAGAGGAGGGTTCTGAGGCAGGGATGCTACTGCCAATTCATACGTGTTTGCCGCTGACAAGTCATGTCCTTCACATATAGAGCTTCTTTTTTTGGCTACATTTTCCTAACATTTTTCATATTCTTTATGGGATATTCTTTATTTGCCCTCATTTAAGTCAGCTATTCGACTGTGAAAGAAAATTGATAACTGAACAACATATATATTTTATATATGTCTTAACCAATGTGGCGCAGTGGTTAAGAATTCAACTGCTAACCAAAAGGTAGGCGGCTTGAATCCACCAGCTGCTCCGTGGAAACCCTATGGACAGTTCTACTCTGTCCTGTAGGGTCGCTATGAGTTCGACTCGCCTGGATAGCAACAGGTTTATATATATGTATATTGTTCTTTTGAGACACTGCATTTTAGAAAATGCTAATGCCTTGCTCTGAATTGAATATGTCTATCTCTAGGACATTTTTATTTCCCGTACACATGCATGCATTTATGTGTACTTAGTTTTTTTTAGTGATAACTGTACTATTTTGATATACACACTTTTATGTAAACATTGTAAATTCTAAAAAAGATATTTTGATTGATCAAGCAATAGCCTTCTGAAATAACATGATTCGGAAAGGAATAAAATCAACTATAACAGTGAATATTCTCTAGAAGCCGACATGTGCTAATATCGTAGATCTCTCGTTAAGTGTTAATTTCTTGACTGTTTCTTCTTCCTTTAGAGTGTATTAAACACTAGCCTGGCTGCTGCTGTTTTATGTAATGAAAGGCTACCCATATTCACCCAAGCTCTCACAAATATTTATGTTTATTTAACATACCAAAGGGGGGGAAACTCTTCCAACTCACAACTCAAGACATCTTCAAGCGGAATATAAACATGAGGAGCAGCACCCTGAAATTCCTTTGTAAACAAAGAGACTTGTATTACTGAATTACAAAATATGTCAAGAGAGTGTGCTTGTTATTTACTTTTCTGTTACCTATTGTGTTGGACTTTTTTCTAAGTTTAGATTTGCAGAGTGTTGGGCATGCAGAGAAAAGAGTGCTTCTATTTGCATTTTTAATATTCGGTATTTTGGGCATAAATGAAGGTAGGTGGTTTGCCCTCAAATTCCCTCAGCGCATTTCGTGTCATGAAAATACCTCTCCAGTGATTCACTGAAATGCTGTGTAGAATGAGCTAGAAAATTATGGAGGCAAGCTCCATGCATCAGTTAAGTTTAGGCTCTTGGTTAAATCTACATTTCAAATGTAATAAAAAAAAAAAAATGCTGCACTAGGGCTGAGTCATACACTATTTCCCCAGCCACACCAGCAACCACCCCCAACCGTTCTACGTATTTGTTGGTATAGACTTTTCACTGACTCAAATATCTGTTTCTAACCTTGAAAAATGACATCGTTTAAAACCGTACAGTAGGTTAACAATACGTTAATTCATTTCCGCTAATTTGCTAAAGGGTAGCAGAGTATGAATTTAACCAGGAAAAGGAGGCGAGTACTGGCGGCATGTCCTGAAGCCTGCTGCCAGAGCTGGGATCAAAGCAGGATTCAGATATGTGTTAAATGAATGCAGCGCAAATATCAAGGCTTCAGAGAACCCTGGATTCAAATCCCAATTTTGATGCTTACTCATTGGGTGAATTTTGGTCAATTTCTAATCCATTCATTCATTTTTAAATTAAAATAATTTATTCAGTACGTATTTTGCAACAACCTCTAGTGCACCAGCAACTTACCTACCTGGATTTCACTTTATTACACCTAGCTCATATATTGTTCTTAATATTGCATTAAAGGTGACATTCATGAAGTATTTAGCACAATGCGGTATACATCGTGTGGGTTCAATACATATTTGTTGAATGAATGAATGAATGGATCAAACGGTGTTAACTAAATGTCATGAATACAGGTCTAAAATAAAAGAACAACTTTCTAGTATATAAAGAAGACCCTCTAGCTAAGAACGCATTAATATTCTACAGATTTTTAGACATTCAAAGAGATACCACACGAGCAATGTTTACTGTTTCTCACCACTCACAATATTTTTTTACGTATGCTTTATTTTCCAAAATGAATGTATGGCTCAACTTAAAAGCACTTCTGCATTATCAATGCTTTGGCATTTTTATATATTTTTTTTTGTTAATATACATAAATCCTCAAAAAAAAGTACGACACAAATTTGTTCAACCCATCATAGACTAAAGAATTGCACAATGTATCAGAATAAAATAATAACGTAATTTTAGATTAAAATCAGGAAAGGTGTGCGTCAGAGTTGTGTCCTTTCACCATATTTATTCAATCTGTATGCTGAGCAAATAATCTGCGAAGCTGGACTATATGAAGAAGAACAGGGCATCAGGACTGCAGGAACACTCATTAACAACCCCTGATATGCAGATGACACAACTGTGAAGAGGACTTGAAATACTCACTGCAGACGATCAAAGAATACAGCCTTCGATATAGATTACACCTCAGGCATGAAGAAAACAAAAATCCTCACAACTGGACCAATAAGCCATGATAAATGGAGAAAAGACTGAAGTTGTCAAGGATTTCATTTTACTTGAATATACAATCAACGCTTATGAAAACAGCAATCACAAAATCAAACGATGTAGGGCACTGGGTAAATCTGATGCAAAGACCTCTTTAAAGTATCAAAAATCAAAGATGTCACATCAAGGACTAAGCTGTGCCTGACTCAAGCCACAGCATTTTCCATAGCCTCATATACATGTGAAAGCTGGATGATGAATAAGGAGGACCAGACAATTATTGATGCCTTTCAATTATGGTGTTGGTGAAGAATATTGAATATATCATAGACTGCCAGAAGAACAAGCAAACCTGTCTTGGAAGAAGTACAGCCAGAATGCTCCTTAGAAGGTAGAATAGCTTACAAACTTTGGACATGTTATCAGAAGGGATCAGTCTCTGGAGAAGGACATCATGCTTTGTTAAGTAGAGGGTCAGTGAAAAAGAGGAAGACCCTCAACGAGGTGGATTGACACAGTGGCTGCAGCAATGGGCTCACACATAACAATGATTGTGAGGATGGTGCAGGGCTGGGTAGTGTTTCCTTCTGTTGCACAGACCTGACGGCACCAGGCAACAACCACAATATAGTTATAACTGCATTTTAAATCTTAATTATATCATGTTTTGATTCTTTCAATTCAAAAAGTCTCTAATGTTCATTGTTATTTCTATTTTTGACTCAGGTTATTTTATTACGTATTGCTTAATTTCCAAATATTTGGAGATTAACAAACTTTTTTTTTTTTTTATTTCTAGCGTAATTACACTGTGGTCAGAGAATATACTCTGCTTGCTTTCAAACTGTGAAATTTGGTAACACTTACTCATGGCCAAGACTACGGTTTCGTGTGGAAAATTTCCAATGTGCAATTGAAAAGAATGTATTCTGCAGGCTTGGGATGCATTATACCATATATATTAATTAGCTCAAGTTAGATAATCGCGTTGCTTAAGTCTGCATATATCTACTCATATTCGAAGTATGTCCTTGTCAGAATCAGAAAGAGTTATATTAAAACCTTTCATGGTTATGGTTTATTTATTTCCCCATTTGGTCTTTATATATCATATACCACGTTTTCTGACAGTAATATAGCAAGGTGAGCAGAATTTCTAAGTAGGGCTTCCCACATGAACATATTTTTTGTTTTAATCTTTCTGTGTCTTCTATGTTAAGCAGCGTATAATGGCATTTTTTTTTTTTTAACCTGACAAGTTTTGTTTTAACTGGAGATTTTAGGTCATCCAGGTGCTCCTTAGAAATTCTGTGGGGCAATTCTACTCTGTCCTGTAGGGTCGTTATGAGTTGGATTCAACTCGACAGCAACGGGTTTTTGTTTTTGGTATATTTGATTTATTTTATAACATCTTATTTAGTTTTTTTTTTAATGTCTTATTTTTTTTCTCTCTCTCTTTTTCATTTTCCTTCTGTATTACATTCTGACAGAGTGACTGAATTTCATTTCCTTCCTCATTCCATTTTCTCTTTCTTGCGTAAGTTGGAAAATTTGGAATTTAGACTTTTTATTAAAAAAAAAAAATTTTTTTTTAAATTTCTTTTCACTTGGGGGCTATTACAGAGATACCATTACTTATATTTATCTAGAAAATGGTTTAAAAACACACACACACACAAATAAACTTTTCTTTCTAAAATTTTGAGGAATTCTTTATTACTTCAGCTCTGATTTCACCTTCTTAAGTTCTGTGCTATTGCTGATAATGCAGTTTCATTTTTAATTTTTAACCTAACATCATGCTACCATTTTACGGAGTCAATATTTATGTAAAGTTACTCACAGTTTTTTTTTTTTCCTCGACAGTGACTGGACACAGGCCTACTTCTGAAACTGTTTCCTTCTTTGAAAAAGTACTTTTATGGAAAATCTTTGAGAGATGGTAGCTTGTTAGTAAATCCTCACAGTTTCTTCATGAGAAATGACATTATTTAATTTGTTTCTTAAAGAATTATTTTGTTGAATATTAAAGTCATGTTTGATTATTGTTTTATTTCCTCCTAAGTAGATATTATGCCCTTGTCTTCTGATCTTCACTCTTTCAGTTGATTAGACAATGTTAAATTAATTATTGTTCTCTTGTATGTAGTCTATCTTCTCTCTACGGCTGATTTCAAGTTTTTCTTTTTGTCTTTCATTTTTCCTGCTTTGGATTAGCTGATAATTCTAAATCTGTGGAATTATTTCTTGCGTCTATTCTGGAATATCTTTAGCCATTATCTTTTTGAAAATTACCTCTTTCCTTTATTCTCAATTCTATGTTTCTAGAAATACAAATATTTGATTGTTGGACCTTATAATTTTGTCCTCTTATCTTGATCAGATTTTCTAATTATTTTTTTAAGTGTGACTACTTCATTCTGTAATTTTTACCTATCTTCCTATTTGCTATTTATTACTTCAGCTATGTCTACATTCTGCTTGAATAATTTAGTTTTGAAAATTCACTTCTACATTTTTCACTGATAAAATCTATTTTAATCCTTTTCTGACTTATCATTTTTATAATCACTTGTTTCTTTTTCACACCTTTTATTCTTTTAATAACTAAATGTGCTTTTAAATGGTTGTCTAATTTTTATAAAACCTGCAGGCTTTATGTATTGTTGCAGTATTTAATGCCAAATCTTATTCTCGAAAACTTCATTTATATCTTTAACGTCTTTTTAGAGCTTAATAATCCTTTGAAATTTATTTCTAGAATTTATTTTTAAACTACATTCCTCCAAGAAGCAGTTGGCTTTGCTCTACTCTTACATACTTAGAAGGTGTACTTAAATACGACTGCTTTAGGATAACTTTAGATAATCCACTAAGGCTGAATTTTTATAGGGCCACATAAGGGATATGAATTTTTGCCCTATATACCATCTTGAGGAAACCCTCGTGGTGTAGTGGTTAAGAGCTACGGCTGTTAACCAAAGGGTTGGCAGTTTGAATGCGCCAGGCGCTCCTTGGAAACTCTATGGGGCAGTTCTACTCTGTCCTATAGGGTCTCTATGAGTCGGAATTGACTCGACGGCACTGGATTTTTGGTTTATACCATCTTGAGGTTAAAAATCTTTTTTCTTTTTCTTTTTCATCTGTATCTATATTGAAGGCTGAGACAGGATTGTGTCTTTTTGCCTCTTAAGTGTCTCCTCAGTTCACCCGGTGATACTGTATGCTTGCAAAGTCTCTGGCTTTTTAGGGGTACTCATATTTGACCTCTTGCTCTGCTTGAACTCCAGATATTGTATCCTTTCCCTGAGAACATGCCCCATTAAACTCAAGTTTTGCCTAGCAGAGGTTCCTTTCTTGAGCCCATGAAGTTGAACTTTCTTGCTGCTTCTGACACCTGGATGTTTCCCTTTCTTTCCTATTTATTCAGCCATTTTATAAAAAATACATTTTTTTCCTATTTCTTAAATATTGAGTCCTTCTGTGCCAAGAGGGATGTCTTTGCACACATAGTCTTTCATACTACCAAAGAACCAAAATATTTACACTTTGTTCCAAAAAAATGCATTTGGAAAGATCAAACACATTTTCCCTGGACTTCCACTTTATACTAGCTACACTATTTAAAAAAAAAAATGCTATTAGAAACTAAAAAATGAAGGTGTCTATGATAAAGTGTCCCTTTACTCAAGAAAATCACAGCAGAGTGATGAGTGGGATTTAATAGCATGAAGAAAGTCCAAGATGTATAAAGGTTTGGAAGCATCACATACAGGTCTGCACAGAGGACTGTACTTATGCTAACATGGCTGGAACAGAGGTTGGTGTCATTGCTATCTATCGCTGCATAAAAATCCACCTCAAAGTTTAGTGGTTTAAAACAACAACCTTTTACGTGCTCACAATTCTTTGAATTTGCAGTTTGGCCTGGGCTGATTTGGGTGGCTCTGCTAGTCTGACTTGGGATCATTCATGTGGCTGCCGTCATTCAGTGGCTCCACTAGGTCTGGGTGTTCCAAGATGGCTTCAGTCACATGTCTGGCAGTTGGTGCTAGCTGTCAGCTGAGTCCCTTTCCATATGGTCTCTCATTCCCAAGAAGTCTAGTCCAGAATCCTTCACACAGCCGACTCACAATTTCAAGAGAACAAACGTGTGTGCGAGGAATTCTCAAGCACCTGCTGTGTCATATTGGTCCAAGGATGTCATGTGGCCAACCTCAGCTTTCAGGGTTGGAAAAATAGATTCCATCTCTTGATGGGACAAGCAAAAATTTGCACTGCAAAGAGACGTATACACCAAAATCGAGAGGATTTTTCACCATCTTTGGCATCTACAACAGATAGGGAAGGTAATATAGAAGTTAGAAAGGAAGAACGCTTTCTTTATCTCTACATTCTGAATATTCTTCTTAAAAAAGGATATATTCTCATAAATTCACTTGATATAATAACTTTTCAGAAAGCACCCAAACTATTGATGATGACCTTTGATAATCTCTTCTAGTCCTAATGTTAACTACTTTATCTGTCAAAACGAAATATACAAGTCAGATTTTTAAAATGACATTTTAATTTAGAATGATTTTTAGATTTATAGCAAATGTGCAAAGAGAATACAGTATTCCTGTATACACTTCAGCCGTGTTCATGAAGAGGTTTCTTGTATGATCTGAGGACCAGGGATTTTACATCATACATAAAAATGATTCTTATGTTCTACCCCATCATCATTTGAAAATTTATTTTTTTTGTTCCTTCAAATCTGTATAAAAGGAGGGAAAAATCAAATACTTTGGATATTGTGATACAGACTGTGTTTTAGTTCAAGAATAATAAAAAACAAACAAGGGGTTTCATCTATGGTTAGGATAGCTATATAATTTATAGTACAAACCAGGATATTCTGAGAGTGAAAGAGGGTGTCATTTATAATTATGCTGTGGAAACAGGCAAAAATGAAACATTTCCTGGCTAACTTGTTCAAATGGTGACTTTGCATGTAATATGCATGAAGATGATTTTTGAGATGGCCAAAATGCAATTACCACTGCCCCACAATCAATACTATCCTTTATTACCCGGTTGAAGAATACAACTTTCAGAAAACATTTGGCAAAAAAAAAAAAAAAAAAGAAAGTGGCGCATTCCATTATGAGAAAACTATTCCATACAATAAAACATGATATGCAGAAGAGCTAAGTGGTGCCCTAAACACAACCATAAATGGAGGCCTTAGATTCCACCATATTAGCCCCCACGAGGTGTGACATTTAAAGACTTGTAATCTAAGCAGGAATTCCTATCCATCTTAGTCATCTAGTGCTGCTGTAACAGAAATACAAGTGGATGGCTTGAACAAAGAGAATTTTATTCTCTCACAGCCAAGTAGGCTAAACGTCTGAATTCAGGGCTCCGGCTCCAGGGGAAGTCTTTCTCCTTCTGTCAGTTCTAGAGGAAGGTCCTCGTCTTAAGTCTTTCCTTAGCCTGGGAGCATCTCAATATAGGAACCTCAGGTCCAAAGGACACACTTTGCTCCCAGCACTGCTTTCTTGGTGGTATGAGGTCCCCAACTCTCTGCTTACTCCCCTTTCCTTTTATCTCTTGAGAGATAAAAGATGGTGCAGGCCACACCCCAGGGAAACTCCTTTTGTATTAGATAAGGGATGGGACCTAGTAAGGGCATTACAGTCCCACCTTCATCCTCTTTAACATAAAATTACAATCAGAAAATGAAGGACAACCGCAAAATACTGGGAATCATGGCCTAACCAAGATAATACACACATTTTGGGGGGGGGCATAATTCAATCCATATAAAGTATAAATCCAGGAATATTGGAAATCATCAAAAATGAAATGAAATCCATAAATATTGATATCCTAGGCATTAGTGAGCTGAAATGGACTGGTATTGGCCATTTTGAATTGGATCATATAATCTACTATGCTGGGAATGACAACTCAAAGAGGACTGGTGTTGCATTCATTGTCAAAAAGAACGTTTCAAGAGCTATCCTGAAGTACAACACTGTGAGTGATAGGATAATATCCATATGCCTACAAGGAAGACCAGTTAATACCACTATTATTTAAATTTACACACCAACCACTAGTTCCAAAGATGAAGAAATAGAAGATTTTATCAGCTGCTGCAGTCTGAAATTGATTGAACATGCAGTCAAGATGCATTGATAATTACTTATGATTGGAATGCAAAAGTTGGAAACAAAGAAGAAGGATCAGTACTTGGAAAATATGGCCTTGGTGATAGAAACAATGCCAGAGATCAAATGATAGAATTTTGCAAAACCAACGACTTCTTCATTGCAAATACCTTCTTTCACCAACATGAACAGCAACTAGACACATGGACCTCACCAGATGAGACACACAGAAATCAAATTGACTACATCTGTGGAAAGAGACAATAGAAAAGCTCAATATCATCAGTCAGAACAAAGCCAGGGGCCGACTGTAGAACAGACCATCGACTGCTCATATGCAGGTTCAAGCTGAAACTGACGAAAATCAGATCAAGTACATGAGAGCCAAAATATGACCCTGAGTATATCCCACCTGAATTTAGAGACCATCTGAAGAACAGATTTGACACACTGAACACTAGTGACCGAAGACCAGGTGAGCTGTGGAATGACATCAAGGACATCATCCATGAAGAAAGCAAGAGGTCACTGAAAAGACAGGAAAGAAAGAAAAGACCAAGATGGATGTCAGAGGAGACTCTGAAACTTGCTTTTGAGCATTGAGCAGCTAAAGCAAAAGGAAGAATTGATGAAGTAAAAGAACCGAACAGAAGATTTCAAAGGGCCTCTCAAGAAGGCAAAGTATTATAATGTGCAAAGAGCTGGAGATGGAAAACCAAAAAGGAAGAACACAGTGTTTCTCAAGCTGAAAGAACTGAAGAAAAAATTCAAGCCTTGAGTTGCAATAGTGAAGGATTCCATGGGGAAAATATTAAACAATGCAGGAAGCATCAAAAGAAGATGAAAGGAATACACAGAGTCATTATACCAAAAAGAACTAGTCGATGTTCAACCATTTCAAGACGTGGCATATGATTGGGAACCAATCGTACTGAAGGAAGAAGTCCAAGCTGCTCTGAAGGCATTGGCGTAAAACAAGGCTCCAGGAATTGATGGAATATCAATTGAGATGTTTCAACAAACAGATGCAGCGCTGGAGGTGCTCACTCGTCTATGCCAAGAAATATGGAAGACAGCTTCCTGGCCAACTGACTGGAAGAGATCCATATTTATGCCTATTCCCAAGAAAGGTGATCCAACCGAATGTGGAAATTATAGAACAATATCATTAATATCACACGCAAGCAAAATTTTGCTGAAGATCATTCAAAAATGGCTGCAGCAGTATATCAACAGGGAACTGCCAGAAATTCAGGCCAGTTTCAGAAGAGGATGTGGAACCAGGGTTATCATTGCTGATGTCAGATGGATCCTGGCTGAAAGCAGAGAATACCAGAAGGATGTTTACCTGTGTTTTATTGACTATGCAAAGGCATTCGGCTGTGTGGATCATAACAAACTATGGATAACATTGTGAAGAATGGGAATTCCAGAACACTTAATTGTGCTCATGAGGAACCTCTATATAGATCAAGAGGCGGTTGTTGGGACAGAACAAGGGGATACTGATTGGTTTAAAGTCAGGAAAGGTGTGAATCAGGGTTGTATTCTTTCACCGTACGTATTTAATCTGTATGCTGAGCAAATAATACGAGAAAATGGACTATATGAAGAAGAACAGGGCATCAGGATTGGAGGAAGACTCATTAACAACCTGAGTTATGCAGATGACACAACCTTGCTTGCTGAAAGTGAAGAGGACTTGAAGCACTTACTAATGAAGATCAAAGACCACAGCCTTCAGTATGGATTACACCTCAACATAAAGAAAACAAAAACCCTCACAACTGGACCAATGAGCAACAACATGATAAATGGAGAAAAGATTGAAGTTGTCAAGGATTTCATTTTACTTGGATCCACAATCAACAGCCATGGAAGCAGCAGTCAAGAAATCAAAAGACACATAGCATTGAGTAAATCTGCTGCAAAGTACCTCTTTAAAGTGTTGAAGAGCAAAGATGTCACCCTGAAGACTAAGGTGCGCCTGACCCAAGCCATGGTATTTTCAATTGCATCACATGCATGTGAAAGCTGGACAACGAATAAGGAAGACCGAAGAAGAATTGATGCATTTGAATTGTGGTGTTGGCAAAGAATATTGAATATACGTACCGTGGACTGCCAAAAGAATGAACAAATCTGTCTTAGAAGAAGTACCACTAGAATGCTCCTTCGAGGCAAGGATGGCAAGACTGCGTCTTACATACTTTGGACACGTTGTCAGGAGGGATGAGTCCCTGGAGAAGGACATGATGCTTGGCAGAGTACAGGGTCAGTGGAAAAGAGAAAGACCCTCAACGAGGTGGATTGACACAATGGCTGCAATGATGAGCTCAAGTATAACAACAATTGACAGGATGGCTCAGGACAGGGCAGTGTTTTGTTCTGTTGTGCATAGGGTCACTATGAGTCAGAACCAACTCGACGGCACCTAACAACAACAACAACAACAACAACATAATTCAATCCATGACATGGTATCCTTTGGCCCCCCAAAAATCACATCCTTTCATCATACCGTAGCAAAAGCCTTAGCTCCAAGTCCCAAATCCAAAAATTTCTCTTCATCTATGAAATCTAGAATACAAGTTATCTGCTCCCAAAATACAATGGCAGAACAGGCACAAGCTAGACATTTCCATTACAACTAGGAGAAACTGGAGGGAAAGAAGGCATAACAGGTACTGAGCAAAGCAGCAAAACATATTACATTAGCCCTCAAGGCTTTGAAAATAATCTGTTCTCTGAGAGCATTTACACAATAGGCCTGTCCTCCAGACTCTAGGTATTGGCCATACTCTCCAGACTGTGAGTGGAGGCCCTTGGCCCTGGGCTTCAGCTCTGCTTTCCAGGCCCACTGGGACATCAACTCTGCTCCCTCGGGTTTAGACACACAATTCTCCTAGTCCATCTGAATGGCAACTTCATCCTTAGAAACACCAGAGGCCATGGCTCCACCCTTTGAAAACCAGAGGTCCTGCCCATACCTTTTGAGACTGAGGAGGCTCCACTTCTTGTGTTCCTTGTCTCTTCAGCTTCTGCTTCCTGGTTTCTTGGCTTCTTGGCAACTTGGGCCTCACACCCGCATCTGCCCTGCTGGGGCAAGTGTTCTAAAGCTCTGTAGCTCAACTGTAGCCTCGAGGCACCCCACTCCTCTAGGAAGCCTCCTGGGCACAGACACTCAGCTCTCTTGCTCTGTGAGTGGGCAAGCCTGTCTCCCCTGATAAGTGCCCAGAGGCATCCCACTCCCCCAGGAAGCCTCCTGTGCACAGGCACTCAGCTCTCTTGCTCTGTAGGTCAGCTCCAGTGCTGTCTGGCTCTGGTCTTCTTGTTCTGCTGTTGCCGATTCACTGCTGCCACCTCCAGTCCTCTGTTGCTGTTTCTCACCATCTGCACCTTCTCCAACATTAAGAGTTCTCCTCACTTCCTTCTGAGTCTTCTATCCATTCATAGTTTCAAAACCACTTCCACATTTAAGGTATCTGTTAGAGCAGCACTCCACTCTCTCCATACCAAATTCTGTCTTAGTCATCCAGTGCTGCTATAACAAAAATACCACAAATGGATGGATTTAACAAAGCGAAGTTTATTCTCTTACAGTCCGGTAGGCTAAACATCTGAATTCCGGGCACCAGATCCAGCGGAAGTCTTTCTCTCCCTGTTGGCTCTGGAGGAAGGTTCTTGTGATGCATCAGTCTTCCCTTGGTCTGGGAGAACCTCAGCACAGGAACCTCAGGTCCAAAGAACACACTCTGCTCTAGGCACTGCTTTTTTGGTGGTATGAGGTCCCATGTCTCTCTGCTCGCTTCTCTCTTTTGTATCTCAAAAGATTGGCTCAAGACACTATCTGATCTTATAGATCTCATCGATATAACTGCCACTAATCTATCTCACTACATCATAATGATAGGATTTACAACACATAGGGAAATCACATCAGATGGCAAAATGGTAGACAATACTGGAAATCATGACCTAGCCAAGTTGACATATATTTCTGGGGGACACAATTCAATCCATGATGGGACCTATATCTGAATGTCCTAGAAAACTAGGACTCACCATAAAATCTTGCAGAAACTTTTATATCTCAAAAGAGATCACCTTAAGACACTGTCTAATCTTATAGATGTCATCAATATAACTGCCACTAATCCGTCTCATTACATCATGGTAACAGAATTTATAACACATAGGGAAATCACATCAGATGACAAAATGGTAGACAATCATATAATATTGGGGAATCATGACCTAGCCAGGTTGACAGATATTTTTGAGGAACACAATTCAATCCATGACAGCACAGAACCAGGCAGTGTTTCATTCTGTTGTACATAGGGTCACTTTGAGTTGGAACTGACTCTACAGTACCTAACAACAACAGAGAAAAAAGAGCCTTTATTTTTCCTATAAATTTCAGGATAATTTGTGGGCTACCTCAAAAAATTCTGGTGGCGTTTTCATTATAATTGCACTGAACTTATACATTAATTGTGGATAGAACTAACATTGAAGATAATTTGTTCCATGCATAAATATTGTATATTTTTCTTTCTACATGTCTTCCGTAATGCTCTTGATACAGTTTTAGTTTTTTATTGCCAAAAACACCTTCTACATTTTTATCAGGTTAATTCCAACCACAATATAGTTGTTTCTGTTATTACTGTTTTCTATTATATTTTCTGGTTAATGATTTACCTCAGCAATGAACACCAAGGCTGCCACCATCTCCCCACAGCCACAAAAATTGCTGCAATAAATTTTTTCATTCACATCCCTGTAATGAGTATTCTTGGTAACATACACTCAGGAGCAGAATTAGTGGGTCATGGGGCAAATTTACTAATTAGTGGCAGATTGCTCTTCCGGACACTTCACCAGTATGTAGTTCCAGGAACACTTCATGAGGGTCACTGTATCCCTACTGCCCCAACAACACTTGGCATTATTCAGCATTATAATTTTTGCCAATGTAGTAGGCGTAAAATTACATCTCATTGCTGTTTATAATTGCATTTTTCTGATTACCCAAACTCAATGAGTTCGAGCATCTTTTTAGAGATTCCATGAAATATTCTAAAAAGATGATTGTATTGTGTAAAAATAATGAGTTTTCCTCCCTCTTGCCTTCTTTTTCCGGTACCTCTTAATTCTTTTATTGTCTTGGCCAGGTCCCAAGTTCCGTTGAACTGTATTTAGTGTGCTTGTCTGAATTTATTCTTTAGATATGATACTTTTGATGTCTTTGGAATGTAATTTTAATAAGTTAAAGATGTTACCTTATAATGCTAATTTTCTGAGTTTTAATCATAAATGGGCTTCTCCAAAAATCTTTTTTTCAGTATGTTTTAGGATTTTTTATGTGATGCTTCCATTTTACTTAGTTTCTTTAGTTATCTCTCTAGTTATTCAGTTACTTTATTCATTTATTTGCTAAATTTTCTGATGTCAAACCATTCTTGTATTTAAGAACTAAATTGAGTTTTATTAATTTTCTATGGAGACATTGTTCATAGTGGAGGTGGGCACAGGCTTCTAGACTGTGAGAGAATACATTTCTCTTTGTTAAAGCCATTCACTTATGGTATTTCTGTTACAGCAGCACTAAATAACTAAGACAGAATTTGGTACTGGAAAAGTGGGGTGCTGCTCTACCAGATACCTATAATATGGAAGTGGTTTGAAATAGTGATTGGATAGAGGCTGGAAGAGCTTTAAAGTACCTAAGAGCAAAAACTTAGATTGCCTTGATGAGACTGTTGGGGGAATTTCAGACATCAAAGACAATTCTGGAGAGAGATCAGAAAGAAGTGAGAAGAACTGTTAACACCAGAGATGGTACAGGTGGCAAGAAGCAGGAGCCAAGAAGCAGCAGCAGCAGAACCAGGAGGCCGGTGTGAGATAGCACTGGAGCTGACCCATAGAGCAAGAGAGCTGAGTGCCTTTGCACAGGAGGCTTCTTGGTGGAGTGGGGTGCCTATCGGCACTTATTAGTGGAGCTACAGAGATTTGGAACACTTGCCCCAGCAGGGCATATGTGGGCAGTGAGGCCAAGGGGGCCAAGAGGCCAAGGAACCAGGAAGCTGAAGCTGAAGAGACAAGGAACACAGGAAGTAGAGCTGCCTCAGTCTCAAAGGGTATGGCCATGACCTCTGGGGTATCAAAGGGTGGAGTTGCCACTCAGATGGGCCACCCAAATTCATGGGAGCAGAACTGCCATTGTAGTGGGCCTGGAAGTTGGAGCTGAAGCCCAGGGCCAAGGGGCCTTCACTCAGAATCCAGATACTGTGACCAAATCTAAAGTCTGGAGGGCAGGGCCATTGCCTAAATGGCCTCAGAGAACAGAGGATTATTTTCAAGCCTTGAGGGGTAATGTAATGTATTCTGCTGTCTTGCTTGGTGCCTGTTATCCCCTCTTTCCCTCTAATTTCTCCCATTTGTAATGGAAATGTCTACCACATGCCTGTTCTTCCACTGTACTTTAGAAGCAGATAACTTGTACTCTAGTTTTCACAGATGAAGAGGAATTTTTGGATTTTGGACTTGCAGTTGATTGAAGACTTTTGCTATGACATGATGGGGTGAATGTGTTTTACATGTGCCAATGTCATGAATTTTGGGGGGCCAAGGGTGGGATGTTATGGATTGAATTGTGTCCCCCCAAATGTGTGTCAAATTGGCTAGGCCATGATTCCCAGTACTGTGTAATTGTCCACCATTTTGTCATCTGATGTGATTATGCTGTGTGTTGTAAATCCTACCTTCTATGATGTTAATGAGGCAGGATTAGAGGCAGTTGTGTTAATGAGGCAGGACTCAATTTACCAGATTAGGTTGTGTTTTAACCCAATCTATTTTGAGATATAAAAGAGACAAGTGAGCAGAGAGACATGGGGACCTCATACCACCAAAAAACAAGAACCAGGAGAATAGCGCATCCTTTGGACCTGAGGTCCCTGTGCTGAGAAACTCTTCCACCAAGGCAAGGTTGATGACAAGGACCTTCCCCCACAGCTGACAGAGAGACAAAGCCTTCCCCTAGAGCTGGCACCCTGAATTTGCAGTTCTAGCCTCCTAGACTGTGAGAGAATAAATTTCTCTTTGTTAAAGCCATCCACTTGTATTTCTGTTATAGCAGCACTAGATGACTAAGACACCACACTTAGTGGGATTAAACCTCAGTGTAGCTAGATACTAACTGTAAGAGCTGGTAAATTAATTAACCTCTCTAAACTCCATTTTGTCTTCTAACCAAAAACCCAGTGCCATCGAGTCGATTCCAACTCATAGCAACCCTATAGGACAGAGTAGAACTGCCCCGTAGAGTTTCCAAGGAGCACGTGGCAGATTTGAACTGCCGACCCTTTGGCTAGCAGCTGTAGCATTAATCACTACACCACCAGGGTTTCCTTGTCTTCTAAAGTAAAGACAAAATTATTATTTTTCTATAGTTATTATGAAGATTAAATATGTAAGAATGAAAAACACTTAGGTTGGCTCATAATAAGTGCTCAATGAGTTATTAGTATTAAAATTGTTTTTATGTCATTAAATTTTATCTTCACTTTATTTTGTATATTCTTTATTGTTTCACTGTGTTTCTGTAGGTCTTTTTCTAGCTTCTTGAGTTGAAACTCAGGTCTCTTTTTATCCTTTCCTTTTTTTTGATAAATTAATTTAAACCTATAAATTTCCTTGTAAGCACAACTGTAACAATAGTTCTTTCAATATATTTCAAGTCCAAGTGTTAGCATTTTCCTTATGATTTTCTCTTTACTCCAAAGATTTTTCAGTATAATTTTTGCTGCTTTTCAGACCAATGAGAGTTTTTAAAATTTCTGTTATTTGTTCATAATTTATTGTTTTTCAGTAAAAAATATTATTTAGACTTTATTTGGGACCGGGAGGGGAAAAGTTTTCTCAAGCCTTCTCTTTTGGGCTAGAACAAGACTGAATAATTGAATAATGTCTATTCAATATTTTATTCAAATTTTCTACAAACGCATTGGTTTTAGCATATTAAAATGTTATTTGTATCCTGTTTATGTCTTCTCATATGTATTTATTATTTGTCTGCTTTGTATCTCTAGTTCTGGAAAACCCAAAAAACTAAACCCACTGCCGTTGAGTTGATTCCAATGCACAGAGACCCTATGAGTCATAGAAGCTACTGCAAAAATCACTAACAAAATATTGATTTTATTTTCCTAAAATGCCCTGTGTTACCCCTATTCTTCCCTCCCCTCTCCTCCAGGTTGCTGTGAATCCCTGGCAACCACTGATCTCTTCACTGTCTCTATAGTTTTACCTTTTATAGAATGTCATATAGTTCAAGTCATATGGTATGCAGTTATTTCACATGGGCTTCTTTCACTTAGCAATATGAATTTAAGGATTGCCCATGTATTTTTGTGGCTTGACAGCTCATTTCTTTTTTTATTACTGAATAGCACTCCATTGTATGGATGTACTACAGTTTCTTTATGAATTTACCTATTGAAGGACATCTAGGTTGCTTCCGATATATGGTAATTTTGGATAAAGATGCCAAATGTTTGTGTACATGTCTTTATGTGGACATAGATTTTCATCTCATTGGGATAAATACCTACAAGTGTAATGCTGGATCATGTGGTAAGCATATGTTTAGAAACTGCTAGACTGTCTTCCAAAGTGATGGTACCATTTTGCATTCCCACCAGCAATTAATATTTGTTCCTGTTGCTCCATATCCCATTCATCATTTGATGGTGTCCGTGTTTTGAGTTTTAGCCATTCTAATAGACAATATACTTCTGAAAACTGGCCAGTGAAAATCCTGTGGATCACAATGGTCCGATCTCATTGTGCATGAGGTTGCCATGAGTTGGGGACTGACTCAACCACAGTTAACAACAAGAGGTATATATATAACTATGTCTCATTGTTTTGATGTGCAATTCCCTAATGACGAAAGATATTGAACATCTTTTCATATGCTTATTTGCCATTTGTATACAGTAAGTCCCCAGAGTACAAACGTCTGACTTATGGACAACTTCTCCTTCTCCTTTGTTAGGTAAATTTGCCCTCATTTTGAAACAACCGAAGCAGCCCCTACTTGCAACAAATTCTTTATCACAATCACCTTCGCTTGCTACACATTCAGCTTTTACATCATCGAAAAGTCTTCCAGCTTTGTAATGCACCAAAACCCACCAAACAAACCAAACCCATTGCCGCCGGATCGATTCCGACTCTTAGTGACCCTATGGGACAGAGTAGAACTTCCCCATAGAGTTTGCAAGGAGTGCCTGGTGGATTCGAACTGCCGACCTTTTGGTTAGCAGCCATAGCACTTAACCACTACACCACCAGAGTTTCCTTAATGCACCAAAATAAGGCTAAATAAGAACCGTACGTACCTGTTTCAACCTACCTACAAATTCTTAAAGACACATTTGGGAACAAATCTCGTTCATTGCCTGGGGACTACCTGTGTCTTCTGATGAGATTTCTGCTCAGATTTTTTGCTCCTTTTAAATTGGATTCCTAGCTTTTTTCTGTTTGAGTTTTAAGTGTTCTTTACATATCTGGAATGCAAGTCCTTTATCACATACATGCTTTGCAAATATTTTCTTCCAGTCTGTAGCTTGTGTTTTCATTCTCTTAACTGTGTCTTTTGCAGAGCAGAAATCTTTAGTTTTAATCGAGTCCAACTTATCAATTTTTTTTCTTTTATGGATCATACTTTTGGTGTTGTATCTAAAAAGTCATTGCCTAACCCAAGGTCACCTAGATTTTCTTGTATGTTATATTCTAGAAATTTTAGTTTTGTGACTTACATTTAGGCATATGATTCTTTTTGTGTTAACTTTTGTGAAAGATGTAAACTCTGTACATGTAAACCTTGTATGTGTGGATGTCCAGTTGTTCCAACACCATTTGTTGAAAAGACTACCCTGTTTCCATTGAAGCCCCTTTGCTCCTTTGTCAAAGATCAGTTGACTATATTTCTGTGGGTCTATTTTTGGCTCCCTATTCTGTTCCACTGATCCATTTGTCTATTCCTTGGCCAGTTACTGCACTGTCTTGATTAATGTTGCCTTATAATAAGTATTGAAGTAGGGTAATGTCAGTCTTCCCCCTCTGTTCTTCTTTAGCATTGTGTTGGCTATTCTGTTTTTTTTTTTTTTTTTTTTGCTTTTTCCTATAAACTTTAGAATCAGTTTTTTGATATCCACAAAATAGCTTCCTGGGATTTGACTGGGATTACGATGAATCTATAGATCACGTTGGGAGGAATTGGCATGTTAATAATATAAAGCCTCCCTATTCACGAACAAGGAATGTCTCTCTGTTTATCTAGATCTTCTTTTACCTCTTTCATCAGAGTTTTGTAGTTTTCCTCATCTAGATCTTATACATATTTTGTTAAACTTATCCCTAAATATTCCATTTTTTGATGCTAATATACAAGGTGGTGTGATTTCAATTTCAAATTCTAATTGTTGCTGGTATATAGGAAAGCAATTGACTATTGTATATTAATTTTGTATCCTGCCACCTGCCTATAATCACATCTTAGTTCTAGAAGTTTTGTTGTTGTTAATTCTTTTGGATCTCATAATGTTTTTTACGTTAAAACCAAATATTAAAATTACTATTCTAGCTTTCTTTTAAGTCATAGATTTCTGGAAGATTTTCTGTCCTTTTATAGTCAAACGTTCTCTACCCTTGGGGCTTCAATGTGTCCTTTATAAAAATATATTACAGTATATTTTTGTTATTATTTGTTATTCTCTATTCTGAGAATTTAACACCTTTATATTTTCTTTAATATAATCAGGTCTATTTTCAACTTTTTAGTTCAGGTTTTCTACATGCCACTCCTTTTCTCTTTTATTTTCTTAATGAGTATTAAAAGTATTTTTTCCTATCAATTTATCATTGCTCATATCATCCCCCCTAATAAAATGAATATGTTTGCCAGTTCCCATATCCCTGTGGTCTCTTTTTGCCTCCTCACATGCCATACCCTTCCTCAACCAGTGTACAGAGAAACATCTAGAATTATGGTCTACATTGGTATGGACGTAATCTATTGTTTGTGTGTGTGTTTTTGTTCCTCGCTTACCGAGAAAACATTAAATTCAACTACTAGCTGAAAGGTAGGCAGCCGAACTCACCTGGAGATACCTGGAACAAGCGTCTGATGATCTGCTTCCAAAAAGTCACGGTCTTGAAAACCCTGTGGAGTAATTCTGCTCTGCACACATGAGGTCGTCATGAGTTGGCATGAACTCGACAGCAGCTAACAGCAGTAACTTCCATCAATTCCTACCATCTTTCATTACATTGCTGTCTTCTTACTAGAGTACTTTTCCCAATGGTGTTTATAAATCAGATGTTGGTATGCTCAACCATTTTGATGCCTTGAAAGGCTGAAAATATCTTTATTTTAACTTTTCATTTCAATGATAATTTAGTTGAATATAAAGCAACAATTTTGAAGTTATTTTACTTAAGCTCTTTGAAAATAGTACTCATTTTCTTCTTTCACCAAAATTGCTGTTGAAAAGTTTGAGGTTGATTTGATAGAATCTGTTTTCTAAGAAAGATGTTTTCCTCTCTGGGAGATTTTGTAATATTTCTCTTTGACTTTTATCTGCTTAAATTTCACAAAAATATTTCTAGGCATGTTTATTTAAGTACTCTAAAATCTTTCAATCTGCATTTTTGTCCTCTTATTCTTGGAAATTCTCAGATAGTGTTTGTTTCTTTTATTTTTTTCCACCCTTGGTTTCTCCTTTTATGTAGAAATCGATTCATTTCTTTCATCCTAAATATTTCTCAATTTCCTTTTGCATTATCCAACTCTTCATTCCTCCTTGACACCTTACAGGAAAGTATAACAATCTAAACTTGGAGTTCATTGATTTGTCTTTAAGTTTATTCTACTCTTCCCCAATCTATTCAGTTATTTATTCTTCAATATTAAATAAACAATTAAAACTAAATTAACGTAATAAAATGCAACCCCTTGTTTACCCTTTAAAATTACTTACATTCCCTTATGTCTTTGAGAACATGTAGTAGAAATAATTTAAATTCTTCCATTATCTGTTCCACTAATTTTACTTCATCTAGCATAAGTGATTGCATTTACCTTTCAATTTTTCTTTATACTTATTGCTTTCTTAAAACCTCTTAATTTTTCCCTGTGCACTAGTATTTACGCAACAGTACTATGTGCTAAGAAAGAGTTTTGTTAAATGCTGTGACTACTTTATGCTCCTTGTGAGTTTAGGGGGCTAAGGGTATGTCTCAAGAGAGAAATTGTCTAGCATTGTAATACTCTTCCTCTGTCCTTGCGCTGTCATTTTTCAAAAATAATCTTTCTCCATTGTAATCATCCTGCCTTTGAGATGTGGAAGGGGATTTATGATGGAGTCAATGCTTAAATATCTCCAGTCCATATGTACACATTAATAACTTCTTTCCACTCCATCTGGCTCGAGTGTCAACCTAATATTTTGCAGCCAGTGGCCTTCCTACAGCAATGCCACTGCAAGGAAAGAGCACACCTTGTGTCCCATCCCTGGCCCCTAGCCCTCTTTCTTTCTGGTCTATGCTTCTCTCCACACACTATAAATCCCACAGTTTTGGATGCCTTATGAATGTCTCATGGTCCTTTTTTTAGTTGGCAAATCCATCAATCTCCCTCTTGCTCTGTGACATGAGGGTTGGAGTCCCCGCTGGTTCATCACTTCTCAGAAGCACCAAACCCTTTTCTTGAGATAAGCTGATTTTGTGCCTTTTGACATCCCCCTTCTTAGTGAGTGACGAATGAAGAGGAGAACTGAGCTCAGATGCTCTCTCCTTAGCTATTTTTATCTAATGACAGAAGTAATAAGATGTCTATATTTCATCCATTCAGTGTGCTAGACACTCAGACAATTGAGAAAGAAGATGATCCCATCTCAAGTAGCAAAGTGATGTTAGCTACAGAAAACCCTCCAGAGACATGGAAATTATTTCAAGCTGTGCACAGCGTTGTGTCATCCAGCTGGTGAACCAAGAGTATCTGGCCAAACAGCAGGTCAACAGGCAAGCTGAAAGCCTGCTTTTTGGTAAATGAAGATTTTTTTTTTCTAAGAACAGCTAATAGAAAATTTCAACTGCAGATTTGTAAAAGTAAAATTTTTAAGAAGAGAAAGATAGCATTATCCTGAGCCCAAATAAATAGTTCAAAAAGTGTTTTAGCAATTGTAAACTTGTTTGAAAACTAGAGGAAGATATAAAATATAATTAAGGAGAGAGCATGAAAACCAACCACAAAGGTCCTGAGAGCTGAGGTGAAGTTCCCTCATGACCAAACTTGACTGAAAGGGTAAGCTTGGCATTTTGAGAGAAGATGTCCATATCAAACAAATTTCATACACTTAGACCATAAACTCTGTCTTGGAAGAAGTACAACCAGAATGCTATGCTCCTTAGAAGTGAGGATAGTGAGACTTTGTCTTGCTTACTTTGGGCGTAACACCAAAAAAAGCCAAACCCAGTGCCATCAAGTCAATTCCGACTCATAGCAACCCTACAGGTCAGCAAAAAAGAGGAAGGCCTACAATGAGATGGATTGACACAGTGGCTGCAAACATACCTACTATTGTGAGGTTGGAACAGATCAAGCAGGGTTTTGTCCTGTTACACATAAGCATGCTATGTATGAGTCAGAACCAACTTGATAACACCTAACAACAGCAGACCATGAGCTCAGTGGGAGGGTGTAGGGTGGGGGGGAGATTAGCACAATGACAGAAGACAAGGTGTCTTCCAGGCTTTCTGGACTGATAGAAACACTGAGGTCTGTCTGATAAAAGGACTTGAAAGTGCACCCTAAAAGCTACACTTCTCTCAAAATTGAGGAGAGTGCACTTAAGTAAGAATTGGTTTGATTAGACAAATTAGAAGGTGGCAATACTTTTTTATTAAGTGTTATGGAGAAACCCAGACCTGGCATGCACACACGTTCATACACTTACACACACACACACACACACACACAAGACGATAAGAAATCAAGAATGCGAAAATGTCTTTTTAAAATGCTTTCCTCTTATTAGTGGTATTGATAGAGCAATTATTTTCTTTATATTTCTCTGTATTTTCCACAATGATCAATTATTACATTTACTGTTTATAGAATACTGTTTTTAACATCAAGAATGTAAATTAACCTGTTATATTCTTTCTGGTTTCCTGCAAGTGGCTGGAAAAAGCCTGCCATGATTCCTTTTTAATAGATTAATGTTCAAATGAAGTGTCCTGATAATATGGAGGTTAATTTACAATAAAGGAAAGGAGGGCAAAGAGGGATGTGGCAAAATGAAAGAATCACATGGTAAGGCGAACATGGCAACAAACAATTTGTGTTTCACGTTCAGCATAGCCCAGTTTTTGATCCATTCTTGTGCTCCTGCTTCAATGCCAAAAGGATGGATTTTGATACTCTTGGCTTTGAGCTAGCAGCTTCTTTTGCAGACATGATCCTAAGTTTTAAGTATTTGCCATTCTGGGAATAACCATCTAACAAAACTGTCTCAGGCCATGTGTCCTCAATTTCATTTAAGGTGTGAGCTGACAGCGCTGAAAAACAAACACCAGATAATAAAGGCTGGACAAATGCCAGATAATAAAAGCTGGGTAAACATGCTGTCATGCTTAAAGTTGTGTGTCAACTTGGCTGGGTCATGGTTCTCAGTAGTTTGGCAGTTATGATGTAGTTTGGCAACTGTTAATGATGTAATCACCTCCATGAGATCTGTTATAATGTAATCAACTCCATGATGAGACCTGTTATGGGCAGCCAATCAGTTGAAAGGGAGTTTCCTTGGAGGTGTGTCCTGCATCCAATATACGTGGAACTTATGGCAAAGCTCTCCGGCTTTTGCTCGTTCTGGATCCTGTGTCTGGCTCTGTTCATCTGACCTCCAGTTCTTGGGACGTGAGCTAGCAGCTTACCTGCCGATCTTAGGATTTGTCACCTTCTGCAGCCTGTGAGCCAGCAGCCTGCCAGCTTATCTGCCAATCTGCCGTTCATCAGCCCCTGCAGCTATGTGAGTCAGGAGAAGCCTCCAGCATGACTCATTAGCTTGGGACTTTCCAGCCTCTACAACTATGTGAGCCATTTCCTTGATATAAATCTCTCTCTCTCACTTGCTCTCTCTCTACATATACATGCTTCACTGGTTTTGCTTCTCTAGAGAACCCAGCCTGTTTAAGAACCATTTTCTGTTTAAGAGCCTATGGGAAAATAATTTAAGACTACTCAGGGTTAAGGAGCCCTGGTGGTGCAGTGGTTAAAGCGCTCAGCTGCTAACCAAAAGGCCAGCAGTTCAAACCCACTAGCATGTGACTGTCTCTGGAACTATGAAACCCTCTGGATTATGTATATGTGAGGAGAGGAAGGAAGTACAGGCATTTCCCAGGCTGCAAACAAGATCTGTTCCTAAAACTATCTTTTAGTTGACTTTGTAGGTAAGTCAGAACAGGTGTATACAGTTCTTACTTGGCATCAGTTAGTCAAATGGTGGTGTAGCAGTTAAGAGCCCAGGCTGCTAACCAAAAGGTCAGCAGTTTGAATCCAACAGCCACTCCTTGGAAACCCTACAGGGCCTGTACGGTCGCTATAAGTCTGAATCAACTCGATGGTAACGGGTTTGGTTTTTTTGTAGTCAAATGTCTGTCTTAGTATGCAGTATATATTTTACCTTTCTGTGCATATAAAGGACGAGACCTGGTGGTGCAGTGGTTAAAGCGCCCAGCTGCTAACTGAAACATCGGCAGTTCAAACCCACCACCTACTACATGGAGAAAGATGTGGCAATCCGTGTTTGTAAAGATTTCAGCCTTGGTAACCCTATGGGGCAATTCTGCTCTGTCCTATAGGGTCGCTATGAGCCAGAATCGAGAGTCGGCAGTGGGTTTGGTTTGGATCTGGATGCATATAAAACGCTAAAGAAACACTTTCTAACTGCACAATGTTTTCATGAGCATCACAAAGTAGCACGTGCCTTCGCTATTACAAACCATTGTATTTAACTCCAATTTTTAATACAGCAGTCCATTCTTGAGCACGAGTTGTCAGTAAGTCAGACATTTATAACCGGAGACTGCCTGTACAGAAAGGGTGAAGGCCCAGTCTCCTAATTCCCTCCCTGGACCAGTCACAAAATGCATTATAAGCATATTTACTAGTACGACTTCAAAGATAAAGAGACCTTTCTTTCTTCACAAAACCATTCTCTCCACCTCCATGTGGTGAGCCTTTTTTTTCTTCCATTATACAAGGATTAAAATAAAAGTTTCACATAAAAGTAAAAATAAGCTTAAGTAAATAATGTAAAGGTAAGTATCATTTTGAAATAGGCAGAACTTCTGATGGATGACTTCTGGAAGAAAATAATGGAGTGGAAGTCCCCCACTGCTGTCGAATCGATTCCGACTCACAGTGACCCCATAGGGGATACGGGGCTATAAATCTCTACTGAAGCAGGCTGCCAAAGCTTTCTCGCATGAAGCAGCTGGTAGTTTTGATCCACCAACCTTTCAGTTACCAGT
Organism: Elephas maximus indicus; assembly: GCF_024166365.1. Taxonomy (NCBI): domain Eukaryota; kingdom Metazoa; phylum Chordata; class Mammalia; order Proboscidea; family Elephantidae; genus Elephas; species Elephas maximus. The sequence goes on along the minus strand of NC_064841.1, from coordinate 73,680,770 downwards.
CAATCGCTTTAACCACTGCAGCACCAAGGCTCCTATCATGGGTTGAATTGTATCCTTTCAAAGTATGTGTCAGCTTGGTTAAGCCATGATCGCCAGTATTGTGGTTGTAACTTTACGTTAAAGAGGATTAGGGTGGAATTGTAACACCTTTACTGAGGTCACATCCCTGAGCCAATGTAAAGGGAGTTCCCCTGGGGTGGGTCTTGCACCACCTTTTATCTTACAGGAGATGAAAGGAAAGGGAAGCAAGCAGAGAGTTGAGGACCTCACGTTGACCTCACGTTGTTGTTCTTGTTAGGTGCCATCGAGTCGGTTCCGACTCATAGCGACCCTATGCTCAACAGAACGAAACACTGCCTGGTCCTGCGCCATCCTTACAATCGTTGTTATGCTTGAGCTCATTGTTGCAGCCACTGTGTCAATCCACCTCGTTGAGAGTCTTCCTCTTTTCCGCTGACCCTGTACTTTGCCAAGCATGATGTCCTTCTCCAGAGACTGATCCCTCCTGACAACATGTCCAAAGTATGTAAGACGCAGTCTTGCCAACCTTGCCTCTAAGGAGCATTCTGGCCGTACTTCTTCCAAGACAGATTCGTTCATTCTTTTGGCAGTCCATGGTATATTCAATATTCTTTGCCAACACCGCAATTATTCAAAAGCACCAACTCTTCTTCGGTCTTCCTTATTCATTGTCCAGCTCTCACATGCATATGATGTGTGATTGAAAATACCATGGCTTGGGTCAGGTGCACCTCGGTCTTCAGTGAAAACTTCATGCCACCAAGAAAGCAGGGCCCAGAGCAGAGCATTCTTTGGACCCAGGGTTCCTTTGAGGAGAAGCTCCTAGTCCAGGGGAAGGTTGATGACAAGGACCTTCCTCCAGAGCTGACAGACAGAGAAAGCCTTCCCCTGGAGCTGACACCCTGAATTTGGACTTGTAGCCTTCTAGACTGTGAGAGAATAAATTTCTCTTTCTTAAAGCTATCCACTTGTGGTGTTTCTGTTATAGCAGTGCTAGATGACTGAGACAGCTCCTTATGGATTGAAATGGGGAAACAGTCTGAGTCTTAATTTTCCCATTTGTGTAAAAGAGAGCAGACTACGTACTTCACAGGAATTCATCTAAGCATAAAAGAAAGCAGAGTTGGTAAAATCTGAGTGTACATTCAGAATAATTACTAGTTTTGTCTGCCTGTATCTGTCAATAATCTAGAGTTTTATTTAGCATACTACTCTAGGAGTAACAAAGGCAAGTCATAAAGCATTGATTGTGAGGATAACCTCTCAGAGGAAAAGAACACTTGAATAGCCTGTGTCCATGATTACATCCTGTAATAGAAAATGATTATTTGAAGTGAATGGCAATCATCAAGTTGTGGCAAATCATTCCAGAACTTCTTTTTTTTTCACGGAAAATGCCTAGTAAAAAAAAACTTAGGATGGAAAAATCATGTAAGTTTCACAAGTGGCCAATGAAGACTCTTTAAAGTCCTATGAGTTCTACCTCATCGTTTCATAACTCATGAAATATTTGTGGCCATAAAAATCCTGTATATGGAGTTTGATGGTTTGAATTGATGTTAAACTTAGGGCTCAAAATGAATTTTGAGAGGAGTGGGGGAAATTTGGGGATTCTGACAAAAAGAAACATTCTGAAGACATTTTAGCCTTGCATCAGATGGATAATCAGAATTCATGGAATCATTACCACGGGAATTCTGTTCTTTCTTTGCAAACAAGTTGGGTCTTTGTTTATGAAATGTACCATGTTTAAACTATTGCAAGAAAGAAGATTGCTTTTAAGCTGTCTGATTTCATTCTTCAGTGTTTTCACACAATAAAAAGGAAATTTCTCCTGTATTTCTTTGAGATGTTCCCAAAGGCTTACGAAAGGGGAGAGAAGAGAGTAGGAGAAATAGCAAAGGAACTTAGAAACCATAGGTTAGAATCATGTAAGAGAATAAACAATAATGTATATACAGATAAATACAGTGATATGCATTATATATGGGTGTCCCTGGGTGTTCCAAGTGGTTAAGTGCTGGGCTAATGATCAAAAGGTTGGCACTTCAAACCCACCCAGCGGTGCCTCGGAAGACAGCCTTGAAAATACTATGGAGCAATTGTACTTTGCACAAATGGGGTTACCAAGAGTTACAATTGACAGCAACTAACAACATACATATTTTGTATGTACACGTATCATGTATATACACATTATCTGTGCTTGTTTAAGAATATAGCAAAAAAGGCTTTTTGAGTCCATGTCTAGGATTCAAAATATACCTAGAGAGCCAATAAGATGTAGTGCCAAAGGCAGGAAGGAATAATAAATAAGAACTTCCTAGAATCATTGTGGCCCAGACAGCATTTTTTATAATTTAAATAAAGTAATTCATGTTCATTTAAAATTTTTTGAAAAAAATGAAATGAAACAGCAACAAAAAGACTACCCAGAGATAGTCACTGTGTGATATTGTGGTGTATGTCTTTGAATATTTATATAGATTCATGAGATAACAGTATATAAGTTGCGTATGTGTGTATACATACATATATATTCTACCTTCATCATTTAACATTATGTCATCAATATAACCATATATTAGCATTTGTTTCCTATGTCTTATTACGACTTCATAATATTCTTTTGAATGTCTGTTGTTAAGTGCCACTGAGGGACCTTTTGTACAACAGAACGAAACGCTGTCCAGTCCTGCACCATTCTCACAATTGTTGCTGTGTTTGAGCCCATTGTTACAGCCACTGTGTCAATCCATCTCATCGAGGGTCTTCTTTTTTTTCGCTGAGCCTCTACTTTACCAAGCATGATGTTCCTCTCCAGGGACTGGCCCCTCCTGATAACATGTCCGAAGTATGTGAGACAAAGTCTCACTATCCTTGCTTCTAAGGAGCATTCTGGCTATACTTCTTCCAAGACGGTTTTGTTCATTCTTCTGGCAGTCCATAGTGTGTTCAACATTCTTCATCAACACGTTAATTTGGATGTCTGTATCAACTATTTCCGTGATTGTTGAACATTTGGATGACTTTCAAATTTTAACTGTGAGCAACATTGTACAAAAATGAAACAAACAAACAAACTTTTAAATGGATGTGCTAAGCTACCAATGTTGGTCTGTCTTAGTGTTACAGATTGACTTATGTCCTCCCCCAAAATGTGTTCTAAATCCTAACCTCTATGCCTGTGGTTATAATCCCATTTGGGAATGGTTGTCTTTGTTTTGTTAATGAAGCAGGATTAGAGTAGGGTTTATTTTGAGTCAATCTCTTTTGACATATAAGACATTAAACAAAAAATTGATCCCCATCCTTGTTCTTGGGTACTAAATTCTGGAATTCACTCAAACCAGATTGCACAACCCAAGAATCTGTGAGTTACAGATGAGAATTTCTTTGTGCCCAAGGCCACTATCCCTGCCTCTCTCAACCCTTCACAGGATAATGAATTGTCTAAGATAGTTTGGAGATTGATAGTTCACACCTGGCCTAGGTGAGGTCTTCTTTGGCATGGATTTAGAATTGACTACTGGTAGGATTTCTAAAAGCTTAACACATACTTAGCTGAACCTATGGAGAAACTTTTACGCTTTGAGAAGTTCTAACATGACCTTCATTTTCTCACGTATCATCAACCACAGCTTTGCATTCATCGGGGAGGAATTTTACAGCTAAACTTTCACCTCTTCTGTGAAAATATCACTGATCTTTTTGCTATCTCCCAGTATTTCAGTGATTTGTCTATATTCTGCAAATACTCAAACACTGGTTGATTTACCCTTACAGAATATTTTTCTTTCCAACAATCTTTACCTACAAAATATTGACTTTTTTCAACAAAGTTCTCATTCATCCTGAAATACAAAAATTGACAAAGAAAACTCTAAACCATTTCAAAAAGAAGTAAAAAAGACTACTATTTTATCAAACAAAATGCAAAAAAAAGAAATGAAGAAAAACTAGAAAATGAGATCTCTTACTATTCGAAATTTGAACACACTTTTTAAAAACTTGGCTAAGACTGGAGGGCAAGTGGTAATTGTGGTGGGGAGAAAAAAAAAGCAATATTCCAGAATCTCTCTAATGTAATTACAAGAAAGTATTACAGAACATGTAAGATAAAACCAAATACACACTCAAGAAAAATTTATAACCATAAATAATTGCAATAGTAATGAAGAAGATATTATTACCCAAGTAGTCAATTCAAAGAGTTAGAAAAATAACAACAAAATAAGCCTAAAAAGGAAAAATAAAACTAAAGAGAAGGGAAGGTAAGACTTAATAAAGATAAGGTCATAAAACTTAATAAAGATAAGGTCATAAAATGATAAAATTGTCAAAACAAATATATCAACAGCTTGATCATCAAAGGAAAAAAAAGGCACAATAAAGTAAATAAATCACTAGCTAACTGTTTCAAGAAAAAAAAAGGGGGCAAATCACAGTTATTCAAAACAATCATGATAAAAAGAAAATAACCAAGGACAGAGAGGAAATTAAAACTCATGAGACATTTTTGTTCAATGCTTAGCAAATAATTTTGAAAACATGTGTGATGAATGAATGACAACCAGAAAACAAGAAAAAAAAAAAAAACTAATCAACGAAGATATGGAAACTCTAAATAAACCAATTTCTTAGAAAAGTTAGGGAAAGTTATCAAATGGCTATAATCTGAAAGACGCTTTAGGCCCAGATGATTTCACAGGGAATTATGTTAAACTTTTTTCTAGAGCATGGGAAAAATTCTCCTTAATTATTTTTGTGAATCTAATATAACATTGATACAAAGTCAAGTAGAAAACTAAAATATAAAGTGCAAATTAATATTATGTTTGGATATGGATGCGAAAACCCACTTCCTTCACAATCCTCTGACCCCCTTCACTCTACAGTGACAAACACACTTCTGAATTTGGGGTTTATCATTCACTCACTTAATGATTTTATCACATATTGATGCATCTCAAAATAATGTGTTGTTTAGTTTTGGCGTGCTTTTGACTTTAAGAAGACGTAATCTTACCATCCACCACTCGTCTGTCAGCTTGTCTCATTGTGGTGGCTTGCATGTTGCTGTGATGTTGGAAGCTATGCCACCAGTATTTCAAATGCCAGCAGGGTCATCCATGGTGGGCAAGTTTCAGCGGAGTTTCCAGACTAAGACAGACTTGGAAGAAGAACTTGGTTATCTACTTCTAAAAAAACTGGCCAGTGAAAACCTTATGAATAGCAGCGAACATTGTCTGATACAGCACCGAAAGATGAGCCCCTCAGTTTGGAAGGCACGCAAAATATAATCGGGAAAGAGCTGCCTCCTGAAAGAGTTCTGATGTGACAGAACTCGGAATGAGAAGAGACAGCTGCAAACATCCACTAATAACCAAAGCATGGAATGTATGAAGTATGAATATAATAAAACTAGAAATTGTCAAAAATGAAATGGAACTCTTGAAGAGAGATATCCTAGGCGTTAGTGAGCTTAAATGGACCGGCATTGCCCATTTTGAAAGAGAGAATCATATGGTCTGCTAAGATGGGAGTGACAATTGAAGAGGGACAGCATCACATTCATCATCAAAAAGAACATTTCGAGGTCTATTCTTAAGTACAGCATTGTCAGTGATAGAATAATATCCATACACCTACAAGGAAGACCAGTTAATATGCCTATTATTTAAATTTACACACCAACCACTAATGCCAAAGTTGAAGAAATTGAAGGTTTTTGCCCACATCTGCAGTCTGAAATTGATCAAACATGCAATCAAGATGCATGGGTAATTACTGGCGATTGCAAGGTGAAAGATGGAAACAAAGAAGGAAGGATATGTAGTTGGAAAATACGGTCTTGGTGATAGACATGATACTGGAGTTTGCATGATAGAATTTTGCAAGACCAATGACATATTCATTGGAAGTACTTTTTTTTTTTTTTTTTAACAATATAAACAGTATAGACCTCACCAGAGAGAATCTACAGGAATTAAATTGACTACATATGTGGAAAGAGTCAATGCAGAAGCTCAATATCATCAGTCAGAGCAAGGCCAGGGGCTGACTGTGGAACATATCATCAATCACTCATAGGCAGGTTCAAGTTGAAGCTAAAGAAAATTAGAACAAATCTACGAGAGCCAAAGTATGACCTGGAGTATATCCCACCTAAATTTAGAGACCATCTCAAGAATAGATTTGACCTATTGAACATTAATGACCAAAGACCAAAAGAGTTGTGGGGTGACATCAAAGAAATCATACGTGAAAAGAGGTAAAGGTCATTAAAAAGAAAGGAAAGACCAAAGTGCATGTCAGAAGAGACTCTGAAACTTGCTCTTGAACTTCGAGTAGCTAAAGCAAAAGGAAGAAATGATAGAGTAAAAGAGCTGAACAGAAGATTTCAAAGGGAGGCTGAAGAAGACAAAGTATTATAATTAAATGTGCAGAGGCCTGGAGTTAGAAAACCAGAAGGGAAGAACACACTCAGCATTTCTCCAGCTAAAACAACTAAAGAAAAAAATACAAGCCTTGAGCTGAAATATTGGGAATCCTATGGGCAAAAAATTGAACGATGCAGGAAGCATCAAAAGAAGGTAGAAGCAATGTATGGAGTCGCTGTACCAAAAAGAGTTGGTCAACATTCAAGCATTTCAGGAGGTAGCATATGATCAAAAGCTGATGGTATTGAAGGAAGAAGGCCAAGCTGCACTGAAGGCATTGGTGAAAAACAAAGCTCCAGGAATTGACGGAATACCAACTGAGATGTTTCAACAAATGCTGGAAGTGCTCAGTCCTCTATGCCAAGAAATTTGGAAGATAGCTACTTGGCCAACCGACTGCAGGAGGTCTGTATTTGGATCCATATTTCAAAGAAAGATGATCCAATGGAATGTGGAAATTATCAAACATTATCATTAATATCACATACAAGTAAAATTTTGCTGAAGATAATTCAAGAACAATTACAGCAGTACCTTGACAGGGAACTGCCAGAAAGTCAAGCTGGATTCCAAAGGACATGGAATGAGGCATATCACTGCTGAAGTCAGATCATTGTTGGTTGAAAGCAGATAAAACCAGAAGATGTTTACCTGGTTTTATTAACTATGCAAATGTATTCAACTGTGTGGATCATAATAATTACGGATAACATTTCGAAGAATGGAAATTCTAAATCACTTAATCGTACTCATGTGGAACCTGTACATAGACCGAGGCAGTTGTCCAAACAGAACAAAGGGATACTGTATGATTTAAAATTGAGAAAGATGTGCGTCAGGTTATAGCTTTTCACCATACTTAGTCAATCTGTATGCAGAGCAAATAATCTGAAACGCTGGACTATATGAACAAAAATGGAGCATCAGGATTTGAGGAAGACTTGTTAACAGCTTGCATTACGCAGATGACATAACCTTGCTCGCTGAAAGTGAAGAGGACTTGAAGCACTTACTGAGGAAGACCAAAGACCACAGACTTCCTATGGATTACACCTCAACATAAAGAATACAAAAACCCTCACAACTGCACCAATAAGCAACATCCTGATAAACGAGGAAAATACTGAAGTTGTCAAAAATTTCGTTTTACTGGGATTCACAATCAATGCCCATGGAAGTAGCAGCCAAGAAATCAAACAGCATATTGCATTGTGAGAATCTGCTGCAAAAGATCACTTTAAAGTGTTGAAAAGCAAAGATGTCACTTTGAGGAATAAGGTGTGCGTGACCCAAGCCATTATATTTTCAATGGCTTCATATGCATGCAAAAGCTAAAAAAAAAACCCAAGCAGTGAAAAAGGAAGACCAAAGAAAAATTGATGCCTTTGAATTACAGTTTTGGGCAAGAACACTGAACGTACCACGGGCTGCCAGAAGAACTAACAAATCTGTCTTTGTTCTGAAGTACAGCGAGAATGCTCCTTAGAAGGAAGAATGGAGATATTTTGTCTAGGGTAATTTCAGCATGTTCTCAGGAGGGACCAGTCCCTGGAGTAGGACATCATACTTGGGAAAGGGTCATAGAAAAAGAGGAAGACCCTCAGTGAGATGGATTGATGCAGCAGCTGCAACAACGGACTCAAACATAGCTCCTATTTTGAAGACGGCGTAGGACCGGGCGGCGTTTCGTTCTGTTGTACACAGGGTCACTACGAGTTGGAACTGACTGGAAGGCACCTAACAACAAAACCAATCTTATTGCAATCTTATTCTTCTATTTCTTGTTTTTTTTGTTTCCCAATATGTTCAAGAGATTTAACTGCCACAATTTACATTTTAATTCTAATACTGGTAGACAGTTGAGTTGTTTCCAAACAATACTCATTTCTAAGCTTAAGTCTATTTTTAATGGTATTAAATAATGCCTAGCGTTTTTCCAAATTAGTTGTACCAATTCTTTTGTTGAGTTTTCCAGAAGTCCTTGAAACCCTATTCTAAATTTCAAAGCTATTCTCATGCATGAGATATCCATCTGTCCTGATATGTTTCCTCCTTAACACATATCACCTTTTGGCATGCTATATTATATTGAGCTATATGAAAGGGACCAATATGACCTACAAAAATGGCAATTTTATTTGATCTTCAACCTCACATTAAATTTTTTTCAGTGTGGTCTCTTTCTCTCTGTGCTAGCCAGTGAGCTGCATGAGGGCAAGGCTTTTCTTTCTTTCAATTCACTCATGTACTCCCAATGCCTAGCATGTATCCTGACTGGTTATAGAAAATTTTTTTAATTCATGTGTTTCTCCATTGTGTTTGCTTACCATTATTTCTTGCATTTTTGTCCTCCCTGCTAAGTTCATTTTCTTTTTCCTGAAGCATATCCTTTCGAAATAAGAGATAATCTGTTTATGAAAAACGTTTGCCTAAAAATGTCTTTATTTTGCTCTCCTTCTTTAAAGATAGTGTCACTGAATATATATTATAAGATGCAGATATTTTGTTCCATGACCTTATTTTACTGTTTGCTACTTTCCACACTTGCTGGTGAGAACTCAGGTGTAAGTGTAAAGAGGAGTTATTTTTTTAGATAACCCATTGCTGTTGAGTTGATTCAGACTCATAGTAACCCTATAGGATGAAGTAGAACTACTCTGTAGGGTTTCCAAGGAACTTGAACTGCCGACCTTTTGACTGGCAGCCAAGCTCTTAACCACTGTGCAATTTTTTTTTTTTTTTCTGCTTTTTAAGAACTCAGTCACTTAGTAGGATACAATTTCATAATGAATGTCTACTTATGGATTTTATTTTATTTATTCTACTTGGGATATTTCTGTGCTTCCTGCATTATAGGATTGATATCTTTCACCAACTCTTAAAAAGTAGTAACTCTTTGAATATTGCCTGTTCCCAGCTGTCTGTGATCTCTTTCTGGTACTCTAACATAATGAATGCTTAACTTCTCAGTCTGTTCTCTATGGCTTTTCATATTCAACACCATCTTCCATTTCACTACGTATACATTCCATTATGGCTGGTAAAATTAAGTAATCTACTGGGTTTTTTATTTCAATATATTTTCTTTTCATTTCTAAAAATTATATTTAGCTCATTCTACAAAACCTCCAGTTCATAGTTGACACTCTCTTAGTCTTCACTCACTTTTGATACTTTTTTCCTTAAAATGTTAAATCTGTTTTTTTATTTTGTTTTAGATAATTCCAATATCGGATGTCTCTGGGGTCTGAATGTTTTATCTTTTTTTCACACCTTGTTGCCAGATAGGTTTTGTGCCATTTACATTGAGAGTTCTTTTCACGTGGAATTTTAACTATGAAAACTTTTTAAACGTTGTGCCAAAGGTGCTTGGGGATATTACCAAATTGGGATCATTTTACAAAATAATTCTTAGCTTGAGACTTTTTTGGGTCTCACTGTTAATTTGACTTTAGGCCACCAACAAACGTGAGGACCAGTTTGTAGCCATCAATTCTTGGGTAAAAATTTTTTTTCTTAACTCAACAACATGTTAAAGACAGATGAATTTCCTTTATTTTAATTCCTTTAGCTAAGTGAATTCACTTCCTTCACTCACATACTCCCAATGGGAGTCATCCTTTGATGTCCTGGCATTACGTGAGGGAGCTTCTATTGAACTCTCCCTATTTGTCTCCTGTTCCAGTCGTGGAAACAGAAACTCAGTATCATTGACTTTGTCAACTTCACGGCTACTTCCTTACTTATCCAGACTCCTGATTTTATGGAGGGCTCTGGAGTGAATGGCTTATATGAGAAATCTAGAACAACAGGTAAGTGTGTAGAGACCAAAGTTTATTAGTGCTTGAATGTACTATGGACTGCCAGAAGAACAAACAAATCTGTCTTGCAAGAAGTGCATTGAGAATGCTCCTTTGAAGCAAGGATAATGAGACTACATCTCGCTAATTTGGATGTCCCTGGAGAAGGACATCATGCTTGGTAAAGTAGAAGGTCAACAAAAAAAAGAAGATCCTCAATGAGATGGACTGACACAGTGGCTGCAACAAGGGGTTCAAACATAACAACAATTGTCAGGAGGTGCAGGTCCAGGCATTGTTTCATTCTGTTGTACATAGGTCACTATGAGTCGGAACCAATTTAGCAGCACCTAAAAACAACAGGAATAGGGGGTGAATCCCTAGGTGGTATAAACGGTTAAGGGGTCCAACTACTAACAAAAAGACTTGGGGTTTGAACCCACCTGGAGGCACCTTGAAAGACAAGCCTGGCAATCTGTTCCCGAAAGGTCACAGCCTAGAAAAGCCTACGGAGTATTTCTACTCTGCGCACATGGGGTGACCATGAGTTAGAATTGACTCCACATCAACTAGCAACAACAACAAAAAAAGCGGTAGGAAGGAGAAAGAGGGAGTCAGTGCTTAGGTTTAGCTCACAGAAAGAAACTGTGAGCTGCTGCTGCTTCTGGTCTGCCTTTTCTAAGGTACAAGTGGTCTACTTTGCACCAGTATTTAAAACAAACAAACAAAAATAAGTAAATAAAAAGGAAAGCCCACCACAGGGACCAGAAAAATCAGTGCAAGAAAAATGTCTGGGTTACTTTATTAATTTTTTTTTGGTAGAAATTAAAGGGACTTTGCTGGAAAACTCATTTTTTTCCCTTGACATCTGATTCTTGCCACTCTAAACCTTTCAAAGTGTTTATAGAAAGTAACAATTAAATGAACGAGGAGCTGGTGAGAGACAGGAGTCTCCCGTGAACTTTGGCAAAAAATTTTCTAAAAGAACTGGGTTCCTGGTCCTGGAACAAGTGAGTAGTCCAATAAATGTTCCTAATAAATAAATGTGGGTGACACATTTAAATGGAAAGAGCATCACATTAAGCATCAGGAGGCTTTGGCTCTATGTACTAGTTGCTTCACAGTTGACCTTGGACAAGCCGTTTAACTTTTTTGTGTGAACTTCATTTTCTTCATTTGTACAGTTGGAAGGTAATTGGATTGAGTAGGTGATATCTGGATATATTAGCTGATTTCTAAACAGCATTTCAAAGATGCTTAAAATAGTCATAAATTGAGGTATAAAATAATAGAGAAAATTAAATGTTTTGCACGTCTAAGTGGGTGGACTAAGCTCGGTAGCACCTCTGTGTGAGAACGTTGTTTTGGAATGCTAAGAATACTTTTAAGGAAAAGTCACAGATTTATCCGTCCCATATTCAAATGTGCAAATACAACTCAGCTTCTTTCCTTCTCTCTTATTTGAAACAGAGCCCTTCCCACTAATAAAAAAGAAAGTGGAAATTTTTAATTTAAATCCAATCCAATAAATTCAGTCTCATGGGGTAATTTAAAGAGTCCTTTGAGGAAAGGTTTGACACTCTTAGGAGAAAATGTCTCTAACATTACCCCTAACCTTATTCCTCTATGCAAGATGGACTTCAGCTGTCTGAGGGGACTTGCTGTATTCTTATGGCAACAAAGGAGTAGGAGTCTTCTATTTGCCATTGTGTTCTGTGGCTTCTCGCTGATCTTCTCTGCATTAAAGAAAAAAAGTTGCCATCAGGTCAACTCCAGCTCCAGGCAACCCCATGTGTTTCAAAGTGGAATTGAGCTTCAATGGCGGTGCTTCTTGTGGTCCCAATGGCTGATTCTTTGTATAGTAGTTGTTTACGATTACTCCTTAAATCATGACCACAGAATACCAGATTTCAGCTCTGGACATCCTGCTGAAATTTTCTGCTAAAACTCGTAATTCATTTCCATTTTGCATGATTGGTTATCCTCCTAAGCTGACATTACCCTACCTGGATTCTTCCTGGTTTTGCAGATCTCTCTCAGTGACCTCCACTTCTTTCTAGCCTCCGGCCAGGTGATCAATGGCACAGTAATAACTGTGAAGTCAGTCTTCTCCTTGTCACTTCAGACTCCACAAGAAGGTTTTTAGCCATACCACCGAACTAGCAAGGAGATCCAAGAACTCTGGGATCTGTCTACACTGAACTGAAACGTTAGCTGGCTCAGGAAAGCTAAAATCTAGTCTGAGAGAAAAAACAGCTCTGTAGTTAATCCAATAACATTGTATAACCAAGTTTATTTTGTTATGAAGGTCTACTAAGATGCTGTGGGGTGAAGAAAAAAAAAAATCCAGAATGCTCTAAAAGCCCATTTCCTCCTTTTTTTCAGGAGTTTACCAGAATTTGCCTTTATGTGTATGAGTTCATTCAGTGGAAGAACAGCTTCTGAATCTCTTCCATTCTCAAAGAGTTCTTTCCTCAGCAGGAAGTTCCCACTGTTGCACAATACACCACACGTACTCTGCCCTCCTTTCTTTAAAATATGGAGAGAAATATGGGTTTGGGTTCTTTTATTAATGCACTTCCCTTAATGTAGTCAGATCTGCCCAATGCAAGCTGCCTTCCTGCAGAATGGCAAGACAGTGCGGGAACACTGCATCCTGCGCTTCTCTGCCTCTGAGTTGTCTCAGTAACCCTTGTTTATAGACACAGAGCACGGCACTACTAGTGCTGTGTATCTGTGCCACCGTTGTACAACGAGGGGGAGACTGCACAGCTTCTCACTTGGGCCAGGAGGTACCATGTCAGGAAAACTGGTAACATGCCCCTGTCTCACTGAAATCTAGGGCAAAACTGGAATGTCAGGATCAGGTGGTGTGCTGGAGCTTGCTCTTACCCACTTGCAAGAGCTGATCGTGAAAGTTTTTAAGCACAGCCATTAATACAAGTTAAATTACACAAACTTACAATTAGATGAATTATATTGAAATGGAAATAACACATACTCAAAACTCATCACTTTCTAGTTATTTTACTGCTACTATCTAGGCTATTGGGGTTATTTACATTAATTGTTTCTGTGTAGTGGAAACACTACATAATGGTGTGCTATGCCACATCGCTTTCCAACTGCATTCAGGGACATTATACTGGTAGCTTAAAATTGGTTCAAGCAGAAGTACGCTGCAAAAGACCTCTTTAAAGTGTTAAAAAGAAAAGATGACTCTTTGAAGATTGAGGTGTGCCTGACCCAAGCCATGACATTTTCAATCACCTCATATGCCTGGGAAAGCTGGACAATAAATAAAGAAGACCAAAGAAGAATTGATGCCTTTGAATTACAGCGTTGGCAAAGAATAGTGAATATGCCATGGACTTCCAGAAGAACGAACAAATTTGTCTTGCAAGAAGTACAGCCAGAATGCTCCTTAGAAGTGAGGATGGTGAGACTTCATCTCCCCTACTTTGACATGTTATCAGGAGGGATCAGTCCCTGGAGAACGATATAATGCTTGGTAAAGTAGAGGGTCAGTGAAAAAGAGGAAGTTCCTTGACGAGATGGATTGACACATTGGCTGCCAAAATGAGCTCAAATAAACCAATGATTGTGAGCGTGGCAGGGCGCTGTTTAGTTCTTTTGTGCATGGGGTAGCTATGAGTCGGAATCCATTTGATGGCACCAACTGGAGTATATTTCTACAAAGTGGTTTTTGTTTTGTTTTGCTACAGAGAGCTGATTATTAAATATTTGACAGCACATCACCGAACACAACTCATCCAAAATGGAGATGATTTTCTGTTGATTAGGTGCCGAGAACAGAATACCGTCAACATGGCTGCCAGGCTATGAGAAGCATTTTCTGCAGGAAACCCTTTCTCCTTCCCAGAAAACATGGCAAGCTGTTTCCATACAGAACTGCAACCTAGCCATCCTTCAAGATGTATAATTAAATCTCAGTTATATACCCGAAGAATAAACATAAGAAAAAAATAAACAATCATTTCAATGTGGGTTTGTAATCCATTATCTCACTTATTTGACAGCATATTTACCTTTCTAAATATGTTTAGTTTAACTCAATCAGGCATTACCCATCTGAGCAATTACTCTTTGATGGAGGGCTTTGTAACCATCTCAGGGGATGGAGGAAAATGACCTGGTTAACATGATTTGCCACAAATAATATACCCAAGAAAAAACATATCCTTGCAATTCCTCTCATGGCAATATTTCTAAAGTTGTTTGACGTTCAACACTCTATTTTCTATTATTATTTTGGTTAATAAAACTCTTAATTTAGTGTTTTTATCCAACACAAACAGAAAAAGTGCAATTAGCATTTAAGGCTGAAAAAGGTGTGGTCTCTGCCCCTGAGGAAATCATAGTCCAGTTGGAGGAGACAGCCAAGTACACAGGAAATAGTCAACAAGTAAGTGCAATGACATAAATGGGATATAGTTTATCGGAGCACAAGTTGTCAAGTACTTGAACACATAATGCCTGTCCCCTCCCCTACCCCCTCTCTCTTTCTCTCTCTCTCTCCCTTTTATTGTCTCCCTCTCTGGTACATCCTCAATTCTTCTGCTGGGTAATTCCATCTGAAATGTATGGTGATATCCCTCAGTTGCTTCATGTGTTACTGTGAAAACAAAACCAATTTTAGAATCAAGGGATATTTTCAAGTATTTTTCCTCACTAGGCAAGCTGCAAGAAACCTTCAGCTGTTTTGTTGCCATGGTGAGTGGAGTTGAAGTGATATTTCTATTCAGAGAGGAAAATCTAGAAAATGAATGCTAATATGAAATAAACTAACAGCCATCATCCTTTAATGCAGTGAAGTTTAAATATGGGAGTCATCACCTCCTCTCAGAAAAGCAGAGTAGCACGAAACGGTGCCTGAAGATTGTGGGTAGGGATTACCCATTTTCTTCTCTCTGTCAATTCAATTCTGAATATATCTAAGGTTATCAATTGTTCTTTATTTCAGGGATAGGCTTAATATTTGGTTGCAATGAGAAGATAATTTGTTCTGGGGCAGAGGATCTAGGCTAAGTCAGTCCTCCAGAAATTATTACCTCCTGATTGATCCTGGGAAATTCATGTATTGGCAGAAGCTCAGTTTATTCATTTAGCAAAAAGAAAAAGGTGGAGGAGATTGGGGGCAACTCAATTCCTGTCTTTACCAGTAGTTTTAAGACTAAATAATATAAGGTGTTCCGAAAGGCTTTGTAAACTGTATGGAATCAGGAAAAACTTTTGATTTTAGCATTATCATGTGGCAAAATAATACTCAAAAAGTAGGTTATTGATCACAATGCCTAACAAATCAGCACTCAATTCTAGCTTGTCACCATTTCTGACAACCCATTTTGTGCTTTTCTTTACATAGTCTGTGACACCATGTCGCTTCTTTTTTTTTTTTTTTTGGGCCTCTATAGCTAAAATATTTTTCTAGTGGTGAATGGGTTTGTACCAGTGGCATCACTAGGATTGGTATGACCAAGTGCAGTAACTCCTGGTATCACCTTCCCATGCTTATTACCACAATATCGTAGATAAAACACCAAAAAATTTGACAAAATCAGCGCTATGAAAACATCGGCACCAACAAAAATCACGCATTTGTAGCACATGCAAAAGAAACCACATGATTCGAAGCCTCATTGTAATTGCGTAATAATCACAGCTCTACCTGGGTGGCGTAGCGGTTAAGTGCTGTGGCTGCTAACCAAAAGCTTGGCAGTTCAAATCCACCAGGCGCTCCTTGGGAACTCCATGGGGCAGTTCTACTCTGTCCTATAGGGTCACTGTGAGTTGGAATCGACTCGACGGCAACGGGTCTGACTGCCACACATTAACCCAAAAGTTAGAAGGTTCAAAAAAGTACATTAGCATAGAGGTTTAGCCTTGTAGGTATATTGATAGATGTAAGCTGGACTTATGAAAAATTCTTCTGTTGTTGTAATAAAGTACAGTGATATTTGTATAAAAAGTAATACATTTCTGCTCAAACACTGCACAAAAACTTTATGGACAGTCATTCTGGTGTCACCTCCTCTAACAGTGTCACCTGGCATGGTCTGCACACCCCACACCCCCCTAGTGATGCCCCTGGTTTGTACAGATTGGTATTTAAAATGACAGGGCTATTGTTTCAACACGAGATCCAGCAAAGAAAGTAATGAGGAAATACGATACGACAACTGGAAGAAAGTTTAAGCCAGACCAGTGATGTAATGCTAAAACCTTTCAGGTGGTAAAGACCTAGGAGGAGGCTGCTATCTAGGGCATGCCGTGATAGGAGGGGTTGAGACTTTCCAAGAGAATGTTAGGACTAGTGAGTCCTTGAGTATCAGGAAACCTCACTGTGCTTCCTGGCTGCACCCCAGTAAGTGGCAAGACCTCAAAGAAGCACAGGAAAGAGCACAGAACGCTTGGAGAAGTCACATGCACATCCCTGGGTCAACAGGTTTTGATTATGTCCCCATGACCAAGGAGCAAAACTGCCTATCTAGAAAGGACTCCTTGATCAATGAAGGTTCCAGAAAACAAAACGAGAAAGTAAACAGAGTAGGGCTATGCCCCTTAACATGTCATTTTATAAATATTCAAAATTAGGAGACCTTAGGTTAGAGGAGGAGTTTTCTGAAATCAATGAGATTGACTCTCCCTCCAGCCAAGTGGTATAAGGTCTTGGATTAGAATTTAATTAGCTGTGAAGAAAATTTTAAACAAAATATAATCACTATTGCTTTTTGACTTGATGGTTTCAAATGAATTCTCACCATATTAGTTAGAAATTTAGATCTGGAGATGAGAGTTATCCGAAAGTAGCTTTCCTTTATTTTCAAAATTGACTTAGAGGAAAAGAGAATAGAAGTGATAGTAGCAAAGAAGAAAACAGAGTGGAGTTCACAATGAAGACACAATGTGTTTTATTAAAGCATGCCATATGCATGTTGCTAATTGTTCTACGTAGTTATAACTAATTCCCCAAACAGCATTTCTTACCTTTTTCTGTTCGTAACCTAACCAGTTAAACCAGTTGCCATCAAGTCAGAATATCAATGACTGATTTTTTGGAAGTAGGTTTCCAGGTGTTTCTTCCACTGCATATCTGGGTGAACTCAAACCCCCAACCTTTTAGTTAGCGGTTAAGTTTGTTAACTGTTTACACCATTCAGGAACTCCTATCTGCAACCAACCCAGGCTTCATTTTCAACTGTTGACTTTTCTTCTCATTTAACTGAGAAAATGGAAGTAGATAGAAAAGAAAATTCTCTTCTCCCTTTATTAAATTCCCATCTTACCTGAACCAGCACCCATATGCTCTGCCTTCCCTCCTGTGGCAATGAGTGAAACCTAAGCTCCTAGCTGACTCCAGCCCCTCCTTTTGTACACTGAATGCTCTACCGTTAACCACAATGATTTCGTTATCATGATTTTCTCCTGACCCCTGAACTCCAGAGTATGTAAATGACTTCTGAGCGTAGGCCCAAAGACTTTGAGTTTCTTTCTTAGTTTATTTGCATACTCATTCTGGAGGAAAGCAACCAGTGAAATCCAACATTCCTGAGACCACCACGCTGGGAGAAAGCCAAAATCAGAAATTTGGATAGAGAGAGCAATAATAGACAGGAGGAAGATATTCTAACCATTCCAGCCTAGGGACTAATCATGTAGTACAGGGGACACCTTGGATAATCCAGTTCTATCAGATGTCATGTAGAGAAGAAAAGAAGTTCCAGACATATGATCCAGTCATCCTTCCTAGTCATCTCCAGCCATTAGAGCTGTGCCAACTACAGCTGGGGACATGGAGCAGAGTCAAATCTTCCTTCATGCGTATAAAAAAATTTCTGAGTCATAGAATCATGAGCATAAAAAACAAAGGTTTATGTTTTATTTCACTAAATTTGGAGGTTTTTGTTATGTAGAAATAAGATACCTGGAACCTCAGTCTAAATTTGTCTCAACGAGTCCACTAAAAGTATTATTGTCAAGGTTACCAGCAACCTCTATGTGGTCAAAAAAACCTTTTTCCCTCGTTTTCCTCACTTTGGCCATTGCTCGAAATTCTCTTCCTTTATCCTCTAAGACCCGTGTATTAGTTTCCTAAGCTGCCTTACCACAAACTGGATGGCTTAAAACAACAGATATCTCTTCTTTCACAATTCCGCAGGTGGTAAGTCTGAAATTGAAGTGTCAGCAGGGCCATGCTCCCTCTGGAGGCTCTAGGGAAGAATCCCTCCTAGGAAGAAGCTCTTCCTAGCATCTGGTGGCTCCTAGCAATTCTCACCACGCCTTGGCTTGTAGGAACGGTTTCTTGACTGCATCGCTCCAATCTCTGCCTCCATTTTCATATAACCTTCTCTGTGTGTGCCTCTATGTTCACTCCTGCTGTTCATATAAGGACACCACCAGTCATTGGATTTAGGGCCACCATAATCTGGTATGACCTCAGCTTCACTAATTACATCAACAAGGCCGTATCTCCAAATAAGGACACAATTCAATCAACTGCGACACCATTTCCTCCTAGTTTTCTCCTAAATTATTGGTGCCTTTTTTTTTTTTTTTTTTTTTTGTAGATTTCTGTGCTGGATACTCCTTGATCTCTGTCTCTCTGTGTCTCCTTCTGTCTGTCTGTCTGTCTGTCTCTCTCTGTGTACATGTAGGCATGCCTCAAGACTCAGTATTTGGGTTCCTTCTCTGGCTTCATTCACGTGTATTAAACCTGTTGTTGTCGAGTCAGTTGTGACTCATAGCGAACCTATAAGACAGAGTAGAACTGCCCCATGGGGTTTCAACTCAATTGCATGTTCTTCTGTCTCAGAATAAGCTCAACTTTCCTTGAACGGAGACAGATCTAAAGTCGCATCAAGGTTCTGCAAGATTTTAGGGTGAGTCTTAGTTTTCTGAAACATACTCAGATGTGGGTCTCATCATGAATTGAATTGTGTCCCCCAGAAATATCTGTCAACTTGGCTAGGTCATGATTCCCAGTATTGTATGATGGTCTACCATTTTGTCATCTGATGTGATTTTCCTATGTGTTGTAAATCCTATCACTATGATGTAGTGAGATGGGTTAGTGACAGTTATATTGATGAGATCTATAAGATTAGATAGTGTCTTAGGCCAATCTTTTGAGATACAAAAGAGAGAAGAGAGCAGAGAGACAGGGATACCTCATTACCACCAAGAAACCAGTGCCAGGAGCAGAGCTCATTCTTTGGACCTGAGGTTCCTGCGCTGAGATGCTCCCAGACTAAGGGAAGACAGAGACCTTCCTCCAGAGCTGACAGAGAAAGAGAGGGCCTTCCCCTGGGACTGGCACCCTGAATTCGGATTTCTAGCCTACAGGACTGTGAAAAAAATTTCTCTTTGTTGAAGCCATCCACTTGTGGCATTTCTGTTATAGCAGCACTAGATGACTAATACAGGTCGTCATGATCTGGTAACTTAGAAATTAAGTTGGATATTGCCTGGCCTTGTCCCTGACATAGATGATGGATAAAAAATAGGATAACCAAAAGAAAATCTTCCATTCAGAAAATGAGAGAATGGGAAACACTAAGTAGTTACTAAAAAAAACTAGTCCAGAACAAATATCAAACCTTGAGGAAAGGAAATGCAAAATATCCTGCTTCTGATAAATGAAACCAATATAAATTCCTTTCTCCGTGTTAAACAATATTGACTAAGACTAATCAAAAACAACTTAGCTGCTTGGTCTGAGCAATATTTGCTTCTGGAATACAAATCTGTGAACCAATTAAAAAGATTATATATTGAGACCAATAGCTTGTTCATCAAAACTCAGGTCAAGACCTTGTCTGGATATGCCATCAGTCTCAAACTATTATGTTACAAACTCTGCATAATCTGAAGCAGTTGACTTTGCAAGACCCACCTTAGTATCACCCAGCCTAGGTACTAAAACCGTATAAATACCCTGAATTCCTTCCTTTGTGGACAGTGCTAGACTCACCAAGATTGTTCTCTTCCGTGGTCTGACTTAACTTTTCTTGATCAACAAGTCTTCAGGAAGCTTTTGTGGGAAGCTTTGACAGTTCTGTGAGCCTCACCAGAAACCAACTAGAATGCCTTTGCTATGGCTCAGACCATTGAATCAGAAATAGGATATTTGCCTAGAGCTCCCCGAGCTTCACACTGAGCAGATCTATCTAGCCACAATGGTGAGGAAGGTGCTACATTGGATCTGAGCTGGTTTCCTTTTTTTGAAGTCCCAAACACTGAGTTTATTTTGTCTAGTAGGAATGAAGGTCCTCTTTTAGGGACCTTTTTGATTACCTCATCACATTAAATTAAATCATGAAAAATATGACGTCTGTAATATAAGAATTCCAAATGGGGTTTATCTTGGAATACAATGCTGGTTAAGCCTTCTAAATTCAATCAATGTAATTCATTACATTAACAATAATGTTGGCATAATACTTAATGGTGATATAATGAATATTTTTTTCCTAATAAAATGAATAAGGGAAAGATATTCACTCTTACCAAGTCCATCCAAAACTATGAAAAAGATATTGCCAGTGCAACAGAACAAGAACAAAATTAAATATAAAGATTTAAAAGGAAAGGTTAATCTGCCTCTTTTGCAGATGAACTATTGACTGAATTGAAATGGGAAAGATCATACCAAATATTTACTAAATATAAAGATATTAAATTAATGAGTAAATTTAGCAAGATTGAATGATACAAAGCTAAAATCCAAAGGTCAAAATTAATTGAGTTTTTATATGCTAAAAATAAAAATTTGGAAAATTAAGTTTTAAACAATTTCACTTTTAATTGCATAATTCATTTAAAAAAACCTTTGGGGAAAAAAATCGACAAATAATGAACAATACACTGTTGACAGAAATTAAAGAAGGCCTATATTTATATAAATGGAAAGATAGCTCATGTCCACGGGTTAAGGAGACTTCATAGCGATAGGAAACCCTGGTGGTGCAGTGGTAAGATATCCTTTATCCCAAACTGATCTTACGATCAACAAAATTCTAATCAAAATTCTATTACTTTGGGGGTAAAATCTGACAATTCCATTCTAACAAATGCATGGAAATAAAGAGGACTAGATTAGTCAAAAACATTTTGGAAAAGGAAAATAAATTTAGAAAAATTTCATACTTGATTGTAAAACTATGGTATAAAGACAACGTAGTGTGGAGTAAAGATAGACATACAGATAATTGGAACAGAACAGAGAGTTGAGAATTAGACATAACAGTTAATTGCTATTCAGCAAGTGTGGCAACATAATTCAACGAAAAAAAAAAAAGAATACCCTTTCAAATTAAAAAGACTTGAAACAACTGGATCATAGTATGGGGAAAAAATTCACCTTAACCCCTGTCTACACCATACACAAAAATTTATTTGACGTGTATCAGAGAGATAAATGTAAAATTAAAACAGCAAAATTTCTAGAAAAATACGTAGAAGAAAATTTTTGCACCCTTGAGGTTGTCAAAGATTTCTTAAACTGAAAAAAAGGCTATTAGTCTTTAAAAAAGAGAAACTGACCTACATCCAATTTATTTTGCTCTTCAAAACACACTATTAAGAAAATGAAATTCAAGGCACAGACTAGGTGAAGATGCTTGCAATACACACATTTGATAAAGGATTTTTATCCCTAATATGTAGCCAATTCTTACAACTCCTTAATAGAAGATAAAACATAAAACGCTGGGCAAATAACTTGTTAGACATTATACAAACAATATGAAAGAGTGGTCAGTAAGCACAAGAACAGATATTCAAAATCATCAGTAATCAAAGAAATGCAAATTAAAACCAAAACTACATACCACGTCACAGCCTCTAAAGTGAGTACCTTTGAAAAGACTCACAATGTAAAGCATTAGCTAGCCTACGGAGCAGCTAGAACTCTCATGTTTTGCCATTAGTGGTATCTCAACTGTGGAAAAATATTTTTGGATTTCCTTAAAATCAAAGATACATTTACTATAAAAACCAAAAGACCAAACCCACTGCCATCGAGTCAATTCCGACTCCCAGCCCTAACCCTAACCCTTACTATAAACCAAAAAACAAACAAACCCGTTGACATCGAATTGATTCCAACTCACAGCAACCCTATAGGACAGAGTAGAACTGCCCCATGGTGTTTCCAAGGCCCGGCTAGTGGATTCGAACTGCTGACCCATTGGTTAGCCGTAGTTTTTTCATTCCTAGGTATTTTTCCAAGAGAAAAAAAAAAAATGGGTTCACAAAAAATTTTGAATTCATGTAACATTTTATAATAATAGCCCCAAATGGAAATAATCCAAATATCCTTTCACAAGTAAATGAATACATGATTTATGTCATAATCGTACAATGGAATACTATTCAACAATAAAAAGAAATGAAATGCTGATGTACACGACATTGATGAATCTCAAAAAATAAAAAAAATAACCAGCCAGTTAAATGAAAGAAGCTAGACACAAAAGAATACATATTTTATGATTCAAATTATATGTTCTAAAACAGGGAAATGAATATATAGTGAAAGGTGGGATATTATTGAATTCAAAGGAGTACAGGGAACTTTTTGGAGTCATGAAATATTCTATACCTTGAATGGTATGATGGTTACAAGTGTGTGATAGTTTTATGTGTGAACCTGGTGAGGCTATAGTGCTCAACTGTTTGATCAAACACTAGTCTAGATGTTTCTGTGAAGTATTTATATGTGAACATCATTTCAATCAGTTGGATTTAAGTAAAGTAGATTACCCTCCATAATATGGGTAGACCTCTTTCAATTAGTTGAAAGACTTATAGCAAAACCTGACGCTTCCTGAGGAGGATTCTGCCTCCAGACTATAAATAGTCTGCAAAATTCCTGTCTCTCCAGCACAGCCTGGCTTACTGATTTGAGACACAAGATTGATGGAATTTCCAATATGTCCCCTGAATTACAGATTTTGTACGTGCCAGCCTCAAAAGTCCCATAAGCCAATTCTTCTGAACAAATCTCTCTCTTTCTCTAGAGAGCCCTAAGACAATAGGTATATATGTTTGTCAATACTCATCTCTTTATATATACTTAAAATATGTCCATTTTATGTAGTCTGAGCTTTGTAAAGTTTCCTTTAAATAATGAACATGAAATAGATTTTTTCCAGATAAATAAATACTGGCAGAATTTGTTGACAGCTGGGCTATAAGAAATGCTGAAAAGAAGTTCTTCAGGCTGAAAGGAAATACTTCCAGAAGACAAAAACTCAGATCTTTAGGAAAAAAAAAAGGGAAATAGTGAATATTTGAAAAAATATTGTTTTTCCACCCATAATTTCTGGGAAAAAAAGTCAGTTAATTTTTAATTTATACTTTCTTTTTTATTTATCAAATATTTTTATATTCCATTTATCCTCCTATTGGTTTTTAAACTAAATCTCTTTGCATTAAGTTTATTGGCTGCTCTGGAAATTACGTTTCCTTAACTAATCACAGTCAAGCCTGAATTAATATTATACATTTTCATGAATAAAGCAGAAACCTTACAATATTACAATTATATTTACTTCCGTCTGCCCTTTGTGACATTGCTGTTGGGCTGAACGAATTTTATCTTAAGAATAAATAACAGAAGTGCTCAGGTTTGTCGTGCATACACTCGTTTACTTTATCCCAAGGTAGCCATGGCAAGGCATGCAAGTTAAGACCTCAAGACATTCATTTAGCACTGGAGAGTTAAAATTAAAAAGTACAATGTTAGTCCAATGATTAGAGTCTGAATATTTAGTCTTCAGGCTTTCACCTTTAACAAGCAGTATCATGAGCAACACTTGACCACCACTTGAACTCAGAAGAGCTCTCCCTTTGCTAGCTCCTGTGGTTGGTTGTGGCAGGCAATATCTCAGCAGGCTGTCAGTCTTCAGACACAGAACCAAAAAGACCTTTGCTGCTGTCTTCTTTTCTCAGGGAATGAGCAGAAATCCACAGTTTATATACAATTCTTTTACCTTGACTTCACAAAATAAGGGTTAGGTGTTATGTTTGACTAGGATTAGTATGTTTTATTGCCAATTAGGAAATTGTGTTTGGCTAATCTATAGAGATTTGAATTATTTGTATGTTTTATTGGCAATTAAAGGAATAGTTGTATGACATTTATGTTCCCAGGTCAATTTATAGAGATTTTACTTATTAGAAAACAAGAGACTGTTAAATGACATATTATGTCCTTCTTTACTATACACTTCACATAGTTCTATTATCCATTTCCAAGCTTAGAACAACTTTCTAATGACTTACAGTTAACGGATAAAAAATATCTTAGAAATACACGTTTCTATTTCTGAATTCAGAAATTCTCTATTTCTAACTTCACATTTTCAGTGACGTATACACTGATGTTTAAAAGCATTATGAAAATTATAACAGTGTAAAAAGCATAGAAGCTTTGACAGGTGATTTGAGAACATCACAAAAACATGTATAACAGCCACCATATGTTTTAATTCTATATCTTACAAAACTCCCAATACACTGTCTTTATTTTTGTTTTAAACTAGTCAGTCAATATCCATTTTAAATATTAAGAGAACAATAGCCTTTTATATTTGCAAATAAAAAATAGCATTTTGAGTGATCTTCACTCCTTGCAGAGCCGGATTTCCATCGGGTATCTTTTCATTTCAACTTGATGACATTTCTTTAATTTTTGTTGTTGTATGGGGGCAAACTCTCTTGACTTTTTCTTGCTTAAATTTTTTTCTTTGTTTTTAAAAAATTTTTTGTTGAAAATAGAATTCTATGTTTATAATTTTTAGTTTCATTATTTAATTTCATTGACTTTTTTTCCCATTGTTTCAGAGGAAAAGTCAGCTATGTTTCTCATTGTACTTCTCATGAACATATGTCTTTTTTTCTATCACTTTTTCAGTTTTTCTCCTTTATCGTTAGTTTTTTTTAGCGTTTTACTATGGTATGCATGCATAGATATAGTTCTCTTTGTACTTATCCTTGGGGCATTCTGAAAATTTTTGGTTTGTGGGTTGATTATTCTAATCAGCTTTAGAAAACCTTGGCCAATATCCCTCTAGGTATTTTTTTGCTTTACTCTCTTTTTCTATCCTTCTGGACCTCCAATTGCATTTATGATACCTTGATATCACACAGGTCTCTGCTGCTGTGTTTAGTTTTTCATTTTCTCCTTTTTTTGTTTTATGATTTGAATATTTTCTGTTTACATTTTTCAAGTGAGCTGTTAATATCATCTAATAGATATTTCATTTCATATTTTTATGTTTTGGTTACAGAATTACTATTTATTTTAGTTAACCACCTTTGCTGGAATTTCCCATATATTCCCTAACCACCTTTTCCTCTAAATTAATAATCCATGTCTCCTTTCATCTTTCTTATGTAATTCTTTAATTTTTAATGTTTTAATTTTGTCCTGCAGATTTAATTAGTTTAACTTCACTCTGTTTTCTAACGAGATTACAGAAATAAGTCTTTGTTCTTTTTCTCAACCCCCAACTTCCTGCATCAGCAGGACTGTTCTCTTTATATGTTGTCTTCCATGTAATACCTGGGGTATGACTGGTTTGCAGGTTTAGTTATATTTAGCTTAGTTCTAAATTCAATTTCAGCACCGGTCTTTTTTTCCAGCTCTGACTTCAGCTAATTAAGTAAAATTCTAGTGGGGAAGAAACATCAAGCCAAAATATTTATTTTTTCCATTCGTGGCTCTGTCAGTTATCAATCAGGTTTGCCAGTCATCAGCATTAATAAAAAGTGTGGCTGCTCTCTCTGTTTCCTAGAAAGGTCTCTTCAGTAATAATGGGCATGTCCTTCTACTTTCCCATATTCAATTTAATCATTTGGCTCAAATTAAACAATTGGCAGCTGTCTCTTTTTGCTCAACTAGGAGCAGCTCATCCTTCTTTAGAGTTTACTTCATTTATACTTATTTGCATTTATTGCCTTTTGACAGACTTAAAGGAAAGCACGCTTATCCAATACGTTCTTATTGTTTCAGTGGAAGGAATTTTGTCTTCCACATGAGTCCAGTTAGTATTTTTATTCTGCAGTTTGCTTTTTTTTTTTTAACCTTCAACAGTATGCATTTTCCCCTTATCCCCATGAAGGGGACAGCACACAATATTAGTTCGCATAACTCAGCTTCATTCTTTTGAAAGTTTGAGTGTTATAGTATGGCAATATTAGAATTTATTCAAATGGTCTCCTATTGATGGCCATTACTACTTCAAATAATCATAGGACAAACAACCTTGTACATATAATATTTATCTCATGCTTTTGCAGAATTGCTTCATTTTGATAAATTCCTAGGGTTGGATGGCTGGCTCAACAAAAGGGAACTGTTACTTTCAAATTACCTTTCCAAATAGCTGTTACAATTAAATGCTTTAGCCACTTTGTCACCACTGTGTGTTCTCATTTTTTATAATTTCTGCCAGAGAGATGGGGGCGAATTTCTTCTCTCACTTCTTTCTTCTAATCTTTAATTTTTTCATTTACCAGTGGAAAACCTTGTGGTGTACTGGTTAAGTGCTACAGCTGCTAACCAAAAGGTTGGCAGTTCAAATCCACCAGGCACTCCTTGGAAACCCTATTGGGCAGTTCTGCCCTGTTCTCTAGGGTCACTATGAGCCAGAATCGACTGGACAGCAATGGGTTTTTTTTTTTTTTTTTTTTTACCAGCAGCTGACTGGCCACAAAGGCCATTACAATATCTTGGTAATTTTTTTTTTTTTTATTATTAACTTTTATTGAGCTTCAAGTGAACGTTTACAAATCCAGTCAGTCTGTCACATATAAGTTTACATACATCTTACTCCGTACTCCCACTTGCCCTCCCCCTAATGAGTCAGCCCTTCCAGTCTCTCCTTTCGTGACAATTTTGCCAGCTTCCCTCTCTCTCTATCCTCCCATCCCCCCTCCAGAGAGGAGATGCCAACACAATCTCAAGTGTCAACCTGATATAATTAGCTCACTCTTCATCAGCATCTCTCTCCCACCCACTGTCCAGTCCCTTTCATGTCTGATGAGTTGTCTTCGGGGATGGTTCCTGTCCTGTGCCAACAGAAGGTCTGGGGACCATGGCCG
Source organism: Elephas maximus indicus (assembly GCF_024166365.1). NCBI lineage: Eukaryota > Metazoa > Chordata > Mammalia > Proboscidea > Elephantidae > Elephas > Elephas maximus. The sequence continues at coordinate 73,653,376 of NC_064841.1, read as the reverse complement.
CCGGGATTCCTCTAGTCTCAGTCAGACCATTAAGTATGGTCTTTTTATGAGAATTTGGGGTCTGCATCCCACTGATCTCCTGCTCCCTCAGGGGTTCTCTGTTGTGCTCCCTGTCAGGGCAGTCATCGATTGTGGCCGGGCACCAACTAGTTCTTCTGGTCTCAGGATGATGTAGGTCTCTGGTTCATGTGGCCCTTTCTGTCTCTTGGGCTCTTAGTTGTCGTGTGACCTTGGTGTTCTTCATTCTCCTTTGCTCCAGGTGGGTTGAGGCCAATTGCTGCATCTTAGATGGCTGCTTGTTAGCATTTAAGACCCCAGACGCCACATTTCAAAGTGGGATGCAGAATGTTTTCATAATAGAATTATTTTGCCAATTGACTTAGAAGTCCCCTTAAACCATGGTCCCCAAACCCCCGCGCTTGCTCCGCTGACCTTTGAAGCATTCATTTTATCCCGGAATCTTCTTTACTTTTGGTCCAGTCCAATTGAGCTGACCTTCCATGTATTGAGTGTTGTCCTTCCCTTCACCTAAAGCAGTTCTTATCTACTAATTAATCAATAAAAAACCCTCTCCCTCCCTCCCTAGCAATGGGTTTTTAATGGGAGTGAGGTTAAATACAATTTCATCTTTGAAGGCCACTTATAGTTGTCCTTGTATTTTGTGCACGTACTTTTGCATTGTGTCATTTTGTTATTCCCTATTGACTAGGATGAACTCTTTGAATATTACAGATGCACAAATATACTACTTGTTATTTTTATCTGTATTCCCCACTAGGGTGGGATCTTCTTGATATAATCAACCTTTTATACCCAGAAAAATCGCATTGTCTTGTTTAAAGTTGATATCCCAACATTGAATAAATGAATACAATTGACACGAAGTGATGTATTCCATAATGATTCCTTTAATAAACAGTATGTAACCCACCGTGTTTCATTAAATTAGCTCCATAAACAATCAACTTGTTAAAATAGGTTCCAATGTGTTCTACTTTCTGTTTTAGGAGTTGTGGTCCCCAAAGTGCTTTTTAATAAGCCCCACCATTATCACTCTGCTTTAAGTCCCGTTTATCCGGTCATCTGGACTACCCTCAACTGTTGTTAGATCATGGCCTGTGATTTACTAATGATTTGTCTTTTCCCAGTACATCAATTGTTTTCTCTGACTCAGTAATAGATCTTACTCATAATAGTGTTTAATCTAACAACCTATTTAGTCCTGACAACAAAACATGTTACAATCTTTCTAAATCTGATTTAAAAAGAAAAGCCCTATGAAACAAGTATGTACGTGTATAGCTATGACCCGAATTTAATTGTGTATTTGCCAGTGAAAGAGAACCATGAGACATTTTGAAGGGAAAGTCCCACCAAGAACGGTAGAACATAATTATTAAAGCAGATTTTTTTTTTTTTTTTTTTTTTTTTTTACCAAAAGAGCATCTCAGGTGTTGATTGCAGTGATTTCCTTCTAGAACAGCTCTTCCTCACAGCACAGCAAGTCAGGACACATAGATGTGTCTTGATCAGTTACTGAATCTGTATACCAAAACCCGTTGCCATGGAGTTGATTCTGACTCATAGACACCCTATAGGACAGAGTAGAACTGCACCATAGGGCTTCCAAGGAACAGCCGGTAGATTCAAATTGCCAGCCTTCTGGTTAGCAGCCAAGCCCTTTAACCACTCCACCACCAGGGCTCCACTGAATGTATATAGAAGATAAAAGCCTCGGCATACAATTTCAGATGTGCAAGACATATACTTTGCTATTATTCAACTTAGAATTTAGTTTAAAGCTTTTATTCTGCAGGAACACAGCACCCATAAAGTTATCCTCACTCACACAGCCATAGGATCTTACACATTGCAAAGTGTGGAGATTGGAGAGGATATGCTTCTTAGTCGTTCGTCCATCCTTTGCTGTACTATTCCTACCCTAAATGCTTATACCCCTTCCCTTCCCTGCCATAACCCTACTCTGAGCTAATGATGGAGAAGCATTTGTTGTAAGAATGGACCCAAAAAAAGAGGATAAAAGAGAGGAAAAGAAAAAAATCAAAGTCATATCACTGCCACATATGGGATAAGAAATTTACTATTGCATACTGTGAATTATTTGCGAAGAGAGAGACGTGCATACACACGCACACATACAAATGCAAGTTTTTCATTAAATGACAGCACTCTCAGTGATTTGCACCCAGAGTTGTTTTTTGAATGGAAGAGAAAGAAGTGATTTACACAACGTATATAAATATGTACATCAAAAAAAAATTAAAAATATGTGTTCAGTTATTTTTGATGAATACTGCCATTCTTTTAGGATTTGCGGCAAAAGGAAATTATAGATCTCCCATCCCTTCCCACCCCTGCCCCGGCCACCAGCACCACCAAATTAGCAGTGTAGGGAATGGCAAATCTAGGTACCTCGTGAAAGTGTGTCATGCATTGGGAGGTCTGCATTTATGTCTGCAGCAGGAAAAAAAAGTGTGAAAATTACTGTTTTATACTTGAATTGAAGGGCTGTATGTCAGTTTTCAATAAAATAAAAGAGAAAACGTCCATAAAACTAGCCTCATTCAAAAAAAAATTTTTTTTTTCAGGAAATAAATTGACAGAACGTGAACAGATATATGCTGGCTGCCTTTCAATTAGATATATAAATTTGAGTGTCTACTCTGTGCATTTGTTAAAAATACATATGTCGTGCCTACTAGGAGTTAGGCCTAGTACTAGATGCTAAGAATAAAAACTGTAGGAATGCAGTTCTTATGATAAGAACCTAATTCACCGCTAGAAGTGGTGTTTGTCAGATAAGTTTGGAAAATGCTGGTTTAAATAAAGTTAAGCAAATTTGCCATAGGTGGGATTTCTTAGAGTTTTTAACACAAATGGGTAGTCTGAATCTCTAAGAATGTGGCATACCATATTTTTCCTGCAAATAAGGAGCTTTTTTTCTACGTTTGTTTGCTGACCTTGCCCTTCCCCTACTTGAGGTATTTTCATAAGCAGCTATGCTAAACTTCTCACAGCAACATGTAAAAAAATGGCATAGCGGTGTTTATGAAAATACTTTGTGGGGAGAGGGTGTGGTTGGCAAACAAATGTAGAAGACAAATGTTATTTTTGTAAAAATACAGTGATATTCAATATTTCCCGAAATTATTAGACCATAGGACTTTTCTTTGACCGTCATATTAATATCTCCTCAAAGAGGATTGTATGGAAATGTTATATTAAATTCTAAATGAAGAAGGTAAAATGCGCGTGGGGGATAATCAGAGGCATAAGCACCCTAAGTGACTTTTTTAAAGACCTTTGACAAAACAAGTTTTTTAATATTTTTGCCAGAAAAGAATACATCCTGAATAATAAAAATAAGGAAGGGCTGTTGTACTTTTTAAGGTCATAATTATATCAGATATGTTAAAAGAGAATTCCCTGAGTATTAGTCAAGGAGTAGAAGGTGGTTAGGAAATGTTGGAAGTCTGGTACTCAATATAGCAGAGATGTGCTTACAAGACATTCTTGGCAGCATTAATGCCCACTGAAGAGTTCTGGAGTCCCCTGTCAGAATCTTTTTCTTTCATTTTGCTTAAGAAAAGTTGCAGAGAAAGTGGCAGAACTACTCCAAAAACTGTGCACTAATAAATCACTGCAAGTAGATGGCATTTGTGTTCTGGAAGAAGTTAACACCGAAGCCCTGTATTCAGAAGAAGTTAAGTTTACAAATGCAACATCTGTAAACACGGGAGAATTTGGTTTCCTCCTGAGCTACATTAAGTTTCTTAAAAATGTTAAGGTTTCAAATACTAGACTTTTTTTTTTCCCCCTTCTCTTACATCCAATTCAGCTATATCTGCTTACATCTGACTTAACCGGCCACAAAGGTGTCAATGATTTAGGTGAGGAAGGAGAGGAAAAATACCCTCTTAGAATATGTATCTTTTTTCACATTATAATAGTTTTAACAAATACAAAAAAAAAAAAATTATTAGACTTAAAATGCTGCCCCATCTCCAGAGACCAAGTATTACAACTTCCACTCCATACACACACCCACCCCACCAGAAGGAAGAAATGGGAAAGTCAAAAGTAACCAGCTTCTGAGCCAGGCTTGATGTCAACTCTTCTTTAAATGTTTAGTAAAATCCTCCAATGAAGCCATTTGGTCCAGGACTTTCTTTGTTGGGAGGTTTTAATTACTGATTCAATCTCTTTACTTGTTATGAGTCTATTGAGATTTTCTGTTTCTTCCTGAGGCAATTTATGTAGTTTATATGTTTCTAGGAATTTATCCATTTCCTCTAAGTAATCTAATTTGTTAGCATACAATTGTATTCTCTTGCGATCTTTAGTCAACATTCTGTAGGGTTGGTTGTAATGTCCCCACTGTCATTTCTGATTTTATGTATTTGTGTCTTCTCTCTTATTTTCTTTGTCAGCCTAGTTAAAGTTTTGTTGACTTTGCTGATCTTTTGAAAGACCAACTTCTGGTTTTGTTGATTCTTTCTATTGTTTTTCTTTTCATTTATTTTCTTTCTAATATTTGCTGTTGTATTGCCTTTTAAATGAAGCCTTTAAATTATTTAAGTTTAATACAATTACTGGTTTTGTTATTTTATCTTATTTTTTGTTTTTTATTTCCCCATCTTTCCTTTTTTCTTCCTTCTGTTGTTTAATCAGGAAAAAAATAACTTTTTTTTAATCTTTTTTCCATTTTCCTGTTAGCTTTTTAGTTACACCTAAAATTAGAGATTAGAAACTTATGGATTTCAAAATGCATCCTTACTACCGTAAGACAATTTTAAATTAGTACTTTCTCTATGAAATTTAACTTCATTTATGCCTCCTATTTTTGTTACTCTTGTCGTTAATTTAAATTTTACATGTAAATCTCACAAGATAATTTTACTGTTGTTAGACTTTAATAGTCAATATTCAGTCTTTTTTTTCATGAAAAACTTCTTCATGCTACCTTCAACTTTGAGAGAGATTTTCATATAGAAAGAATACTTGAATTTTTTTCCTTTGTGTACTTGAATGATTTTATTTGTGGCTTCCATAGTTTTTGTTGGAAAGTCAGCTATCTTTTTTGTAGCTGTTGCTTTGAATATAACACGTCTTTTCTTCTAGCTACTTTAAAATTTTTTTTCTCTGTCTTTAGTTTTTAGCAGTTTGACTATATCAGGTGCCATGAATTGATGGGTTGATGTCTTTCATCAGTTTTAGAAAATATTTCATAGTTATTTTTCCAAATACTGCTTCAGTCCCATTCTTTTCTCTGCTCTCCTTCTGAGATTCCAATTTCATATATTTTTACCTTTTCAGAAAGACCTACATGTTCTTATAACCTGTCCTGGTTTTTCTCTTCTTTTCATCCTTTTAGTTTAGACAAGTTCTATTAACCTGCCTTCAAGTCTTGGAGTTCTTTAGTCTTTCTCCTCTTCCCAGATTGTCTTTGTAATGTGATACAAATCTCCTATACATTGCCTTCCACATAATTATCTGAGGTTTCTATGATTTTCCCTGTCGTAGCCTAACTGGATTTTAGACTAGGTTGGTGTCAAAACACAAACCCCTTTATCAACGATTTTCTTCTCCTCACCTCCTTCTGCTAGAGAATTCTTATTCAGTTTGAGTAAAGCACACCTGTGCTTTTCAATGCTCGTCTTTAAGCCCTGCTGTAGGTGCTAGACCATTAGAGAGTTTTAATCTTTTATAATCTGCCTTCTCTTATGTCATTTCTTCCCTAAAACAACAGGCATGGAATAACATAATTACTGCCTTAACTGGGAAGGATGACAGGGTTTTTCAGGAAAATTTCTTGCTTTAAAAGGACAGTATAAGTAGGCAATATGACATATGGTTAAGGACATGAATTTTCAGCCAAACTTTCTGAACTCAAATTCTTACCCTCTCTCTTATTATCTTTGTGGCCCTGTGCAAGTCATTTAACTTCTTTGTAATTCAGTTTCCTTATCTGCAAAATGGATATAATAATTGAATCCATAGGTTTTTTTGTAAAGAGTGAGTTGTTTTTGTTGTTAGTTGTTAGGTGTTGTCGAGTCGATTCTGACTCAGAGTCACCATACATACCACAGAATGAAGAACTGCCTGGTCCTGTGTCATCCTCACAATCACTGCTAAGTTTTAGCCTTCTGTTGCAGCCACTCTGTCAATCCATCTCATTGAGGGTCTTCCCCTTTTTCAATGAACTTTCCCAAGCATGATGTCCTTTTCCAGGGACTGGTCTCTCCTGACAATATGTCCAAAGTACATGAGACAAAATTTCACCATCCTCACTTTTAAAGAGCATTGTGGCTGTACTTCTTCCAAGACAGATTTGTTTGTTCTTCTGGCAGTCCATGGTATATTCAATATGAGTTAATATAAATCACATGAGTAGGAGAGTTCCTAGCCCTTAGGAAGCATTGTTTTCATTGTTATATTGTGAATTAAACACCCATGCATTGGAAACAAGGAATCTATGAACATCAGGCATCAGTGACTACAGTGAAACATAAGATATAGTGATAAAATCATAAAGAATGTGCTCTCCAATAATCCACTGTACTTTGCTCAAGTTTCAAAATCCTGGGATAAAGTGTTCAACTAGCCAGGACTAAGTCTTATGTTTGCCTCCGGAAGGGACTATGTAGAAGAATGAGGATTAAGCCTCTTTGGTTTCTGTAGTAGAAGGCAGCTACACTCTCCCAAAATTAACCAAAGTGTTAATGGGAATTGGAAACTGGTTATAAAAACACAAAAATATATATCTACTATACAGGGTCACAAGAAATGCGAGGCTTGAAAGTACATTGATAAATTGACCAAAATAGATTCTGCTGCATATTTACAAATCATAATTTACTTAGCCTATCTCTTTTTGACAGATAATTAGATATTTTTTCTTACCTTTACTTTTTAACTATTATAAAACAAAAACAAAAGAATGTTCTTGTATATATCTTTTTCTTCTTATATGATTATTTCCTTTAGACTATTTCATTGAAATGACTATTTGGAATCACATGTACTCATTTTACATTTCGATATATTTTACAAAGCTGATCTGTAGAAGGTTATACAACTACCAATAATGCTTGCGAGAGACCATTTGTACTCACTGTTAAGAATGCTCTGTAGAGATGTTAGCTTTAAAAGGAATTAAGCCTGGCAAGAGAAGGTAATACAAGAAGATGGCAGGAGAGCAGTAAAAATTCAAGAAGAAAGGGTAAAGTAGAAAAATGAGATTAGGTACAAAAATAAAAATATAGGATGATTGCTTGGAGAATTGGGATAGGGAGTCGAACAGGGTAAAAAAAAATTGTAAATTTTTTACAAAAAATTGTATAATTGTTAGGTGCTCTCGAATGGTTCTGACTCATAGTGACCCTATGTATAACAGAACGAAATACTGCCTGGTCCTGTGCCATCCTCACAATGGTTGCTATATTTGAGCCCATTGGTGCACCACTGCGTCAATACATCTTGCTGAGGCTGTTCTTTATCACTGACCCTCTCCTTTACTAAGCATGGTGTCCTTCTCCAAGGATTGGTCCCTCTTGATAACATGTCCAAAATACGTGAGATGAAGTCTCACCATCTTTGTTTCTAAGGAGCATTCTGGCTGTCCTTTTTCCAAGAGAGATTTGTTCTTTCTTCTGGCAGTCCATGGTGTATTCAATATTCTTTGCCAGCTCTGTAATTCAAAGGCATCAGTTTCTTCGTCCATCTTCCTCATTCACTGTCCAGCTTTCACGTGCATACGAGAGGATTGAAAATACCATGGCTTGGGTGAGGCGCACCGTAAAGTGACATCTTGATCAGAATTAAATTAAAATGGAGGAGGGGGGAAGAAAACACAGCAGAACTCCCTAGTATTCTTGGGACCTAGAACTTACGAAAGTTCTTTTATGTTTAACTAATAAGGAAATCAGCCTTCCAACCTGAACGACTAAATCTGTACAGACTCACAGATGCAGAATTTAGTCTAGTTGAGAAGGGATGGAGTCTACGGTATGTTCAATGTTCTTTGCCAACATCCTTATTCATCGTCCAGCTTTCACATGGATATGAAATGTTTGAAAACATCATGCCTTGGATCAGGTGTACTTTAGCCCTTAAAGTGATATCTTTGCTTTTGAACAAAGCCCTGCTGGTGCGGTGGTTAAGTGTTTGGCTACTAACCAAAAGGTCAGCAGTTCTAATCTACCAGCCACTCCTCGGAAACCGGATAGGGCTGTTCTACTTTGTCACATAGGGTCACTATGAGCTGGAATCAGCTTGACAGCAGCAGCTTTTGCTCTCAAACAATGTAAAGAGGGCTTTTGCACCAGATTTGCCCAGTGCAACACGTAGTTTGATTTCTTGACTGCTGCTTCCAGAGGCATTGACTGTGGATCCAAGGAAAACGAAGTCCTTAACAACTTCAATATTTTCTCCATTTATCGTGATGTTACTTATTGGTCCAGTTGTGAGGATTTTTTCTTTATGTTGAGGTGTAATCCTTACAGAAGACCGTAGTCTTTGATCTTCCTCACTAAGAGCTTCTAGTCCTCTTCACTTTCAGCAAGCAAGGTTGTGTTATCTGCATATCAAGGTCATTAAGGAAACTTCCTCCAATCCTGATGCTGAGCTCTTCTTCACACAGTCTGGCTTCTGGGATTATTTGCTCAGCATATAGATTGAATAGGTGTGGTGAAAGGATATAAACCTGACACATACTTTTCTTGATTTTTAAACCACGCAGTATCTTCTTGCTCTGTTCGAAAGACTGCCTCTTGGTCTATGTTCAGGTTTCTCATGAGTACAGTTAAGTGTTCTGAATTCTCATTCTTCACAATGTTAACCATAATTTGTTATGATCCACACAGTTGTATGCCTTTGCATAGTCAATAAAACATGGGTAAACATCTTTCTGTTGTTCTCTGCTTTCAGCCAAGATCCATCTGACATCAACAGTGATATCCCTCGTTATGCCTAGTCTTCTGAATCTGGCTTGAATTTCTGGCAGTTTCCTGTTGATAAACTGCTGCAGCTGCTTTTGAATTATCTTCAGCAAAATTTTACTTGTGTGTGATATTAATGATATTTTTCAATTATTTCCATATTCTGTTGAATCACCTTTCTTTGGAATGGCACAAATATGAAACTCTTCCAGTCAGTTGGCAAGGTAGCGGTCTTCCAATTTTCTTGGCATAGAAGAGGAAGCACTTCCAGTGTTGCATTCATTTGTCGAAACATCCAAATTGGTATTCCATCAATTCCTGGAGCCTTGTTTTTCACCAATCCCTTTAGTGCAGCTTGGACTTCTTCCTTCGGTACCATAGGTACTTGATTATATGCTACCTCCTGCAATGGCTGAATGTCAACCAATCCTTTTTGGTACAGTGACTCTGTGTATTCCTTCCATATTCTTTTGATGCTTCCTGTGTCATGTTATTTAATGTTTTCTCTGTAGAATCCTTCAATATTGCAATTTGAGGCTTGAATTTTTTTTCTTCAGTTCTTTCAGCTGGGGAAATGCTGAGCATGTTCTTCCCTTTTGGTTTTCTAACTCCAAGTCTTTGTACATTTCATTACAATACTTTATTGTCTTCTCGAGCTGTCCCTTGAAATCTTCTGTTCATCTATTTTACTTCATCATTTCTTCCTTTCACTTTAGCTATTCTACATTAAAAGCAAAATAGTAGAAAAGGCAAAATTAAATGTAGAAAGTATAGGTCTATGATAGAACAAGCCAACACAATTCTATTCCTTCCTCTGTACTGCGAACAGTGGAAGAAAAATTGAAGTGAAGGTTAGGTGAGGGTGTAAGGTATTGACTTGGTCACTGTGTTCTGAGCTCAGTGAGATGGCTGAGGGGTGGGAGGGGGGTGGATTTAGACATTTAGAACACTAGAGAATGCAGAGTTAAAATAATTGGCTAGAACATCTAAGCCGAGAGTGCAGTCAACCATGTAACAATGAGATTGGAAAAGGTTGGGGACAATGAAGAGTTAGCCACGTTTTCCTTACTAGAATGACAGCTCCTTAGTGGTCATACATAGCGTTCACCAAGCGAAACTTTCTGCATATTAAGTGCATAACAAATGTTAATAAACAAGAATGGACAACATTTTCTTCACCAAAATTCCAGAAAATGACCAATAATTTGAGACAGTCACTGAAAAGACAGCAGGGGGAAAAAGAGATTGGCTTATGCTTCCCAGGGAATGTAACACAGAACATAGGACAGATGGAGGCTTTAGGAATGAAGGTGCTGGAGGAGAAAGAAGCCAGGAAGATGTTGGAAGGTTGTGCACTCTTTTATCTCATTCCACCATGTAAACCTTTGGTTATTCAGGAACGTACAATATCCAAAAAGAAGTGTGTGTGTGTGTGTGTGTGTGTGTGTTCTAAGGGCACATTGATTGAGACCTGCATAGGCTGAGCAGATGACAGCTTGGATTTTCAAATCTACTGAAGAAGTTCTTAGAGTTAAGAATTTTCAGTTCTCGAAATAGCTGGGACTCTTTACTGATCTGCATTTTTTTAACAAAGGATTTTATACTAAGATGAAATGCCTAGGCACGTTTTAGACTAAACCATTCCTTAAAATTTCATCAAGAATGGACTCTCACCATGCCTGTTAAAAATCCTTGGATGTGAGGGGTCACGGAGTTGAAAACAGTAAGGCATAGTTTGCAATGATCCCTAACATACCATCTCAAAGTCACTGAAATTGCGAAAACTTCTCTAAGATACTAATTGGAGCTTTTGTGCATTGCAGGTTTTAAGCTTGATATTTCAGGTACAAAATTATACCCATGGAACACTGTATGAATTTCTAGAGAAAGGTCGAGAAAACACTTGGTGATATGGAAAAGTAGAAATTGGAGTTTAACTGAGTTTCAAGAGTTAAATTTTCATCAAGAAGTTGTAGTTGTCTAGCCATGGGATGGGTCACTGATGGTGGACACGTTACAGCGGAGCTTCCAGGCTGAGGCAGACAAGGAAGACTTGCCTAACCATCTACTTCTGATAATCAGCCAATAAAAACCTTATGGATCACAATAGAATATTGGCCAGTAGTGCTGGAAGATGAATCCCTTAAACTGGAAGGCACTAACCAATAGCTGCAGCAATGGACACATCCAATCAAAGATCATGAAGGTGGTACAGGACCAGGCAACATTTTGTTCTGTTGCACATAAGATTACTGTGAGTAGGAGCTGACAATGAGCCCTGGGAAAGGGTATGTGTGGCAGTCACGCTTAGTATGAAGAAAGGCTTTTTCTTTGATTCAGGTGACCCCCAACATAGGAGAGCTACTTGGTGGGGGGAGGGGGCTGGATATCAGGCACAAGTCTGAATTCCTGGTGTTACCAGAAATATTTGTAGGAAACACAGTGCCAGAAACAGGAGTGGAGAATTTTGAGTTGGCGTTACAATATGTCACTGAAATTTTAGAGAAATGACAGGCCTCAGACAGGAGAAGTGACAGATATAAATGGAAAGTTTGCAGGGCCTGGCATCAAGAATTATATCTGGTCTCACACCCTCAGATTCCTCCATTTCTAAACTGATGTGCAGTGCACTTGAACTTGTAGGAAGTGATATGGAGAGTTGCCAGAATTTTTGATGTCAATATTCTTCCATACAGCCAAGAAAGCAGAATATGTCTCTCCTTTTGCACAAAGTGCTGTAGTGTGGAGTTTGGAAAATCAGCCCTGGTTAGATAAAACTGCTGTGAAAGCAGACTGTCTATACCTTGAATAAAGTCTGATTAAAAAATAATAATAAAATAAGAGGACTTTCACGCGAGACTAAAGAATACCCCTAAATTCTTTTAATTATTAAAGTTAATTCAGGAGAAAGAAGAGTGGAAGGCAGGGCTGAATGACAGAAAATAGAAAACAAGGTTTGACAGTGAAGTTGGTATCTGAAGCATTAGGCTGACTTTCCAAATGTAGGGTTGATGCAGGTGTGACTCAGCCCCCAAACTGATCTCCTTGACATAAATGGCAGGCTTCCTACTTCTGGATCCCCTGCTCAGGACTCTGGTTGGAGACCAACTAATTTGTTTCTGATATGGGGAGCTTGTCACAAAAAGGTAGGCTTGACCTCATTTGAACTTACCATCTGACTCCTAGAAGGCTTGAGTAACTGTGGGGTAAACCCTAAGAATGAAAAAAAAAGAAAACTACCTAGGGAATCTTTTGAAGAAGAAATGCCCTTTTACTTGTTTCAGCTGAGGAGAGGACAAAATCATTTCCCTATATTGTACCCGATTTTTGTTTTGTTTCTTAAATCCTGTGCCACTACCTACAGCTCTGCTCAACGTCTCAACCTCTCAGCTGTCACTTTGACTTAATGAAGCAGTTCACCTTCAGATTTTCAATTAGCAAAATTTGGATGGGAAAAATGACAGCAAATACAAAGCATCAAGCTAACTTTGGATTTTCCTTTTTTTTTTTTTGTCTTTTGGAATATATTAAATAGGAAGATTTTCTAAAACAATCTATCACATCATTGCAGGAAGGTCAACTTGAATGTCATGTTATTTTATGGGTCTATTTTCCCTTCTGCTATCCTTGAGGATTTAAGGGTTTTGTTTAATATTTTCCCATTCAACTATTTTATGTGGATTAAAAAAACTGAGTACGATTTACATACAGTGAAATACATAGGAAACTGAGTCACTCTCTAATGTTCCTGGTGGACATGAGTTTGGGGAGATGCTATTCAACCCAGTAGAGTTTCTCTGGCTGCCATAACAGATTACCACAAACTGGGTGGCTTAAACCAACAGAAATTTATACTTTGACAGTTTGGGAGTCCAAAAGTCTGAGACCATGGTGTTGGCCAGGCCATGCTCTCTCTGGAGACACTAGGAGAGATTCCATTTCCTGCCTCTTTAAGCCTCTGGTGGCTCCAGGCATTCCTCAGGCTGTGGCCGCATCTCTTCAATCTCTGCCTTCATGTTTACATTGCCTCTGCCTCTTCTGTGTATGTGTGTCTGTCCTCTATCCATTTCTTAGAAGGGCATTTCTCATTAGATTTAGGACCCACTCAGAAAATCCAGGAGGATCTCACCTTAATTATATCTGTAAAAATTCTCTTTCCAAATAAGGTGACCATTCACAGGTTCAGAGGATTAAAAAATGGACGTATCTTTTGGGGGCCAACATTCAAACAGTTCAATGATCTTAATTAGGCTGAGGAAGTTCCCTTATATCCCTAATTTGTTGAGAGTTGTTATCATGAATGAGTGTTGCATTTTGTCAGATTTTTTTTTCTGAATTAATTGAAATGTTTCTATACATTTTCTCCTCCATTCTGTTAATATCTTGAATTCCACTTATTGATTTTTCTTTGCCAATGAACCTGGTACTACAAGCCTAAACCTACTTGGCCATCATGGACTATACTTTTGATACATTACTTGATTTGATTTTCTAATGCTCTGTTATGTTCTTGAAGGTTCTTGGTCTATAGTTCTATTTTGCCTTGTGATATCCTTGTCAGGTTTTAACAACAGCTACACTAGCTTCATAAATTCAGGAAGAGCTTTTCTTCTTCCTCTATTTTCAGAAAAGCATTATGTAATGTTGGTATTGTCCTTTTCTTACATATATGGTAGAATTTAACAGTGAAACCATCTGGGACCCAAAGTTTCATTGTGGAAAAATTTCTAACTGTAAATTAAATTTCTTTAATATGTGTAAGGCTATTCAGATTTCCTATTTCTTTCTTTTTTTCAGATTCCCTATTTCTTATTGCATTAATTTTGGTAAGTAGTGTTATCCAAAGAATTTGTCAACTTCATCTATTGTCATAAAGTTATTCATAATATTGCCCTGTTATTCTTTAATGACTGCAGAATCTGTAGTGATATTTGATCTTTCATTCTTGGTATTAGTCATTTTGATTAATATTAATAATTATCATTTATTACGTGCCAGGCACTTTTCAAAGTATTAGACTTTAATATTGAAAGCAAGAAATAATTGGGCACTTATTAAATATTAGAGGCCCTGGTGGCACAGTGGATAAAGAGCTTGGCTGCTAATCAAAAGGTCAGCAGTTTGAATTCACCAGCAGCTCCTTGGAAACCCTATGGGGCAGTTCTACTCTGTTCCACAAACTGTTGTTATCTAAATCGCATAGCGATACTCTGAGTTCTTATCCTGACTTTATAGACGAGAACATTTGGAACACCAACCTGCTCAAGTTCTCACGACTAGTAGGTGATAGAGCCAAGGTTTAAAACCATGTGACTTCAGAATAGGTACTCTGAAGCACTTCATTATGAGCTTCTGCATGTATTGTTTTATTTTGTCCTTGCAACAACTTTATGAGCAAACACTATGTTGGCACCTCTTTTATGGGTGAGGATTGTCTTACTTACCCAGTGCAGCCATGACAGAAGGTAGGTGGCTTTAAAGAACAGATATTTATTTTCTCAGGGTTCAGGAGGCTAAGGTTCCAAATGAGGGTGTCTGTCATGTTGATTCTTTCTATGGGCCTCTCCCCTAGTTTCTGGTGAGTGCTGGCATTGCTTTGCTTGTAGACAACCCTCACATGGTATCTGTATTCCCCCACGTGAATCTCTGGGTCTATTCTACTCTTTTTATAGCTCAGAAGTGATTAGGTTTAGGACCCACGCTACTCTCATATGACTTCATTAACATAATAAAGGAAACCCTCATTTCCAAATAAGGTCATATTTACAGATACAGGGCTTAGGATTCCAACACATATTTTGAAGGAACACATTCAATCCTTGACGTGGAGCTAAGCTTCAATTAACTGCTATTAATTGACTTGGGTTATTTAACTTGCGATGTGTCACAAATGTAGTGATCTGTGAAGACAGAATTTAAACGTAAGTGTGACACCAAAAACTTTATTAAATATGTGAGGCTTGTATTAGTTAGAAGCCCTGGTGGCACAGTGGTTAAGAGCTACGGCTGCTAACCAAAAGGTCGGCGGTTCTAATCCACAGTCACTCCGTGAAAACCCTATGGGGCAGTTCTAGTCTGTCCTATAGGGTCGCTATAAGTCAAATTGACTTGAGGGCAAAGGGTTTGTATTAGTTTTTATGCTGCCAGGTAGTGAAGTAAGGGAAGGTAATGGCAGATTGTCATGAAACAAGTGTGGGTGTTAAAAGTGAATGGTGACAGATGCCAAAGGGAAAGGAGATCCCCAAAGGAGAACATCTAGGCTCCAGGCGCACTTTGCTTCCCTGCATTTCAAATACCCACTATTTGGTTTTTATTTGATGGAATAATTTTGCAGGCATGCAAGTGTGACAGGCAGTTAGGTGTGTGAAATTGTGAGTCGGGACATTTTGAGTACTTAGGTTGTATTTATCAGATCTCTTGTTGTTAGGAATATAGAAACTGATCTGAACTCTCCTGAGCACAAAAGGCAACTTACCAGCTCAAATAACAGTTCTAGAGAGAGATTTTCTTTTGTGAAGTCCTCATTCAAAAATTGAGGTGATCTCAATGTCTCCATCTCTTGGCTCTGCTTTATTCCCTGTGGGTCTGTTATCAGAGAGTCTCACTTCTTGCTATGGCGAGATGGCCATTAGCAAATCCATGCTGTAGTATTGTCCTCTCAGCAATGCCAGTGTGAAAAGGGAGGGGACCTCTGTTCCCAAGAGTTCTAAAAAAAAATCCTAGATTGAGTTTTATTGGCTCTGCTTAGGTCTAGGCTCATCTGTTAATGAACCTCTCCTGTCAATCAGATGTGATTTTTTTTTTTTTGTCAGTAGGTTGATAGTCAATGGCAATTGTATCAAATGATCATTTCTCTTGGTATTCCTCTGATTTCGAATGAATTTAAGCACCGTATCATATATATATATATTTTTTTATCGTATGTTTATCAACCCTTTGCATTTTTTCTTGTCTGATGTACCTCTTCACTTTTTTGAACACTTTAATTGGTTTTTAGGTCTTTTTTGCACACATGCTGTGTATCTGTGGGTTTAAAGTTGTTCTTTATATGTTATGATACTAATACATTGTCACCTAAATACTATGAATTATGGGTATTGTTTCTTGTGTCCTTTTTAAACAGTTATTTCTTATCCTGAAGTAAGGAAGTCATTCCCCTATGGCATTAAAGTTTTAAAATTTCTCGTTTTGCATTTCTTTGTAATCAGCTTTGAGTTTTTTGGCATGATTGGTGTCAAATTTCACTTTTTCCTATAGGTTAAGACAATTATTCCAGTGTAAAAAGTACCATTTATTAAAACCAATATTATGGAAATACTGTAAACTCTGTGTTATGTTTATGTCTCCAGGAATTTTTATCCTGCAGTACTACACTGTATTAATTACAACAGCTTGAATAATTAAGGTAACCATTTATTTTCCAAACTGGGGCCATTTGAGAGTGAAAGAAGGCACCAAAAAAATCAAATTATACGCATTTTAGAAATAGTTATTTATTCATTTATAGTTTGACTTTATTTTATTGGTGAATCTATAGAAAATTGTATCTAAAATTATTTTGAAAAATAAAAAAATTTCTGAAAAATTAATATACTTATAAAATATACACATTATGTAAGACTCTCTGGGTGGTGTGAATGGTTAAGCACTTAACTCTTAGCTGGAAGGTTGTAGGTTTGAACACACCTAGAGGTGCCTCAAGAGACAGGCCCGGCAACCTGCTTCCGAAAGACCTGCCTTGAAAACCCTATACAGTTCTATTTTGCACACATGTGGTTGCCACAAGTCAGCATCGACTCAAAGAAAACTAACAGTAACAGCATACTGTTATAGATTAAGCAAACTAAAGAAAAAAAAAGAAAATCTTGTTATTGATTTTCAGCGTTAAAAGATAATAAAGCAAAATTATTAATGTTGGTGATATTGACAAAGTCATTTCTTACCTACATCTGATTTAATAATCTGTCACTAGTATTTTTCAGAAGTAAAGGTCTTTTCTTCAGTATGATCTTATCATTTATAATTTGTTATACAATTATTATAATCTATTTCAAAATTTTGTTTTATGGTCAATAATTTTGAAATTGTTGCAAAACTTGATTGAGTTTGCTCTGTAGACCAAAGTGTTTTTGAGAAAATAGTCTTCTCAGATCTTGAGTTAATTGGTAGGCTCAAGGAAAATTCTGCTAAATGGGTGATTTTCTCATCTTTTTAAAATATGAACTATGTAAATCTTCTACCAAAATATTCCCCAAGTACTGTCTTCTAGCCTCTATTCTGATCACCTTTTTTTGATGAAATATTTTTACAAGAAAAATTTTTTCTAGTCATTTGATTTTATTTATGATTCTTATGAACGTTTTACCAAATTCATAAGATGAACTATCACAGGCCTTTTCTATTTCATTCTGTTCCAACCAGAACATGAATTTATCATATTAAAATAGGAGCTTCATCAAAAATTCTTCTCATAATCCAAGATATTTCAAATCACACTTACAGAATTTCAAAATTAAACTCTGAACAGCATCTCAGCTCTCAGTTTGATTTGTTCCCTTCCTCTCTTGCTTTTGTAGGGATCATTTTCAATATTTTTCTGCTTGCAAGGTTAATTTTTGATAGCTGCAGTTCACCCAGTTACTCAAAAGCTGAAGTTTCTTTGCACTCTATTTATCTGAATATTTACAGTGAAGATTTCTAACCAATTTTGAACAAAATGGAACCAATTTTCAAAATAATTCAATAATACTACTGTGTGTTTGACTTAGCCATATTATTTCTGAACCTTGCTATTTTCAATTTATTTCAAGGCTTTTATTATTTTCTTAATCTTTTTAGCTCCATATGAAATATTAGGGTACAGTTACATCTGCTTTGTGGCCATGTGTGTGGTGTGTTTTCATTACATGTCAGAAGGTTAAGAGGTTTATTGTCATCTTTTTCCTTGTAATAATTTGTCGTGCGATTAAATTATGTTGCTCTTTTGTTCCCCTGTTACATGAGGTAGTGAAAGGTGTAAGTTCGGATGACTTCTCAGGTTGAAGGCTTGTGGGCTTCACCCTCTGTTGTTTTCATGATGGGTTCAAACATGGCCTTACCTCTCTCTGTGTAGCCATTTCTCGATCTCTCTGAATTAAGTCTTGCTCAGGGTGGTATATTTTCCTCAGAGCTAACACATCTTGAAAGGAGGGTTCTAAGCCTTAGATGTTCTGTGTGGCTTTCCCAGTGGTTCCTGGATTTGCTTCTCCTGGGCTTCTCCCCTTTGGGCCACCTGAACGTTCTCTAGCTCTCACCCCTAGAGTTCCTTATCTGTTCTTGTCTTTGTAGTTTTTCCTCAGGATGAGGCACTCATGTCCTGAGAGCAGATTTGTTGGCATTTCTGAGGCTCCCAGGGGCTCATTCTACCACGGCACTGTTTGAAGGTCCTACCTTCTGGATCTTTGTGCTTGCCACCAACTGGGAGACTGTGATGGCTTTTGCCAGTTTTGCCTGTGGTGTTTAGCCTTCCCAGTGTCTAATCCTCTCTTTTTAAGGTGAGTATTGGTTGGCAATATACTAGTTTCTGTAGGACTTTAGGCTCTGAATTAGCACTTTTCTCTCCACACAGTTACTGACTACTACGGATTTGTCCTCTGGGATCTTTGGAAATTCTGTCACCTCATTTTGTGGAATATGGCATGACTATTTTTTCATCTCACTATCCTGATTGATTTTTTTGTATTTTCAGAAAAAATTTTATAGATTTTCAAATATTATGCTGCCAAAATGATCACATCACTAGACTCCACATGATTTTAAATCATATAAAACATAAATTGCAAGTTCCTATTTCTCCTTTCAAGGCTCCCATCCCCAATAACCAGTACTTTTTATTAGATTTTTCAAACACTTTCCATATACCTGTTGCCACTGAGTTGATTCTGACTCAGAGCAACCCTGTAGGACATAGTAGAACTGCCACATAGGGTTTCCAAGGAGCAGCTGGTGGATTCGAACAGCTGACCTTTTGGTTAGCAGCCAAACACTTAACTACTGCACCACCAGGGCTGCAGTTCCTTGGATAGAAAGAAAAATTCTACCTTCATCTCTAATAGCAGAAATTCTTCCATGCACATATGAAGTAGGTAACTGCTACTTTGAGATGTTTCTAGAGCAGTGGTTCTTGACAGGGGGTGATTTTTGCCCAGGGGATATTTAGCAATGCCTGAAAATATTTTTGGCTGTCGAAATTGTGGGGAAGGGGACATACTACTGGTATCTGGGGGAAAAGGCCAGAGATGTTAGCAAATGTCTTACAAAGTATAGGACAACCCCATGCCACAAAGAATCATCCAACTCAAAATGTCAGTATTGACAAGGTTAGAAACCTTGACCTAGATTACTTGTAAAAATAGTTTGATCCCAACACCCTAGTTGGCCCTTAGTTTTAAAAGCAATCTCCTGACAGCTGTAATGATTCTATCATTACAGTGTAATGTGCTCTCAGCTGAGAGCACGGCTCCAGGCCAGTGAACCACGTTTAAAGCAGCAAATACATCTGGAGTGGTGGGGTTAAGGGAATGGAATTAGTAGAAAAGCCCCGGTGGTGCAGTGGTTGAGAATCTGGCTGCTGAGCAAGGGCATGGCAGTTCAAATCCACCAGCTGCTCCTTGGAAACTCTGTGGTGGGTGCAATTCTACTCTGTCCTAAAGGGTTGCTATGAATCAGAATTGACTCCACAGCAAGGGGATTTGGTTTTGGTGTACCTGACATGAGGAGCTTTGGTGGCACAGTAGTTAAGCACTTGGTTGCTAGCCATGAGTTCAGTGGTTCCAACCCACCTGCTACGCTGTGGGAGAAAGATGGGGCAGTCAACTTCCATAAAGATTTACAGCTTTGGAAGCCCTGTGGGACAGTTCTTCTCCATCCTGTAGGGTCTCTATGAGTTGGAATTGACCAGATTTTTATATCTGACATGAGAAAAGAAAGACTAAATATGTATTTCAACAGCAAGTACAATATTCCATTTCAACACAGCTGTCTGCCAGTTTTTTCTTTGAAGAAGTTAATGTCGTCTTTACACATAACCAGAAACCCTGGTGGCGTAGTGGCTAAGTACTACCAGCTGTTATCCAAAGAGTCAGCAGTTCAAATCCACCAGGCACTGTTTGAAAACTGTGGGGCAGTTCTACTCTGTCCTACAGGGTCGCTATGAGTTGGAATCGATTCAGTGGCGAAGGGTTTGGTTTGGTTTGAAACACAACCAAGGTTATGTGAATCACTGTGAACGGGAGCAGGTCTTACCTGATTTGAAAGTCCAAACTGCGAGATTTGTAGGTACACTGAGTGGGAAAAGAAGAAGGGTTTGGTGGGGGCAGGGGCAGCTGTAAGAAGTCGGGAAATGGTGGCTGTTTAGTTATTTCAGACCTGGAACCATTGTAACACTGACTTTGTTCACTTTCCTGCCTTTGGAATCGCTGAAGGTCTCTGGTGTGTTTTCCCTTTTCATGTTAAATAGCCAGAGGCTCTCAGGTCACCCCTGTCTGGAAACTAGGTCTAAATCTACCTGTGCATTTTCTGTGGAAGCTTTCCCTGCTAAGGGATATCCTGCGGGCTTTATCAATCAAGGGTTTTCTGAGCTTTCTATCTTACACAGGAGAAAGAGTAATACACATCTTTCCAGACAGCGTTTTCAAATTAAGAAGAAACAAGGTGAAGAGAGGTGAAATGGGGGTAGATAAAAGAAAGAAGCTAGATAGAGAAAATGGTTTATAAAATTAAACCCTGTAACCCAGACATTAAGCAACTAAATTGAGACAGAGAGAAAGAGGAGAAAAGAAACAAGAAATATCCCTTAAAATAAAAAATATCCAGCGCTGAGTTATAAGAAGAAAAGCATTGGATTATTAAATTAATCCACACTGTATCACAAAGACCCTACAGGTTCAGATCAACAGGGAGAGGGAGTCATTTCAGGATTCAGAATGTGATAGGTTTCCTTTCATGTTCTACAAAGCCATGTTGACTGAGACACAGAAAAGCAGATTTCTGATACTTTCTTCCACAAGCATTTGTTTAGACAACAGAAAATGCCAGACTCTACACTCAGTGATGTCTGCATGCAGCCTTTTATGTTGAAGGTTATATTTAAATTTGACTTGGCTTAAGAGGACAAGTTTTAAATTTAAGAAGAAAGCAATTATGACAATAGGGAGGGAGACAAAACAAAATGCTTTCTAAAATTTTAGGAGATCTTCCCAATCTATATCTTTATTCAAATCATTGGCTGAAAAAATAAAATTTTATTCAGTGTCGAAATAATTTAAATTAGCAAAAGATAGAAGAACTGAAAGACTATCTCCTCAGCTTAAGCCAGGTTCAGATACAAAGCTCAAAAAAAAGTTTTTTTTGTTTTTTTTTTGGTGTTTAATTTTCAAAAGAACATAATTTTTTTGCTTATTTAAAGATGCTTCAAGTAAGGATAAACTTGCCATAGTAGGGTATATTTGGTAATTTTTAGATCCTTCAATTAATCAATAAATTTCAACGCATTTAAATCCAAAAAATTTGAATGCTATACTTACCAAAATAGTATTTTAAAACATTATATGACATACTTGTAGATCAGCCAGCCATCAAACTGAACTTTGTTGATCACTGCATATGGTTTAAAAAAAAAAAAACCCAAACCAAACCCATTTCCATGGAGTCAATTCTGGCATACAGGATAAAGTAGAACTGCCTCTTAGGGGTGGTGGATTCAAACTGCCAGCCTTTTGGTTAGCAGCCTAAGCTCTTAACCACTGCGCCACCAAGGCTCCACATGGCTTTGTATATATCTTATGCCGCCGAAGGAACCGGTTGGTTGAATTATGCCAGTACATTTTGCAACTTTTTAAAAATACCTACTTCTCCCCAATTCCAACAACCACCGCCCCTCTAATAAACATTAATCAAGATATCAGTTTAGGTCGAAGGCGCGCCAGTACCACAATTCTGGGTGTGCACCCCGGCATTGTAGGAGGATCACTAGTAACACCGAAGACAGGTCAACCCCGCGATTGTCAAGCGGAGCAAAGTGCATGCCACGCGCGACCACCAGAGAGAGCTGGGCTAAGCCCTGCGCTCTGCCTGGTGCGCTTACAGGAGGCGCCCGGCACCAACGCCACGTCCCTGCTCCTCTGGCCCCAGCGTGGGGTGGGGGGCAAAGAGGGTAAAAGTAATTCCGAGGTTTGCCCACAGCTGCGGCCGGTAGGAGCCAGGACCGAGCCAGGGCACTCCAGATTTTCCCAGCGTGTTTGGTGCTTTCCTTCTCAGAACTCTGCGAGTCAACGCTAAGGGGCACCAGAGACTCGGGCTGCAGCGCCTGACGCCCAGACAGCCCAGCGCACAGGCTGCTGCGGAAGCCCTGGACGGCAGAACACCCAGTTCAGGGGGGGCTGGGGAGCGACAGCCGGCTTGGGAGGGGCTGGGGGTTCAGGAGCTCAGGCTGCTCCAGGTCCCAGGAGGAATCCCCTAAATTTAAGACATGGAATGAGGAAGAGAGGGCTAGGTCTCAACTGTTTTTTCCTAAGACTTTATGAGGCCACTTCTAATGTCTTTTTGCTTTAGAATACGAAAACATGAATATAAATATGTAGCTGTTAACGTATACACACACTCATTCCTTCCATATTATAGGATCAGTTGACAAAATAATTTAACACTATAATGCTGTTAATCTCCACTTGTCTAGAGATCCCGGGGTGCATCCAAAGAGACCAAATATCACCCTGTCTCCTCTAGACAGCTCGGGTTTACTCCCCCGGCCCCCACCATTATTTTGACATAAACCATTCATTAGCTAAGAAAACAGTACCCAGACCCTTGCCCCCAAAGGAACCTCTAACCGCCCGTCTGAAACTCGGACTTTTTCCGGGAACCGAGAGGAGAGGGAGTGGGAGATGCAGAAGAAATTAAACATCGTTCCCAATCATGCGGTCCACATTCTGACTTTTTTTTTTTTTTCTCCAGTGATTAAACAAGAAGATAGAGTGGGGACCGGGAGGGGCAAGGACAGAGCCAGGACCCGAGCTGAGAAAGCCCCGGGCCGGTGGGGGGCTGGGGGACGCTCCCCGAAGCCGGCCCCCGCCTCCTCCTTCCCCGCAGCCTTCGCCCTCCTCCTCGGGCCGAAGCCGGTGCCAATGCGCCAGGGTGGAGAGCTCTCGGCGCGGGAGGAGATGACGCAAAAGCCAGCGCTCCCCCCCAAAAAGTGTTTCTTCTGGACGAAGATGGCGGCAACTTAGCCGGGGGACTGAAGATGACCGTGGCTCTCGGGAGGCCCGGCGCAGGCGACTCGGCCCCCAGGCCCGGCGCGGACGGCGCGCGCGGCCGCCGCAGGAGCCCGGCAGCGGCGTGGGCAGCGGGAGCCCCGGCGGCGGCGGCGGCAGCGCCCGCGGGCAGACCTGCGGCAGCGGCGGCGGCGGCGGCGGCGAGAGCGCGGGGTGGGGGGTGGGGGGGAGGGAGAGCTCTGCCGGCGGCGGCTGCCCAGGCTCTGGACCAGGGGAGAGCGAGACAGAAGTAGGAGGAGGAGGAGGAGAAGAAAGAGGCGAAGGGAAAGAAGGAGGAGGAAGAGGAGGAGGGGAGGCGCTCTGGTCGCCGTCAGTGGGCAGCCGAGACGCGGCATGCCCCGGGCAGTGGAGAGCCGGCTGGCCTCGGCAGGGCCATGGGGACCCGCGCTCTGACAATGCCGGGCTGAGAGGAGCCGCGCCAGGACCCCGCCACCTCCACCATCACCTCCTGCACCCAGCCTCCCCGCCGGCCACCAGCACCAGCCTCCTCCGCCTCTCTCTCTCTCTCTCTCTCTCTCTCTGTCCCTCTCTGCATTACTGTCTTCCACTCCACAGAGGATGGGGTCTGCCGAGGAGTAGGTCGGAAGCCAGTCAGCCCTTCCTCCAAAGCCTGGTAATCTTTCTGTAGGCAAAAGAAGAGAGAGAGAAAAGAGAGGGAGAGAGAGCAAAAGAGGGAGAGAGAGAGAGGGAGAGAGAAGAAACGGGAGGAGGGGATAAGGAAATTAAACCCTTTAAGTCAATGCATATTGTGGTGAGACCGGCACAGGAGCCCTCACGGTGGAGTCGGCCAGGGCTGTGCGTTCCCAAAATATGACCAGGGGTGCTTGGATGTGTCGGCAGTATGACGACGGCTTAAAAATCTGGTTGGCAGCACCCCGGGAGAACGAGAAACCGTTCACCGATTCAGAGAGGGCTCAGAAATGGCGACTGTCTCTGGCATCTCTCTTGTTTTTCACAGTCCTGCTCTCTGATCACTTGTGGTTCTGCGCCGAGGCCAAACTGACCCGGACCCGGGACAAGGAGCAGCGGCAGCAGCACCAGCAGCAGCAGCGGCAGCGGCAGCAGCAGCGGCAGCGGCAGCACGAGCCCGCCTGGCCGGCGCTCCTGGCCAGCATGGGGGAGTCCTCGCCCGCCTCCCAGGCACACAGACTCCTCTCCGCCTCCTCGTCCCCCACCCTGCCCCCCTCTCCGGGAGACGGCGGCGGCAAGGGCAACCGAGGCAAAAACAACCGGAGCAAGGCTCTTTTTCTAGGAAACTCTGCCAAACCCGTGTGGCGCCTGGAGACTTGTTACCCCCAGGGCGCCTCTTCGGGCCAGTGCTTCACCGTGGAGGACGCGGACGCCGTGTGCGCCAGGAACTGGAGTCGGGGGGTGGCGGCCGGGGGGGAGGAGCAGCAGGTGAGAGGGAAGCAGCAAACCACGCTCTGGAACTTGTCGGATTTTTACCTTTCGTTTTGTAATTCCTACACACTTTGGGAGTTGTTCTCGGGGTTGTCGAGTCCCAGCACTTTGAACTGTAGTCTGGATGTGGTGCTCAAGGAGGACGGCGAGATGACCACCTGCAGGCAGTGCGTCGAGGCTTACCAAGACTACGACCACCACGCTCAGGAGAAATACGAAGAGTTTGAAAGTGTGCTGCATAAATATTTACAGTCGCAGGAGTACTCGGTGAAGTCGTGTCCCGAGGACTGTAAGGTAGGAACAGTGGATTCCCCCCCCCCTTTCTGCGTTTTTCTGGCCGTTTGCTTGGTTGTGGTATCTTCCAGTGTTTTTAAATATATATATATATTCCCTCCCCCGCCCCCGTGGTGGTTACCGTGGTTATAAGAGCTTGACTTCGTGCTTGAGTTAGGGCTATCTGTTGGATTGCAGGGGGACTGATTTTTTGTGGGGAGGGGAAGGTGGGGGGCATCTTGGAAGATCACGGAAGACCCTGGTCTTCTGAGATGAGAAAGCTAATGCTATTATTTATTTCTTAGGACTATACAATTAGCTCAAACTCTGTTAGGTTTCATAAAAACTGGATTTTGAATGTCGCTTTTTAGGAAAACAGTGATGGGGCCGCATGCTGACGATCATTAACTAAAGTCAGACTAGTCAGAAGCAGCATGCACAGTTTGGCAGATGGACTCGCACACCTGAATCCTCTTGTAATGCCGTTATTAAATTGGTTGACTAGCAGGACGATAGAAAGTTTTTTGTGGTAGTTGAAGTAGACTTAAGGAAAAGCATTTTATCAGTTTTTACAGGCGTTGTAGTGGTTACAAAGTCTGGGGGCCTGTATTTTTCCTTGGACTTGGTTGTGAGTAATCATTCATCTGAGACCCACTGTGGGTGGCAAGTTGCAATTGGGTATCTAGTGATCCATTATCATTGTTGGTTTATTTATCAGACACCTCATGTAATTAGCTTGAATTTTCAGAATGCTCTCCGTAATTACTAACTGGCAAGTGCTTGGTGCTATGAGCTAAATTTTACTGAACTCTTTAACTTGTATTATGTTCAGCTTCTTCCTGTTGACGATATAAAGAATAGAACCCTTGCTGATTGGCGAAGAAGTGTATGCAAGTTTCTTAGGAAATGACCAGTGCCACCATCGGTGCGTAGACCAATTGTCGCTATCCATGGTGCTGACACGAGATTTGCCCAAGAATTCTACTGAAGCTGCAGATGATGCAGTGACCTTTAAGTAGCAAAGCAGTGATGACAGACTCTCAATTAGTCTTAATGTATTGTTCTAAAGATCACTTCTTCACCAACAACAAAAGAAACATTGCTTTTCAACAGAAATAATACCCCACATCCTCTTTTTATCTCTTCTCTATTCCCCCAACCTGATACAAAACATCTGTCTCTCTGCCTCACTTGCCTTTTGTCAGGGAGACAGTGATGGGAAAGTGCAATCAAGGGAAGTATGGGTCGAAGGATTTTGTGAAGTTTTGACCAAAAAACCAGCATAAGAGATACCTATTAAAAATGAACATAGAGCAAGGGCTGTATTTTAGCTTGGGCTGACTAGTTGTGCTTTTGGTAATTAAGCTGATGCAGACTGATTCTGCTGTGTTAACATTCTTTAAGAGCGGAAACGAAGATCCACTTCGAAAATAGCAATGTTAAGTTCATCACATTAATGTAGAATGCAACTTCACTTAATAATTGCATCTTAAACTTTACTACTTTTTTTTTTTAAACCGTATAACTATATCTCACGCCTGGAAATTAGAATTAATCTTCATGGTGCAAATAATAATAGTGAATGACTAGTGTGTTTATTGCAGTTACTTATTGCGACAAGATATGTTGCACTGAAGTTGTAAAAGTGAGATTATTCAAAGGTGGAAGCTATTTCAGTATGTTTACATCTCGAAGCTTAGTTATGAATGCTACATTGTAATAATTTAAATTTTCCTGCTTCCCTGAATGTAAACACTCATAGCAATTTCTAATAATTCCAATTTTCAAATTTTAAATATTTAAAAGATAGTCCATATTGCCGCATAGACTGCAGCATACTTTAAAATAAGCATGTCAAATAGATCTTTGTTCAAAAGTCCAAATAAATATATAATAAATGCCCTTTCCCCATGATCCGAATTAATTCTCAACTTTGTATTTATGTCATAGCCATAAGGCCTGTGTAGTGTGGGTTAAACTAATTTATAACGTTACAGACTAGCTCTGGACCATATTTTTGTATAAAGGAGTAGTTGTTAGCTATATACACAGAAGCACATTATAAACACCCTAACTCCTTAAAAAAATCTTCACATTGAAAAATAAACACAGGCATTTGAGTTTCTCATCACCATTTCTCATTAAAGCAGATTGTATTGTTTATTTTCATTTAATAGACTTTGACCAGCAGGGTACTTCACAGCTGGTAGGCATGTGTAACAATCATGAGACATATATTTTCCTGTTTCGCAGGCACCTTTCACAAACATTAACCAGTTTGAGAGCATAGTTTGGTTTGCATAATGTACAATTTGGAAAAAAAAAAAGGCAGTTGTAAAGTGCTTTTTTTTTTTGGTGTTATGTACTATAGACTCTCAAAAAATACTTTTATTAAAAAAAGAAATTTAAGTATCTTACAATTCTTTTTACTTAAATGTTGAACTTAAAATATTATTTTCATTTTGATTAACTACTATCGTGCGTACAAGCCACTGTCCAGAGGCACAGGTTACATCTGCAAACGTATCTCTCTTTGTATTCTACAACTTGATTTATTATTTTCAAATCATATTTTGCTTCTCCACTAAATAAATAGTCTGATCTGACTGGGCATGCCGACGCACATTTTAATGATTAATAAGACTATAAATAAGGTCAAAGCCACTACCGTAACCATTTTTCATGACCTGGATTTATGTTTTTTATATTTTTGCTCTAAAGAAAACTACTGATTTATGATCAATCGATGTTTCATTTTTGTAGGGAAACACCCAGAATTTGATAGAAACTTTAGATGCCGTTTGTTGTACAGACTAAAGAATGAATGTTTTTCTTTGGATGTGTAACTGGGTCAAACTGGTAGCTATATAGGGCATAGCCGCAAAAGTCTTTGAATAATTGCTGTTATTTATTGGTAGTGTCAGCATATACAAGGTGGATTAAAATATAAAGAGAGAAAATCAAGCAGTACTCTCAGTCTCACCCCCCCACATATAAATCATAATCCATTAAGATAATTGGCCATGCTACATTGAATACATAAGAACAGGCATACAGATAACATTTCAAACAAAAAGCACTTTAATGGGAATGATGTGAGCTATTGCCTCTATTTTCAATTCTCCCTTTCCTTTTCGAAGCTTCATTTTCTATATAGCCCTGACATTGACTAAACACCGAATATTTAGTTGTTTACTATATGTAAATTTACATTGGGAAGACACTATGTCAATACCAGTGAAAATGTACTCTAGACCAGTAGTCTTTAGAATCACGTTAGAATTTCCTGGCTAGCTTTCATAAAACGGAGGCCCAGGGCTGCCCCTATCCCTATCCCCAAGAAATTCTGATTCAGCTGGTCTAGGCTGCTGCGTGGTTATTGGGATCTTGTAAAGCCTCTCACATTTCTATGTGTTTCTATTGTGCAGTCAAGACTGAGAACCACTGTTGTAGTTGACGACTAACTTGGAAAGACCTTCTGTCATATGTATCTCAGTAGTATGGAATAATCCCATTTGCTCAACTGAGGAGAGTGGAATTCAGACAGACGAGTTTAAACGTGGTAAAGGCAACCAGGCATAGCCAGATGGCAGAGAAGCAAATACGTGGTGACCAGACTAAGGAAGTGATGAGAAGAGAGCTGGGTGAAAGGGTTAGAAGGGTTGCCAGAGGAGAATCCAGACAACATGAGATGGATGTGGAGAGGACTGGAGGTTTTAATGTGTAAGGATGGGTCTGCTGGCTATGGATTTTCTGCCTTCTGGTCAGGACTGAGTTACTCTACTGGTGTTCACGTAATGGGCTGAGAGCATGTGCACAAAAATCAAAGGACTGCCTTTGTGAGATGAATCAACTGTTTGTTGTCTCATTGTTTTTGCCTCTAATTTTAGCCTACAAAAATTGCTAAAATTAAGATTTTTTTTCCCGAAAGTATATCATTGGTTTTGTGAGAAATTCTGTTGGATTTTCATAATATGTGACATGCATCTAGGGTCTGTTTTTTCTTTGTCTATTCACTTTTTAAACCTAGGAAGTTACAAATCTTCTTTGTGTGTGTGTGGGTGGGGGGGGCGGGTGTGGCGATGAGACTTTTTTTTAAACTCACTCCTATAATTCTGTAATAACTTGTTAACAGTCATACAGTTTATCTTCAAAAACCTATATGACTGTTAACAAGTTATTACAGAATTTGTACCTTCAAAACAAACTACTAAGTAGTCACAGATTAGAACCTAATTTAGGAATTAGTTTCAAAGAAGCTTATAATTGCTCTGATTTGACGTCATTGCAACATCAGCCTTTTTTTTTTTTTTAACATTTTAGGTTACAAGATACTGTGAAAAATTAAAGCCAATTTTTTCTCTAATAAGAAATTAAATATGTTTTCAATCTAATAGTGAAATTTCTTTACTGAAATGTTACTCTGATTCTGTAAAGCTGAAACAAGAGAAAATGTCTTTTTTTTGTGGTTATCACTGTGGTTATCACCATAACTTAAAAAAAAACCCAGTGCCATTGAGTCGATTCCAATTCAATAACTTAGGGTATCATTAATAATGATATACTGGAATGAATGAAAATACTTAATTCTGGGATGACTTGAGGTACTGTTAGATAATATCTGATTTTTCCCTTGGTAGTCTGATTCTACATTCAGTCATTTATAAAACAAAATGTTGTAAAAGCTACCACAGATGGTTAAAAAATCCTGCAAAAAGTAGAAGGTTGTTCACTTTAAATACTGTTACTGGTCTTAGCCGTACTGTATCCACACAGATAGGTGTGCACCACACAGATGGGTGAATGCAGTAATATATCCATTTTTAATCACTTCTATGGAAATACAGAGGGACTTTTTTATGTTAGTGGCTCCACCCTGTGCAAGAGGGAAAATGGGCTGTAGTCAAAACCGTGGAATTGATTACCATGTTTTTTAGTCTCTTCACCCCTCGGTTTCCGCTCCTCCTTGTAAGCGTGCCTTTTTTCTGTCACCTGGCTGTGTCCCCCAGGTCCCCAGGAAGCTGTATTTCTAGGGCCAGTGTCCCCCACGAAACTCAAGGTTCAGGATTCTTTTCTCCTGTCCCTGCACCTTAGCTCCCATCAAAACTAATCAGTTTTATGTCTTTGTCTTGCAAAACTGTCACTGACTTGGTTTATTTGAAAAGAAGATTGAACTAAGATGTAAACGGAGAAGCGTGACCATGCCTTAGCCCTTTCAGAAAACGATTTAAATCACTAGTAGAAATTTAAGTGCTGAAAGGAAGCTTTAATAGTAGCTCACAAGCTTTAGAGCTTATTAGATGTCAGGAGCTGTTCTAATTTATTAAATTCTCATGTCAACTCTCTGAGGTGGGTATTATCACCATTTTTACAGATGAGTAAGTTGAGAACATCTTAAATATCCCAAGATCCAACAGCTGCTTAGTGTTAAAGTTCATTTCAGCACTTTTAATATATTTTCTTTTTTATTATGGGCATTTTCAAACATTTTTAAAAATGGAGAGATTAGTATAATAAACCCACAAACACCTGTCACATAGATTTAATGATTAAAAAAAATTTTTTTTTGCCGTATTCGCTTATTTTATTTACTTATTTTCAAAAACTTACACATGATATGTAAGGTCATAGAAATCTGGGAATCATGAGCACCTGACTCCCAAATTGATAGATGGCCACGAATTCCAGGTTCGTCTTTTTAAAGGCCTCGGGGAGATAAAACCTAAACCAAACCTGTTGCCATCGATTAATTCCGGGTCAGCAAAAAAGAGGAAAGACCCTCAAGGAGATGGGTTGACACAGTGGCTACAACAATGGGCTCAAGCATAACAAGGGTTGTGAGAATGGTGCAGGAACAGGCAGTGTTTCGTTCTGTTGTACACGGGGTCGCTATGAGTGGGAACCGACAGGACGGCACCTAACAACCACCACAAGGGGAGATATGAATACGAGTAAATGGTCCGAAGATGAGCAGAACAGTTGGGCTTCTGATTTGAGTTTTAGAGCCGTTGTGGAGAAAGGACGTCTGGAAGGTTTTGGTAGGAGGAAAAAAAACCTGAAGATTTGTGATATTTCATTACACTGAGTTCCTGAGTTCAGTAAGTCACACTCATTTGTTTGTGATTTTGAAGCTAGAGATCCATTTTTATATGATTGTTTAAAAAAGGAGCTTGAGTTTTTCAGTTGAGAATTGGCCATGTATTGCCTAATATCCATAACGCTTAAAAGTCTGAATTTTTACCCCTCATTTTTGAGAGCAAGCAGTTCAGCCTGGAGCAAAGAGCCATTCTTTTCAATTCCTTCACTATTCTGTTTCATAGTAGTTTTCCAAACATGGAAAAATTCACAGGTGGGCTCATCAATGACGCCTGGGTCAAACTATGAATACAACCTCTTTAAATACGGAAATGGCCATGACATCCTGCCGCTCAATCTCAGACTACTTAGACGTTTGATTAATTGTACATGTGAATTGGAGGTAATTGCTGCATCATTTGGTTATAAGAATCAAATAATCTATATAACATGCTTGACACAGGCTATGGTATTTAAAAAACACTTCATTACTGGTAACTGCTGTCTACTGAGGTTATCACTGACATTATATGTGTTATTAAACCCATCTTCTATATGAAAAAACTGAGGCTTATAAAAATGAAATTATTTGCCTCTGGCCGTATAGATATGTAGGTACAGTCAAGATTTTAAGTCATGTTTGTCTATTTACAACCTCCAAGTTTTTTTTCTTTTAATTATTATACTGTACTGCTTCTCAGTCCATCATGCCTTAAATAGGTGTTTAGAGCATAGAGGTGATCAAGATAAGATCGTTGACCAAAACAATCTCACAGCCTGTTTTCAGCAAATAAACAATTATAACACAATGTGATAAGTTGGCAATTAACTGAGATCCCTGAGAACACGGAAGAGGAAGTTCCTAGAATTCCCTGATAACATCAGGAAATGCTTCTCAGAGGAGGTGATTTTTAGATCTGGGTTTTGAAGCATAGAAAAGAGTTTGTTATGCAGCAATGGAGAAAGGTTTTAAAGGCAATGGAAAAGAACTTGCAAAAGCACAAGGCTAGAAGAGAAAATGAGAATTCCACAGTGACTATGAATAAGATGTGTCCAGAACAGTAGGAAATAGCTCCGGGGAGATGTGAAGGGCCCTTTATCCCATGCCAAGGTCTTTGAATTTAATTCTCTGTGTGATAAAATATATTGGAGAGGAATTTTAATAAAGGAAGTGACATGGAACTATTTGTTTTTCTCAAAAGTTAGCTCTGGAACAATGTGACAGTGAGTTGGAGTAGGGGGAAGTGGTGTCAAAGAGACCAATTCAGAAGCTGCTGTCCTCCTTACGAGTAAAAGTGGCTGTCTTCCAAATCAGCGCTCTGCAGCAGAACTTTCTATCACAATGTCAGTGTTTTATAATCTGTGCTGCCAATGTGGTAGCCACTAGTCGTGTGTACATTCAAAATATGGCTAGTAGGAGTGAGGACCTGAACTTTAAATTTTATTTAATTTTTATTCGTTTGAATTTAAATAGCCCTATGTGGATTTTTTTTTTTAATGTGGATAGTGGAGGAGCCCTGGTGGCCATGAGCCGGAGTCAGCTCAACAGCAGTGGTTTTGTTTGTTGGTTGGTTTACGTGGATAGTAGTTACCATGTTGGACAATAAAATTCTAAACTACTTCGTTGGCTATAATTGGAGAAGAAAGGCCAGATTCTGAAGACTTTTCTGATTTCAAATTGACAGTATTTGGGAACTGATAACTATGTAGAGGGCGGATATGACTCAAGTTGTGTAAAACGTGAGAACGAGTGGATGTTAATGCTAATGAGTAGGAAATACAGGAGGAAGAATAAGTTGGGACTGAGGTTGGTGAATGAAATAAGGCATAGTTTTCGAAGATAATGGTATCAGGAGCGTTTGTCCAGTGGGCTGTGTGCCATGTGAGTGGGGAGCTGGGGTGTGAAGTTCACTCTGTACCTGTGGATTTGATCCTAGAAGCTGTAGAAAGAGATGAGATAACCTAACAAGAACAACGTGGAGAGTGCCAGGCATCCTGAGGAAGATCAACGTTTAAGGTTTTGAGCGGAGAAGGAACCAGCGAAAGAGACCAAGAAGGGAACAAAGATCGAGGTCGAGGTGGAGGGAGAGGTAGAGCTTGTTGTTGTTGTGAGCTACAGTAGAGTCTGCCCTGATTCATGGCGACCTTATGAATGAAAGAAATATTCAGGAAGAAGCATTGCCTGGTCCTGTACCGTGTTCACGATCGCTGGTATGTTGGAGTCCATTGTTCTGGTTATTGGGTCAGTCCACCTTATTGAGGGTTTCCCTCTCCTTTACCGCCCCTCTACTTCACCAAGCATGATGACCTTTTCTAGCGATTGGTCTTTCCTGATGATGTATACAAAGTGAGTTAAAGTCTCACCACCCTTGCTTCTAAAGAATGCTGTGGTTGTATTTCTCCTAAGATTGATTTTTGGTTTTTTTAGCAGTCCACGGCATAGTCAGTATTCTTTGCCAACACCACGGTTTGAACGCATCAACTCTTCTTCTGTTCTTTTTTCACTGTCCAGCTTTCGGGTGCATATGAAGTGCATGAAAAGACCATAGCTCGGGTCAGACATACTTTAGTCATCCAAGTGACATCTTTGCTTTTTAGAAAGTTTTTTTTTTTTTTTTAAAGTTTTAAAGAGTAAAGATGCTTTAAAAAGTAAAGAGGTGTTTTCAAGAAGTAAAGAGGTAGAGACAGAGAGGGAAGAGAGAGAATGAATCATGAGAATAAGATAATACGAAAGGCAAAAGAAGGAATTTTAAGAAAGAAGTAGAATCAGTCAAGAGTGTTCCATGTTCCAGAAAGGATGTAGGATGAAGGCTGGGTTACTGAATTTGGCAATTAAATCTTTGTGTTCTTCTAAGACCAGTTTGGATAGAATGATAGGAAGAGACATCAAATTGCGATGGATTAAGGAGTAAGTTGGAGCTACAGAAAGAGTAGTCAACATCACTATTAAGTTTGGCAGTACGTAGAAGAATGGAATAAGTGGGAAGATATGAGTTTAAAGAAATAAATGTTTTATGATGAAATAAATTTTAGAATATTTGTAGCTTTTGATGTGGGACCCAGATGGGAGGGTAAAAGTAAAGCACCAGGTTCAGAAGGAAATAATTATGGTACCAGATTCCAGCGAAGAGGTAATGGTATCTATCTATTGCTTAGCCTTGGGGAGGAGAAGTAGTTGTGTCTTATATACCCAGGTGTATCTCTGAGACTCTCCTTTTCTATTTATGCCTAAATGGAAACTGTGATTTACTTTCAGTATTTTAGAAAATAAACACCATTATCAACTTCAGTGTGCTTAAACGAAGTAGAAAACTCGCATTATGTTTTGTTACATTTTCAAATAATGTAAAATAATTATTGGGTCAGTACGAAATCATAAAAATTAATATATATGCATGCATTACTATAAATTATTTTCTTTCAAAATATGGTCTCCTGGGATTTGGTGGTATATTTCTAGAAGGAATTTAATTAAATATGGCTATCTCTTTCACTGGGTTCTGGGTTTATCTCTTTCAGGTTGTCTTCAAAAATAATTGATATATTTGATTAAGAAATCCAAAAATACAAATTATTTTTAGTCACCAAAGGAAAGTATAATAAAATGGCTTTTAAAAGAATGATTAAGGACAGACTGGGTTCAACTCCCCTTTACTAGTGGTATAAAACGAAATCCAAACCCATTGCCATTGAGTCTGTTTCAACTGATAGCAACCCTAGAGGACTGGGTAGAACTTCCCCGTGGAGTTTCCAGGGAGCAGTTGGTGGATTTGAACTGTCAACCTTTTGGTTAGCAGCTGATCCCTTAACTACTGTGCCACCAGGGCTCCAATAGTGGTATGGTGTTGTCCAAGTTACTTAAAATGGGGATTCTAATAGTTCTCTCATAGGATGGTTGAGGGGAGGAAGTTATGAGGCTTACATGCCCAATAAATGGAAGCAATTCATCATTTTCATTTCTTCCTAATAAGTATCATTTTAGAGTAAATAAAACTATATGTATAAAATCCGTGGGAGAAATTAATAAAATTAATATAAATTCTCATGTAAGAGCTCATATAAATTTTTTGGTAAACAACACTCATTCACAAGAGTTTTATATGCGGGCTTTTAATTTGCATGGTAAAATCCCCTGATTTTTTGCATCTGTATTCCCTCAGTTTCTCTGGAAAAGTGACACTAAATTATTTAACAACTCTAGAATAAAATGGGTAGAATAAAATGGAAAATGGAAGTTCAGTTGGAGTAAAAATTTTCCCTTCCTCAAGCTTGATTGTTTTTTTCTAAGTGGTATTTCAGATTAAGTATTTAACATTTTTCTTTATGTTTTTGACTGAGTAGATCAAGTTGAATTATCCCCAGGGCACTTGAGCATTTTTTTCACAAACTTTCTTTTCGGGGAGAAACAGTAGGTAAAAAATTGTCATGAAAACCTATGGGTAGGAATAGTTTTAAAAATTTTCTGTAGTTTGTTGGACATTGCAAAGTCACGGGCTTCTGATGACCGTTGAAAAGGGTGTGGCACTTGCCCTGTGCCATAGCTGGATGGCTTTATATTTTGTTCTTGTTCCTGTTCTCTGCTTCACCCCACCTTTTCTAAGCCTGCCATTTAGTAACATTTAGTAAATTTATTGGTCAGGGGAGTGGGGGAGGGCAGTAACAAATGGCCTTGGCACTGACCTAGAGGTAGCAGACCGGGACAAAGTGTCAGTGAGGCAGACATGGCAAGTGTCTAGAGATAGACATCTGAGTGGGGTAGAGAAAAGACCTGTAAGCCAGGCTCTACAAGTTAAAGTATGATTATCCCAAGAGAAGACAGAGGGAGACACAGTTTTTTTAACTCGATAAAAATTGTCACGTAGGAGAGACGTCTTCCTCTCCAACATCTTTGTAGCACTAAATGGAGTCCAGGTGGCACAGTAGTTAAGAGCTATAGCTGCTAACCAAAAGGTTGGCAGTTCAAATCTATCAGCCTCTCCTTGAAAACCCTGTGGAGCAGTTCTAACTCTCTAAGAGTCAGAATCGACTCGACAGCAACGGGTTTGTTTGTTTGTTTTTGGTTATGATGAGGGCCTGTGTATAGGCTTTCTTAGCAAGCAGACGTTTGCTTCACATAACGGAGGGTGGTCTTTTAGAAGGGCCATAGCTCACCCACGATAGAATGGGTTGTAAAGTGAAATCAGGAACGCGTTGCCATAGAAGATGTAAAAACAGGATGGGAGCTGTCTGCCATGAAGTTCCAGGTTAGACCACATGATTTTTAATATTCTCTCCACATCCTTTGGCATAAAATGAGGTACCCAAAAGTAACTTTGTGCAGTAAGATCATACTTATTGCCAACACCACTCAAAGGTAAAATTCCATTACACACAAAACGTAACAATTTTCTTATCCTAACACCTTAGCCATAGCAATAGTACTTTGCTTTTAAAAGGGGAAGTCTTGACATCAAATAACCTAAAAAACTTTAAATTATTTCTCTGGTTCCTAGTCATGTTATAATCAATCTGAATAATAATAAAATAATCAATTATGTGTGCTTGTTCCGGAGGTAGAGGGAAACTAATTTAGGCTAATCTATATATAAATGTATATATATATATTTTTTTGGTTGTTGCTGATATCAAGAATAAATATACTTTATTCTCTTCTGATCACAGACACATCAGTCACTGTCATAAATGCTCAAACAACCCTCTTGAGCAAAGCAGGACTCAAAAATATGGTGGGACTTGAAAAGAAACGGTTCATATTAGCTTTCTCCATTGGTTTCGTAGCACTTCTTTTCACCTGTTCATTCATCCCTATATCCAGGTTTTGGAGAGAATTTCAATAGGATTGAAGTCACTGTATCAAAATCCCTACTCTCATGGGATAGCACCCATTAAGCTAATAACTTTAGCATTCTTAGCTTATTCAGTAGTCCAACTGTGTGGGCAAAATTAGCTGTCTCTGGCAAATGGCATAACTAAGGCTTAGAGAAGTTAAACATGTCAGAGTTGTCACAGATAAGTGTGGCATGGGCAGAATTTAAAGCTAGGCATGTTTAACTGATAATCTCATGGGTGTGACTTTAACTCTTATATTATACTGCACACAATGGCACAAATATTTACCTGTGTCTTTTTTTTTTCTTGAAGAAGTGGGTGGGTAACGGGGGAATGGATAGAATGCAAAATTCTTCAATACGTAAAGCAAAATGTAACTTGCTTCATCCAATTTTGTTTTTGTTGTTGTAGCAGCAGCTTGTTGTTAAGGAAAGAGCTTGGGTCTAAAAGCCTGAAAGGCGTAGATTCAAACAGGGGTTTCACCAGTTGCTGTAAAATTGGAGTGCTCATATTCAGTTTGGAGCCCTGGTGGCACAGTGATTAAGAGCTTGGCTGCTAACCACAAGGTACATGGTTCGAATCCACCAGGTGTTCCTTGGAAACCCTATGGGGCAGTTCTACTCTGTCCTATAGGGTCTCTGTGAGTCAGAACCGACCTGACAGCAACAAGTTGATGCTCAGTTTGAGGAGTCACTGTGAAAAAGAAGCGACTAGGTGTATAATTGTGTAGGTAGGATAAAAAAAGAAGAAATAACTGTGTGATAAAGTGCTGGTTGTCTTCCTATCACTCAAGTTTCCAAGCTTTTCAGACAAGAGGCAACCTTGTCCCACTGCACTGTGACAACGCTCTCCTCTCCCTATTGTTTAGATACCAAGTTGGTGGGTGATACTGACGATTTTATCCGTGTAGTGCCAGTAATTTGTTTTTAATCAAAGTTGTCCTTCTAGTTTATATCAACTTCCTGACAGATAATTTAAATTTAAAAGGCACTGGTGATCTGTTTAATCCTGGAAACTATACTGACCCTAGATAAACTGTCAGAGTCTGTCTGAAGAGAAACAAATGTTTTTTCAGGGGGTCAACCTGAATCTCAGAGCTTCTAAAAACAGGATTTCTCCTACCTATAGAGAAGGACGTCATGCTTGGGAAAGTACTGGGTCAGCGGAAAAGAAGAAAACCCTTGACGAGATGGATTGACACAGCGGCTGCAACAATGGGCTCAACCATAACAATGGTTGGGAGGATGGTGAAGGACAGGGCAGTGTTTCATTCTGTTGTGCATAGGGTCGCTGTGAGTTGGAACTGACCCGGTGGCACCTAACAACAGCATAGTGAAAACTAGAGCTTGCTATGGGACATCAGTCAAGGTAAGAATTTGTAGGGCGTGTGTGCTTTCTGTGGCAACGGCTTTGTGCTGACGTCCAAGTGAGGAAACAAACTGCCGGTGATCTTGCTTTTGCTGGAACGGTGAACCCCTACGTCTGAGCTGCTTTGGGGAAGCTTGGCAAATTCTGACAGGTCTCAGATATATTCTGTCTGTCCCATGATGTTTCTAAATATATATTGAATTTTTCAAAATCACTAAAAAAATGAATCCTTTCATATCATTTCAGCTTAGGCTTTTGAAATGTTCATTTTTATTCAATGTGTCTGAAAATTCTGTTAAAGCTGAGCAAATTCAAGTCGGAGTAAATAAAACCCTTGTCAGCAAAGTTTGGCTTAATTGACTAATAACTGGATGGTTTGTCATTTTAAGCCGACACAGTTGTCAGCTGCTTGTCAGTGGACTTGATGTACCCATTCAGTTAATTGGTTCTTAAAGGTGATTAAAATAATTGACCCAGTCTTTAGATATTTTGGTATTTTGTTGTCCTTTAGACCTAATGGGCCAATCACGTATATACTCTTCACCACCATGGAGTAAAGAGGCTATTTATTTATTCTCTGGCAAAGGCAAGTAAAAATAAAAGAATACACGTTACCTTTTTTTGTTTGTTTAGTCCTTGGAAATTTTCTCATTTCCAAATGATTTTAGAATCTCAGAAAAATTAGGAAAGTCCATTGATACTTGCCAGTCCCAATTCTTCAATTTACATTTCATATATGATATTAAGAACTTGAACTGTTCATAGTAAAATCTAAACTATTTCCTTAAACCCCTAGGGATTAATCTTTAATGTTCCTCAATTATTTCATAAAGGTAAAGATTGAAAAATGCCCCTGACTGCACGAGTAGTTCTCAATATAGATGCTTAGCCAGAATTTGCCCAATTTACACAGCCCAAAAAACAGCCCTGCAGACGTACTTGGCAGAGTTAACCGTCATTCCATTTCACTCCTGTTTATTGAATTTTCCTAACTCTCTTTTTGGCTGTGTCCACAAATACAAAGAAAAGAAGGAAAAGGAAGACTAATAAATATCTACAATCAATTAAGACATGCAAATTTACGGAGATTTGAAACATTCTTTCTTCATCAATGTTTTTTGGCTGATGGTCTTGGTCAGAAATAAGGGACATTATATACGAAACAAATGGGCAACACCTGTCCAAAAGCAAAGTTGAGAAGGCAGGAAGGGACAGGAAAACTGGGCGAAAGGATACGGGAAAACTGGGCAAAAGGATACAGGAAACCTGGGGTGAAAAAGGGAAAAGTGCTGTAATGTTACAGGGATTGCAACCAATGTCAGAAAACAATGTGTGTATAAAGATTTGAATGAGAAACTAATCTACACTGTAAACTTTTGCCTAAAGCACAATGAAATTTAAAAAAGAAAAAAAAGAACTAAGGTGCAGCACTGATGGGAGATGAGGCTTTGTTGTGTGTTATACTTTAGTGAGATGGGTACTTGATGTTCTCATAGTATCCACTTGGAAATGCAAAAGTCGAGCCTGCATTTCTTTCACAGCTTGACAATATTAATAATATTACAACACAGTGGCTATAGACACTACCCAGCACTCAGTAATTTCTTTTTTCTTCCCGCCCATCCCTGTGTCAAGACTAGAATAGATGGGTTGTAGGAAAGCTCACGTGTGGTAGATATAGTTTAGGGGGAAAAAATCACGTATTTATCCAAATATATTAATTTACCTTAATGGCCTGGCATATGAAATACATGGAACAAGATGAAGTAGCTGAAACGATGGTGCAGATGCAACAGGGAGAACACAAAATGATATTTGAGTGTTCCCATTTCCTGCCCTTGACCGATGATGACAATTTTCTCTTGTCAGTGTAACTCTGTCTCCATTCTGGGTTATTTTGTGTGACCCTGGGCCTATTCTTATTCTATTGTGATTTTTTATGATTCATTTAGTGTGGTAAATTATTAAAGGGAATTTTCCAAGGGGCCGCTGAGTGGAGTTCCTCTGAATTCTACAAGAAATGACGAGGAGCCGTCCTTTGGGCTGGGGGTGTTTGTTGTGGAGGGAGCAGGTGGGTCAGTGGGGTCACACACTGTCAGCGATGCACAGACTGCAGCCACGTTCTGGGAAGGCTCACAGTGGTTCTTTGCAAAGGATATGGCGATTGTCGGCCAGGTGCATTAAAGGAGCTGCATAAAGAACATTTTACTAGCTTGATTTGTGATCATTGCCTCTGAGAAGCCATTTTGCCATATAATTTGGTGTACTAACGGAAAGAAACATATTATGGTCTTTTAAAAAATAGATCTTCAGTGGAAACTGTTCTTGGATAATGTGAGCACTGTTATTACATAGCAGTGGTAATTTAGATACTGAGATTGGAGATATCCAACAGGGCACCGAGTTAAGAAAGGAATAACTAATGAGGCATTTCATCATGTGTGACTCATACGTTGACATTAAAAATATACAAAGCTCATAAATAAACAGTAACTATTAAAGCAAGAGAAGGAAGACATCTGAGGGAAAACACGGGAGAATATTTGTTTTTCTCTTTTTAGACTCATGCTAATGAGAACAAGGGTTAAAGGGCATTTAAGGCTCTTTGTCTGAAATCTCTTTTGGTCATGATCTGTTATTGAAAAAAATTTCATTCACACATGTTCCTTTTCAGTGGTCTCATTTCAACCTACAGGTAAACATTAGATTTTACTCAGAGACTTGAAATCAGGACCGGGTTGCACCTCCAAGCCCAAGTTGTCCCTCTCGCTTGCCTATGGAAAGTTCATTGTTTCCCTCTTAAAATACAGTAGGCTCTGAGTCAGATGATTACAAAATACCAATTTTATAAAATATGGTGTTTGATATCTTTGCTGCTGAACAGCACAGCTTTTTTATATAGGAAATATAAACACACTATTTTATTTGTACATGCTTCTTTATGGCTAATTAT
Source organism: Elephas maximus indicus (assembly GCF_024166365.1). Taxonomy (NCBI): domain Eukaryota; kingdom Metazoa; phylum Chordata; class Mammalia; order Proboscidea; family Elephantidae; genus Elephas; species Elephas maximus. Next base: position 73,612,208 of record NC_064841.1, on the reverse strand, counting down.
GGGTTTGAAAAGTAATAAACAGCAGTGTAATTACACCAAAGCTAGCAGTTGGGATGTGTTAACTCCTTAGTCTGGCCATTTAAAAAAAGAAATAACAATTCATTTGTGAACCTTTTCCCAGAAGCAGTTTTTTTTTTTTTTTTGTAAGCCAGTGTTGTCTTCCAAATTTAGAAGACTTTAAAAATAAATATATCACTATTTGGTTCGACTGATCACCTCATGAGTTGTAAGAAATTGGAAAGATATAGGAAACCCTGGTGATGTAGTAGTTAAGAGCTGCGGCTGCTAACCAAAAGGTTGGCAGTTTGAATCTACCAGGCGCTCCTTGGAATCTCTATGGGGAGGTTCTACGATGTCCTATAGGGTTGCTATGAGTTGGAATCGACTCGATGGCAACAGGTTTGGAAAGACATAACCTTACCATGTGGGGGACTAAAATTAGGAAGAGATTAAAACAGAGAACATTCCACTCAACAGAAAAGAGCAAGAAAGGCTGACAGCATAATAGCAACTCACTTGATTAATTCAAGCCTTGGGATGAAAGTTGTAGATTTTTTTTATTCACTACAAAATCCTGTTTGGATAATTTAACATGCATGTTGAAAGCGGCAAAATTATTATATCAGCTGAGAAATCGTGTACAGGTTAAATAATTCCAAAAATTCAAATCATATTCAAATGTTTAAAAATATCACTTTCCAAACGTTATCTATACTGTGGAATGGGATAGAGTATTACATTCCTAATGGTCATTCAGGAAAATCTGTTACTCATGTAGAAACAAATATAAATAACTAATGTGAATGCTTTGATAAGATGATTTGAAGATAGTTTGATACCAGTCAACAACTCAAATATGTGGAAAATGAGTAAGAGAAATTTATTTCTTTTTGTAAATATAAGTGATTTAACTACAATTTAACTTTTAAACTTTAATTTGACTTAGGGAAAGTCAACAAAGTTATGCCCAAAGGTGGAGGGAAGTTTTCTTCTCTGGCAAGATAGTAATTAACAATTAGCACTTAGTGTTGGTGCCAGGCCAATTTATTTAATTCTGTGAAGTTCTACAGCTACCCCATTTTGCAGATAAGAAAACTAAGGCTTAGGGCCCAGGGCTCTTAAAAAGGCTCTTAACATCCATTTTACATTAGTTTTCTATCACTATGGTATAAAACCAGTGCTGACTTTCAAAGAGTATAGATTATTGAGAAAGGAAGAAAGTAAGAAATCACTGTAAATATTAGCTTTAAGACAATTCCAGCAATGCTTGCAGTTAATTTACATGATAAAGCTATAAAATACGTTGGGTGATTATAGACCCCAAAACCAAACCAAACTCACTGACGACGAGTCAATTCCGATTCATAGCGACCAGCCAGTCCATTTGTTTCTCCTGTGAGGTTTTGAGAATATTCTTAAAGATAGAGCTATTCATTTTTGTCTAATCACGTGTAAAACAAACAGAAAGAAAAAGAAAAAAACAACAAAAACAAATGAGCTTCTGTTGGTTGTAAAGTAGGGCTGCAGATTCTCTGATATTCCTCCAACTGAGAGGACGCAAGCATGCCTCCCTTTAAATCTGGGCATGGTTGAGACTGCCTCACCCAGAAGAATGGGGCAGAAGAGATGCTCTGTGGCTCCAGGGTAGGTGATAAAAAGGCTATGCAGTTTTTATCTTGTTCGCTGGAACATGTTTTCTTGAAGCTTTGAGCTGTCATGTGAGAACCTCAATTAACCCAAGACCACTATGCTGTGAGCAAGCCCAACCACATAGAAAAGCCATGGGTAGGTGTTTACAAGAACAGCCTTTGTTAAGCCCAGACTTTGAGTCCTCACAGGCCAGATACTAGATATGTGAGTTGAAAAACCTCCAGATAATTCCAGTCCTTCTCACTTAAGTCACCTCGAGCCATTCAAATCTTTCCAGCCAAAACCCCAGTGGTTTTTTTTTTTTTTTTAATGAATTTAAATTATGTTAGTCCAACAAGAATAGAAAATACCAGATTAGGTTAAGGGGAGGGAGATAAGATTGAAAGCGATGAAACTTAGACAATCAAAAGTGGCTCGGTTCTGGGATAGACTTTGAATTTTATTTTTTCTTTTTATCAAACATGTTTTGTTTGTAGAAACTTTTCTTTTGAACATTTTGTTGTACTTTTGGTGAAAGTTTATATAGTAAACTAGTTTCCGCTTCAATAATTCATATACAAATTGTTCCGGGACATTGGTTGCAATCCCGGCAATGTGTCAACACTTTCCCCGTTACTACCCTGAGTTCCCCATTTCTATTTATCTGTTTTTCCTGTCCCTCCCTGCCTTCCCATCTTTGCTTTTGGCATATGTTATCCTTTTGGTGTCATCTAGATGGTTGTTCTAAGGAGCACATTCCTCATGTGGGTCCTGTCTATTCTTTGGCTGAAAGGTGCTCTCTGGGAGTGGCTTCAGTTCCTCATTAGAGGGGTGTCTTAGGACTAGAGTGTTGGTGGTTCCATTGGTTTCTATCAAACTTATAAGCCTGGTCTTTTTTATGAATTTGAGTTTTGTTCTACATTTTTCTCCCTTTCTAACCCCGGGATCTTCTACTGTGTTCCTGGTCAGAGTATTCAGTAGCCGGACACCATCTAGTTCTTCTGGCCTCAGGCTATTGCAGGCTGTGGTTCATGTGGGCCGTTAGCCTTTTAGACTAATTGACTCCCTGAGTCTTTGGTTTTCTTCATCCTCCTTTGCTCCAGAATGGAAGAGACAAATAGTTGTATCTTAGATGGCTGCTTGCAAAACCCCCATGTATTTTGGAGGAGAGAAAAGCTGCTTTCAACGTGCATTATCTGCATTTCTGATCTATAGAACCCTAAAACATAATAAAAGCAGTTGTTGTTTTAAACCACTCAGTTTTTGGGTGGTTTGTGACTCAGCTATAGATAACTGGGCTAGTGCTCATTAATAGTTTGTTGAATGATTCTCCATTATGTGAAAGGTAGCACTGAGTAAAATTAATGAAAATTGAAATAAAACAAACCTGTGTAGACTCGTATCTTTTATTGAATTTTTCCCCTCTCTGGATATTAATGTTGACAGGTAGTTTCTTGAAGCTGTTATTATGGCATTTCCCCCTGCCAGCTCATTTAAGTCATTCAGTAGCCATTATTCATAGAGCCACTCCTGTCTATAATTCATCATCTGAGGAGTTATGAGATATGTAAAATGTTAATAAGACACAATGCCTAGAATCAGGTTGTGTACCGTATAACAGAAAAGATACAGTTTGAGGCTGAATGTGAACAGTGCCATGGAAAGATAGAGTGCGATGGAAATTTGGGGGAGACGTATTTCTTGCTTCTCTTATTGGATTATACTAACATGTTTTATTCTGTGTCCATACGGAACAAGTAAAACAGAAACTATGAGTCCAAATAATTCAGGAATCAAAATGTATCTGTTGAACTTTTGAGCAAAAAGTAATTTTAAAGTTGCCTTATCTGGAAGTTCGGAGCCCTGGAGGCGCAGTGGTTAAGAGCTTGGCTGCTAACCAAAAGGTCAGCAGTTCAGATCCACCACCTGCTCCTTGGAAACCCTATGGGGCAATTCTACTCTGTCTTATAGGGTCGCTGTGAGTCAGAATTGACTCATGGCAACAGGTTTTTTTTTTTTTTTAAATCTGGAAATGCAATTTAAATCCTCACATCTTGATTTTTTTTTAAAAAATAAGAAATCAAGTGAAATAGTCCTCTTGAAATCACATCATTTACTCTGCATCGAGAACGTGAAACGTTTTGAAGTGGGCAATTATTGTGATATTCCCTTCCAGTCACAAAGTTTCTGTTGCCTTTTAGGAGAATATAGTTGTGTTTTCACACCTATGTTATAATCATCACCTCTTTGATCATAAAACTCCCAACCATGTCTTTTGACTACTGTAAAGAATATTTGTACATCTGAGGTGCTTCAATTTATTTTAAATATTTTCTGAATTAAAGGCTAATATTCATGGAAATCACCAAAGAAAATTGGGATATGGTGTAATTGGGAGCATGCAGGAAAGCACTGATCATTTTCCTCAGTGACTGAGTAGAATTTTTATTCAACAGAGGTGTTGCCATTTTTTACTGGTAATTCCAAAAATGAAGTAATGGTATGTTCCATTTCTTTTTGAATTTTAGATCAAGGTGAGGCAGCTGCAGTTTGTTTTTATGCTTCAAAAAAAAAAAAAAGTAAGGACTATCATTGTGTGGTTGCGTAACAAAACACTACAAATTAAACAGGTCATCGTCGTTGTCGTTAGTTGCCGTGGAGTGGATTTCGACTCGTGGCCACACCATGTGTGCAGAGTAGACCTGCTCCATGAGTTTCTCAAGGCTGCAAACTTTCAGAAGCATGGGTTTGGACCGCGCTGACCTTTGGGTCAGTAGTCCAGCATCGAGCCATGTGCGCCTCCCAGGGACTCCCACTTAATGGCAGATTAACCTGTTAAACCTGTTGCCATCGAGTTGATTCTGACTCACAGCGACCCTACAGGACAGAGTAGAACTGCCCCATAGGATTTCCAGGGAGCACCGGGTGGTTTTGAATTGCTGACCTTTTTGGTTAGCAGCCGAACTCTTAACCACTATACCACCACGTTAATTGTGTCAGTCTCTGTGTGTCAGAAATGTGGACACAGTTTAGCTACTTCCTCAGCAAGCTACAAACAAGATGCCAGCCAGAGCCATGGGCTTATCTGAGGCTCTGCTCAGGAAGGTCAGCTTCCATGCCCACGTGGATGTTGGCAGAATTCAGTTCCCAGTAAGCCTTCAGGTTGAGGGTCTCTGTTTCTTGCTGACTGCCTGAGGCTGCCCTCAGCTCTTTGCCATGTGGTCCTACCTAGAGTAGCTCACAACCTGCCAGCTTGCTTCTTTAAAGCCAGCAAGGGAGAGAGAGACTCTCAGCAAGACAGATGTTACAGTTGTCTGTAATGTAATCTCAGAAGTGACATCCTCTCCCCTTTGCCATTTTGGTTAGAAGCAATTCACAGGTCCTGACCACATTCAAGGGGAGGGACTCACACAAGGGCTTGAATGTCAGGAGGCAGGGATCATGGATGCCACCTCAGAGTCAGGTCACACGTCTGTTACTTCTGAAGGTCCCTCAAACATATTATTTTGTAGATAATCAGAGACTATTTTAAATGTGTTTTCAGTCATCTAACGCAAGATACATGTCCATTCTTATTTTAGTGTTGTCACTAAATCAAGAACTACATGATCAATATTTAATTATTATAAACGTAGGAGACCGTTGACATCATTAAGTGTGCATTTGTTTTATTGCTGGGACGTAGCTAAATACAATTTGTTAGGTGTGATTATGTGTAGGGAAAATGGAACTTTAATTAATGAAATTGAAAATGATGGTTTCCAGACTTCCTTCTATCTGACAAAATTGTTTCTGTGTAAAAGAAATTCTAAGATTTGCCTTGAAACTTTTTTTTTTAAGTTACAAAATTTGCTATATGGGATAATAAATGCCATGTAATTCTTTAGTAGAGCACAGTTTGTGTCTTAAGAATGCATATTGGGGTAAATTAATGAAATCTTTACAACCTGTAGTTTCTAAGTGACTTATAGCTCTGATAATAAGATCGACTTATTTAGATCAATACACTAACCACGTATGCCTATTTAGTCATCCATAGAAATCTCATTTGTCTGGCATGCTGCCCATACTGTGAAATTCAGATTAAGGGTTTCAGCAATGGGATTTGAAATAAGCATGAAGGCACTTTAGGGCAACCGCCTTTTGAATAGAGTTCTGGAATTTCCCTTTCTTCACACACTCTGGCCCTACTAGTAGAATTACTTCTTTTATCACCAATTTTAGAATGCCAGAAATTCTTCCAGGAGCCAAAGTCATTGATTTTCATTACACTACAAACCCTAAGCCTGTTCGTATATATTTATTCTTATGGAAAAAATGTTTTCCAAATATCCCTGGAGTAGGAACGAGAGTAATGGAGTAGAGTTGAGAAGTCAGACCAAAAACTCAAAACCCATTGCCATTAAATCGATTCTGACTCATAGCGACCCTGTAGGACAGAGCAGAACTGCCCCATAGGGTTTCCAAGGAGGGGCTGATGGATTTGAACTGCTGACCTTTTGGTTAGCAGCCAAGCTTTTAACCACTATGCCACCAGAGCTCTGAGAATTCAAGAGTGTATCAATCCAGATGGATCAGGTTATGCAAATGTAATAAACAACCCCCAGATCTCAGTGGCTTACAACAATGGCACCAACCAAAGATTTCTTTCTTGCTAACGTTATATACCTGTTGTGGGTTGCCTATGGAGCTGTTCCGCTTTGTCTCTCTAGGATTCAGGCTAACAGACCAATGCCTGCCTTCAACATTATAGCCCCACTGGCAGAAGGAAAAGAGATATGGTGCCATATGCTGGCTCTTAAAAGTACTGCCCAAAAGTGATTTATGACCCTTACAGCTATATTTCATTGAAACAAGTCACAAAGTCGCTCCTGTGTTTGGCAGAGCAGGAGGAGAACTAGAGTGTTTGGCAAGCTGTGATACGATCTACCGTGGAGGGCAAGGATAAAGTGCAGAGAATCTGGGTTCAATGAAGATATATTTCGTATTTCAGCATTTTGTCTATGATCAGTGATGCTTTATTCTAGAAGGGAAATATCCAGGATTCTAAGTATTATTAATCCTTGCACTGTACTTGAAACATAATTGTTCACTAAATATTTGTCCAATAGACATTTTTCATAAAATGTCATTTAAAAAGCTAGTTTTAATTCCATAAACATTAAAAAAAAAAAAGAGATCAGGTGGCTAAAAATGCTATGACTCTCAGAATAACCTACCCTTAACGAATACTCTCTAGGAAATCAAGTACAGTTCAGCTCTGGTCTTTTCTGTGTGGCTTTTAGATAAAGTCATGCTGGATCACAATGTCATAATCGTGTCTGAATTGAGAAAAAAGGAGTTAAACAAACCTATCTCTTCCTTTGAAGTTGCATTCTTTCTACTGTCAAACCATCAGGAGTTGTTGGATTTCTTCAAATCAAAGCATGATTCATATAATTACTGTATTATGATTAGCTTTATTAAGGACTGGAGGTATTTTAATGGTTTGTGACAAATGAAAAGAAGATGAAGTGTGAAGAACTCATCTGCAGTGAGAACTGCCGAATACTGAATTTAGCTGTAGTTAGCATTGAATATTCTTGTCATAAGATTAAATCCAGAGGCAAGACATTTTGTTCCTTAAAACTCTATTGAAATATATTTTAAGAATGACCTACATGGTAATAAATTTTCAAATTCGTATTGCATATTGCAAAAAAAAAAAAAAAACTCTGGCATAATGACTTGCCTTTTCCGTTTAAATACAATAAGGAACAGGCATTGGTGTTTAAAATAATAGACATTAATAGTCACCCTTATCCAGTTTCTAAAGGAACCTCATTTTTGAAGTGTTTTCAGAATAGTTTATTAGACTCATGATTTAACTTAAAAATTCTCTTTTCTAATATTTATGAATGGAAATAATTTTATTATTACTGGTTTTCTTCTGTTGGTTTCATAAAATTCTCTTCAAAATTATATCTTATTTATGGCTGCTAACAACTTGCTACTCAATAAAAATCAATAGACAATTCTAATTTTCATTCGAAAATATTAATGGAGAGAATTTTCAGTTAAAATTTTATTCTAGTGAACTATTCTTAGAACGCTTCAGAGATTCCTTTAGAAATTAGGTAAGAGAGGAGTGAGTATTAGTATATATTATTTTATACAACTAGTTCACGTCAGGTTTAGTTAGGCAGACAGTAAGGCCAAGCATGTTTTGATGCTTCAGTATTTGAGTGGAATTCGTCAATGGGACATACTTTTACAGCATCTTGACTCTTTACAAGCAATAGCAGTATCTGAATATTTAGTTAATATATGATTTCTTTAGTACACTACTACTTCTGTCCAAACATCTTTAAAATGTTATTTAGTTTATTCTCAATTAATTTTAGGGCTTGATTGCATTTACAAATGGCTTATTTTTCTACTTGCTCCTGTTTCTGTAACTGACTTTAGGCCAATATGACGTCTGTCCCAGGGAAGGCAGCAAAGAGGTCTTCCACGTGCGTGTTAGAAGCTTTAGGAGGGTGTATCTGATATTAAACAAAGCTGAAACAAGGAAGTGCGGTGATCTGTTTAGTTCACCTGTGAATTCATCTATTTTTTACCAACGGAACTACTTGGGAACTTGATCAAATGTCAAGTCTGATTCTGTAGGTCTGGGTGGGGCCTGAGATTCTGTGTTCCCAACAAGTTTCCAGGTGATGACCGTGTGCTGGTACAAGAAATAGACCATGCTTTGAGTTGTGAGCGTGTGGCACTTGAGGTAGTCATACCAATGAGCCTTGCTTAGATGCAGCCTGCCTTCATTTTAACAGAGCCCTGGTGTTTATGATTTAACATTCAGAGTTTGAAGTCCATTACCTGTAGATTTAATTTGTCATATTGCTGAGGCATAATCCTGGGTTGTACACTATGAGAATAAGTCCTTCATCAATTAAGCAAATATATAATGATATCTTACCATGTGCTTAGGCATTCTGTTAGGGGGCTGGATGGTAAGGACAAACGAGATTCAGAAAAGTAATTGCAAAACAGTGTGATTATTGCAACTACAGTGGAAGCTCAAGGATTATGGGGGATGTAGAAAGACTATCATACTCAGAGGAACTGAGTGTCTAAGCTGAAACCTAAAGGCAGCCAGCAGAGTTGGCGGAGAAAGGAGAGAGGCAAGGGACAGAGAGGAGGAGAGTCCTAGATCCCTTGCTGCTCAAAGTGTGGCCCTAGGTCAGCAACATAGACTTGACAATGGAGCTGGTTAGAAATGGGGTCTCAAGCCCCATCCCAGGTCATTTGCATCCCTGCATTAGAAACTGCATTTTATCAAGACCCCCAGGTAATTCCATGAACAGAGCACTGGCTGTAGGGGACAGAGAGAAGGGATAGTCAGTGGACTTCAAGACATTTATTTCATTGGAGGAGACAACTGAGCAAACATCAAAAGAGTTGGCACCTTGAAGGGCAGTATGCACATAAGGGTACCCTTGAGTGTCTTCGTCAGTTTAGCAAAAAGTTTACATTCTTTAGTTTTTAATTAGCTGATAAAAATGTCTACAATTTAGAAATACTAGGTACGAAGTCCGTTATTTGCTGGAAACTCAACCATTTTCAGAGAAGGAGGTTTATAATTATTGGGGTTGTTCCTCTCTGGACTTGATTACTTGACTAAAATTTCTGTGCCAAGTCATTCAAGGAATAATGTCTGAAAACCTGAAATTATTATGCCAATTATATAAAGAATATAACTATGCCAGTCTTCTCTAAGAAAGCGGTTTTTCTTTCAGACCCTCACTCATAATCAGCATGCTGTACTTGGTGTGGAAACACATTCCCAGTGATACAAGTCAAGCTATAACCTCTCCCTACAGATGCTCCCATATTTAATTTCAGCCGTCCAGAAAATAAACTGGGGATACTGAGGCGTATTATAGGCAGCATATAAAAGCACAAAAATACATAATGGTCCTCAATTCGGCCATACCTGTTGGTTGTCTACTGCAAAGACAGTTATTTGCTTGACATTATGTATAATCTTCCGTTCATTAGCCCACTCAGTTTGCTTTTCTGCCTTTGAATCATAAATGATATTTTCAAAGATATTTTTCATTTAGGTAAAAACGATTTATTAGACAGTTTATGGTTAGTACTTGGTCTATCAGGAGTGAATAAAATGAGGGTAGAAACTTGCACAGAATAATGGCTAAAGTATATAAGCTGGAGGTTCATAGTTAGGAATTTTTTTAAAAAGCTATTGAATTTTTACTTGTCAACTTTAGTCCCCTGGGCATTTTGTTTTCAATTGATTCATTTGTCTTTTTATTCTATATATTTAGCTGTGGATGGTTAGTCCTTTTGTTTTTTACTTGATGCTATTTAAGAATTATGTCTTATTCTAATTAGATGTATGACTTGATCTCTTTGCAATCTGAATATTACCATAAAATTAGAATATCTGAATGTCAGAAGTCTTGTATGTTTAAGAGAATCATCCATTGTTTATAAAATTTGTTAAGTTCTGTTGAATTGTTTGGATACATGAGCACATTTTAGATGGAAAATCTCCCCCAAATAGGTTTAGACTGAGAGATTGTTCATTTATGATGAAAATATGTGGAAGATGTAAGTGTGTCTGATATCTTTCCATTCCAATTTAGGGCTCTTGTGATGGTTTGGAGTATTTTTAGGCTCATAGCACATAATGTACTTAATTTCCAGTGTAGAAATCTGACAGACGATGAGTCATGGGTTCTGGTGGTGTACTGGGCCAGACCAAGATAACTACTGAGAGCTTTTGACTTGGACTCGGTTCAAGGTAGCTGAAAACAAACAATGCGAAGATATAAACAAGGTAAAAGCAGAGGGGGTAGTCAAGACGTTTGGTTTTTTATATGCCCCTCCTAGAGACAAGACAGGCTTATGGAGCCACATCCACTTACCCGTAAGCGTGTTACCTTTTCTACCTTCAGCCACATTAGCAACAAGAATGATGTCTATTCCCATATAAGGCCATCATTCTGCTACTCAGTGACCAGAGTCACCCAGCAAAAGGCTAGAGTTCTGGGCCTTCAAGTTTGATTTGGGCAAGTGTTTAGCAACCTGTCCTCACCTACCTCATACTTTGGCTGAGGAGCTTTTTGTTTTCATCCATCTTGAAGCTTTCCATGAGCAGACTGGCCACAGCTTACTGCTAGCATAATATTAATTTCATGTATCAAGGACATTACTAATAAAATTTAGAGCTATTATGGGAAAAAGTTGAGAGTGAAATCAGTCAAATGAGGCCCAGAATAACAGTTGCAAAATTAGAAAATTACGTGCATATGGGCAATTATTCAAGCATTTTGAAAAACATTATGTAAAATTTAAAAGAGCACCAAAGCTTCCATTTTTAGACCAAGTTTCAGAATTTAAGTAATTTCATTAAATTGCCTCTTTATAATCTTAAAATATTATTGTATTTTAAAAAAAAATTTTGTGCTTTAGGTGAAAGTTTACAGCACAAATTAGTTTCTCATTCAAAATTTTATACTCAGATTGGTTTTAACCCCCACAATGTGTCAGCACTCCCCCTGCTTTTCCACCCCAGGATCTCTGTGTCCATTCTTCCAATTTTCCTGTCCCTTCCTGCCTTCTTGTCTTTGCTTTTGGGCAGGTGTTGCCCATTTGGGCTCATATACTTGATTGAACTAAGTAGCATGTTCCTCGTGTGTTATTTTGTCTGTTTCATAGGCCCATCTAATCTTTGGCTGAAGGTGGACTTAGGGAGTGCTTTCAGTTCTGAGTTAGTGGGGTATCGGGGGCAGGGGCACACAATCTCAGAGGTTTCCTCTGGTCTCTGTCAGACGAGTAAGTCTGTTTTTTTTTTTTTTTTTGTCATTTTGAATTTTGTTCTACATTTTTCTCCCCGTCTGTCTGGGACCCTCTGTTTTTATCCTACTCAAAGTGGTCAGCGGTGGTAGCTGGCCACCATCTAGGTCTTCTGGGCTCGGGCTGTGATTCATGTGGTTTGTTAGTTGTTTGGACTAATGTATTATTGTATTTTTACCTTAAATGTTAAATAATCCTTCAAAAGTTAAATGAAAGAGACCAATAATTCTTTATTTATGGAGATATTGACCATCCCCTTATTTTAGAGAGGAAGTTACAGATCCTTAACCATATTTTACCTAAGATTATTCAAGAATGGCGTTATTCAGTAGACCTTTCCACAATAATAGAAATGTTTGAAACATTCACTGTTCAGTACAGTAGCTACTGGCCAGATGTGGCTATTGAGCACCTGAAAAGTGGCTAGTAAACCTGAGGAACTGAAATTTTTTTGTTATATTTAATTTTAATTTATCTAAAATTTAAAATATCCACATGTGCCTAGCGCCTACGCAGTTGGACAGCACAATTCTAAGAAAATAGTATGAGTATTTGTTGACTGAATGTCTTTTTATATCTCTGTGGCATTGTCAGTGTAACTCATATGTGTTCTGTGCTCAAATCATGATCAGTAAGGTGAGGTGAAATGAAAATTCACTGCGCAGCAGCCCTTACTAAAAGGTCATATTTATCCACATGAAAGTGAGAGAATATAACCTTCAGCGGAAAGCTCTCAGGTGGTTGCCATTTCTTTGATAAATTCAAACGCTCTTGCCCCAGTATTTATAAGATCACTGTTGTATGATCATAACGCACACCACAAATGGGAAAACTTGACCTCAGCAAGGTGAACTTTGAGGAACTCCTGTCATATAACAACATATAGCTCCTCTTTTGATAGAGGAGCAGATTGTACGGATGGTTTCCTAGGTGGTATGGGAACTCTGTAGTCAGATTGTTTAAATTCAAACTTTGGTTCTGGAGTTTACAAGTTGTGTGACTTCAGGCCATTTCCTTAACTTTCCTGACATGGTTTCTTCGTTTGCAATATGAGGACAACAATAGCTCCTGGAGTTGTTATGAAGATTAAGTTCAGAGTACTAAAACACGTAGAATAGTGCCTGGCACATTATAAGTGTCTTAAAAGTATTTGGTAGATAAATTATATGTGTTTTACATGTAGAGTTTAGCAGCCAGCCAGTAGTCACTCCTCAAGGTCTGCTGAATGTTCAATGTGTTTCAGATATCCATGAGTGGGAATCTACTCAACTCAACTAACAACAACAAGAAAGTTTTCAGTGATCTGGGTAATATGAACATGACCCGTGGAGCCTGAGTTTCCTTAGCTTAGGGAATACCCCAATGATGCATTCATTGAAGAAAACACAAAAGCTGGTTAGGGAAGCGTTCTGTTGTTGGGTGCAATAGACTCAATTTTCTCTTCCTAGCCACCCTATGTGTCAGAGAACTACCCCACAGGGTTTCTAGGCTGTCATCTTTGCAGAAGCAGACTGCCAGTGAATGTCTGACCTGTAGGTTAGCACCCAAGCCCTTAACCGTTGCGCCACCGGGGGTCCTAGGGAGGTGACCTAAAACCTAGTGTTACCTAAATAAAAAGCTGGGCCATAAATATCACAGTGGCAGATGTCTTTTTCCCAGAGATTTGCAAAGATTGAGTTAAATCACTGTCAAGTTTCCCCAGAGAGTGTGTTGAGGAATGACTAATTGCATAGAAGATATTGGAAGATAGTCTGTGGTAAAGTATATCTGAGAATTGCCAGCTTAAACAAAATTATATTTCTTTCTAGCAAGTCTACTCAGAGGTTTTTTTACACATCAGTGTGCTTCGTGAATGTCCAAACATATTTAGACATGAAACTCTAATAACAGACATTGTGAGGGATTTCCGTCTAGTACAATTTGAGGCAGCAACCCCAGAGAGCCTTTAAAGAACTGTTGTTATTTGTTGGTAAACACATAAATGTGTACCTTGGCCTTTGTGTATAATGTACTTTTTATCTACATATTTGATTTTGAAAGCACTTATGATCTTTGTATTATAAGAATCGACGCAATGGCATCTACTTTGGCCTTTTTTTCGATGTAAATAATCTTAAAATGGCCACATACCACATATATGTAGTACACACACTATTTCTTTGGACCTTACACAAGTACTTTGATCTCTATCAGTTATGATTTTCTTGCCCATAAAATGGACTTACCTCACTTGAATAGACGTAAAATGATGAAATAAACAATTTCTCAGGTATCTTTCAATTCCGATATCTATGAATATATTAAATTTGGACCATGTTTACGTCAAGTATATAGTGCGTATTTTAGGGACAAGTGGTTATCTATTGCTTTTTACCTTACTGTAAGCTTAGGAGTCACCTTGGCTAAAATGTTTCAAAATGGGATCAGAGTATCTGAAAGTGATCAGATATGTGTGAAATGAATAAAACATTTTACCAAGTTATAAATAAGAATGTTTTCAAAATATGGTAGGCATAATGAAATGCATTATTATTCGTAACATAAAGCTATTGGTTTATATTTTGTCTACATGTTTTCCACTTCTAAAATGGTAGAACTTCAAATATAGATGCATGTTTCTACACATACGGTTTGTGAAAAGCATTATTTTGCAAGAATGTCTGGTATTTCAATGACACTTCAAGCGTGCTAGAAATGTTATAAAAAGTAAACCAGATACCCCATCTACTTTTTTTCTACAACTTAGTCAAACAATATGCTTTCCCATGGCAGTGTAAAAACAGTCTTTGTAAAATGTGGTATGTAAAAACAAAACAAAGCAAAACAAAGTGAAAAATAATTGAAAACTTTTTTTTTTAGTTCAGGCTTCATTTTTTTTTAAGTGGAAATTCCAGCTTTTCTTTTGCATTTCTGTTTTGTATGGGCAATAAAAGGCCATAGTCATTTTCATTGAGAAGAACCAGGAACTAGTAAAAGAGAGAGCATGTTAACCTGTAATACTAATGTATATCTTTTGAGTCTGAGGATTTCCTTTTTTAGGCCCAAACATTTTAATGTTATTATTATTTTTTTTCAATTTAAATGAAAATAGCCCTGAACAGCACTTCATAATACCATCAGTTGTGCTAAAACATCCGCTTTGTCTTTGGTCAGCTCTGCCCCTTTTAGGACAGTAACTTAAAGCATGTATCTTAGATGGCCTCTTGCTAGTGTTTAAGACCCCAGACACTGCTCTCCAAAGTGGGATGCAGAATGTTTTCATAATAGATTTTATTATGCCATTTGACCTAGATGTCCCCTGAAACCATGGTCCTCAAACTGCCACCACCCCTGCTATGCTGGCCTTTGAAGCATTCAGTTTATTCAGGAAACTTCTTTGCTTTTGGTTTAGTCCAGTTGTGCTTTCCTCTCCTGTATTGTGTGTTGTCTTTCCCTTCACCTAAAATAGTTCTTGTCTACTGTCTAATTAGTGAATACCCCTCTCCCTCCCTCCCTCCCCACTCTCATAACCATCAAAGAATATTTTCTTCTCTGTTTAAACTATTTCTTGAGTTCTTATAATAGTGGTCTTATATAATATTTGTCCTTTGAGAAGCAGAGTTGTTTAAAACTATTTATAATCCAAGTTAGGACACTGTGGGATCACAAGAGATCAAGTTCAAAAGGAAGATTAGGAAATATTTATTAACACTTTCAAGATACCATTA
Source organism: Elephas maximus indicus (assembly GCF_024166365.1). Lineage (NCBI taxonomy): Eukaryota > Metazoa > Chordata > Mammalia > Proboscidea > Elephantidae > Elephas > Elephas maximus. The sequence goes on along the minus strand of NC_064841.1, from coordinate 73,597,014 downwards.
TTTTCTGCTTTGATTTTTTTTTTTGATACCATGTCTTTTCATTAATGGAAGCATGCTGGGTCACGGAGTGTGTTTAAATTTTTGGTTGGCAATATGAATTTTGGAGTCGTGGTGGTGCAGCAGTTAAGAGCTTGGCTGGTAACCAAAAGGTTGGCAGTTTGAATCCACCAGCCTCTCCTTGGAAACCCTATGGGACAGCTCTAATCTGGCCTATAAGCTCACTATGATTTGGAATCAACTCGACAGCAACGGGTTTGGTTTGGTTTTGGAATATGGATTTTGAGAAATATTATCTGGTGCTACATGGTTACCACAGAACTTTTAAGATTCTTTAACCCTGTAATTTGAGGGCACCCATCTGTACCTTTGGACTTTGATTGCTGATGTTTTCCATGGCACCTTCCATTAGGTTACATGGGAAACCTCTGGTTTTCCAAATATGATACAACAAAACAAAGCAGGAAACTGTAAATATGCTTACAAGGCTTATCTAGGAATACAAAAGCCAAAAAGACAAAATTTTTACCCAGTCACACTTCCTGGTTGCACTACCTCACTTGCAAGCCTCATATGCCAGCTATTTTGCTTCAATTACTGTTTGTTTCACCTTTACTCAAGTCCCCACCAAAAAAACCCACCGGAGGGCACCAAATACTTTCAGTTGTAAAAGGATGCTCCCAAAGAACCTGAGAACTGGAAAAAGTAGGTGGTATATTTTTTTATACCATATATACCATGGGTTATGAAGGGGATAAACAAGTGCTTTAAAGTTGAACCATAAGGATGAGCAGGAGCTTAACAGGGAAAGAAAAGATCATCCTGGGTAACAGAATACCAGGAATCAGGCGCAGATTAACCATTGAGCAAGGTATGCAGAGGCGTACTTGTTTTTACTTACTAATCTGTAGTATGCAATTTCACATAGGTTTCACCACATTTCACATGTGAAATTGTGCATTACTGATTAGTAAGTGAGCACAAGGAAGCCTGTGCATACCTTGCTTATTGAGTAATCCATCCCTGACAAGAATAAAGACACAGAGACTGGAAAGGGGATCATGTGAAGGGGAATGGTAAGTGATCTGATGTGTCTAATTTACTGAAAGCCTTGATTTTTTTTTTTTTGATCTGTTTTGTGTCCCTATCCTGCCGTTGTTCTTGTAAGCTGCCATCTAGTCATGGTGACCCCATGAACAACAGAATAGAACCATTGTGACCCATAGGGTTTTCATTGACTGCTTTTAGGAATTAGATTGACAGGCTGTTCTTCTAATCTGCTTTAATCCGGAAGCTCCTGTAACCTGTTCTGCATTATAGCAACACGTAAGCCTCAACTGATAGATGGGTGGTTGCTGTGCATTGGCCAGGAATAAAAACGATCTCCCACAGCATGGAAGATGAGAATTCTACCATTGAACTACCACTGCCCTCTCTGCTTATCAGTCATTAGTTTCTCTTTACTATTTACTGATCCACCCAAACCCACTGCCATCAAGTCGATACCAACTCATAGTGACCCCATAGGGTTTTCAAGGATGTAAATCTCTATAGAAACAGACTGCTACATCTTTCTCTGGAAGAGCTGCTGGTGGCTTCAAATTGCCAGTCTTTTGGTTAGCAGTCATTCGTTTTTATTCATGCCATACCAGGGCTCCTTCTATTTACTAACAGAACTGGCAGCTACATATGACAGTGTGACAAAGGACTAGCCAATAAAAATGTACACAGAAATTTCATGTAGACTTGTCTGAAATCTTCTTAAAGGGGAAAACCAAAAACCAAACACATTGCCATTGAGTTAATTCCGACTTGTAGGGACCCTATAGGACAGAGTATAACTGCCCCATAGGGTTTCCAAGGAGTAGTTGGTAGATTCAAACTGCTGACCTTTTAGTCAGCAGCTAAGCTCTTCACCACTGCACTGCCAGGGCTCCTAAAAGGGAAAGTCTATTCCTTTTTCTTTTGTCCCTTCATTCTGTTCCCTGGAATACAAATGTGATGGCCACAGATTTCATTAGACATCATGAACCTTGAAGATGAAGGTCTTATCACATAGGGATGATGCAGTTCAGCTTGTGAGCCTGGTAGTTGTGTGGAGCCACTAAATCTGTGGGGAGCACCTGGCACCAGATTTTTTTTCTGTTAATGTGGAAGAAAAACAAACTACCATCTTTAAACCACTATTATTTGAGATTTTACTATTACATGTAGCTAAAGATAAGTCTAGCTTGTATAGTCCCCAATAGCCATAATTCTCCTGGAGTTTACAGTTCATAAAACTAGATTCTCTGCTCCTTTTCTTTTTGCATAGTTACATGTACAGCGTTTGGGACATGTTGTTGTTAGGTGCTGTTGAGTCAGTTCCGGCTCATAGCAACCCTGTGTACAACAGAAGGAAACACTGCCCACTCCTGTGCCATCCTCACAATTTTTGCTATGCTTGAGACCATTGTTGTAGCCACTGTGTCAGTCCATCTCACTGAGGGTCTTCCTCTTTTTTGCTGACCCCCTACTTTACCAAGTGTGATATCATTCTCCAGGGACTGATTCCTCCTGATAACATGTCCAAAGTATGTAAGACACAGTCTTGCTATCCTTGCTTCTAAGAAGCATTCTGGTTGTATTTCTGCCAAGACAGATTTGTTTGTTCTTTTGGCAGTCCATGGTATATTCAATATTCTTCACCAACACCATGATTCAAAGGTGTCAATTCTTCTTCGGTCTTATTCATTGTCCAGCTTTAGCATGCATATGAGGTGATTGAAAACGCCGTGACTTGGGTCAGGCACACCTTAGTCTTCAAGGTGACATCTTTGCTTTTCAACACTTTAAAGAGGTCTTTTGTAGCAGATTTGCCCAAATGCAATGCGTCCTGTGATTTCTTGACTGCTGCTCCCGTGGATGTTGATTGTGGATTCAAGTAAAATGAAATCCTTGACTACTTCAGTCTTTTCTCTGTTTATCATGATATTGCTTATTGGTCCAGTTATGAGGATTTTTGTTTTCTTTATGTTGAGGTGTAATCCATACTGAAGGCTCTGGTCTTTGATCTTCATCAGTAAGTTCTTCAAGTCCTCTTCACTTTCAGCAAGCAAAGTTGTTACGCAACCAGCATAAAGCAGGTTGTTAATGAGTCTTCCTCCAGTCCTGATGCCCTGTTCTTCATATAGTCCAACTTTTTGGATTATTTGCTCAGCATACGGATTGAATAGGTATGGTGAAAGGATACAGCCCTGACACACACCTTTTCTGACTTTAAACCACTTAGTATTCCTTGTTCTGTTCGAACGACTGCGTCTTGATCTATATAAAGGCTCCTCAGGAGCACAGTTAAGTGTTCTGGAATTCTCATTCTTTGCAATGTTATCCATAATCTGTTGTGATCCACACAGTCGAGTGCCTTCGCATAGTCAATAAAACTCAGGTAAACATTTTTCTGGTATTCCCTTCTCTCAGCCAGGATCCATCTGACATGAACAATGATATCCCTCGTTCCATGTCCTCTTCTGAATCCGGCTTGAATTTCTGGCAGTTCCATGTTGTTGTACTGCAGCAACTGCTCTTGAATGATCTTCAGCATAAACACTCTCAAATAATCAGCAATTTTTATAGTGAAGATCCTTTCATGATAAGCTAAAGAGTTTAGATGTTATCCATGTAAAAAAAAAAAAAAAGGTAAACCAATTAAACTGAAAGGAAAAGCATATTAGATGAAGAAACAGGGATTTTAGCTGGTTAAAGAGATTGGAGTCTGGAAGACAGATTGGATGGAACAAGGAATAACTAGAGGTATGAGAACACCATTTAAATAGCAGCTGTGCTTTTACAGGAATTGACCAGAATGATTGCTTTCACCTACATGGCAGAAAACTTGTACTAAGCACTCAGCTAGGTAGGCCAACTAAATATCAACCCCCATCTCTTGATCTTGCTACAAATTAAATATTTTTCTCCCTGGAGGTGGGGAATTACTAGTTTATTTCAGCGAAGCAGAGGTCACCGTGATTCCTCGCTGGCCCAGAGGGAAAGGCCCAGAGTCACAGAATCGGAATCTGGGTTTTGCAGCAAGTGATAGATGAGGCACCTGCGGACTCCTGGGTGGAAACATCTGCCTGTGCCTCTTCCTGCAAGACAGCGCTGTTAATCCTTCACTTGCTGGAACACAGTAATTACTCACCAAGAAAATGTAATGGAAGATGGTTGGTTTTCATATAATGACTCTCATACTCAAAACATCCCCAAACTCCTTGCAGATCAATGATTGAAGAGCTCTGTGTCAGCCTCCCACCTGCTCAGCAGTAACTGGAACCTCTCACAAACAGCAGATATTTTTCCAGCCCAGGGAAATCACAGGGGTGGGGGAGGACTGCCATGGAGGTGTGTTTGGCATAAATTTAAAGGATAAAAAAAACATAAAACAGATCTTTGAAGCACTTTTTTAACTGTTACTGTCTCCATTGTCTGTGCTACAATCTCGTTAATCAGTGCTATAGCCTGGATGCATATTCATGCACGCCTGCTTTCCACCGATTAGCTGGTACGCGTAACACAATTTCCAATGCCTTTAAGAAATGTGTCCCTGAACTCCCTTTGAAAAGGAAAAACAAACTGATTTCCAAATGTCAGCTGCTCTGCACAGTGTAAGCATTACAGGAAAACAAAAGAAAACTGTAGTTGAGTAAAGAAGAAAAAATAAATTTCAAATTTATTTTATGGCTGAGAAAAAATATCTATGGCAGTGCTTCTCACACTTTAGGTATGTCTGTGAATCACCTGGGATCTTGTTAAAATGTAGATTCTGATTGAGCAGGTGTCTGCAGGGCTGGGGAGCACACGCCTTTCTAACAAGCTCCCAGGCGATGCCTTTGATGCTGCTCTTTGGGCTGTGCTCAGAGTAGCAAGGATCTATGGTATACCTACACAACTTCCCCTTAGGTGTGGAGAAAACGTGGAATCCTGGCACTTCAGAGCCTCACTCTTTCACAGGTGTGCCTTGTGCTCAGCTTGTCATGCGTTAGCATTTGGAAATGTAATCTAAAAAGAAGTCACAGCCGCGTCTACTCAAATTCCAAGCAACCCATTGCCTTTTAGTCAATTCTGACTCCTAATGACCCAGTAGGACAGAGTAGAACTGCCCCACGTTCTCATAGGGTTTTTGATGATTAAAATAAGAATGTAAAATACCAAGCATCAGTGAATGGGCTCTCTCTTAATTAATATTGCCATTTCACATGTTTTAGGTTGGTGTTGCTTGACCTATATTATTTATAAACGTCAAAAATGTTAATAACCAGCTAAGGCCTGAGCCTTTGGCTTGCCTGTCGATCTTCTGCCTCTTGTTATGTTCGCTTTGTGCTTCGCAATGACTCAAAACAGGCTTCATGAAAGACTCAGGAGGCTAAAGTCCCTGACTCCCTCATTCTGAGGACAGAATGAGGCTGAAGGAAGGAGTAGTCCAAAATCAGGGTTGGTACTTCCTATTTTGAGGGTAGTGGGCTGGGTGATAAAATGGCTCTTTTTATTAACAAAGGTCAGCCATACACATCTGTAAGAATTTTCACACTACAGAAAATATGGGGTGGGGGGAGTGGGGGAGGCTAACATGTCATTCCAGCATTCAGGAGGAAGATATTGATGGCTTGCATAAAGAATCTTTAAGGCTTTTTATTTTCTTGTGTATCCAAAAATAAATGTTTCTATGTGACATTTTAAATAGTATGGGATCTTGCTCTCACCTGCTTATGTGATCTCCATTTACTTTAACCCTGCAGTGTATCATGACAACCAACCTGTAAACAAATACCATGCTAAAACAAAGAAAACAAACCCTCTATCAGACATCATAGTGATCTAAACCAGACATTTCCATGAAAGAAAGAAACAGAAACGGGAAGGACTAAAATATATATCACTGCAGAGTTGTTTCAAAAATCAGCCTTTAAAGGCCATCATTTATAGCAAGTCTTCTATAAATTATCTTCCCTTTCTTCTTCTGTGCCGTTTGCTGTCGTTAAACCTGGAATTAGTTTAGTGTTCATGCATTGTTTCCCTAGGAACCTTTTAGAGTGATTCGTTATACAGGAAATTATCACCCACAGTTAGGAAGGTAATGTTACACAGGAATAATGTTTTGACAGAATTTTCTAAATTAAATTGCATCCCATACCTCAGCAGAGCTGAAATATCTTAATGTATGTGTTCCTTAGAGAGTTATCTTTAGGTCCAAATAGAGGATATGGAATGAAAAATAATTGCGTTTTTCTTATCAAAAATTAGAGAGTAGAACTTCTCTTCAGGCAAGAAGACATCCAGCTGTCTGGGGTAACATTTAGACATGAGATTCAGAATCTTTTTAATTACACTAGTTAATTGTTTACCCAGTTATGGCATCATTAATTGCCAACCTTGTTCAACCAGTACCCTGAAGACTACTATCTCACAGCATGGCTGATAAATAGGATGATTCATTCTTTTTTTTTTTTCAAAACTCTTGACATCAATGGTAAGCTGTAGTTTCATTTTTAAAAATGTCAAAAATTTAATCTCACATTCTCTGACTCAAAGATAAAGACAAATATTGTCTAGTACAATATTAAATTTGATGTTTCTTCCTCACAGTTGCTGTAATTAATATATATGTTGGTCAACGGCATTTTTAAAAATTAAAAATAAGAGATTAAAGTGCAAAATGTTGAAAATTTAAATTTTGTTGTGAGAAGAATGTAAAATGATGTCATGTAACAATACTTTTCTGTGGAAAGCATTAGGTAACATTAGTCAATACCAAAGCCAAAAACCAAACTCTCATTCTAACTCATAGCGACCCTATAGGACACGGTAGAACTGCCCCATGGGGTTTCCAAGGAGCACCTGGTGGATCTGAACTGCTGACCTTTTGGGTAGCAGCCATAGCTCTTGACCACTACTGTCTTGGTTTTCATTTCAACACTTTCACTAATTGAGAAACTTTAAACTCATTCTTTAATCTTCTCTTCCTCCATTGCTTTATTACATAAAGTATCTTAATTTAACATCTTTCTATCTGAGAGAATTTAGAATGTGGGCCATGACCATTGAACATAAAGAAAAAGTAAAGTCAAATATGACACACAAAAAAGTTAAATAAATCTGATACTACAGCATGATTGGAACATTGAACTGTAGAAGGTTAGTTTTAAGAGTTAGATGTAATATAATAAGAGCACTAGTGACAATAATTTTATAGAAAAATTAAGCCCTTCTGTCAGTTAAATCAGTTGCCATTGAATCGATTTCAGCTCATGGCGACCCCATGTGTGTTGGAATGTAACTGTCCTCCACAGGGTTTCTGTGGCCAAAGCAGATCACTAGGCCTTTCTTCCAGGCTGCCCTGGTTGGACTCAAATCTCCAACCTTTGGCTGGAGCTGAGCAGTTTACCTGTAATGCCCAAGGATCCCAAGCTCTTCTATAGAAAAGGAAATAAGAAGGAAGTAATTTTTCTTCCAACTAATACACATTGTATAGCAGATGGCTTATTTTGAACCTAATGTAAAATGATACTGACAATACTCATGTGTGTATTTAATAAAAAAACACATTGCCATTCAGTAGATGCTGACTCATAGTGAGCCTGTATGTGGTCTGTGCCAGGCACTGCGTAGGCACCAAGTATTATTGGTGAGCAAGGTAGACCTAGTTCTTGTTCTGGAAGCATTTGAAACAATGTAGCAGACCTCTCTTGAAGTGTCTAGAGTCTATGTTGAGGGGAGCATTTGTGGGATGCTCCTGGAACATCTAGCAGAGCTTCACCTCAGAGGTGATCACTTTTCAGCGACCTGTAGAATGGACATGAGTTAGGCAGGAAAAGTGGGCATATGTTCAAAACACCAGAGAGACCGTGGCCCATTGAGGAACAGAAAAAAAATTTACTGTTTGGATGGTAGAACGTAAGGAAGAATAAGGCTACTGAAGCCAGCAGGCTCCATGTTGGTGAAGTTAAGGAATTTGGATTTTATCTAGGAGCAATGGGAAGCTACTGAAGGATTTTAAAAAGGGGCATGATATAATTATTTTGTTTATTTGTGTATTTATTTTGAAAGCTCAGTCCTCTGCAACTTGAAGCATGGGCTGGCAGGCAGCAACACTGGAAGATCAGTTAGGTAGTTGTCTTAGTTATCTAGTGCTGCTATAACAGAAATACCACCAGCGAATGATTCAAACAAACAGAAGTTTATTCTCTCACAGTCTAGGAAGCTAGAAGTTCTAATTCAGGGCACCAGGCCCAGGGGAAGGCTTTCTCTTTCATCAGCTTTGGCCAAAGGTCCTTGTCATCAACCTTCCCCTGGTTGAGGAGCTTCTCAGTGCAGGGATCCTGGGTCCAAACGATGCATTATGCTCCCTGTACTTCTTTCTTGGTGGTATGAGGTCCCCCATCTCTCTGTTCCCTTCTCTCTTTTATATCTCAAAAGAGATTGATTTAAAACACAACCTAATCTGGTAGATTGAGTCCTGCCTCATTAACATAACTGCCTGTAATCCTGCCTTATTAACATCATAACCCACTAACCCACTGCCCTTGAGTCGATTCTGACTCATAGCGACCCTATAGGACAGAGTAGAACATCGTAGAGGTAGAATTTACAACACATAGGAAAATCACATCAGATGGTAAAGTGGTGGACAATCACACGATACTGGAAATCATGGACTAACCGAATTGACACACATTTTTAGGGGACACAGTTCAATCCACAGCAATGGCTGTTCTAATAAGCCAAACAAGGGAGAGCAGAATCCACATTAGATGGAGGTTGTGGGGATGGAGGAAGGTAAACAGATTCCAAAGACGTTTCAGAGCTATCATACCTAAAATGGATAGGACTCGATGAATGTTAAGGGAAAGGAAGAAAGAAGGATGCCCTTAGCATTCCAGTTCAGGCAAGTAAGTAGCAAGTAGTATCATTCCATCAGAGGGGAGGCAAAAGAACACTTTTGTTGGTAAACTGAGTGGTGATGGTGTGAAGTTTAATCGTTTATAACTGTTGGATTTGAAGTGACTGTGGGATATCCAAATGGGGTGGGAAAATTTTCACTATGCACCCCCAAATAGGAATATTTTTATTTACATATTATACACATATACATCAGCCCGAATATATATGTATATTTATATTTACACACATTAAATACATACACAAAAATATTTATGTAAAGTGGGATAAAGCTCAAGTAACCTATATTTTAAAATATTTTCTTTTATCTATTAATGAAAAAGAGTACGTTTTCACTTGAATAGATGAATAGATATGAATAGATATTACAAGCAATATATTAAGAATAACGTGCTAAATTTAAACTTTAAGTGAGAATGTTGTGGTTAGTTGCTGGTGAGAGTTGGCTTTGACTCATGGTGACCTTATATATAAGTGAATGAAACATCGCCTGGCCCTTTGCCATCTTCATGATAGTTGATATTTAAGTGAGAATTATGGGATTGAATTTCCATCAGATTTTGAAAATTTTGGTTTAATATTTTATGAGAAAACACTTGTAACATATAGATCTAAGTTTGATTCAGGTCAAAATTTTTGGTTTTAATATTGGGAATGGTAGTTGAAAAAGTTACCACAAAAGTACATAGCTCCAAATTGAAGAAAGAGCATTAGGGGATATATATATTAAATCATTAGATTCACTTTCAGATTTTTCCAATGATTATGCAAATTTTCTACCACAAACTATGGAAATGTGGCTGTTGAATTGCCATCTTTTTGAAAATTAATTAGCTGTACTTGCACACTAAAAGAAATCAGTTGAATTTTTGCATTATTATCAAAAGAATTTAAACCTGAGTTGACTCTTTAGAATATTTTGAAACGTATTAAAAACGTTCTGTGTCTGGGTAGAGTTAAGATGTGGCATACATTGTTTTCAGGAACAAAATCTCAAATGATGCAAATATTGCCACACATTTTTTTTTTTGGTAGCAAGGCTCCCTCCAAAGCTTAAGTGCCTTCCTAAAATCAGCGACTAGACTTTCTCACTCATCATTAGATAGTCCCATTTCTCGAAACTGAAATTGTTATTATTTTTTCAACCCCCCAGATTTTTTTACTCTCTTTTCTATTGAAACACAGGAATGGTCAGAAAAATTAAAATGTCTTTTTTCAAAAGACAAATATTTTACTCACCTTTGAGTTTGACAACGCTCTTTAGGTACTTTGACCCAAAAGAAACCAGCAAATCTCTTCAGGACCCAAGATTTTGTCCTGGTCACTTTCCATCTTTTCAAATTATTATAAAGTATTGCTGTATTATAATGTTTCTTTTAAAAAAAAAAAAGTTTCTTTGAGCTGTGAATAATTGTCAATAGCTGTTAACTACTGCAGTTTAGCTTTTTAAATGTCTTGCTAATCTTAAAACCCACTGCCATCTAGTCTATTCTGACTCATAGCGACTTAGTGGTTTCATTTTTACTTAGGTAATATTTCGAGGGCTTTTAAGGCCGGGTTCATTTTTAACAACAGTCATTGTAGATTCGGAGTTCAGGTAGTCTTCTTTATAGTTTGAATTTTTGGAGCTGTCTCTTGTTCAGATCTGAATGGACTGTCACTGTTTTTGCTTTGAAATGTAGGTAACGAAAAAAAAATTTTTTTTTGAAGTTAAGTGTCAACACTGCTTTTTTCTTGTTCCCTTGTGTTTGCATTTTCAGTACTACGTTCAGTCCCAATTTCTTTGCAGGCACATTTGAAACGTCTAGTTATAATTATGTACTGTAATCCATGTAGCCAGAGTGAGGCCAACACTGTCAACCCCCCCACCTTATGTAACTTCTCCATTTCCTTCAGAAGCTTCACGCACCACGTGACTGATCACTTAATAAGGATGGAGCGAAGGCACCCGTTTCAGTCTTAATATTTATTAATCTTAATTCTGTTCATATTTCAACAATAAAGCATAACAGAATTTCTAATATTTTCCCCCCTTGCCCCAGTGAATCATCTACCCTGCACACTGGCTGCTTATACTCCACTTTGGAGACCTGCAGTCCAGAAGATAATTACGACTGTGGGAATGGTTGAGATCATACAGGGAGAGTATTTGGAGGGAAAAACAGAAGGGGCCAAGGGCAGATTCTGAGTGAAAGCAATATTTAAGAGAATGAAGGAGAAACGAAAAGGAGTCTAAAACAGAATGAGGATTCAAAGTAGAAGGAGGAAAACAGGAAGGTACAGGGTCGTGGAAACCGCAGAAGGCAAGGAGATCAAAAGGCTGGGGCAGTTAACCTTACAGTCAGCTGAGACAGAGGTCAGTTTAAGTAAGAAGTGGCAATTTTTGTAGATCTCCAAAAGAGCAGCTTCTTGGAGCAGAGATGGCAGAAGCCAGTTGTCAAGGGGCTCAGGGGTAAGTGGAGGTCAAGACATGCAGGAATAAAGCCACCAACTTGTGGAGGACATCTGTGCTGGGAAGCACTCCATGGATATCTGTATAGCACAGGTTGCGTATTTTTCATTCGCTCCTTTTAGAGGCATGGTACACATTATTTACTTCAGTTTGATGTCTTTTCTTTTTTTCTACTCCCTCCCTATCCCTGGCCCCCTGCGCCCAGGAGAATTTTCATCACCTGAAAGGTGTTGATTTTCATGTTTTGTTCTTTTCTTCTAATGAATGTTGCCTGTGCCTTTTTGTTCACTTTGAAATGTCATGTCTTTGGAGGCCAGCAGTAATAGCAGGGGTGAGAACTTCGAGTAGCACACGTGGTTCCTGTGGTTGAATATCATGCCCTCCTGTTGGGAGAGTGAAGCACAGTGTCTTTAATAGATGTCTCCTTGTAAGGGAGAGAGGGGGTTTTGTGTCTTCGGATGTACGGTTGTCTTTTGTTTCCCACACACTGGCCTTCCCAGTGCTGACCCTGCTGTTCCTGCCATTTTCAAGCCCCATCCTTGCATCTCTAGGCCGTATCTTCAACTTGTCCTCAGTATTCTCACTCAGAGTAGGAGTCACTTTCAGGGTAATGTTATCCTAAGACACTCTTGTTTTCAGGTGCAGACTGCATTTCTGCCTTTGTTGTTGTTAGGTGCCATTGAGTCAATTCTGACTCACAGTGACCCCATGTGACAGAGTACAGCTGCTCCATAGGATTTCCTAGGCTGTAATCTTTTTTTTTTTTAATTATTTTATTTATTTTATTGTGCTTTAGGTGAAAGTTTGCGGCTGAAATTAATTTCCCATACAAATATTTATGCACATATTGTTTTGTGACACTAGTTGCAGTCCCCACAATGTGATAGCGCACTCCCCCTTTCCACCCCAGCTCTCTGTGTCCATTCAGTCAGCTCCTGCCCCTTCCTGCCTTCTCATCCTGCCTCCAGATGGGAGCTGCCCATTTGGTCCCATATACCTGACTAAACTAAGAAGCACACTCCTTGTGTGTATTATTTTTTAGTTTATAGTCCTGTCTAATCTTTGTCTGAAGAATGGGCGTCAGGAATGGTTTCAGTTCTGGGTTAACAGAGTGTCCGGGGCCATAGTTTCAGGGGTTCCTCCAGTCTCTGTCAGACCATTCAGTCTGGTCTTTTTATGTGAATTTGAGTTCTGCTCCACACTATTCTCCTGCTCCGTCTGGGACTCTGTTGCGATCCTTGTCAGAGTGGTCATTGGTGGTAGCTGGGCACTATCTAGTTCTTCTGGTCTCAGGCTCGTGGAGTCTCTGATTTATGTGGTCATTTAGTCTCTTGGGCTAATATTTGCCTTGTATCTTTGGTTTTCTTCATTTTCCGTTGCTCCAAGTGGGGTGGGACCAATTGATGCATCTTAGATGGCCGCTCGCAAGCATTTAAGACTCCAGATGTCCTAATCTCTGCAGGAGCAGATCGCCAGGTCTTTCTCCTGCAGAGTGGCTAGGTGGTTCGAAAGGCCAGCCTTTTGGTTAGCAGCCAAGAATTTAACCATTGTGCTACCAGGGCTCTTCATTTGGGTTTTAGTGCTTTCCAAATTACATCAGAATTGAAGTTTTTAGTTTTTTCTGAATTCTGGCTAGGTTTTGTGAATGGATTCTATTTGTTGTTCTTGTTCATCTTCTTGTTTTATCTGTACGATTTTTGTAGAATATAAGTGAAGAGATTCAGATTTAAGATACAACCATAATCCTATGGAAGCATGGAAATTGACTTGAACAGATTAAATATTTGTTAAGTGCAATCACTAGAAAGGGAGGGACTAAAAATTAGATTGTTGAAGGGCTCTTCCCTGAGAAGAGAAAGGGATGGGATGATAATACTTTGTACTCTCCATCGATATTCTACTATATGAGAATTGACTTGACGGCAGTGGGTTTGGTTTTGGACATTCACAGAAATAGTTACTTGACCTAGGATACTTCTGTTGCAGTCTTACCGCACTGGCGACACTAGCAATAGTGTAGAAAAAGTAGCCGCAACACCAGCAACGACCAATTTCATCCTTAAAATATTTCTGAGAGGAAGACATTATGAGCCTTGTTTTACAGATGAGGATACTGAAACTCAAGGAGGTTGGTTAACTGGCCAGTCATAGAGGCGAAGCCAGTGAGTGATAGAGGTAAATTTGATTAGAAGTACATCTTGAATGTGTTGATTTTTAACCAAGCTATAGCACGGCCTTGCTCTACAGATATGAAACTGGAGAAAAGAGGAAGAAACAATGTTCCCACAACTCCAACAGTTAGCTTTATACAAGAAAATCAATTAGTTAGGATTATCCTAGAATTTTGATCCTGCGTGAAAATGCATCAACATATTTCTGGAGAGATTCCTTAAGAAAAGTATATCAAAAAAAAAAAAAAAAAAACTAAAGAGAACAAGGAAAATTGGTCTAATTATCAGTGAGTGAGTGAACGATTTCTTTTCATGATTTGAGTGTGATACTGCCAAAAGAAGACAAAGAAAAGTGTTTTTAGTATGGAACAGCAAATGATGCAAAACCTCAGAAAGAATGTTTTGTGAAAGAATAAGAGTGATAGTGATCACAGAGGAAGGAGAAAATGGAATAATTTGGATAAAATTTGGATAGACTTGGTAAAAAAGCACTAGAAAAGCAAAAGACAAGTGTGGTATACTGTGCTGCATAAATAATAAATTAGCTTGATGTTGTTCTTAATGTATTCAAGTAAACAGACATTTAAAAGAATGAGATTTTGAGGCATTTTTGGCCTTAGAAGAACAGATATTTTGGTCTCCCAGTGTAAATTATCTGCTTTATCAGTTTATAGAGCACATACTAAGTCAGACAACTTTGAATACCCCTGAGGAGGTAGGAAAGGAGGATGGGCCAGAGATATGTGGGCCAAATCAGTGTCAATTTAATTTTTTTTACTTATTTTATGAGGGTTTCTGAAGCTCATGATGTTTTTGTCATAATTGTGACATACCAATACTATTTTTATAGGTAATTAATGCAGTTGTCTTAAATTTTATTATAAACCCTGATGGCAGAGTGGTTAAGTGGTTTGGCTGCTAACCAAAAGGCTGGCAGTTCGAATCCACCAGCTGATCCTTGGAAACCCTTTGGGGCATTCTGCTCTGTCCTGTAGGGTCTCTGTGAGTCGGCATTGACTTACCAGGAATGGGTTTGGTTTTTTGGTATTATCATATCAAAATTCAGAAAGGAGATTCTGTTCATAGCCTGACCTCTTAAATGTGCTTTTGACTGAAAGAATTTGGAAACATAATAGCTATTTGGACCTGATTTTATCCAACTGTTATTAAGTACAAAATGAGTTGGTTTCTGTGTTATTTCCTTTTTGTTATGGGCACATATTATAAGAACATTAAATTGTTAAATCCACCATTGTATTTATGGTCTAGTAAATTTCTGAAGTGTGTGTATGTGTGTGCTTGTTTACGGCAGATGTGGTCTACTTTATCAAAGCCACAGCCTTGGCTTAACCAAAGCTATACGAAGCGTATTAGTCACTGCTTCACACTGGTGTTTTCTAGATACAAACCCATTGTCATTGAGTAGATTCTGACTCATAGCGAACGTATAGGACAGAGTAGAACTGCCCCATAGGGTTTCCAAGGAGTCGTTGGTGGATTCGTGCTGCTGACCTTTTGGTTAACAGCTGAGCTCTTAACCTCTGTGCCATCAGGGCTCCTAGATACAGTGGGGAGCAAACATGGGTTCTGGATGTAGAGGTGTTTTTATTTTACCTCTGCGTCATCCTGACATCCTCTGAAGGTCTTTCTTTTCTTTACAGGAGCCCTGGTGGTGTAGGGGTTAAAGTGCTTGGCTGCTAACCAAAAGGTCAGCAGTTCAAATCCACCAGCCACCCTTTGGAACCCCTATGGGGCAGTTCTTCTCTGTCCTATAGGTTGGAACCGACTCGATGGACAATGAGCTTCGTTTTGGTTTAGTGGCCTCCAAAGGAGCCTTGGTGACACAGTGTTTAAAGCACTTGGCTGCTAACCAAAAGGTCAGTGGTTCGAACCCACCAGCTGCTCCAGGAGAAAGACGTGGCAGTCTGCTTCCGTAAATATTTACAGCCTTGAAAACCCTATATAAGTAGTTCCACTCTGTCCTACAGGGTCACTTGCAATAAGTAATGAGAAATCCCTGTAGTATTTCATCTCTTTTGGAGAATTCAGTAAAGACTTACTGACTCTCCTTTAACTTTTGGTGTATACTATTAATTTTTAGGTTCTTCAGAATTCCTTCCCATTCAGCAGCTCAAAAATTCCATGTTGTCTAGTTCAGTCTGTTCCTCTAAGATTTTCAGGTTTGTGTCTGTGATTCTCAAACATACGCCTTACATTCTCAGATCAGCCTCTCTAATTTTGGTTTGTCCAGCCAGCTACAATCTTATCTGCAGAAAACGAGTGGGCATTTTTATGATCCAGCCTTCTTTGAAAACACAGTTCTAAGTTGTGACAATGGAGACAAGTTATGATGGAACTTTGGCGAGGGAGAAAAAAAAAAAAAGGAAATAATCGAACTACTTAGGGAAATGTCCTTGTTCCAATAATGACATACTCATAACCAAAATGGAGAAATTAGTACTGTATCCCCAAACTGATCTAAAACCACATCCCTATTCACATAGATGTAAGTGCTGGTTATCAAGTAAAAGTATGGACTCACATCTCTCTTGTGCAGCTTTTTAATAGGTGCCCAGTTGCTAAGCCATTATTCTTTCATCTGACTCCCTAAGCAGAAACTAACCTTCTCTGAAGAGAGATATTCCCTTGCCATCTGATGCACCAGAAATGAAAATACTGTTTGTCGATATTTCCATTTCTGGTGCATCAGATGGCAATGGAATATCTGTCCTCAGGATTAATGTAATATAGCTAGATAGATGATAGGTAGGTAAGTAGGTAGGTAGGTAGATAGATGATAGATTCATAGATAGATACATAGATAGGTAGATACATGATAGGTAGGTAGGTAGATATTCAGTGTATATTCTGAATTTTCTTATAATGATTTTCTCTTTGCAAGGGAAGGAAAACCAACAACTCTGTGGCTAAAATCTCAAAAATCGCTTTCAGAGTGATTAGATTTAATCAAATAAAATGAGTTCTGGGTAAATGTTTAGCACAAACCTAAGGCACACAGATGCATTTGCTGTCGCGTGCGTGGCCTGGTGCCTTCACAGTGTGTGTGCTTGTGGCGGTGACTGTGGATGCGAGTCCCACGCAATGAGACGACCGTGGGCCATGGAACAACAGCAGACATTGGGAATGCAAACGGTACTACAAACCCAAAACCCACTGCCGTCAAGTTGATTCCGACTCATAGCGACCCTGTAAGACAGAATAGAACTGCCCCACAGAGTTTCCAGGGAGCGCCTGGTGGATTCGAACTGCCAACCCTTTGGTTAGCAGCTGTAGCTCTTAACCACTACGCCACCAGGGTTTCCAAACGGTACTAAAAGGGAGCCTTAATTCTAATTACTCATAAAAGCCTTTTCAAAAAGAAAGATAAGATTGTGCAGTTTAATAAAAGTGCTATCGGCCTTTGAAGACTAAGCTGAACATTGCCCAAATGAGAAATAATGTGAAATCTAATTCAGAGATTCCTTAGGTTTGTTGGGACTCTGTAAGACCCGTGTCACCTGCTGAGTGCCCAGCAGTTTGAATGCACATTGGCGTTGTAGCCGAAATGGCATTAAGTCGATTCTGACTGAGGGACAAAACACTGTCTGTTGCTGTCTGCTGCAGTTTTGCTCAAAGAAAAATAAGAGTGTGGATATTTCCATATAAGTTTCTTTTCTCAGTTAAAAGACATATTTTTTAACTGTCTTTTCTGAAATTTATTCCATTTCAATTTTCTTAAAATTGTAATCATTAATCATATATATATATTTTCCAGTTCAGTACTGTACTGACAAAGGAAGAAGCGTTTCATTTATTCTATTTTTATGTGCCTGTGGAAAATAAAGCAAAGGGTTTACAATCATATAGTTTTTTAAAACATGCTCAGTGAATACAATTAGAGTATTTATTGGCAGGGCAGAGGTTAAATTATCAACTAAATATAAAATAAACACAAATATGGGTAGTATTAATTAAAAGTGAATGAAGGGAATTGGCTGAGAGGTGGTAGCATGATACTAGGTGCCCTGGGGAAATTGGATTTATTGTTGGATTCTAGTATCTCCTTTTGGCCAGAACTATGTCGAGTTCTTTGTCACCAGGAGCTGAGTTTAGCTTCCCGGAATGGTTCTGTTCTCAGTGGTTCTACAAGAAAGAAACCCTCTCGCCCTGACACACATTTTTCCTGAGTGCCTGGGGGTAGAATAAATACAAAGGAAAGACAAAGCTTCTTCTCAAGGAGTCCGTAGATCTTCAGTGCAGACAAACCCTAAGCTAGATGAAAGGCAAAAGAGAGAATGTGAGAGGAAGAAATGCAAAGTAAGTTACAAATACAGTTCAGAACCCCACTGGGGGTAGCTCTTCAATAATTTAAAACATATAATCCTTAAATTAAATATATTTAATTTTAATATTTATTTCTGTATTTTTAAGATGAGTCGAGTAATATTTGATCTGATTGGTCAAAACAGATACATTGCAATATTTGTCGTTTTAGATCCCTGTAGTAATAAACCCTAAGGGAATGTCAAGGAGCCCTGGTGGCGCAATTGTTAAGCGCTCTGCTACTAACCAAAAAGTTGGCTGTTTGAACCCACCCAGCAGCTCCACGGGAGAGAAGACCTGGCAATGTGCTCCTGTAAAGATTACAGCCTAGGAAACCCTATGGGACAATTCTACTCTGTCCTGTAGTGTTGCTATGAGTTGGAATCAACTCGATGGCACACAAGAACAAAAAGGGAAGGTCAGAAGATTGTTCTCAGTATCAAGGTTGGTACTTGGAACATAAAACAAAAAAAAATCTGTTGCCAGCTAGTTGATTCTCATAGCGACCCTATAAGGACAGGGTAGAACAGCCCCATAGGGCTTCCAAGGCTGTAATCTTTATGCAAGCAGACTGCTACATCTTTCTCCTGAGGAGCTGCTGGTGGGTTCCATCCTTGGGCCTTTCGGTTAGCAGCAGGGCTCTTAACCTCCACACCACCAGGATCCCTTGCTTGGAACACAGGTGCTAAGTGAATGTCTTTTAAATTAATCAGTTTATGTGGCTTAGTAGCCTGAGATACTCCAGTGTAATTTGATATGCTAATTTGCTTCATCTCTTCTTGCTTTTGTCATAAACTTAAGCAAGTTCATGTTTTTCTCATAAACTTAAGAAGATTGAGCACCTCCTGTGTGTCAAACGAGGTGCAAAGTGCACTACACTTCTTTTTCAACAGTCGTTTGACGCCATCGATGGTAATGAGAAACCTGAAGCTAAGAGAGTTAAGTGTCTTTCTCCAAGGTCACATTAATAAGGGGAAGCTGAATTCAAATTAAGTGTGTCAGAATCCAAAGTCACTTCTCCTCCAGAGAGAAAGGCCCTCTTCCCTGTGAGTTCACTGTGATTTTCTCTGCTTTTCTAGTATATGCTTTATGCAGCCAAGTTGCTCTTGCTGAAAAAATTTTACAAGTCGCCTTGTCTTCCTATGGAATAAAAAAAAAAAAAAATGGAATATGTATATGTATTTTCCTGCTTCACACTTCCAGCCTTTCTAGGGCGTGTTCTGCTGTCCTAAGCATGCCAATAGTACTCCTGCTTCCTTTATATTGCACCCTCCTCATGATGTGTGGAAACGCTGGTGGCGTAGTGGTTAAGTGCTATGGCTGCTAAGCAAAAGGTTGGCAGTTCGAATCTACCAGGTGCTTCTTGGAAACTCTACGGGACAATTCTACTCTGTCCTCTAGGGTTGCCGTGAGTCGGAATCGACTTGACAGCAACAGGTTTCATGCTTGTGTTTGGTAGTTTTTCAGCTGCTGGGATTCCCTCAGACACACCCGCTGAGTTTGTGTTACTGGTTAAGTGACTTTGCACCATGGTTGGCCCTTACACCTACGTCCGTGCACATGTACATACAAAGTATCTGGCACTTAAACGGACTGGAAAGACCATTTTCATGTACCTGAAATGAACCTTTTCTCAAAAGTTTGTGTATATTTTGTTTTGTTTCATTTTCTCAGCCTAAAATATTCTCCAGGCTCCAGCAAACTGGGTGCATTTAAAGGACTCCCAGCTGGAACGATGACCATTGCTTTACTCTCTGGTGGATTATACTAGTTTTTGTTTTTTTTTTTGAACATTTTATTGTTGTTTAGGTATAAGTTTACAGAACAAATTAGTTTCCCATTCAACAATCTATACACAGCTTGTTTAGTAACATTGGTTGCAAGCCCCTGGATACGTTAACATTCTCCCCCTTATACTAGTTTAAATCAAAATACAGACACATAATCGGGTTTTGTTGGACTGGTAACTGCCCGTTTGAAAAGTTTGCGTGAATAGCTGCTTGTGTGATAAATGAAACGGGCAATTTTCAATAAGTAGGTGAACTTATTTCTTTTTAATTATCCTCCTAGTTTTGATTATTAGATACTATTTTCATCAGCAATTGAGTTAATGTTCTCTGTGAATTGTATTTTCGATGTGGTATTTAAGGATTGAGACCTGACTATTGATTGAGGCAAGAGTTAAGATGAAGGAAAAAAGGTTCTGCCGAAAGATTAAATGATGAAAAAGTTCAAAAAGCATCAACGTTTTTTCTGGTGCCATATGACATTTGATACTGAAAAATAGGATTTCACCAATTCAATAGCACACTTATTTTACCTTAGATTAGAAACAAGGTATAGAATTATTTTTATAAAGTCTTCTGATCTCTAGACATATTCATAGTAGACTAATAGTCTCATTTTAAACTAAGTAAATTTCTGGAAGATTGGTTTTAGTTTACTTACTACATAACATGAAAGCTTGTAAGTTACATGGGCCAGAGAGACTAACAACCAGCGTCCCGTCCTGTTTTTCATTGCTTTAGATTGTTTCTAGAAGCAACATTTATATTTTACTTTTGTGGATGATGCATTTATTATTCTCAGTATGGCCTTTCTTTTCTAAACGTCCAAAATGCCATGGGAGTCTAAGTAATAAATAACAACAATAACAACACTGTAACTAGTAGTTTCATGGACACATTGGATCGTGTCCTAGTCTTCAAGAAAAGTGGAAACCGTTTATCTTCTACTTGCCCACTTGTGCCATTGGCCACTGAAGTGGCAAACTGAAATTTATAAGGGCGGTGGTGCTGAGGAAGTGTGGTCCATGACTACATAGTGATGAGAAGTCCTGATACACACACACTGGAAACCAGTGCGCACACACACTTACCAGTATTCTCACCAGAAATTAACTGCAGTTCATCTTTACAGAAGCAGACTGCCACATCTTTCTCTGCAGAGCGGCTGGTGGGTTCCAGCTGCTGACCTTTCAGTTAGCAGGCGAGTGCCTAACCACTGTGCCACCACGGCTGCTTTCTTAAAGATTACAGCTTTGGGAACCCTATGGAGCAGTTGTACTCTATGCTGTAGGGTCACTATGAGTCGGAATCGACTCCACGGCAACGGGTTAGTTTAGGTTAGTAAAGCCAAATATTCTTGGCAACAACTTTTCCCTTGGTCAATGGTGGCCAAGCACATTTACAAAGATACTCCTCAGCCAACCACTGTTATTTCTGCTTGGTTATTTGTTATGGCCACTGGCGTACACTGTGTTAAAACTCGATTTGAAGAGAGTGCAGTCTGCCTCAGAAAGATAAATTAATGTTCATGTGCCATAAATTTTTGGTTTAACTTAGTTTAACTGACCATTTCCATCTTTGGGTTACTCTTTTGAAGCTGAATTTTTTATTGGTATTTTTATATTTGACAATTTTCCTCAGTATCTTCCCAGGATGTTAATGCAATCTCTCCATTCCACTATAGTGCCAAAGCGTGGAACATTTGCAGCCGCTCCAGTGCTAAAACATAGAGGAAAATTGAAGCAGGTTATACAGAGATGGAGCTTAGCACTTTAATAATATTCACGTGTTGCCATTGGCTCTGATATGGCTGTGCATCCCTGCCATTTTTATGCTGTAAAAGCACTTTTCACTTTCAATCCCTGCAATGGTGAAGCAGTGATTCGCACACTTAGGTGTGTGTCAGAATCACCTGGAGGGATTGTTTCACGTCGGACTTGGTGGACCTCACCTCCAGAGCTTCTGAGTCAGTAGTTCTTGTATTTGCATTTCTAAGAGTTCCCGTGTGTGCTGATGCAGCTAGTTTAGAGAATAGACTTTGAGAACCACTGGTTGAAAGGGAAGGGGCTCTTCAAAGTACTTTTGTGTGGCACTGAGCAGCTGATTGGATTGGAGGGAGAGAGGCGCTCTAGCACACAGATGCACTGCCATGAAAATGAATGGAAGGCAGACTGGGCGTTTTGTTGTTGCAGAAGGTAAATTTATGGCCCCTTCCCTAGCTGCACTGGCACTTTTATGGCAAGAGACTTTGCTAGTAGCCAGCCAGCCTCCCAGGACGCGCTCTGTGCAAAATAGTACGCACATGTTTTCTGAAAGAGGGACATCTTTGTAATTCATTTTTCATGGACACAGGGGAGGATAAATGGTACGACAGGAGAAAATGTGTTTATGCATTATTTTTGTCTACATCTGTTAGGATTTTCGAGTTATTTTGAATATTGTGTTGTATTATGGCCACTTGAGTCAAATTAAAAAAACAAACAAAAAAACAAAACCAGTTGGTGTTCAGCTGATCCCGACCTGTGGCGACTCCATGTGTGTCAGGGAAAAGCTGCACTTCACCGGCTGATTATGTGGGAGTAGACCACTAGGCCTTCATTCCAACGAGTCATATAATCTTTTTAAAGATACACTTAAATTTAAATATCAATTATAGTATGATAAAGGTAAGTTGTTTAAAGATGTAAGAAAGAAAAAGGAGAATGACACAATATTTCACAAATAACAAATTAGATTCAATGGTTTAAACTCTTCTTTCCTTTTCTGTTAACATTATTAATGATATCTTTATCTGAACTGACATCTTCATTTTTGTTATGATACAGACTCCCTGTGATGGGGGAGTTAATAGTGCATTTTGGTTCATTGATTATTTTCCTAGAAAGATAGGATTCTGTGAATGTATTTAGTGTAAAAGTATTATCTACTTTTTTTTTTAGATGTTTACCTGTGTTTTATTGACTGTGCTAAGGCATTTGGCTGTGTGCATCATACCAAATTATGGAAAAATTATGGAGAATGGGAATTCCAGAACACTTAATGGCGCTCATGAGGAACCTGTACGTAGATCAAGAGGCAGTCGTTCGGACAGAACAAGGGGATACTGCATGGTTTAAAGTCAGGAAAGGTGTGTGTCAGGATTGTATCTTCACCATACCTATTCAATCTGTATGCTGAGCAAATAATCTGAGAAGCTGAACTATATGAAGAGAAACAGGGCATCAGAATTGGAGGAAGACTCATTAATAACTTGTGTTAAGCAGAGGACACAACCTTACTTGCTGAAAGTGAAGAGGACTTGAAGCACTTACTGATGAAGAACAAAGACTGCAGCCTTCAGTATAGATTACACCTCAACATAAAGAAAACAAAAATTCTCACAACTGGGCCAATAAGCAGCATCATGATAAAGGGATAGGAGATTGAGGTTGTCAAGGATTTCATTTTACTTGGATCCACAATCAAACCCCATGGAAGCAGCAGTCAAGAAATCAAAAGATGCATCGCGTTGAACAAATCAGCTACAAAAGATCTCTTTAAAGTGTTGAAAAGCAAGGATGTCACCTTGAGGACCAAGGTGTGCCTGACTCAAGCCATGGTGTTTGCAATCGCCTCATATGCATGTGAAAGCTGGACAATGAATAAGGAAGACTGAAGAAGAATTGACGCATTTGAATTGTGGTATTGGAGAAGAATATTGAATATACCATGGCCTGCCAAAAGAACAACAAATCTGTCTTGGAAGAAGTATAACCAGAATGCTCCTTAGAAGCAAGGATGGCGAGACTACAATCCACATACTTTAGAGATGTTCTCAGATGGTATCAGTCCCTGGAGAAGGACATCATGCTTAGTAAAGTAGAAAAGGTCAGCGAAAAAGTGGAAGACCCTCAACGAGATGGTTTGACACAGTGGCTGCGGCAACGGGCTGAAGTATAGCGACAATTGTGAGGATGGTGTAGGACCGGGTACTTTTTCGTTCTGTTGTGCATAAGGTTGCTATGAGTCGGAACTGGCTAGACGGCACCTAACAACAGCAACAAGTTTATTTTAAGCAAATAAACTTCCTATTTTGTAATAATTTTAGATCTTAAAAAAAGTTATAAAGATAGCGCAGAGAATTTCTGCATACCCCTCACACAGTTTTCCCCATTGTTAATATCTTACATAACCATGGTACATTTCTCAAACCTGAGAAACCAACATTGGTACATTATCACTAATAGCCTCCAGGCTTTATCTGGATTTCACATGTCTTTTTTCCATTAATGTCCAGTCCAGTCCAAGATAGCACTGGTCTGTGAATTTTCTCAGTCTTTCGTCATTTTTTGTGACCCTGATGGTTTTGAGAAACACTGGCCGAGTATCCTGTGCATGGGCTCATCTAATGTTTTCCCTCATGATTAGACTGGAGTTATGGGTTTTGGGGTGGAAAACTACAGAAGCGAAGCACCCTTCTCGTTACATCATATCAAAGGGTAAATGATACCAGCAGGCCATCGTGGTATCGTCTACTGTTAGACTTATGCCTGTGTTTATTTAACTACAGGTGTACTAATTGCTGGCGCTAAGTTGTAAAAGATGCATGATAGTAAATGGCTGAGTAAATTCATTTTTCAGCAGTTGAAGGATGTCACAATGTAAGCCATCAGCAAGTCAGGTGAAACATTCTTTTTCTTATAAATATTGCTATACATAAATCAAAACTTGATAAACTCAACAAAATTACAAATAAACAAGGTAAAAAATCATTCTGAAGCACAGAGACATTTTTAGTCTTGAAAGAAGCATTTATTTTCAGCTCTAGAAGCATACTTTGTGTTAATTAATATGGGCTGTGTCACACGTGTTTATATAATGGTTGTAATATGTGCTTATATTCCTAGTTTTCATGACATGCTAAGGGGAGGGAGTGTGCAAAATGGATATCTGTGTGTTTTATCCACATATATGAAAGTGAGAGTAAAACAGGCTAATGTTTACCAAAACATGGAGTAAACAACAGGGGAATTTTGCATCCAGGTTTTTAATTTTGATTATGGAATGTTGTTATGTGCCATCGAGTCAGTTTTGACTCATAGTGACTCTATATGGCAGGACAGAACTGTCCCATAGGGTTTCCTAGGCTGCAGTCTTTGCAGGAACGGATCACCAGGTCTTTTCTTCCTCGGAGTGGCTGGTAGATTGAAACTGCTGACCCTTCAGTTAGCAGCTTAACTATGTGCCACCAGGGCTCCTTGATTATGGAATAGGTCGTGAAATGATATCATATTTTGCCAAATCAGAGTCTCCTGTGGTTATTAAGCTATAGACTAGCACTGGAAAAATCCCTGTAAGCAGCAGACACTGTGACAGAAATATCAATGTAATGAGTGCTGGAAAACATGTATTTTCTATTAAAATTTGAAGCCCTGAAGCATGATGGGAAAGATCTATAGAATCAGTAAGGGGGAATAGATTAACTCTCCCAATATTCATCTGAAAATTGTCATTTTGGCTTTTGGACTCCCCAAACACTATAAGCTTCTGCCTGGCAGGTTTTGCACATCAGCACCTTGACAAGCGGGTAGGGAAGTGCAGGTGACTAGACCTCGGGCGGTTTCAGTCCACTTGTGAGATGCACGCCAAGGGGTTTGGAATTATCCCTCCAAAGTAAATGTCAGAACTGCATAGCCATTCAATTTTTAAAACTTGGCTGTGATCCAGGCAGTTGGAGACAGTCCTACTCATGAAAATATATGGTTTAGCAGTGAGTCCAGTTGCCTCTGAAATTTTTTTCGAAAGAATAGGAAAAACAGCAGAACACATCATTCTCTAAAGAAGCATTCGTTGAGTTTTTATCTGCTGTCAGAGGCTGTGTAGAGTGCTGGATGGGATGCAAATGATGGGTAAGGTAAAAATCTACTCCCAAGAAGCTTATGAGCAAGAGCGTCTTAGTTTCCTAGGGCTGCTATAACAGAAATACCACAAGTAGGTAGATTTAATGAACAGAAATTTATTTTCTCACAGTTTAGGAGGCTAAAAGTTCGAATTCAGGGCATCGGCTCTCTGGAAAGGCTTTTTGTCTCTCTTGGTTCTGGGGGAAGGTCCTTGTCTCTTTTCAACTTTTGTTCTTGGGTTCCTTGGTGATCTTCGTGTGACCTGAAATCTGTTTTCTCCCATCTGTGTTTGTTTCTGTGCCTAATCTGCTCCTTTTATACCTCAAAAGTGTTTGGTTTAAAACACACCCTACAATGGCATGGCCTCATTAGCATAAAAAGAGGAGCTCTGGAGGTGCAATGGTTAAGTGCTAGGCTGCTAATTGAAAGGTCATTGGCTGGAACCCACCTATTGGCTCTGTGGGAGAAAAGACCTGGATATCTGCTCCCATAAGGATTACATGCCTAGGAAACCTTATGGGGCAGCTTTACTCTGTCCTCTAGGTTTGCTGTTGGTTGGTGTTGACTTGATGGCACACAACAACATAACAAAGAAAACCGTATTCCTAGATAGGATTGCATCCACATGTATAAAACCCACTGGCGTCGAGCCGATTCCATAGGGGTTAGGATTTACAACACATTATTTGGGAACACAATTGAATATATAACACATACCCTACACTGATATTCTCTCATTAACATACCAAAGAAAATCCTATTCCCAAATGGGATTACATCCATAGGTATGGGGGTTTAGGATTTACAACACATATTTTTGGGGAACACAATTTAATCCATAACAAAATGCATGGGTATCTGAACCCCTTTCTGGAGCAAGGAGGCATGGGATTCTACTAAGCTCGGATTCCAGACGCAGCACTAGGTAATGAAATAGAAAACGCTGCCTGCTAGACCTGAGCAAGAAGAGTGCGATCTACATTCTGACCGTTTAGTTTCATGGAGTCCCTGTGAATGACTCTATTGTTGGAACAGAAACTGTTAATAGGATAGAACCTGTTAGACAACTGTATAGTCAAGTAAGGGTAAATTAGAACTCCTACAAAACAGAAAGTGCTAAGGACTACAAGAAGGTAGGGAGGAAGGGGGAGAGACAGAGACAGGAAGGGAGGAAAAAAGGGAAGGAGGGAGAAAGGGAATTTCTAGATTTATTTTGTGGGAATGTAGAGTGTCAGAAATCAAGTAATACACTCTTAAAGCCATTTAAGTGCTAGGTTGCTAAGTGAAAGGCCATTGGTTTATGTGGCGTGGTCAATATTAACTGATTAATATATGTGGCGTGGTCAATGTTAAGTGATTAATATTTGTAAAGTAATGAAGGAATAGAAACAGAATTGTGCTTTAGAAAGGTTGACTTTGCAGCAGTTTATAAAATGGATTTTAGTTGCATAGGGCGGTGGGATACGTTCAAAAGATGGTGATGTCCCAAAGCTGGCAAACAGAGGAGACATGTGCACACAATGCTGTTGAGATAGAATGGGCGTACCATAGTTATATAACCACTCATTTGTGGAAAGGTATTTATTGAGGGCCTGCTCTTTCTGTGCCAGTCACTGTGCTAAGTGTTGGAAATTCAGAGAGAACAAGGTAAATATAGTTGTTGACTTCATATTACTTATGAAGTGGGGAAGAGAGACTTACTCAGCTAAGAGATTGCATGTAATTCATTCGTTTATTCACTGCATGTTTTTTTGAGACCCTCCTATCTGCAAGGGGCTGGTCTCAGTTCAGGAGATAGAACAACAAATCATACCATCGTGATGGGTGTTACAAAAATAACAGGATATAAAGGGGGTGTGCATCAATGAGAGGATGCCTAGTCTAAGGGAAAGAGAAGGAAAATAATCTAGTGTGATTTTCAAGAGTCAGGGTATCACACTTCTTAATTCCTTAGTATTCTCACTCAACGTGTAAATACACGCTTGCACTGGAAGGCTCCAACTTGCTTGGCTGAATTTTGAGGGCCAATCCTGACTTCAAGTTCAAAGATTCTAGCTACTCTAACTCTACGGCCTATGACTCAACACCAGGTAATCCATGTTGCCTGGTTAGGGGTTCTCTGGGACGGGAACTCATCCTCCCCACACTCCCCTCACATGGACCTGACTTCACACACCCATCCAAGCAGGAGGGGCTGTGCATGGACCTAACTTCCCTGAACATCTTAGATATTGAGTACTTGCTGTTCCCAGCAGCACTGTAAACAAGGGGTTCCTAAGTCGTGTTGCTTGATACTCAGACTCAGAGTGTTTTGCTTTCTCATCCCACTCTCATGCTCTCCTCTCCCTTAAAAAGGGAGAGGAACAGGTGGGTGGGTTCCTTTGGATGGCACACGACCTTCAGTACTGAGTCTGGCCCAAGTTTCCCTCTTCCCAAGATGCCCGCAGAGATTAATATGCTCCCTGAACCCAGCCAGGGGATGCCTGCTGGTGTTCCTTATGTTCTTTGTGTACCAGGGAAGATATTTTAAACATAGGGAGCATTGATTACCATATGATGTAAAAGGAGAATTCAAGAAGGTTAGGAGTTCAACTTTTATTGCATCTCTCTTTCTACCTCCTGACAGCTCGTAGACAGCAAAGAGTGTGTTTTATTCATTTTTGTGTTCCCAACACTTAGCGGAGCAACTGAAATTCAACAAATATTTGTCAAATTCACAAATGAATGATTATAGAAAGGAAAGTCCTTTAGAGCGCACTAACATAGTACAAAACCAAAAAGAAACATGGAAGCCATATTACAAGGGACGATGTGTTGAAATATTTGTTGCTGTTTGCCATCAAGTCCATTCCGACTCATGAAGACCCTATAGGACAGAGTAGAACTGCCCCATAGGGTTTCCTAGGCTGTAATCTTTATGGGAGCAGATTGCCAGGTCTTTTCTCCCCTGAAGTGGCTGGGAGGTTGACCAGTTAGCAGCCTAGTGCTTAACTGTTGCGCCACCAGAGCTCCTTTGAGGAAGTATAGGACTCAGAAAGAGAGTGCCCTTTCAAAAATTTGACAGTGCAGTGAAGGAAAAGGGTGGTGTGCAACGTGGCTTAGTTAAAAGGGTGAAAGGTGCCATTTAGAATTGACAAAACGTGAGCACAACTACAGACTGAGGGGAAGTCTTCTATGATTGATGAGAGATTGAAAATGTATTTAAAAAAAGAAAAAGAAGGGGTAAAATGATACAAGTAAATGTACTGCCTTGAAATGGGAGAGAGATTTCTTTAAGAGGAGGGAAGTAGGAAAGAAGATAGAAGACATTTACGGCGTAAAAATCCCCAGATCCCCTCAGGATATCGTAGTATGTTTATTTTCATATAGCGCTGGTTATGTTTCATTGCCTTGTTTGTACTTATGTCATAGATCTTTCTTTAAATCTATAGCTAGTTTTAGAACCATCATTCTAAGTAACAGTTATGAGGATATCACAGGTGTTTAATGTTGTTTTTGTAGCTATTATGTGTCATTTTGTACAAATTACAATTTCAAAATGCACTGCCTTATTTTCCAAGAATAGTTACAGGCAGTCCCTGGGTTTCGAACGTCTGACTTATGTACACCCCATAGTTACGAACCAACCTCCCTAAAGCCTATTAGATTAAACGTTGGAGGTACATACAATGGTTTGTAATAACAAACAGGCACTGCTTGGTGACACGCATCAAAACACTATTATTATTATTACTGTATTATTTTGTTAAAGATGTTTTAGTGTGTCCGGAAGTGTATCTTATGCATGGAAAGGTACACCATATACCATATACAAAGACAAACATTTGACTAACTCATGTTAGCCATAAACCATACCTAACCGTTCCAGCTTATGTATAAATTCAATTTAAAGACAGATTTAGGAATGGAATTCATTGGTGATCTGGGAACTGCCAATAATTCCTGGGGAGATTTAAAAAATACAAAAAAAATTGCATTAAATTCCAGAAACCGATCTGTACAAAAGAGTAAGGAAAAAGTGCCATAATGAAATAGGAAATTCCAGTCATGAATATATTAGCCTGATTAGCACACCAACATTTTTTGCTTTTAAAGGTTCCTGGCTAATTTTCCATTGGATAGACAAAAAATTACTAGTATGCATTTGTCAGATTTATTCTTGGGTCTGGAAGAGCTCATAGGTACATATCCAATCGAAACTTTCCTCTTTTTGTTGATTGAAACCACAGCTCCCATCTTAATAACATTACAGAAAAAGTTCTTTGTATCATTATATAGTTTTCTAAAATTTTCAGCAGAAAATTTGTATTAATGGCAGACAATTCAGTAAGTATCTACTGTGCACCGAATATGTGACCAACATTCTGATAAATTGATAAAACACACACACACACACAAAATTGAGAAAAGATTGAGTTTTTGAAAATTTGTTTTGTGAGTTTTCCAAAATTTAATTAGTTACAGAAAAAAAAAAAAAAGGAATGTTTTGTGATGATCAGGTAGATTTGTAATCTTTCATGTTTTGTTTACGTAGGAAGTGTACATTTCTAAATAAACCACCTTCGATGACTCTAATGCTGTTGCAGAATATAATAGTCATTTTTATCAACTTAATTATAGCTTTGGCTTCTTTGTCATGGTGGTAATTTGCTGTGGGCCAATAACACATACAATTAAGCATGTTTATTCAAATCTAATGAATTCACAATTTATGAAATTTAACCAAACCTGTGCCACAGTTTGTATTTATAAAGGAAGTTACTAATCTTACCCTAGTGAGGTAAGAAAATCTTATAACATCATGAATAAAAAGAATGCTGTTATCATGTAGATATTTCCAGAATCCAATAGTCCTTGAAAGTAGAAACTTTGACCTGGGAAAAATAAAAATAAATACTAACTACTTGTAACCATGAGAAATTGTATATGTACAGATAAATATTAAATAATTTTATTGTGAAATTTGAGATAGGTTCATGGACAATAAATACACAGCTATAAGAAGAAGTTTGAGTGTTAATATTATAATATGGTCTCTGTAGTCATTCTCAAAAATGCTTTTTCATCGACATGAGTAAAAAAAATCACATGGCTATTTATACCTGTATAGCGATACATGTTAATGTAAGTAAAAAGAGCACCTTGGAAAGCCTACCTCACTGAGGATTTTTGGGGTCTATTCTATATGTTGGAAACCCTGGTGGCATAGTGATTTAGAGCTACGGCTGCTAACCGAAAGGCCCGCAGTTCAAATCCACCAGGTGCTCCTTGGAAACCCTATGGGGTAGTTCTCCTCTGTCCTGTAGTATCGCTGTGAGTCAGAATTGACTTGACGGCAACCAGTTTGGGCTGTTTTTGGTTATTCTATACGTAGATTCTGAATAAAGGTGTAATATGTTCTCATGCATCACAATATATGTTCGTGCATTAATGTATATGTTAGATCATGTGTACATGATATATGGATAATATATGATTACACATAAACACATAATTATTCATAATGTATTATTATACGTGTATGAACAGTTGTACAAAAGTTAATCTGATTGTAGAGTGGAAGATAAAGTGGAGAGACAGGAGATAATGGAAGATTATCAAGATGTTAATGCAACATACTTGTTGAGAGGTGCTGAAGATACAAATCACAAAATGACATATGGGAGCAGAGGGAGCAGCCAGATGAGAATTTTTTTTTTTTTTAATTTTTATTGTGCTTTAAGTGAAAGTTTACAAATCAAGTCCGTATCTCATACAAAAACTTATATACGCCTTGCTATATACTCCTAGTGGCTCTCCCTCTAATGAGACAGCGCACTCTTTCCTTCCACTCTTTATTTTCTTGTCCACTCGGATGTTGCGGTTAAAGATATTGGCAGAACATCCCTAAATAAATGTAAAAAGTAAAATAAAAACCTGTTGGAAAAAAAAAGTGGGTATAGAATTCAGAAAAGAGGTCACAGGCAAAATATAGATTTAGGATTATCTGTATAAAATGAAACCAAACCCGTTGCTGCTGCGACTCATAGCAACCATTTTCTGCATAGAAGTGATGAAGTATGGGATTGAATACATAGAGCAAAGAGAGAAGAGAAATGATACCAGAAACCTGAGAGAGCTTATCTTTACGATACCTGAACCGAGGGTGAGGGTTGAGGAGACTCAAATGAATTGTAAGAGACCCAGAAGCACAAGCAGAAATGAATTCTTACAAAAAGCCAAGGAAGGTGACAATTCCGTGAGCGGTCGTAAGTGTCAGATGCTATGGAGATACTGAGTGGTGTGTAGACTGAGATTAGGGATTTGCCGTTAGGGAATCGTTGCTAGTTTTGAAGAAAACAGTTTCCACAGAAGTGGAGAAATGGGAGGAAACCAGTTTGATCATACTGAGGGAAGAGAGAAGGGTAAGGGAGTGGAGATAGCAAATATGAATTATTTCTTAAAAATTTTATAAGTGAAGAAAGTTAGCTGGAATAGTATCATCATGCGAACCTCATAGGTGGAGGAAACATGAATATGTTTAAGCTAAGGGAAGGGAGCTGGTAAAGGCAGAAGAGGAAGGAATGGAGAGAGTGGCAATGACTGAAAATAAGATCAAAAGGACTGTGAGTGGCTTGCTCTGACACGGAACAATGATGATGAGATGATGCCAAATGAGGATAAAAAACAACTGAGGGATAATTGAGAAATATGGCGAAAATTGACATGAATGTAAGTTCTTCTAGTCTTAGAGAAGCGTGAGGGTGGACATAGGCTGAGAACCAGTAGTATAAAAGTGGAGATTTTACTCTGGGGAGTGAAAATCCTGTCTGTGAAAGTCACTGTGAGGATATCAGAGTAGACTTGATATTCACATCCAGCATGAGACAGCTGATCGCGGCAAAAGCAAGCCCCAAAACTGAGGACTTAACTGATGAGTCAAGCAAAATCAGCTTTGTACGTTCTCGCCGGAAAGGGGAGCCTGATTTGAAAAAACAACAACAAAAACCACCATTGCTGTCCAGTGGTTCCAACTCATAGCCACCCTATAGGACAGGATAGAACTGCCCCGTAGAGTTTTCTAGTCCGTAATCTTTACGGAAGCAGACTGCCACATCTTTCTCCTGAGGAGTGGCTGGTCAGTTCAAACCGCTGACCTTTAGATTAGCAGCCAAGTGCTCAACCATTGCACCACCAAGGGAACACACCCACTTAAACTATGGGCATCTCAGTCAGAAGGAGTTAAGAAAGACTTTTTCAGGGTTTGGAAATCTGAGGATATTCTAATGTGAAGCAAGGAATACCTTCAGAATTGGAAACTGTTGTGAAGCAGAGTCTGTTCATCAATAACTTATCTCAGTAGTTCAGGAGCTGGGAGGAGTAAGAAGGATCAGGAATATCTTGGGAAAGAAAGCAACAGTCTCACAAGAAGAGAGGTCATGTGATTTAGGAAGAAATATTGTTTACATGGCCTTGTTTATGTCTACTTAAAAGCATCATTTTATGTTCTGTTGGGAATGTTGTAGTTTGAGTAATAGCAGAGCAGAGAAGTGGTCTTGGAATCAAGGACCCTCTTTCTTTGAAAGCCACATGATTAAAATATGTATGGAATGCTGAGTCCCCAAACTCTGTATTTGAAGCTCTACGTTGTTTGGAAATTGAGGCTGCTTTTGGTGCCAGTTGTTAAGCGTTCGGCTGCTAACCAAAAGGCTGCTAACTAGTTCGAATCTACCAGCCACTCCTAGGAAACTCTATGAGGCAGTTCTACCCTATCCTATTGGGTCACTATGAGTCAGAATCAACTCAACAGCAACGGGTTTTGTTTTTTTGTTGTTGTTGTTGTTTCCTGCATCAGTGACTAAGGTAGCTCAGATTCTTCAGGCTAGATTGCATTGCTCCTTTCTCACTGGCATGGTTTCCACCACAAGTATGACTTCAGAAAACAAGGTTTCTTAGCACTGTTTTGATGTTAATTAATAAAATCATGCTTATATGTTCATACAGACTTAGGAAACCCATTGCTTTCGAGTCGATTCCCACTCAGTGGCCCTATAGTCACCTATCTTCAGCTCTGGAGAGTGGCTCCTGAGTAGGACAACCTTAGTGAGAAGGCACTTTGATTTGGACCTGCCTGAGTAGATTTCTTGCCCTTATTCCCAGGGAAATCTTCCACCAATCCTGATGTCCCATTCTTCTTCACATAGTCCAGCTTCTCAGATTATTTACTCAGCATCCAGATTGAACAAGTATGGTGGAAGGATACAGCCCTGACGCACAACTTTCCTGACTTTAATTGAAATGTATACTTTCCAGGGGAAAAAAAATAGGGAAAGATCCCTTTAGTTTGGAAAAACCTAAATAAACATCATACATATTTCATCATAAACTTTAGCTGGTACAGTCATTTGTGTGGTAGTCCTTATAAGGTATTCCCTGTTGGGCAGATATCTAGGCTGCAAAAGCACTTCGGTCTCACAACACCCTTGCAAATTAGGTAACTGTCATGGTCCCCTTTGATAAATAAGCTAAATGAGGCCTGAAGAGAAAAAAAGTAATTTTCCTAAACCAGACAGCCTGTTAATGAGGGATGCCAAGAACTCATGAGATGCACTTGCTGCCTGCATAAATTATTGTTTGTGGAAAGACCCACATTGAAATCATCTGAGTTCATTTATCACTACCACATTTACTGTTTTAGTTCCTGTAGATAATGCAGTGTGGAAAGAATAATATAAAATCTACAAGTGGTTCTTGGATGGTAACCATCATTGGCTCTTGGTGACGTGTGTGTGTGTGTGTGTGTGTGTGTGTGAGAGAGAGACAGAGAGACAGAGAACTAATTTTCATCAGTAGTGAAAATTTTTGTATTTTATGTGGCATTTTAGAATTTTGTTTTCACTGATTTGATTTTGTCAGCCTCTGCAGAATCATCCAGGTGGAGAGAGATTATTCAATAATTTATCACAGCATATATTTATCTATTGTGACTTTTGTATTTCAGATGTGCGTATTGTATGTTAGATATTGAGAATACTATTTTGCTACAATGCGAGTTGTTTTATGAAGCTCAATAAGCAAGCTCTCATATCAATAAAATCATACTTGTGTATCAAATATTTTTTAACTGATTTACAAAGAATAAGTCATGAGGTGATTAATAATAAAAGAAAATAAATACATCATTATGTACCTTTGGAAGTACAAGTCAGTATCAGGTATTTTAATAAGTGTCTACTGGCTTGATATTTAGAATTTCAAACACATCAAAATTCACCAAACTAGGAAATAAGATTAACCTGCCAAAAATTGTTTTAGCTTTGAAAAAGAATTATGGAGTGTCTACTGGCAAAGGTAATATAATTCATGAGAATGATTTTGAAAGAAAAGAAAGCCTAGTGCCTGTAAGTCAGGAGATTTTAAGCATATTTTACTGATTTCTTCCATTTAAGATTTTGGGATTAAAAAAGAGCTATTAAAAAAAGTCTTTGTGTTCTATTTCTTGGAAGCCCTGGTGGCATAGTGCTACTGCTGACCAAAAGGTTGGCAGTTCAAATCCACAGGCACTCCTTGGAAACCCTATGGGGCGGTTCTACTCTGTCCTATAGGGTTGCTATGAGTCGAAATTGACTCGACAGCAATGGGTTTTTTTTCTATTTGTTGTAGTTGGTTGAAAATCTATAAAGAAAATAAAATGTAGACATTTCAGTTTCTTTGCAAACCATCATAATGGTAGAAGTGACTTTTGTGATAAATATTCTGAAGGCGCATTTCAAATTTTCTCATCTATTTAATGGGCTGCATCAAGCTCACATAAAGACATTTTCGCTCTTCCGACAATATGTCACATTTTGACACCAAATTTAATGATAAATGTACAAGCCATTGGTTTATAAAGCTCCTAAAATTATTATACATTCTTACTGTTCCCAAATTTTATGAAATCACACGGAGAGATAGGCGCAGTTATAATTGGTGTTGTAAAAAAGAACTGATGTGTTTCAAGCATTCCTTTTTTATGGTTCTCTTCTAAGATAATTTCTTTAATTTGATCTAGAGTGTTTTAGCGTTCAGCATTTTAACATCTTTACAAGTAGTAAAACAGGATATATTATAGTTCATCTTTCCTCAAATTAAAAAGGCCAATGTTTAAGCCTCATCGTCAGTGACGACCTTAATGAAACACCGAACGGCAGAGAGCATTTTACAATGTCGGTCATGGAACCTAGCAACGCAGTAGACCGTTTTGTACCAGAAACTGGGTCATCTCTCTGTACATGCACGCACCTTCCCGTCCTTTCCTTTTCCCTCTAGGTCTCTTTTAGGTTTATATGCTTCTTTCAAAATCCCTGCAATCGGAAACTGCTCAGAAGGGATGGGCTTCCTAACCCACGTGTTTCTCCATGTTTCTTTCTAATAATTCCACAAAATCTTACTTAGAACAATGAATAATGGCAAAAAAGTATTTAAAGGCAGTCAATCTCTTTTCTTTTTTTTTAAACCTATGTTATTTTGGCAGGCCTTTTCATTTGTTATATTATATATATATGTGTGTGTGTGTGTATTTATTATTTTATGATCAGTAGCCATATAAATTTCGGGGATCTGGGTCTGAAGAAGCCACAAGAGTTTAAATTGAAAGTGTAAATTTGAAACTAATAGGAATTAGCCCAAGCCCAAGCCTGTCAAGTCGATTCTGACTCAGTGACCTTATAGGACAAAGTAGGACTGCCCCATATAGTTTCCAAGGAGCGCCTGGTGGATTTGAACCGCTGACCTTTTGGTTAGCAGCCATACCACTTAACCACTGTGCCACCAGGGTTTCCAGTAGCAGTTAGAGGCACTAATATATATATATAAAGTTGCTACCAATTCATTTAAAAGATACTTGGAAAATGTCTACTGAAGACTTCCAAAACTGTGTCAAATACTTCATCTGCGTATAAATTTGCTCCTGTAATTACTAATTTTGAGGGCTAATAACACATGGGATTAAATATGAAATATACCTATTCCTCAATCTAATGTCTGTTTACCCATGGAGTGTAACTTAGAAAGGCTGAAGCCTGCGTTTTTATTCCTCATGGAAATAAAGATCGGGTCAGAAGGTAGATAGACCCTGCAGTCTGTTATAGCTCCTTCTGTCTTTTTTCTCTCTGTAGGGATGGAAGGAGTCCCTCTGATGGTAGAGAATAAATGTGTTTATTTTTGTAATTATCAAGGAGCAAAATTATCTTGGACATCTTAAAATATTATGTGTCTCCCATAAAAGCATAGAACAATGTATGAGACAACACAGAGAAAAAAATGTTTGAAGTGGCAAGTATTAATGGTATGGATAGGTTTTGACTCACCGGAGGGGGAAATCAATGGTTATATATGCATATTTACAGGATTGCATATGATATAGAAAAATAAACTCTTAGAAACCTTTAAAAATGGTGCAATGACCTATAGAATTTACTTACAGTCTAATATAGTTAATGCCATAAAAAAAGTCACACAATTGGACTGATAAAAACATAAACCGAGGATAATTACAGTTCTCTAAATATATATTAATCACTGTTTTTAGTTGCCTGACTC
This sequence comes from Elephas maximus indicus, assembly GCF_024166365.1. Lineage (NCBI taxonomy): Eukaryota > Metazoa > Chordata > Mammalia > Proboscidea > Elephantidae > Elephas > Elephas maximus. Next base: position 73,559,909 of record NC_064841.1, on the reverse strand, counting down.
AAGGGTGATTATTTTATAAGGCAATTATTTAGGGTAATCCACCAAAGTCAGTGAGGTTTCAATGTTTTAAATTATGAATTATATCCTTTACTTTTGTATGTTTGTTGTATTTGAATGCATAAGTTCCCTTAAACATAATTTGAAGCAAAAGAATTATGATGCAATATAAAAGATACAATATCTTATTTGTTTATATTGACACATTCATATGTATATTTTTTTTGCAGTTTAGATGAAAGTTTACAGAAAAAACTGGTTTCTCATTGAGCAGTTAGTACACATATTGTTTCATGACATTGGGTAACAGCCCCACGACATGTCAGCACTCTCCTACTCCACCCTGGGTTCCCCATTACCAGCTTTGCTGTCCCTTCCAGCCTTCTAGTCCTTGCCCCTGGGCTGGTGTGCCCTTTTAGTCTCACTTTGTTTTATGAGTCTGTCTAATCTTTGGCTGAAGGGTGAATGAACCTCGAGAGTGACTTCACTACTGAGCTAAGAGGGTTTCCGAGGCCCATACTTATGGGGTTTCTCTGGTCTCTGTCAGGCCAGTAAGTCTGGTCTTTTTTACGTTTTTCTCCAGCTCTGTCCAGGACCCTCTGTTGTGATCCTTGTCAGAGCACTCAGTGGTGGTAGCCGGGCACCATCTAGCTGTACTGGACTCAGTCTGGTGGAGGCTGTGGTAGATGTGGTCCATTAGTCTTTTGGACTAATCTTTCCCTTATATCTTTAGTTTTCTTCATTCTTCCTTGCTCTTGAAGGGGTGAGACCAGTGGAGTCAAAGGTTTTTTTTTTTTGTGTGTGTGTGTATGTGTGTGTGTAGACTTTTTCATGAGTTTTTACACCAGTGGTCTCATACAACATTTCCCCTTTTGTGATTGACTTATTTCACTCAGCACGATGTCCTCCAGAGTAATACATGTTATGAGAAGCTTCGCAGATTCATCATTGTTCTTTACTGTTGCATAATACTCCACTGTGTATGTACGATAGTTTGTTTATCCAGTCGTCTACTGATGGACATCTAGATTGTTTCCATCTTTTTGCTATTGGGAACAATGCTGCAATGAACATGAGTGTGCATATATCTATTTGTGTGATGACTCATTTCTCTAGGATATGTTCCTAGGAGACACATTCATATTTTATTTTTATTTATTTCTTGTTCCGGGCAACAACTCCTGCATGTAAATGCTTCTTAGGAAACTAATCAAATTTAAGACACTAGGGCATTGTGTATTACACCTATTTTTTAATTTTAAATTCAGTGTCTGAAATTATAATATGCATATACCATTGTATTTTTATCTGATGGATATGTACAGATGTTCATAGTGCCTTCAAATCGAGAACATAGAACAGCATGCCAGTATTCTATGTTGAAAAATAATACATTCAATTCAACAAATACGTGTACAGTGCTTCCACCATGCCAGGTTCACGTGAGGTGCTGAGGGTACAACAGTGAACAAGATGGACGTGGCTGCCTGGTGGTTCTGTACCTAGTGGAGGGCATCCCACTGCAGTGTGCTAAAGAGTGTATATCAGGGTTTTATGAAACGTGGAAGAAAGTGACAATAGGATCTTGTCCAACTTTTTACTCTTGCCTCCCCACTTCTAAGGTAGTGTCTGGAGCATAGTGACTGAAGGGCATGCCAGACAGAAGCAAAAGCATGTGCAAAAGTCCCGACGACAGGGTTGAGGGTCCCTCCCTGAAGCCTAGAGATGCTAGCAGTGGGAGGGACAAGGAAGACATGGCCAGCTGGCTTGTCCAAAGGACTGCCTCCTTTCAGTTGTGATACTGCCAGAGGGGGAAGTTGATGAAAAGACCAGTTTTCTGTTCTAAGCAATTCACTGAGATTAGAATCATGGAAAACTAATTGGGACACTTTAAAAATAATCGGGGGATTGGAAAATTTGAATTTTGCCCATATCTGAATCAGTGATTTCAGGAGGAAAATGTTCATCATAGGGAATATACTAAGTGTTTCTTTTGTTTTTTTGCAAAAAAGCAAGTGTGGTAAAGTAGATTCCATTCCTTAGTATAAACAACTTGCCCATCTGCCTTTACTTAGGTCGGTGGCTCCTGAAGTCTGAGTTTTTGAGTTGAGTTCTGTGGTCCTAGCCAGTACCTACGGTAGTTTCTTTGTATTTAAGAGTAAAGAACATCAAAAGACTAATCCGTTGCTGTCGAGTCGATTCCGACTTACAGCGACCCGATAGTGTAGAGTGGAACTGCCTTATCAGGGTTCCGAGGAGCAGCTGGTGGATTCAAACTATTATCTTTTTGGTTGATAACTGAACTCTTAACCACTGAGCCACCAGGGCTCTATCAAAAGACTAGGGCCTGAATAATAACTCCCAGTCAATTTAGAAAGGCTTAGTGCCATTCTCAGCCTAACAAAAGTAAACCATCTCTAAAGTGAGCTCCAAAAGCAAAGAGAGACCATTACTTGTTAGTAAGCTCTGTTCCATAGTGTCCAGAGATAAGTGGATGGATGGATCCCTAGTTAAAAACCCATTACCATTGAGTCGATTCTGAATAGAAAGCAATTGATTTCCTTCCAAAATGCTTCCACCTACATATTGTCCGCGTGGATCTATTCCCACTCGGAAAACAGAAACATGTTACTGGATCTGTCTAGCTTAACTTTACGTCAGTGCATTCTTCGTTGAGTGGTTATGGTGTGCCCAGGAGGGAAGCAAAGAAAAGATGTTCTACTGCAGGACTCACAGAATGTATGGAGGAGGTAAAGACATATTTAACGTTGGTGGGAAACACACACACAACGAAACAAACATTAGCCATACCTGAAGCAAATCCTCTTTAGTGTAATTTATTTGCACAGCCCATTGTATTCAAGATACCTCTGTCTCAGTTCCCCTGGCTCACTCTCCTGCCCTGCTAGAACCGAGGACCTAATACTTTGAGACACATTCTGAGTTTGAGGGACGGCAATGATGTATTTTAAAAGTTTTTCTCTGACGAAAGTTTGCATTCAGTTGAAACAAAGGACTGAAAGTAATTTTTAACCAGTCTTCCCTGAGTCAATAAGACTTGAAACTTCAAATACTTTCATTCCTTCTTCCTGGCAATTGCCAAGTTCTGTCAAATTCTCTTTGATGTGCCCATTCTTCTATATTCCAGATTGACTTGTTGTTAGGTGCTGTTGAGTCAGCTCTGATTCATGGTGACCTTCTATATAATGGAACAAAACTTTGCCTGGCCCTGCACCATCTGCACAATTGTTGCTATGTTTGAGCCCATTGTTATGCTGTCTGTGCCCATCTATCTTATTGAAGGTTTCTTCTTTTTCCCTGACCTTCTGCTTTAGCTACCGTGATGTCCTTCTCCAGCAATTAGTCCCTCCTTTTTTTTTTTTTTTAATGCAGTGTCCAAAGTAAGCGAGACAGATTCTCGCCATTCTTGCTTCTAAGGAGTGTTCTTGGTCTCCTTCCTCTAAGACTGATTTGTTTGTTCTTCTGGCAGTCCACACTATATTTAGTATTCTTCGCCAACACCGCAACTTGAATGTGGCAGTTCTTCTTTGGTCTTCCTTATTCATCACCCAGCTTTCACATGCATATGAAGTGATTGAAAATACCATGGCTTGGGTCTGGTGCTCCTTAGTCATCGAAGTGACATCTTTGCTTTTCAACACTTTAAAGAGGTCTTTTGCCATATATCTGCCTGAGGCAGTATGTCGTTTGATTTCTTGACTGCTGCTTCCATGGTTGATGATTTTGGATCCAATAAAATGAAACCCTTGACAATTTCAATTTCTTCACTGTTTGTCATGAGACCTTAACCTTAGTTGAGACCTTATTTCTTTAAACAGAATTTAGCTAATGAAATGTACAAAAGACAAATGTACATTCAACCAGTGTATTAATGGGTGTGAGATGAGAAAAGGGGAAGGAAGTAGGTGACAGAGCTTATGCATACTATATTCATGGCCAATTTTAGAGAGCAGACTGAGTAGACTTAGTTCATCCTTGTGAAACATTTTTGAAATTGCTCTCTATCAGTGTTAATTAGGATATGAAATTAAAATTTGTTCACATCCAGCTGAATATTATGTCAGCAATATAGGGCACATATTTAGTTAGCCCCTGACAGGATTTTAATTTTCCACAGTCAGTTTCTAGGAAAACCTTGTAAGAAATGCAATATGCTGATCAGTGTTTTCTGTTGATAGCTGCCAAGGTCCTGCAAAATCCATCTGTCTTGTTATTCGGGCCTTTTACTGGTTTTCCTTGAAATTTCTTTTACATAAAAAGAACAGTGTCTCAGCATTACCTATGACTGTGTAAAATTGCACCCCCTCTTGTAATTGCTCATCTAGTCAAAACCTTTCTTGCAAATATTTTAAAACAAATTGACATCATCCTGGTACTCTAGTTAATCAACTGTTCTGAAATATCTCGGAGATGTCTTCTTGCTCCTTTGTATGCTTGGGTACCTTAGAAAGAAAATTAGCTATAGAGGCAGTGTAGAATATTGTAATGAATTAATTATATTCAATCAACTAGAATTTCTAGATTTCTCTGACAGCAAGTGACACTGTGTTACGGTTCTCAATTCTTCTTAACAAATATCTTAGTATTATGATAAGTAGTGTACCTTTATTTTTTATATAATCCATAGAATTATCTATAGTACCAGCGAAAGCAAATGAGAGCACATGCTATTTAAGGATATTTAAGTAGGTTAATTGACAGATTGTATAGAACCTGTAGCAAAATAAGTGATGCAAACCATTTTCCTTGAAATGTGATCGAGCAAGTGCGGTTAGCATAAGACAGTCTGTCTGTTATAAGCTAATGTTCTTCTGTTCGATAAAAGAAAATTCTAGAACTATCATCAAGGCCTTGCCCCATATATCTATTATTTAAGAAAAAAACACACTACCCTCACTCATTCCAAATGATGCTAAAAGGAATATTTATACATTATTTTATTTGCAATCGGGAAATTATTTTAACTTCAAAAATATTTTAATTATTTTATATTTATTGCTTGAGTGCCAGCCATGATAGAGCTTCAGGCAAAATAATATGAATAATAATAACACAGTAGAAAAATATGAGTGGATTTTCAACAAAATATCAAATTCGAAAGGGAGTTATCTTAAACATTGTTTCATTTGACTTAATTTTCTTGCCCACAAAAGTTAGGCAATGTGCAACTCTAAATTATTCCTAAGGTAAAATTTCAAAATGCAGTCTATTCTTTGTCTTTCTGTTTTTTTTTTTCCCCGTTATAGTTCTATACCTCAGCCAACCAATGAATATTAATATTATGCTCTTTAAATGTGAGGATTGCAAGAGAAATGTTAGACACAGTTCTGTTTCTTAAAACAAATTAAAACCAAACCTGTTGCCATCCAGTCGATTCTGACTCATGGTGACTGAGGTGTGAGGCTAGCGTAATGCTGGCTATGGTGGTTCAGGTTATGTGTCAGCTTGGCTGGGCCACGGTTCTCACTGGTTTTGAAACCGCCAACTAATAGGTTCTTGTCAAGCAAGCTAGCAAATTGAAGTCAGCCAGACACAGGGTTGGAAGAACAGAAAGGTTTATCCACAGTTTGCAAACCGGGAGACAGGCAGGGTCTCGTGACCTAAGGTGGCCAGCTCCCTGAACCAGGGCAGATTTGCTCCTTTTATAGGGAGTGACATACATATGCATGAACAGTGAGGGGAGGATCTTCAGTCTTGTGATGTGTGCACAGTCTGCATAATTTTAGTGAATGGTTTTTGTGCAGGGCTCTAAAAATACTGTGCCCAGCCCTGAAAAAATGGTAATGGCTCGCTACTGGCACCCCAGGAAGGTTATATATTGGGGTAGGTTCAGAGTCAGTGCGCCTGTGCCTTGGTCGCCTAACAGGAGAAGTCAAGAAACCTGGGGATTTGACCAATCATGGTGAACTGCTGTAAAAGTAGTAACAAAAATGTAGCAAGAGTAGACTTTTCTGAAAACAACTACTATGGGATGGCTAATAACCCTTTCATGACTGCCTGCTTCAGTTTGGCAGCTATATAATGATGTAATTTGGCAGTTATGTAATGATGTAGTCATCCTCCATTTTGTGATCTGATGTAGTCATCCTCCATTTTCATGTAATGCTGATTTTCACATAATAACCTGGTCTTTGGAACCCAACCATGCCAATAAGTGGGGAGTGGGTGTGCTGACTTTCTTCACTCTGCAGAATTTTTGCTCCTGCCTCAGAGTTATTCAAAACAGATGTAACTAACTAAAATTCCAGAGATTCTTTCCTTTTGTTTTTCTGTTAAACTCCTTTTGTAAAATAAGAGAAACTAACCACGTTTTGACCTTCAAGTTTGCTATTTTCTTTCATTCACTGACTTACTCATGTATACAGTTTTCAAAATTTCAGCATTGCCTTCTTTGCTCTTTTGCAAAGAATATCTTAATGTGCATCGATTCTACTTTTTAAAGCTCCTAAGAATCAGTTCATATATCCTCACACCCAAAGACTTTTTGTTATAAGCAAAACAAGTACTTTTTGAAAAATGTTTTGTTGTAAAAAAAACCAGAGAGCACATTTGCTGATTCAAAATTTTTCATGTCTACAATTTAATAAAACCAGTTACATTGATCACGTTGTGCAACCATCACCAGTGTCTCTTGCCAAATTTTCTATCTGCATAAAGAAAGAGTTTCTTGTAAAAATAAATGAATCCAAACACCTAGTTTCTACCCATGGTGGTGGTGGTGGTGGTGATAGGATAATTGTGGAAAAATAGATGGATATGAAACTATTGCTAGTTGCTTTATCATTCTTATGTTTAAATATGTGATGGAAATGAATAATAAAAGGAAGAAGAAAACAAGTGTTTATTTATTTATTTTGAGCATATATCCTGTCCTAGGCACTGTGCTAAGCACTTTCCCACACATTTGCTCATTTTGAAGCACCAGTACCAGCTAGGGAACCTCTGCTGAGTACACCCCATAAAAGACGCTGTAAATAGGGCATAATGAAAGGAGGCTGGTGGCTACACCAAAGTAACGCGTTCATGATTTTTCATTGCACGCTTTCATGTCCCACAGAAGGTGTTTAAATCACTATAGTGAATGTTGGAGGCCACAGTTGTTTTTCAGAGTCCCTTAGCCCTGGTGGCACAGTGGTTAAGAGCTCAGCTGCTAACCAGTTCAAATCCACCAACCACTCCTTGAAAACCCTGTGGGGCAGTTCTACTCTACCCTATGGGGTTGCTATGAGTTGGCATGGACTAAATGGCAGTGAGTACAGTGTGAGAGGATTAGGTACTAAGTAGAAGACAGTGCATACAATGGTTAGAAACACAGGTTTTGAAGGTAAAGAAGCCAAGGTAGACTACTAAATCTGTAATTTTCTAGTTACGTGACTGAATGTGTCAGCCTCTCGGGGGCTTGTTTTTTTCTGTAAATTAAGGCTAATTATGCCTGTCTTTTGAATTATAGATTTAAAAGAGAAACCATAAAATTCCCTGGCCTATAATACAAGTAGTCAAAAGACCATAATTGGTATTTTATTATTAATTGACATAAGTTGCACCTTATTCCACGCCATGTTTTGGCAGACTGTTTTTCCTTATTTCCAGAACTTTACAGAATGGATTCAAAGTAGGACTAGACAGAAAGGCTTAGTTTGGAAAATAAATGTTTTTCCTCATATTGGCAAACTCTGTGAAGCAATGTTTAAAAGAAAACTATACATTCCTAACTGAAAGGATTGCCGCTCTGGATAGCCTGTGTTTAATAATTTAAACGGTACTATCACTTGGCTGGAGCCCTAGTGGTGCAGTGATTAAGAGCTCAGCTGCTAACCAACAGGTCGGCAGTTCAAATCCACCAGCCGCTCCTTGGAAACCCTGTGGGGCAGGGACAGTTCTACTCTATCCTATAGGATCGCTATGAGTCAAAATCGACTTGAAAGCAATGGGTTTGGTTTGTTTTTTATTACTTGGCTTATATTATTCATGACTGTATTTCAGAAATTCAAAAGAAAAAGAGAAGAACGCAAATAAAAGAAATGTAGGAAGGAAGGAATGTGTAAAATGATACAAGAAGGAAAGAAGAAACTGGTGAAAATAGTGTTACTATGATAATATAGATATTTGTAACTGTACTTTTAGGGATTTTCACTAATCAATTAGAGACATTGTGTTTTAAATTTTAAAAACAGTAGTATCTCCATTCTCAATGAAAAAATCTAGAGACAAGAATTTAGAACACTCAACTAGTAATATATTTAATATGCATTTTATTAATTGTGCCCTCTGAAAAAAACAATTTTTTCATATAAAAAGCAAATAAACACACAAAGCTAAAACTGACTTTAGTTAGCAGTTGATGGTCTCCACTAATCGTCAGTGAATGGAAAGGTGTTAAAACTGCCCATATTCATAAGAAAGCAGGATATAAGAATCATGGGGAAAAATGTAATGTTTTTACAGATGGCTGTGATAATTGTTATGTGTGTAGCATTACACTGAGATAGAGGGAATATGCTGAATTCATAGAACAGGGCTTTCCACCTTCTGAACTTAGAGTTCAATTCAGGAGAATGGCTTCGTACAGAAAAAAATAAAGATCCTTTCTTCCATCTAACTTTTTAAAAAGCTAGGAATATGTAGCAAGACAGTCTTCAAGTAGAGGGTTGGACTAGTTTGTAAAACAAGACTTCCCATTCTCGGTGTTGACTGTGTTGACCTATGACTTCTGGAAAAGGGTGCCTGGCTTGATAAACTGCACGTGAGTAATGAGCCTTTGAAAGGTTTTGTTTTTTCTCCACATCAGTAGCTTCCTTCTCTGCCCTCTTTCACAAGTCTGTACTGATTTTTTTTTCTGACAACGAGCAAATTATATTGACCTAGATGTTGCCTGACATGGTTTATTTTATCCAGAAACACAGGCATGATTTGTGATTACGCTTTTATTCTGAATAGAAACTACAAACACAGGCCTTCAAAATTACCTTATTTAACTTTGCCTCTTTTCTCTTATGTGAGGAGCCCTGGTGGTACAGTGGGTAAAGTGCTTGGCTGCTAACCAAAAGGTAGGCTGTTCGAAACCACCAGCTGCTCCGTGGGAGGAAGATGTGGCAGTGTGCTTCTGTAATGGTTTACAGCCTTGGAAACCCTATGGGGCAATTCTACCCTGCCCTTGTAGGGTCACTATGAGTTGGAACTGACTTGACGGCAGTGTTTTTTTGTTTTGTTTCCTGATGTGTACTTTTTTGATTTCTATATGCAGATAAACACCTTCAGAAATCACTGCCGTTTCTAATTTTATTTTCTGTTTTTATTGTTACATTCTCATTTATTGAGGTGACTGGGAATAAGTGAATGAATAGATTTTCTTATCTTCAGTGTTACTTGCTTGTTTGGCAAGATTTTTTCCCTTATTGGTTAAGAACTTAAACCAATTATTTGGTGCAACTTAAACATAGCCTTAGGCATGGATATTTTGTACCAACATTCAAGGGCATAACAAAAAATTACTCGGTGCTTCCTATGTGGCAGATATTTGACTTAGAGTACGTTAAATTCTTAGATGACCCTGTAACGGTCATACCATTATTCCTAATGTCCATGAATAGGAAATAGGGATGCTGAGGTTTCTTGTTTTTTTTTTTTTTTACCCAATAATATCTGATTACAAAAATACTTGTGAAAACTAGTTTCACATGTCAGATTTTAGTAGCTTTTTATTTTGAGTGGGTAGGTCAGAAAGAGTTTTAGGAAAAACTGGTCTTACAATAAATTGGCAGTTTTGTGTTATGCATTGTAACACTTGCAATGAAAAACAAAACAAAACAAAACCACCAAAATATATGTTACTCTGAATAGAGAACAAAAGACCTGTTATAATCAGCACCATCAGAGCTTGATGTCTCTATCCAGTTCAGGAGTCTAGCTCTTAAAATAGTAATACTACTAATAATAAAAGGCACAGCAATTATTCAAGAGTGGAGAAGTCAGAAACTCATACGAAAACAATCATTGTTTAAATTGGAAACAGAAAGAGTGACATAACCAGGAGTATAAAACCAAAAAAACCAAACCCGTTGCCATTGAGTTAATTCCAACTCATAGCAACCCTATAGGACAGAGTAGAACTGCCCCATAGAGTTTCCAAGGAGCAGCAGCGGATTCAAACTGCCAACCTTTTGGTTAGTAGCCGATCTCTTAACTATGGTACCAGGACTTCCAAGGATATAGGACAGGGAATAAGATGTGTGGTGCTGTTTGATGGATTTGGGTTAGATATAAACTGCCTATGGAATAATTTACTTAATGAAGGTATATAACTCCTTTTCCTAGATGTATTTTAAAACACGGAATATTTTCTCACTTATTTGGGATAGTCTAGATATTACCTTGGTTAAAATAAAGAGTGAATAGGGTGAGTTATGAAATGATATTGAAGCTCAACTTTTTATTCAGGCAATGTCAAGCAATTTTCAAAGACTGAATTTTTTTCAAAAAGAAACTTTGTAATGATTCATCGTCAATTTATAAAGAAAGTAGGTAAGTTGAAGTGGGTTTATTTGTGTCTGGATAAGAGAATTTATAATATGCTTTGTAGGTGGGAGAGACTTTATAACCTAAAATCCCAGTAGAAATGGATTCAGAATAACTCAGCCTGACTGAAATTTGTGACTTGGTGACAGCAGAAACTTTGAAACTGAGACTGCCTGCTTCTTAATGGAAGCAGAATTAGGGAATAATTGCACTTTGCTTGGCGTTGACTAATGCAGTTTGGGAAAATTATGTAAATGTGTTAAGTAAGTGTTCAGGATAGCATTTTGTATTATATTTGGTGGAATCTTTGTGTTTGATAAATCCATTGAGATGGTATTGACTAACTGTAAATTTATTCTCTACCTCATACCCCTTGCCATCAAGTCGATTCTGACTCACAGTAACCCTATAGGACAGAGTAGAACTGCCCCATAAGGTTTCCAAGGAGCACCTGGTGGATTTGAACTGCTGACATTTTGGTTAGCAGCCGTAGCTCTTAGCCATTAGTACATGGTTATTTACTGAGCAGTTGCAGACTATTCATACTGAGTACACAGTTGATTTCTATACACACTTGCATCTAAGCTTCTAAAATAAAATTAGTCTTTTAATATTCACCCGCAATTCTTTCAATTTGCTCCCTATTTAAAAGGTAATTTGGGCACACTCCACATATTAGTCCATTTTTTCCTGTTAACATTTTTTTTGTCCTGTGCCATGTTTAGTACTTTTAATTTTCCTTTAGCTAATTGGTGTGCATAAGTGTATATAAGAGACTTTGAATAGTGCCTGGAATAAATACTCAATGAATGTTGGTTGTTGCTATCCTTATAAATGTGTTTTACAAATATTCTTAAATATTATGTCAGAACCACCCTTATATCCTAAGTTGGCCTATGATTTATGAGTCTTTTGGATTTTGCTTTTTAATACAGCAATGATTTATTGAGACATCACCATAAATATGTAATACTACACATTTCTAAATAGGTCCAAAGTACAGATATGTGACCAGCTCCCAGACAATACACATGGACAGTTTTAATTTTATTTTCTTAAACAAAAGTTCGGTTTCTTTTTATCTTGCTTTTTCTACACATGGCATTCAATAAAATGATTGACAGATTGATCGGCCAAATATTACAAATTACCAGGAATTTAAGTAATTACAACCGTCTACGTCTGGCAGCATAATGTGGGAGAGAAAGTGTGAGTATTTCTACCAAAGAGACCTGGGAAGAAATCTAACTCTGCCACTTTAGATGTGTGATCCTGGGAAATAACCCCTTCTGTGTCTTGGTTTTATTATCTGCAAAATGAAAATAAACTGATTCTATTTAAGGATAACATTGAGGCTTAAAAAATAAAAAGGCCTAGCACATAGTAAGTGCTCATTACATTTTAGTCCTTCATCATTATTCTTGTTTCTCATTCTGGCCTAGATACTTCTCAAAATAGATTGACAGGGAAATCATGAATTAAAGATCAAATAAGCAATTTCAAAACAATAAGCTCTCTGTATATAAAACCTTTACCCTGTAGTGTGGACCTTTACAAAATTATAAGTCTCACAAAAGCTAATTTCACTAAATTCAAGACAAGCCATTAAGATATTTAATTTTAATATCACCATCTCTATTGTCCTGTATTTTCTGTATATTTCTATATCAGTTATACTTACATATACATATATATACACAGAATATGTATACAATATGTAATAATATATACACATACACATATGTACGTTATATATGTGTGTGTGTACAGATACACATATACAGTATATACAATGTTATATATGTACATACATTATATATATTTGTATATGTGTATATATATTGTTATACTGTATATGTGTGTTTGTATACTATTTTTTATATACTATTTCTCCCTGTTATATTACTGTGTTTCCTTATTCTTATTTCAACCCTTGGTCCAGTTCAGATACTGTTGTGTTCCATCCCACTGACAACCCAAGGGAGCAATCAGTCAGTCCATGAACTCCCTCAGTCACCCCCTGCCAGTTTTCTCACTGCAGTCAAAATGCCATTTGTGGCAGACACCCAGGTCTCTCTCCAATCTAATTAAGGTTCCATTAACTTAACTAGGCTAGACATATTTGCTTTCGGTTAAAATCAATCTCCAGTTCTGAATTTCCATAATTATCACGTATTTCTAAACTTTTCTTCACAAACTCTTTTCAGTTCCTCCTCTCCTTCTCCTCCAGCAACCTGACAAAATGCCCGCATTAGGTAACAAAAAGATAAAATAAAATAAATAATGCGTGTAATTAAAGTACATTCATTGATTAGCCAAGGTGTTGCAGTCACTGTAGGAAACGCTTAAGTCAGCAGGATAAACTGCTACTTTCTGAAGCTCACTTTGTTATAGGCGATATTGCCAAGTCAAACAAAGCTGTGTAATAACTCTTAGCATTTGGAGGTGTACTCCAAATGGAATCGCCTGTGAGGAGCAGTTAATACAGACCGGGGCAACCAGGGCAGCATCACTGGAGGAAAGGACTAAGCTGAGTCTGGAAATTCAAGCAGAGATTAGCCATATGGAGAAAGAGGAGAAGGAAGAGGCTATTTCAGGAAAGAAGGTAGTGATTATACAACAGATGGAGAAGTGCATTTATTCAACAAGTTTGACCCTATAAGGGTTACCAGTGTAGAAAGAAGAGGGAGAGGTGAATGAGGTCAGAGAAAGCATCCAGGGGCCTAGATCCGTGAATGGCCCATGCAAAAGGATTTTTATGGAAGAAATCATGATCGGTTGCCATGTGAAAAAGAGCATTTGGGGCCATATGTGAAGAATGGATTGGAAAGGCAAAATTGGAAGCCAAGGAAACAGTTAGGAGGCTGTTGCAGTGATCTAGTTGAAAAACGATGAGTATCAGCTAAGACAGTGATGGGCAGATGGAGGAAAACAGATAAACGAGGAGGTCAATTTGTTAGGATTCAAGTGTGGAGGCTGGAGAAGACTTAAACACAAAGTTTGGCACCCAAATGACAAATATGGCGCCCCAAATTCAGATTTACCCAAGTGTTTAAATAGTGGTTGCACTGAGCAAGCTAAACAACAGTGGAGGAGAAACCGACCCAGGCACACCTAAGTCTGGAGATAAGGAAATAAATATGAGTTAAAGTTTTATGAATCATAGTAATGAGTGAAAAATCTCAGGGTTTGAAAAAAAAATGAATTATATCACCTAGAAAAATTTGATTAGCACATATACTAATAACTTAAGCACATACAATATAGAGTTCAGGAAAGAGTGATAATTGTTTAACCTATGAGCTATATAGATAGCCCTGGTGGCACAGTGGTTCAGAGCTCGGCTGTTAACCAAAAGGTTGGCAGTTCCACCGGCCGCTCCTTGGAAACCCTATGGGGCAGTTCTACTCTGTCCTATAGGGTCACTGTGAGTTGGAATAGACTCAAAGGCAAGTTTTTTTTTTTTTTTTAAGTAATTTTTATTGTGCTTTAAGTGAAAGTTTACAAATGAAGTCAGTCTCTCACACAAAAACTTATATACACCTTGCTTCATGCTCCCAGTTACTCTCAACCTAATGAGACAGCCCGCTCTCTCCCTCCACTCTCTCTTTTCGTGTCTATTTCGCCAGCTTCTAACCCCCTCTACCCTCTCATCTCCCCTCCAGGCAGGAGATGCCAACATAGTCTCAAGTGTCCACCTGATTCAAGAAGCTCACTCCTCACCAGCGTCCCTCTGCAACCCATTATCCAGTCCAATCCATGTCTGAAGAATTGGCTTCGGGAGTGGTTCATGTCCTGGGCCAACAGAGGGTCTGGGGGCCATGATCACCAGGATCCTTCTAGTCTCAGTCATACCATTAAGTCTGGTCTTTTTATGAGAATTTGGGGTCTGCTCCCTCAGGGGTTCTCAGTTGTGTTCCCTGTCAGAGCAGTCATCGGTTATAGCTGGGCACCATCTAGTTCTTCTGTTCTCAGGATGAGAACATTTTTTTTTCTTTTTTTTGGTATGAGCAATATAACAGTTTGCAAGAGCGTTCAACTAGTTGTCATATTTTCTTCCCTAAATGGTAACTTTGGAAATTCTTTATTTTGCTTACAAACTGACTAGAATAAATGATGTACTTTTAGTGATATAGGAATGTGCCAGAGTCAGGGGCCCTGAGCCCCATCCCTTTAACCTCATACAAGCTGTGGCAATATCTATTTAATTGCTTCAGTACCAGACACTGAATGATAGATTTGTTATCATTGGCTATAAAATTAAAGAAATACAAAATTTGAGTAAAAAGGAGAAGGAGGGGCATAATCAGGACTCAAGCTGTGTGAATTTCCAATATCTTTGAGTCTCTAAGTTTGTATCTGTGAATAAGCCACTTACATGGCCATTCTCACCATGTAATTGTGATGGTAATATTTTCTGCCATCTACAGGTATTATTAGAAAAATATAAGGTTAGAATTTCAAATTGTTGGGAATAATTGGTATATGGATTTCTTTTCGGCATGCAAATATTTTTTGTTATGGCTATATAATAAAACCTGTTACCACTGAGTCGATTTTGACTCATAGGAACCCTATAGGACAGAGTAGAACTACCCCATAGAGTTTCCAAGGAGCGCCTGGTGGATTCCAGCTGCCAAACTTTTTGTTAGCGGCAATAGCTCTTAACCAGTACACCACCAGGGTTTCTGGCTAAGAGAACTGGTTAAAATAATTGGTTAAAAGCGTGACTGCTAACCAAAAGATTGGCAGTTCAAATCCACCAGCTGCTCCTTGGAAACCCTATGGGTCCGTCCTACTCTGTCCGGTAGAGTCGCTATGAGTTGGAATCGACTCCATAGCAATGGGCTTTTAAATCCTAAGTAGTTAAGGAAAGCATATAGGGTTTCCAAGGAGCGGCTGGTGGATTCGAACTGCCAACCTTGTGATTAAAAGCCAAGCTCTTAACTACCGTGCCACCAGGAGTCCAGATAATTAATAGTGATGGCAATTCAATGTAATAATACTGTTAGATGTGCAGAATAGTTTAAGGTCCTGTAGATTTCCAGTGTAGGTCAGCAGTAAGCACAGAATAGGAGACGATGAATGGTCTGAAATCACTCTATTAAGTAGGCGCATTAACCTAGTTGGACTGCAGTGGTCTCGCCTCTGAAACGAGTATGCTGATATACCAGGCTTGTGGTTGCATTTCTGGAGGATTCTCTCTCCACCATTCCATCTTCTGCTCTCAGCCCTGGGCAGTGGACCAATACACATAGCCTGGCTTTTCCTTGCCCACTGGTTTCCTTCCATACCATTGACACCAACTAATCAATGGACAAATGTGTGCCTCTGACTAGTAGTGGGAATTGCTAATAAGTCTTAAGTGATCACATCAAACATTTTTCATATATACAGAATTGAAATACGTAATATTAGAGATGGAGGGACAGATGTGAATAGACTCAGGTAGTACCCAGAGTTAGAAAAGGCACAGAATTTATAAGCAGGGGTGGGCGGGGGCTGAATTAAAGTTGAGTACAGATAAAAAATGTAGATGAAATTAAAAAAAAAATCTACAGATTATTCTGTTGTTTTCTTCAACTGGGTGTTGATTTTTAATCTCTTAAAACTTGTGTAGTAAAGCCTCTGCTAAAGGTAGTTTGAACTCTCGTTTAGTGCTCTGTTGCATCTTGGAATTATTAATGTGGGAAAGATTCATTGAGTTAAAAAAAGTGTTCTTTTTTGCAGAGACATCTTTAGTTTCAAAAATATACGAATGAAGTTAAGTCTTTCACATAATAAAATTATCATAGACAATACTTATTATTTTCTGGCCTTTGCACAAGAAGAAATCTGCAGGATTATTGCGGTAAAAATGAGCCACAGATTCATAATAAATTTAAAAAATATTTGACACTTCTGCTTTCTAGTTTACGCAACTGGTAAACTTAGCAGATATTAATTTAATAAATGAGCACCTAAAATGTGATAGGCAACATGCTACATAGCAGGAATATAAAAATGAAGAAAAACTGGTCTCCATCCCAAGAGCTCACATTTTGAGAGTGAAAGCATTGCCAAGGGGTTTTAATGTCAATTTGGGGCCTATATAAAATGGTTACTTAGTGATAACCATCATTGTAAAGCACTTCATAGAAATTAAAACTCTTTCCAAATACTTTAGCTCATTTGATAGTTGCTTTCAACACTTCTGAGAAATAACTGTCATTTTTATCACTCCCACCTTCCACATCAGGAAAACTAAGTCATATTCTCCTTGAAAACCAAAAACCAAACCAGACCTATTGCCGGCGAGTCAATTCCGACTCATAGCAACCCTATAGGATGGAGTAGAGCTGCCCCATAGGGTTTCCAGGGAGCAGCTGGTGGATTTGAACTGCCGACCTTTTGGTTAGCATCTGAACTCTCAATCACTGCGCCACCAGGGCTCTGTTTTCTATGAAGGTAGGGAAAAATTGTGCTAATGTTAGTGTTGCATATAAGTAAAAACTTTGAATAAGAGGAAAGACCTGAAAATAGCTTAAATGTAAGTAGCAAGGGAAGCTTGAGATTGACTAACTGCCAGAAATTTTTACATTTAAGAATAGAAAATTGTATAGAGAACTGCCAAGGATGAAAGGTGGTGCCAACAGCGGCTGCAACAATTATGAAGCACATTCTGGGTGGAAAAAATTGTATATTTTGGACAAAGGGAATTAAATAATAGCACAATTATGTGAAAATAAAAAATAATTTTGTATTAATTTTTTAAATTACAGATTAGTTTTTCAAATAGCTTAGGACCGTAAATGAGACTTTACATTTTACAGCAGAAGTGAGTAAGTTAAAGGCCCAGATGATGTGGAGAAAAGAATACTGAGCTCCAATAAATAAAAGAAATTTCCCTACAGTTTTTGGAGAAGAAGGTGGTAAGGGGGGTAAGATAGTTAATTCAAAAGGCAGCTTTAATGCATTAGTACAATAATTCAAGTGCAGAGAAAGCTCAGCTTAATGTGTAAACATGTATCACACGTAGCCTAAAAAGCAGAATACTACATAACCAGCCTTTGGAATGCGGAGATGAATGTACTGTAGCCATCTACGAATGATTTGGCTAAGGGAAAAATGAGAAGGGAAGAACATTTCAAGTGAAGGAATAGGAGGTGATTGTATATTTTGGTTATATTTGCTCAATAAAGGCAGAAAGGCACTTAGAAAAATACCAAGGTTTGAGAGCCATGGGATCTGATTTGGAAGTAGTACCATCACATGGGTGAATCAGAGACTATAAAGTATCACAGCTGTAAGCGTGTATTCTTTCAAGGAAACTTGGAAAGAAAGTTTACATAAGGCGGACTTTTCTGCTTCTGAGCAAAAAGTACCCAAAGCACTGCTTAGTTTGATTTCTGGACTGCTGCTTCCATGGGTGTTCCTTGTGGATCCAAATAAAATGAAGTTATTGACAACTTCAATCTCTTCTCCATTTATCATGATTTTGCTTACGGGTCTATTTGTGAGGATTTTTGTTTTCTCTATGTTGAGGTATAATCCAAACTGAAGGCTGTGGTCTTTGATCTTCATCAGTAAGTGCCTCAAGTCCTCTTCACTTTCAGCAAGCAAGGTTGTGTCATCTGCATATCAAAGGTGTTATTGAATTTTCCCCCAATCCTGATGCCACATTCTTCTTCATATAGTCCAGCTTCTTGGCTTATTTGCGTAGCATACAGATTAAATAAGTATGGTGAGAGGATACAACACTGACACACACCTTTCCTGACTTTAAACCACGCAGAATTTCCTTTTCTTTTCAAACGACTGCCCCTTGGTCTATGTGTAGGTTCTGCATGAGCACAATTAAGTGTTTTGGAATTCCCATTTTTTGCAGTGTTGTCCGTAATTTCTTATGATCCACACAGTCAAATGCGTTTGCACAGTCCATAAAACACAGGTAAACATCCTTCTTGTATTCTCTGCTTTCAGCCAGGATCTATCTGACATCAGCAGTGATATCCCTTATTCCATATCCCCTTCTGAATCCAGCTTGAATTTCTGGCAGTTCCCTGTCAATGTACTGTTGTAACCTTTTTTGAATGATCTTCAGTAAAATTTTACTTGCATGTGGTATTAAAGATATTGTTTGATGATTTCTGCATTTGTTGGATTACCTTTCTTTGAAGGGGGATGAATATAGATCTCTTCCGGTCAGCTGGCCAGGTAGATACTGTCCAAGTTTCTTGGCAGAGATGAAAGAGTGCTTCCAATGTTGCATCTGTTTGTCGAAACATCTCAGCTGGTATTTTGTCAATTCCTGGAGACTTGTTTTTCACCAATACCTTCAGTGCATCTTGGACTTCTTCCTTCAGGACCATCAGTTCTTAATCATATGCTACTTCCTGAAATGGCTGAACATTGCCCAGTTCTTTTTGGTACAGTGACTCTTTGTACTCCTTCCATCTTCTTTTGATGCCTCCTGCATTTTTCTGTATTTTTCCCATAGAATCCTTCAATATTGCAACTTGAGGCTTGAATTTTTTCTTCAGTTCTTTCAGCTTCAGAAATGCTGAGTACGTTCTTCCCTTTTTTTTTTTTAACTCCAGGTCTTTGCACATTTTATTATAATACTTTACTTTGTCTTCTCTAGCCACTCTGTGAAATCTTCTCTTCTGCTGTTTTACGTCATCAATTCTTCCATTCACTCTAACTACATTCAAGAGCAAGTTTCAGTCTCTTATGACATCCATTTTGGTCTTTTCTTTCTTTGCTCTCTTTTCAGTGACCTTTTGCCTCCTTCATGTATGATGTCCTTCCAAAACTCTTCCGATCTTCAGTCATTGGTGTTCAATGCATCAAATCTATCCTTGAGACGGTCTCTAAATTCAGGTGGAATATACCCAAGGTCATGCTTTGGCCCATTCCTTCAGCTTCAACTTGAACTTGCATAGGAGCAATTGATGGTCTGTTGTGCATTCGTCCCCTTACGTTGTTGTGACTGATGATATTGAGCTTATCCATTGTCTCTTTCCGCTGATGTAGTCAAGTTGATTTCTGTGTATTACACCTGGCGAGGTCCACATGTATTGAAACCCTTTATGTTGCTGAAAAAAGGTGTTTCCAAAGAATAGGTTGTTGGTCTTGCAAAATTCTATTATGTAATCTCCGGTGACGTTTCTATCACCAAGGCCACGTTTTCCAACTACTGATCCTTCAGCTTTGTTTCCAACATTCTCATTTCAATGACTAGTAATTATCAGTGCATCTTGTTTGCATGTTTGATCAATTTCAGATTGCAGAAGTTGGTAAATATCTTCATCTTTGGCCTTAGTGGTTGGAGTGTAAATTTGAGTAATAAGTGTTAGCTAGACTTCTTTGTAGATAAATGGATGTTATCACTGACAACCTTGTGCTTCAGGATTGATCTTGAAATGTTCTTTTTAAAAATGAATGCTACACCATCCCCTTCAATTCGTCATTCCAGGCATAGTAGATCATAAGATTATCTGATTCAAAATGGCCAATACCAGTCCATTTCACCTCACTAATGCCTAAGATACCGATCTTCAAGGGTTCAATTTCATTTTTGACATCTTCCGATTTTCCTTGATTCATATTTTGTACATTACATATTCTGATTATTAATGAATGTTTGTAGTTGTTTCTTCTCATTTTGAGTCATACCTCATCAGCAAATGAAGGTCACAAAAGATTTCCCCCATCCACGTCATTACAGTCAACTTTATTTGAGGAGGCAGCTCTTCCCCAGTTGTATGTTGAGTGCCTTCCAACCTGAGGGGCTCATTTTCTGGAATTATATCGGAAAGCTCTGCTGCTATTCATAAGGTTTCACTGGCCAATTTTTTAGAAGTTGGCCCCCAGGTCCGTCTTCCTAGTCTTCTTAGTCCAGAAGCTCCACTGAATCTTCTCCACCCTGAGTGACCCTACTGGTATTTGAAATACCAGTGGCATAACTTCCAGCATCACAGTAACACACAAGAAACCACAGTACTGCAGCTGACAGACAAGTGGTGGATGTTATTTATTATATTAGTATTACTATCAACTCTATGTGCCAGAAACTGTTTATGTACCATTTCTTATTTAATCCTCACTAAAACCCTATGAGATGAGTTCAGTTATTAGCTCCAATTTACAGATGAGAAAACTGAGAAACAAAGAGGATAAGAAACTTATCCAGGGTCATTCAGCTGGGAAGTGACAGAGCCAGGATTTGAATCCAGCCTGTCTGACTCCAGTGCCAAAACTCCTCATCATTGCCGTTCTTTTCTTCCTGCCCTGCTAAGTGCTAAGGATAGTAATGATTAAAAACAACAACTTTCTCCCAGATTCTTGTCAATCTTTCTTTATTTTTCATTCTCTCGACTGCTTTCAGAAGCTACATGTTGAGAGAATATGACCCTTCCTTCTTTCCTCTAGCTGCTGAGGCCAGCAAGCTGTACATTTGACATATGAGAAAAGCAAGGTGAATTTCCAATTTAGAACTATTTTACTATGTGACTGTCACTAAGATATTACTATTGAGCCGTTATAGGCCAGGTGGGCATAAGAACCAACCTGTTGTGGTGGCCTAGCTCGGTCATTTCCTAACTAGAGAAACTCAGAGGCATTACTTAGCCTCCTCAACCCTAAGTTCCATTATTCTTTGAAATGGTGAAAATAATACTTTGCTATATTACTGTAGAGAGAAATGAAATATCATATGAAAGCATCTAAAATGTGTCTCTTGCTCAGCTGGGATTCACAGTCTAATGGGGCACGTAGGAATTTATACCAATAACTCAGGATAATGTGGCATCTAAGGTATATTGTACTGAACACACACATAATAGGGAGCCCTGGTGGCGCAGTGGCTAAGAGCTCGCTGCTAACCAAAAGGTCGGCAGTTGAAATCCACCATCCCTCCCTTAGAAACCTTATGGGGCTGTTCTACTGTGTCCTATAGGGTTGCTATGAGTTGGAATCAACTTGAGGGCATAGGTTTTTTTTTTTTTTTGATACTCGTTATATAGAGATATCAGGGAAGAAAGAGACCTCCTGATGCTGAAAAGGAGAAAGATCTGCGAGAGTTGTAATTCTGTGCTGGTCCTTGAAAAAAGTTTTCAGTGCCTTCAGAGTATGGCTAATTTATAGCTATTGGTTCCTATAAATCCCATGAGGGCAAATACAGTGGTTATTTCCCAACTTTCCATTCTCACTTCCTAGAACCAAAGCCTTACATACAATAGGAATTCAATAAATGTTTATTGGATGAACTATTAAACAACGGTGACTATAATAACCAAACTGATACTGTGTGTTAGATAAGTATTTTTAACTCAGTTTCGCTGATAAAAAATCAGCGTCAGAGCAGTTGTAACATGGCCAAAATACTTCATCTAGTCAGGAGCAGAGACAGGAACATAAGATTTCTGACTGTAAAATCAATTTTTGTTCTCCTAATATAGAAAGAAATGCCAGAATAAAATCAATTGTTCAGAATTGTTTCTGGAACCAAGTGGGGATTACATATGGACTTACCACTTTATTTTCCTAGATGATTTAAAATCTCATAGAATTTGTTGAGAGTCTTTTTGATGGAGACTGCCACTAATACTCAAAAACCCTTTAGAAGTAAGTATGGCTTGATACACAGAATTGGAGCTCGGTAACACAGGTATGTCCATAAATACAAATACACACACTTAAATTGGCCCAGAAATTCTGCTACTACATGAGCCTCCTCAAGTACATCAGAAATGTCAAGAGAAATGACAGAAGCATGGGACTGCTATCCTCATCTACATGAAGGAGTGAATAGTCTACAGTAGTTTCTAGAGCGTAGTAGACACTCAACTAATGTTGATAAATATAATCGTAACAGGCTGACTAAAGTAATTTATTAATTTAATAATGAACTCTTTGAAATTGATTCCATGAGCAAAAAAAATCTTCATCATCCTTAGAAAAAGAGGATGACTTTTACAACCCAGTAAATCTTAAACAATGCAAAGTAGTGATCCTCACTGTTATTTTTAAATAATAAGGAATGAAACTTAAAATGCAAACATGTTTTTATTAGAGATGAGTGAGTTTTCTTGGAGGATAATTTTTTATTTAAAAAAATATATTGAGAAGTGGAGGAGTATCATTAGGATAAGAACAAGAAATCAATTTCTTGAGATTATTTTATAATCTTGGCTTGTTCACCCCATCTCAGAGAAGTCACAAGATTATTCCATTAATGCGACCAAGGTACAGCCATATAGTAGCTTTAAACAAAGACATTTGTCTTTATCCAGCATTATTTTTTAGCGAGCTTATTGTATGAGTATGATTTATAACCCAAAAGTATGACTTATCATGTGTATCAAGATAGTTTCAAATTCTCTAGTGCTGTCTTTGTTTCAGTTCATGTTTCTGATGAGAAAATTGAAAAGGATCCATCATTTACTGACCAAAACTGGTATAATATGTCAAAATCTATGGATAAAAAATATATCACAAATCGACTTCTGCAAACACAGGGCCAACATACTGTTTACCTTTATTGAGTTACCTTAATTAAGTAGTTTCGTATTATCCTGTAATGAGATTAAGCTCCTTAAGATAAAAAGGTAAGAACTATGAATTGCTCATCCTATATGTCTTGTACCTATCAAGGTACATTCCAGATACTCATTTATGTTCATTCCATTAAAAAAAAAAAAAAAATAGTAACGCTCTATCCTGACATTTAGCATTTCATATAATTTGAACATTTTTAACTGGGAACAAGTCACATATGGTAGAAATTTTGTATAGAATTTTTAAATCTAATATTTTTCCAGGTGGGCTCCATAGATCACTGCTTTCAGAGATTTGTAAAGGAACTGTAAAGGACCCCAGGTTTCTCAGAGCTTTGAATAGTCTGATGTGCAAAGCCAGGACCCAATAAAGAATATAGTTCACTGTGTTTCCCACACTTTTTTTCACTTTAGGAAATGCTGCTGTAAACTTCAGAGTAGTTAATTCATCATTTTTTTTTTTTTTTTGACACCATTTTAGAAGTAAGAATGGTGAGACATTGTCTCACATACTTTGGACATGTTACCAGGAGGGACCAGTCCCTGGAGAAGGACATCATGCTTGGTAGAGTAGAGGGTCTTGAAAAAGAGTAAGACCCTCAATGAGATGGATTGACACAGTGGCTGCAGCACTGGGCTCAAGCATAACAATGATTGTGAGGATGGCGCAGGACCAGGCATCGTTTAATTGTTTATTTTGCATAGGGTAGCTGAGTTGGAACTGACTTGAAAGCACCAAATGAAAACAGTATTTTAGGTAACTTCTCAAGGACCTCACTGAGTTTACGTTTTCAGTTGAATCTGTCCCAGGAAATGGAGAAATACTGTGTTGTTTGTGCCAAGATGGGATTTGCCCGCATCAAGTATAGAAATTCTGTAGAGTACACAGGATCAAACGATCCACCTATCTCAGTGTTTTGTACTCTCTTCCTTTGCTTCTCACCCATAGGATGGTTGTTTTCTTTAATGGCCTCCAGTTCACTCGACAACTGTCAAGTGTATTATTTATGTTCATGATTTTGTGACCTTTATGATCTATTTATATTTCCAATTGCAAAACATTCATAAAAGTAAAATTCCAAGTATTTATCTTATACTAACAATCTTATACTAAAATATAACCTGGGATCAATCTAGAATTTTAGGATTTGGAGGCAACCAGAAAGTAAAATTAGAAGTTTGTGTTGATTTTATATTTTAAATTATATTTTTGAATGTTAATCACTAATAAACGCAAATATGGACTACAAAATAAAATACTAAATATATAATAAATACATTTCCAAATGGAAATTATTTTCTGACCTTTGGAAAAGCATGTATTAAGTGATTTTATTTAAGGTACTAAAGCCAAGCTCCTTTATTCCTGGGAACTGCGAAGATAAGTGACTCACAAGGACCTCTAAAGGTCAAAGAAAATTTAGGCCAAACCAACAATGCAACAAAAGAATTGCCAGGAGCAAAGAAGACATGGTGAAAAAGGAAGTCAGCGAGTTCTTTAAAAAGGGGGCAGAAAAATGAAAGTTTAGGTCATTAAAAATTTAATTGAATAGTCAAAGTCAGAGAGAACAAAGACATTAAATGAACTTTTACAATGGCCCCATTGAGATTTCACCCTGGCCATTAATATGTCTTCCTAATTATACAAGGCAGAGCCCAGAAGGGCTGTTGGTAAACCCAGCACTTTTGAGAAACATAATTGGATAATGGCTTGAAAGTGATTAGAAGGATCATTGGATAAGAGAGTCCATATTATTTACTTGTAAAACTATAGTGCTTGAAGCATATTTCAGACCTGAAAGCCCAGTTAGATACTTAGGGAAAATATCTTTCCTTAAGATGTAGAGTTCTTCTTAAGTGTCAAACCAGACTTACTATTCTATATGCGTATTAATAATTTACTGTGCATAAATGCTATTAAATAACACTCTAACATTTAAAAGTTTTAGGTACACAAAGCAAAAGCCATATTGCGTATTAAGATGGCGGTCTACCCCTCATTTTACACTCACAATGCAAGCCTAGATTATGAGAACTCAACAAATCCCCCTGAACTTTTGATAGCTCCAAACAATAGAAGTAATCAAAAGAACATTTGTGTAACTCTGGCTGTTGTTGACGATTACTGTAATTATACAAAACTAAAATGAATTTTGAAACTGAAGATATTCAGAGGCTCTTCTGTGTGGCACAGTTTGCGCTCGACTGTTAACCTACCCTGTCAATCTGCTTCTGTGAAGATTCAAAACCAAAAAAAAAAAAAAAAAAAGCCATTGCCCTTGATCCGATTCCAACACTGTATGTCAGAGTAGAACTGCCCCGTAGGGTCTCAAGGCTGTAAGTCCCTATGGGAGCAGACTGCCACATCTTTCTGCCGAGCAGCTGGTGGGTTTGAACTGCTGACCTTTCGGTTAGCAGCTGAGCACTTAACTGTTGTGCCACGAGGGCTCCCCTCTGTAAAGATTACAGCCAAGAAAACCCTATGGAGGAGTTGTACTCTGTCACACACGAGGTTGCCATGAGTCGAAATCAACTCAAAGGCAACAAACAGGTTTGGGTTTTGGTTTTTCATTGATCGAATTATCCAAGTAAAGACCGTAACCCCACTACAGTGTAGGCTAAACAGCAGGATTTTCCTCTATGTCTGCATCCATGTACAACCATTGACTCATTGGGGGACTGACTGGTTTCATTAAGGTTAATATAACCGTTACTAAGGTTAAGCACTATGTTTCTTTCTAAACTCTAAAGACCTTAGTCTATCTCCCAATCAGCTACAGTTGTGTATTGATTTTATTGGTGGTATTAATTTTAAGAATATATGCCCTCACTTCCATTTTTTTTTTTCTATTTGTTT
Source organism: Elephas maximus indicus (assembly GCF_024166365.1). NCBI lineage: Eukaryota > Metazoa > Chordata > Mammalia > Proboscidea > Elephantidae > Elephas > Elephas maximus. The sequence goes on along the minus strand of NC_064841.1, from coordinate 73,533,980 downwards.
ATCAGATATTAAAGATACAGAGAAACTTACTCAGAGAGAGATTAAAATTGTCTATCTCTGTTTTCAGTAAGAGCTTTCTGGAGATCTCAATTAGTAGAAAAAAAAGTCAATATTTTTGTTCACCGACTAAAAATTTTGAAACTATTATATAATATTAATTTATTGTGCCACTTCATGTCAGTGTTTCCATAAATTTTCCTTAGTCCTTAAAATGAGTCCCAATCATAAGTGTTGTTATTGTTAGGTACCATAGAATCGGTTCCTACTCTTAGCTACCCTACGCACAACAGAACAAAACACTGCCCGGTCCTTCACCATCTTCACAATTGTTGCTGTTTGAGCCCATTGTTGCAGCCACTGTGTTAATTCATCTTGTTGATGGTCTTCCTCTTTTTTGCTGACCCTCCGCTTTATCAAGCATGATGTCCTTCTCCAGAGACCGGTCCCTCCTGATAACGTGCCCAAAGTACATGAGACGAAGTCTTGCCATCCTTGTGTCTGAGGAGCATTCTGTCTGTGTTTGTTCTTCTAGCAGTCCATAGTATATTCAGTGTTCTTTGCCAACCCCATAATTCAAAGGAGTCAATTCTTCAGTCTTCCTTATTCATTGTCCGTCTTTTACAGGCATATTAGGCAATTGAAAATACCATGGCTTGGTTCAGATGTACCTTAGTCTTCAAAGTGACATCTTTGCTTTTTAACATTTTAAAGAGGTCTTTTGCAGCAGATTTGCCTTATGCTATATGTTATATGTTATTTGATTTCTTGACTGCTGCTTCCATGGGTGTTGATTGTGGATCCAAATAAAATGAAATCCTCGACAACTTCAATATTTTCTGTGTTTATCGTGATGTTGCTTATTGGCCCATTTGTGAGAATTTTCATTTTCTTTATGCTGAGGTATAATCCATACTTAAGGCTGTAGTCTTTGATCTTTACCAGTAAGTGCTTCAAGTCCTCTTCATTTTCAGCAACCAAGGTTGTGTTGTCTGCCTGTCGCAGGTTGTTAATGAGTCTTCTTCCAATCCTGATGCCATGCTCTTTGTATTGTCTAGTTTCTCAGATTATTTGCTCAGCATGCAGATTGAATAAGTATGATTAAAGGATACAACCCTGATGCATACCTTTGCTGATTAAACCATAAGTATGCCCTTGTTCTGTCTGATCTATGTACAGGTTCCTCATGAGCACAATGAAGGGTTCTGGGATTGCCATTCTTTGCAGTGTTATCCATAATTTGTTATGATCCACATGCTTGAATGCCTTTGCATAGCCAAATACTGTCTAAAGCATTGTACGTGTATTGTCTAACTTTATTCTGAAAATAATCCTAGGGGTTTTGTATCACTGACTCCATTGTTAGATAAGGAAACCGAGGCTCAGAGAAGTGAAATGACTTGTTCTAGGATGCATGTCTCTAAGTGACATAGCTGAGATTTGAGTTCAGATCAATCTGACTCACAGCCATGCTCCTGTCCTCTCTCATAGAACATGTCCCTCTGTGGATATTCTCTTGAATGACTGCCCAACTATGATTCCTGGTAGTTCTTGCTCTGTCAGAGAGTCCACTTTCATTCATGTCTCCCCACTCCTTAAATGTATCTTTTATCAGAGAGAAACATGAAAGTGAGAAGGAAAAAAACATGAGTGAGGATTTAGGATTCTCTGTGAGGATTCTCTGTGCCTTTCTGAAGGTGGATCTCCTTTCTTCATCTCTCTCCTACATTATTTTCTCTTCTGTTGGATTTTCCCACTGAGTCTGTCTTACTCTCTGATTTTCCTTCACGTTTCTGATTCTTTCTTCTGCCTGCTGTTGTCTGCTTCCTTTAGCCACGATGTGAAATAGCCACAATGTGAAATAGCTCTGCGTTCTTTGGAGGCGGGGGGGAGGCTTTGTCTTTCGTTTGAAAATAGAAATGAACTTTGGGATTCTTTTTATGGGCTAGGGCCATTAAAACAAGAAAACGACAGCTGCGTCTACGTTCTTGGTCTTTCTATGAACTGTTTAGAGGATCACACAGGAAATCAATACTACCATAATTGGGAATGTCTTGTGACGCTATATTTTTGTAGAATTTGTCTTCTGTTTTGAATTGTATCAGCGTTGTTTTATTGTTGCTTTAACCAAAATGTATCAGAATGATACCTTTAATATGAGAAGGGATTTTTTTTTTTACATATATAGATCTTAATCCTCTCATAGATGGATAACAATTCTAAACTATCCTATTTTGACACTTATAACTTTGCACTGATTATACATGTCATTAACCCAGCAGATATTTGAGACAACTCATTCACCAGGGATTCAGTGTGTATTTCTCCTGTCATCATTGATGCGAATAGACCTGCTTTTCACTCTGTTTTGCAGTCAAATTTCACTGGACAGGAAATAATTTTTAGTGACCTCATCACACTTTTTTTTTTTTTTTAATGTCTGATTTTCACTTGATTTGCAAAGAAAGTGTTTGGATGAGCCCCCATTTACTCTTTTGCATAGCCCCTCCTCCAACACAGTTGCTAAGCCACTGTTTGCTTTAGTTTACTTTTTAAAACGAAAGCTACCTATTTGATTTACTTCGTCACTAGAGATGGTAAAGACTCATCTCACAAAAACCGTCCGGGCGAGATTCACTAAGCTGCCCATCAGCCATAGTTCTTCCTGATAGAAAGGGAGCCGGGTTGGCAGCCTCATTATAGTTGCACCTATGTCTACCATCATGTTGACCTCTTAGCTTGATATGAAGAGTGGGCATCGTGTGTAAATGTGGCTGTCCCTGCTGCAGTCATCATGGATGATCTTTCTCTTCTCTGGGCTTTTTATTTTTACAACGAGCAAAGGAAAAAAGACAGCCACAATACAGCTATTTTTAAAAAGGAGAGCAATGTGACCTAGATAAAGAGGAATTTAAAGCAGCTGGTTGATTAGACCCTAAAGAATGTGATTTGTCGTGGACCTGATATGCCCCTCAAACATTTATAAGAGTTTAACAATAAGTAAGTACTCTCATTCTTCATGACTGAAATAATTACTTCACTCTTTTTAAAGGCCTTCATAATCTAGGTGATATTTATTAGGGAAGTAGGTTTAAATGAACTGAAACAATAGCCTGGAACTACACAGTGAGACAAGGTTTTATAAATGATGCTGGTGAGTTTCTATTTGAGTAGGTGGGCGGGCAGGCAGGCATCTTCTTTACTAAATGGTTCCATGATAGATGAACACTCAATTGTACTTTTAAATCTATCTTTAAATATTACATAATGCATATTTAAAGGAGCCCTGGTGGTGCAGTGGTTAAGCGCTAGGCTGCTAACCAGAAAGCCCGTGGTTCAAACCCATCAGGCTCTCCGCTGGAGAAAGATATGGCAGTCTGCTTCTGTAAAGATTTCAGTCTTGGAAACCCTATGGGGGCAGTTCTACTTTGTCCTCTAAGGTGGTTACGAGTTGAAATTGACTCGAGAGCAATGAGTATGTACATATTTGTATATACGTAATAAAAAATACACACATATAATTGGAACTAAATCGGTAAATGTTGTCTTAGCAGGCTTCAAGTTTCTGTAATCAGCTAAAATGGCTAGGTAATGACGATAAGATGGCACTTCAGGATGTTGTTACTTGTGTACCCAACCTATATCTGCCCCATTCACACAAACCTGACACTGAGCCTCGGAATTTTGTTGTTGGATAAATATTTCAAAGAGAAAATTAGAAACCCCATTGGACTGGATTTATTCACAACAGATTCTGATGGTCTCCAGCTCTTTGGGAATGGGTATTTATGGCTTGTTGAACATTTGTGGTGTAACAAAAATCTGTAAATGGCAATTAACACAACAAAGCTGAAAAATGAAAAAAGTTGTGAGGTTTCAGTGTCCTTGCTACTGAGCTGCTTGTGTGTGTGTGGTGGGGGGAACCTCTGGGATATTCTAATCCTCCCAGCGCAGTTTCTTCCCATCAGTTGTAGCTGTCATTCAGAGAAGTGACAAATACATTTAGTAGACATCTCTATCAGTGGGTGAGGAGCAGCTCATGTTGTAGAGAGCTCTTATCATGTATAAGTAATTTACACTGACTTGAAAAGATTGGAACTGGCTGTTCTTCATTCATAAACTACTCCCAAGCTGTAAGATACATCAATTTAGAATTTACATTGGTTCCTTTAGGCCAATGGCTGGAAAATAGCTAATTGAACTTGGACCTCTAATGGCGTGACTTGAGATCGTACAGCGACCTAAGCACAGAGAAAATCTTACCCGAAAAATTGTAAACTCCACTGAAGTAATCACTAATAAGACACTTCTCCATATTAGTGCTGATGTTGACATGTTTGACAACATTCAATGGACATTTTGACATAGTAAGAGTAATTTTTAGGTGCTAGTTTTGAGAAGGAAACGCTGGTGGCGTAGTCATTAAGTGCGATGGCTGCTAACCAGAAAAGTTGGCAGTTCAAATCCACCAGGTGCTCCTTGGAAACTCTATGGGGCAGTTCTACTCTGTCCTGTAAGGTCGATATGAGTCAAAGTTGACTCAACGACAATGGGTTAGTTTTAAGAAAAAGGAGTCCTCGTGGTGCAACAGTTAAGTGCTTGGCTGCTAACCAAAAAATTGGTGGTTTGTACCCACCCAATGGCTTCACAGGAGAAAGATCTGGCAATCTGCTCCTGGAAAAATTACAGCCGAGGAAACCCTATGAGACAGCTCTACTCTGTCACATAGGGTTGCTCTGAGTGAAAATTGACTCCGTGGCACCTAACAACAACAGTTTTAAGAAGTCAGGTGAGCTTGGGTTTTCCCTTTGTTGGTTTTTCTTACATTATCATCACCTAGATGAGACAGAGGAGCCCTGGTGGCACAGTGGTTAGGAACTTGGCTGCTAACCAAAAGGTCGACAGTTCTAATTCACCAGCTGCTCCTTGAAAACCCTATGGAGCAGCTGTACTCTGTCCTACAGGATCACCATGAGTTGGGGTAGACTCGAAGGCAGAGAGTTTGGTTTAGATGAAACAGGAAGTCCCTTCATCAGAATGCTTTACCAGATACTGATGTCAAAATCTTAATACATGTGACCTACTTAATTTTGAAACAAGCAAGGAAGCTTGGCCTTATGGTGTTCCAGTATCCAGGACTTCTATTTCCTTTTGTAACGTGCTAAATTTCCATAATATTTCCACCCATAGCTGAAAGAAATGGGATAATGAAGCAACAAGACCACAGTAGGGAAATTTCCCTAATGTTATGGTGTCCCTACATACACTGCCTGGTAGGCTCTCCGTGATGTTATGGGTCACAGAGACTTGATGACTAAACTAAAATCCTCAAGATTTTTAAATGGTTTGAAACCTACAGACAAAGCAAGGGGGAGAAAATGGTGGACAATGTACTTAGGGTAGGGAACAAGCAGGGTGGGACAGCTTATGATAAGTGAGGGAGACCCTTTTTGCCAGGGGTTGGAAATTGTGCCTAAACGGTTGGGTACGTGCAAGGCATATGTTCTGTATATAACGTTTGTAATATTAATTCAATGATACAAAATATTAACTGTGTTGCTAGTAGAAAGAATGTATTATATTTCTGCATATATCACTGTAATGTAACCTCAAGCATACAGAAATCATTAGCTATTTCTGTTTTCCATTAATGTCTATTTGTTGCTTGTTCATTAATGTTGTTTGTTGTAGACAAGCAGAAGTAGGCCCCAAAGCTTTAACAAATATTTTTGAAAGAAGCTTAAAATTGAAACAATCCCATCTACTGTTTATCTCCCCAGTGAACGGGGAAAGCCTGCCATTTTTTTTTTTTTTTTTTTAGTAGTGGGGCACTTCAGTATAGAACCCAGATGTTCTGAAAGTCCATAATTTGAGAAACGGTGATTTAGCCTAAAAAAAATAATAATGGGACAAGCAAATAACTATTTTAAGGCGGTAAGTGGACGTTGTATGGAGGATGACATCAAGGGATATTTAATTTACTGGAGTCACTATTTTTATCCATGGAGGCCTGATTGGTGACAAATTCTTGGGGAAGGAGGAGGTACAGTGGATATCCTTATTTGTGTAGATATTGATTTTCTCATTTCTGTTTAGAAGATTTTATAAGATATATACTTTTCAAATGATATGCTGAATGCCAGGAAAAGCTATAAATTTATTTTCCTTACTTTAAAATTTGGGGCCCATTAAGAAAATAAAAGTATCAAAACAGATATGTTTATTGATACTTTTTGCAGCATCCTCAAGGACTGATGTCCAGAGGTGGAAATTCTGTAACTATTTTGGTTGCCCCAAATCCTTGTCTAAAAAGCTTAAAATAGTCTTCCCTCACTCCTCAGATAAAATCAAAACTCCTTAATAAGATTTATAAGGCTTTCTTGACCTGGTCCCTGCCTACATTGCTTGCTTTTCAAGTTGACTTAAAACCTGCTCTGCAGCCACCCACGAAGTCTCTCAATCTCCCATTCTAGCTCTCATTTCAGGTGAACCGTGTTCGTCCCATCGGCTGCAACACTCTCCCCCAATCCTTTACATTGTTAACTCCTGGCTGACCTTTCAGATAGAGACCTTAAAGTCTCGTGTAGAGTGGGAGATACATACCTGGATAGCACCTTGCATCTAGACATCATAAAAATTAGGTTTTATTTGTTTGTTTTTTTCTGATAGAATGTGAGCTTTTTGAAACAAAAAACAATAGCTATATAATTTTTTTTTATATAAATAAGAATATTCTGTCTTGCTCATCATTTTATTCCTGGCACTATAGCACTCACTAAATAAATATTTGTTGGATGAATAAATGGGTCAGTACTTGAAATACTAAGATTTGAATCTTATTTGGATACCCACTAGTTGTGTACCCTTGGGCAAATAAAGATAATGATAATGATGATGACAATAATATCAACACAAACAATTATAATAATAGTAGTTCTAGCAGCACCAATTGCTGGCATTTACAGAACATGTATTAGTACTAGGCGTTTTTCTTAAAGCTTATATTAATTAATTTAATCTTCATAATAACTCTGTGAAGTAGGTGCTTGGAGTATACCCATTTTCAGAAGAGTAAAGAGGATGGGGGAATTAAAAATCTCCTTAAACTAAAGACTTAAGGTCACACAGCTTGTAAGAAGTAGAACCATCATTTGAATGTAAAAAAACCCAAAGTCATTGCCGCTGAGTTGATTCCAACTCAGAGCAACCCTGTAGGACAGAGTAGAACTGCCCCATGGGGTCTCCAAGGAGTGGCTGGTGGATTAGAACTGCTGACCTTTTGGTTAGCAACGAAGCTGTTAACCACTGTGCCCCCTTGAATCTGAAGTTAATTTTTTGAAATATTATTGCTTAATGTGTGGAGACCCCATTTCCGTACTTACAATAAGAGTAGTTAACAACCATTTCAAAGATGGGTGCTGAAGACTAAATGTTCTGGTCTATGTAAGGTGCTTAGCACAGCGCCTGATGTGTAATGAGAACTCAATAAATGACAGGCACTGTTGTCTTAATATGTATGTTAAGAGCCTTACTCAGTGCTGGTAATGAGGTAGGCTTTCAACAAATGTTGTTGAAATGTTGTTTCCTCTCTCTCTTTCCCTTTAATTAGAGAAAGCTAAAGGCAAAAACTAGTGAGAAAGAATTAGGTTAGGAACACACTGCAATGAACACTAAGAAAATGAGTTATACTTGTTACAAACTGTAGAAGAATAGCATAAATTTAAGAAGAAAACGATGTCCTGTAACTGAGTGGTAATATTTTGTTGGAGTTGTGAGTAAGAATGTCTTGTAATTGAATAATACTTGTTCCGTTGAAGGCATGTTCACAGGTCTCACGTCATTTTTATTTCACAGCTCATCTTGAGAGAAAAGTTGGAATATCACAATTCTGTTTTACAAAGGGCCACGGTGACTTGCTGAATAAAGGGTGGTTAGGGACTAAATAAGAACTATAAATTATATTAAGTTATTTTAGAATAAAACTATAATTCATTATCCAACCAGGACATTTTTTGAAGGGGAAACTCTTAACAAGTAAGACAACAGATATAAACTGGACAAGATAAAGAATCTGAGTAAAAGGAGGGACACCCTACCTCAGGGCCACCAGGAGGTATGAAGCCCTTTTCTTTTAGTCATATTCTTCTTTATCTTGTTCATCATTCATTTCTCTTGCCCTGACAAGCGTCACACTCATTTGAAATAAAAAGGAGCCCTGCTGGCACTAAAGTTAAGCTCTTAGCTACTAATCAAAAGAATGGCAGTTTGAACCCTTAGGGGCATCACAAGAGAAAAGACCTGGCAGTCTGCTCCTGTAAAGACTACAACCTTGGAAACCCTATGGGTCAGTTCTACTCTGTCCTGTAGGGTCACTATGAATCAGAATCGACTTGAGGGTACACACAACACCCTGATAAGTTACTCTTCCTCCTCAGGGCTTCCATAGTTCCACTTGTAAGTGCTACATAAACTGTTCGTCGTCAAGTCGACTCTGACTCGTGGTGACCCCACGTGTGTCAAAGTAGAACTGTGCTCCAAAAGGTTTTCAGTAGCTGATTTTTCAGATATAGACCTCCAGACCTCTCTTGTGAGGTGCCTCTGGCTGGACTCGAACTGCCAACTTGTAGGTTAGTATTTAAGCACATTAACTGTACCACCCACAGACTCCATATGCCACATATACATGTGAAAATCAAACGTTATATCTAATTGAAAAGAAACGAGAAATTTACCTTGATTCACTGACGTGTGTGTGTGTGTGTGTGTGTGCACGTGATTTTTGAGAAAATTTCCTGGGCTGCATGCACAGACCAGCATAACTTGGTATGATTTGCTTCTGTGACTTTCTATGACTGCATTTTCTGTTTGGCCAGCTGGACCTCCTTTTATCACCTGCATTAAATAGTAACACCAAACCCAATCATACTTGGGAAGAATTTGCCAGTGTTGCTCAGTCTCTGTAGGACTCTCCTGTGTTAACTCGTGTTTCAGGAAAGCAAGAAAATAGAAGAATTAATTGTACCTGCTGAAGATATAATCTCATAGTGATCCTCTCTTCATTGACTGGAAGATAGTGATGGAATTCGATTTTATAGACAGGATTTATAAACAGAATTATCACAAAATGAATATTTTGCTTAAATTGTTTTCTGCATTTGCTGTGTTTAAAGGTATGGAAATTATTTCCCTTCTTATGTTTACAAAAATTATATTTGTGTTTTATCGATAGTTTTCTGTTGATTGTATTCAGTTTGTCTTTGTATCTTAGTCATGAGTTGTTGATGAGAATGGAAATAATTTGACATTTTAGTAAAATTTTAGATTGTTACTAGGTAGGTACTTCATGCTCTTGCATTTCTAATGTGACACAAATTATTATTATTATAACCTGCCTTGTTTTTTCATAAACGAAACAACATATTGCTGGCTGGATGGCCTTCTCATTCCCAGGAGAACACAGCTGGAGAAAATCACCAATAACATTGAGGAAAACCTATCCTGGTAAAATTGATAGATTCTTTGAGAAGACATCATCAGCACCAAGCACTTGGCTCCCAAAGAATAAAAGAATAGATCAAAGTAAAAACGATCCGAAGATAGCTGACTGAGGTGCCAAACAGAGAGAATAGGTAGGAGACTGGTAGGTAGGGTCAAGTGAACATCGGTAGTCTGCTGGCATATGGGCTTTATGAAAATTGGAAGACTGGGGCTAGCACCCAATCTGACAGGCACTTGCTAAAACAGACAGTCAGTCCCTTTGAGCTAGTTGGAAGATGGGTCTTGACTCATGAGAATCAGAGACTCAGAGATGCATACATGGATCTATTCCCTCTACCCATTTCTATGTAGATGGAGGAGTGTCCTTATAAGACTGTTGTGGGTATTTTTTCTGGTCCTGCTGTTTGTCATTTCTTTTTGACTCTTTAGCATAAGAGGACACAGTCCTACAAAACTCAGAAGCTCCTTTCATGTCCCTATCCTGAGACCTTGCTGGTGCCCTGACCAGGCAACTGAAATGTCTGTATGGGTCATCCTGACACACTCAACCTAGGTAGTCTACTGAGTTCGTGTGGGTTCATGTAATCTTGACAATTGGATGTAGATTTTTTCTTTTTCACCTCTTGAAATTTGTATAGAGATTTAGAGAATAATAAAGTTCCATATCTAAACTTTATTTTCTGTTGTGCATGACACATTGTATTTTAAACATGTGTGTTCTGGAAGAGATAAAAGTATAAATATAGCATGATTTTTATTGACATGGTAATATGGTAATGTGTGTGCTTTTATATCAGAATTAAAACTGAAAAGTTTCATAGCTTCGATGATTAGAGATTTATGAATAGGATGGTGTCAATACACAAATGGGTAAATATTAATTATGGAAATTTTCAGTTTCTTTGGAATAAAATCCGGGTTTTGATTTTAGTACTAGTGTGGGTAGGAATAACACAGATAAGCAGTTACCTATGAAATAAAAAAAATCTAATCATAGTTACTTCGATTTTTTTACCTTGTTCCTAAGAAATTTTGCTTGCTTTGCCAAAATAGCAGAAGAGAGTGGCTGCATTTCAGTTTTACTTCCTCTTGCCATTTCTGAAGGACAGTGATGGGGAGTCGCTACAATTAAAAAAAAAAAATTAGCTGGGTATAAATTGCAGTAGTCAGATAAGGAGATAATCAAGTTATCTCCTTGATTAAAAAAAAAAAAATTTTTTTTTGATTAGTCCCTAAAAAAATGATAGTGGGAAATAACAAAATACCACTCATAATGTTTGAAATAAGAGGCTGTTGATGAGCCCGTACCATTAAGGATGACACAGTCACAAGCCCCAAGATGGTTTGACAGAAGTTTCCCAACTGTTTAAATCCCGTAAGCATTTAGTTTGAATAAGCTTCAAATTAGTCAAGTAATTCATTTGATAAATGTTTGATTTTACTGACCAGCCAATAAAAGCCCTAAAGTCTTCAAACAGATCTGTATTTTGGAGACAATTATAATTTAACCAGTTATGTAAAAAGGGGAAAATATTTGTATGCGATGCCTATTGACGTGGATTCTCCTAAATTTTCAACATCATTGGAAAAAATGCTTTGGGATTAACTATCGGTGCAAGTCTTTACATCTACAGTAACTTTTCACTATCTATTAAATGCAAATTTTTACAGAGTTAGAGCCTGCCTATTTACATATCTCTAGCTCCTTAACTGGAGCACTGGTGGCTCAGTGGTGAAGAGCTGGGCTGCTAACCAAAAGGTCTGCAGTTCAAACCTACCAGCTGTTCCTTGGAAACCCTGTGGTGTAGTTCTACTTGACCCTGTCCTGTAGGGTCACTATGAGTAGGAATCAATGATGGCAATGAGTTTGGTTTGGTATGAGAATAACGCGTCAAAGGTTTCATGAAATTGTTAAGATTTGTGTGATGAGTATATCTAACATCGTTACAATAAAACCGTATCTTAAAACCTTTGTATTTTACCAGTTAATTTTGCAATCTAGTAAGGCCTCTGTCTTTATTTATTGTGTGAAACAGAAAGTGGAAATCTTTGTTCTGAGGGTTAACTGTCTTCATTGATGACACCCTCTTTCCTTGTGCTCCTGAGGACTGCCTATGACCCATGACCACTTGTGAAAATTGATATTCACGGTTTATGGGCCACGAGGAATACTTTGAATGGTAACAAATCCCAAGAGGTATTGAGTATAGTTAAGTATGCATGTTTAATAATGGCTGAAATTTTATAAATGACAGTTGTAAGGATGCAAAAATTGTGTCTGGCCTGCCTGGATATTTGTTCTACTTTATGTTAAAATGTAGAGCCGATGTTGTGATTTGTGTATTTGTTTTATATGTACTTAGGTTTATATAGAAACCCTGGTGGCGTAGTGGTTAAGTACTATGGCTGCTAACCAAAAGATCGGCAGTTCAAATCCGCCAGGCGCTCCTTGGAATCTCTATGGGGCAGTTCTACTCTGTCCTATAGGGTCGCTATGAGTCGGAATCCACTTGACGGCAGCAGGTTTCTTCTTTTTTATGGTTTATATGTGTTTACATTAAATCACTTTAATATTTGGTTATGAATGATTGAAATAGGAGTCTGCAGTCTACAATCTTGCTCTTCAAAGTGTGGTCTCGTGCCACCAGGGAGCTTGTTAAAAATACAGAATTCAGGTGCCACTGTAAGCTGTTGAATCAAAGTCTGAATTTTAACAGACTCCCCTCCCCACCAGTGTTTCTCATGCACATTGAATTTTGAGCATTGTTCAAAATCCCTATAAAATGAACATTCTCTAGACTTGAATTAACACTTGGTTTTGAAAAATTGCCATCTTCTCCTAGAAGCTTTATTTAGGTCGATATAGCTCCTAGGAAAAAAAATAATCTAGTATTTTAACTTTAAAAGGTCTTCTCTTCTAGCTTCTGCTTGGCAGATGGAGTTTGTTTTCAGGTGTCATAAGCAATATTAGTAAGAAACATTAGAAACAATGTCTTTAGTAACTAAAAAGGAAGATTGCATTAGATACCATGTGAATGCCAAAAACCAAACCCGTTTCCATCAGGTCATTTCCGACTCATAGCGACCCTATAGTACAGAGTTGAACTGCACCCCATAGGGTCTCCAGGGTTATAATCTTCATGGAAGCAAACTGCCACATCTTTCTCCCCTAAGAAATGCCGACTTTTCAATTTGCAGCTGAGCACTTAACCACTGTGCCACCAGGGCTCATTCTATGTGTATAACAGGCCTACATATCATTGGAAGTAGGTTCTTTCTTTTTAGGGACCACCCCTTTGTCCTGTATTATAACATCTATATTTTATAGAGAAATATGTAGGACATAGAATTGTATGTAAATAAAACATTTTGGTCAAATGAAGTTGCTAGATTTGATTTCCATTGTTCTTTAAGTAACAGGACTCTTGGCCCTCCTCAAAAAGAGTCTATGTCCTGAGATGAATGCTACCAACTCACACTTGGGGCTATCTCTGAGTCTGCAGTAGATTATGTATGTATGTGTGCGCATCTGTGTGTGCACAGGCACGTTTAGAATTAATTTTGAGTAGCTATAACCCTTTACCTTTCAACATATGTTCATTATAGTAACTAGGGCAGTTACACAGAGAAATAGGGGGCATTTCTTGCCTTCTAGGCACTTCTAATCTAGCATGCAAGATAAATTGAACAGAAAGAGCTTCAGTATGAAAATGCAACAAGAGAGATACTGATTGCCTTTGGCTGCGGTAATCAAGAAGACAGTTTTGAATAGAGTGGCATTTAACTTAACCTTGAAAGATACTTGGCACTTCGACTGGTGGGGGAAAAAAAAGGAGCATTTTAACTGGAATCAATAATGTGAACAAAGACAAAAAAGGCAAGCATTATAAGACACGGGCAGGGAATAGGTGAATTGAGGGAAATGGTGAAGCAGGGTAAGACTGTAATGGTAGAGAGAGGCTGGAAGGATAGTTTGAAGCTAGATCCTACAAGTGTTAAATGCTAAACTAATATTTTATGCTTCATTTACAAGATAAAAGGGGCCATAGGTGAGTCCTTGGGGAGGGTTCTAAGATCTAAACTGGAACCAAGGCAGAATACTCTGGCAAGAAGGAAAATCAATGTTCTTTTGTTGTTTTAAGGGCATTTTCTTTTTGGTGTAGGAAATTACTCACCTTAGAGATTATTGAAAAGTTCTCTCTTGAGTTTTTGCTCCCCAATGGTAATAACTATTGTGACTTTTTATACGCCAATACTCTCATGAACAACTAGACACCTTGTCTATATTATGAAGTCAAAATATATAATGCATTCTGTGCTGTAGACATTTATGTTTCATCTCTATGAAATACTTTAGAGCTGAGATTTGGAGTTTAAATATTAAACAATGACTGAAGGAGATACACAGGATCACTTTTGCTGTTGTGCCATTGAGTTTATTCCAACTCATAGTGATCCCATGTGACAGAGTAGAACAGCCTCACAGGATTTTCTAAACCCCAGTGGTTTAGTGGTTAAGAGCTTGGCTGCTAACCAAAAGGTCAGCAGTTCGAATCTACCAAGCGCTCCCTGGAAACCCTATAGGGAAGTTCTACTCTGTCCTATAGGGTCTCTATGAGTTGGAATCGACTCGACGACAATGGCTTTGGTTTGGTTTTTGGTTAACCTTTATAGGAGTAGACCTCCATGTTTTTTTCCCTTGGAGCCACTGGGTGGATTTGACCCACCACCCTTTTGTTTAACAGCCGAGGGCTTAACCGTTAAATCACATAGGATTGTTTAAAACCAAACCCGTGATTCTGACTCACAGTGACCCTATAGGACAGGGTAGAACTGCCCCATAGGGTTTCCAAGGAGCAGCTGGTGGATTTGAACTGCCAACCTTTTGGTTAGCAGCTGAGCTCTTAACCACTGGGCCATCAAGGTTCCATAGGATTGCTACTACATATTAATTTACCAGAAGACCTTGACTATCACAAGTTAACTTCTTCAAGAAAAAAACCCAGAATAGATGAAAAAGAGTTATTGTTTTCTCTCTTTTTTTTTTAAATGAATTAAAAAGATACTTCTGTGGTTAGCAGGCCAGCATTTCGAGAGTGCTCTCTTATGTAACCTCTATTTAGCCAATGCCTGTTTTTAAAATGCCAGATCAGGATTGAACACAATACTCTCAAACGTAGTCTTCTCTTGTTTTGGACATTCTCCCAGTATAAGTGCAGCCAAATAATGTATTAGATATTTTTGTCAGCTTTGTTGTTCAGTTTGTTCACCTTGTAGTCAATTGCAACTCTCATCTCTACCAAACCACCTCTTTATTTGTGTAATTCGCTTTTTGAACCTAAAGGCAGCACTTTATATTTATCACTGTTCAAGTTTATCTTGTTGGGTTTGGTCCAGCATTGCATAATATTGACAACTTTCAAAAAAAATGTTGATATATATATATATATATTTTTTTTTGTGAAGTCTGCTTTTCACATCTTCAGACTATTGAAAAATTGAGCGGGGAAATTATAGAAAACTCATCCCAGAGCTGAAATTCTATACCAATGGTATTTCAAGGTTTTTTTTTGCGCTGACATAAATAAAAATTGAGTTTTATGGACTTACGAAAAATTCTCCCAGGGTTAAAGTTTTGACAAAAACAGTTTTGTATTTCTTCATAATCAGTTCAACATTAAAAAAAATAATTGTGATGATTTTTATCATGACCAAGAAAATGTATGATTTTGCTGCCAAGAAATTCAACAGCTAATTTGAGGTGAGCAAGACCCAGTGGCAAACCTTCATTGATAATCTCAAAAAACCTGAATGGATTGAGGCGCTCTGGCAACATGAAGGAAAGAGTCTATAAGCATTAACCAGTTAAAAATAAGAAATATGGCTATAAACACATAGTAAAGTAATGACTTGAAGAAGCTAGAAACGTGACAAGATACTAGAAATGTTTCTTGTATGGGAAGACAAATATTCAAAGCAAAGGAACAGTAGCCAAATAGAGACCGAGAGCCAGAAGGAGCATTACAAAAGATAGCAGGTGATATGTCTCTTCTTCCTCCTTAATCAGACTTGTTTAGTGTAAGGCAGCCATAACCCTGATTTTTAAGGACAGTGCATATACTTATGTAAATGTCTATGTTGAGAACAACAAAATTTATAACAGGATCTCACTTGGAATTTTATCATGGTTCAGTTAGAGGGGAAAATGATCAAAACATGGTTACTTTTCTATTCCATTTTATATGTATAATGATATTAAGTTAGATTCAGTATTTGAAAAGTGCAAACACATTTATGTATGTACCGACCTTTGCCAATTGTCTAAAGTCTAAGAATACAGTCATCCAGGTAAAGTTTTTCTTTTTCTTGTGCTAACCTTTTATTTAAAAGGTGATAAGTTATATATTGAACAAGTCATTAGGCACCTGTAATCTGTTTCAAAAAGTTTAGAACATAAACAGCTTGATATTAAAAAGCAGCTATGAGTCTCAGAAAAGAATGTCTTCTATTATTAAACTTAATACTTATGTTATGGCCAAAGTCTAAATGTTGGAGAATACTTGCTGTGGTGAAAAACCATGAGAAAAATTTGGGTCTTTTCTAATCTCTTAAGGTAGGCCCTGGTGGTGTAGTGATTAAAGTGATTGACTGCTGGCTAAAAGTCAGCAGGTTCGAAACCTCCAGCAGCTCTGTAAGACAAAGATGTGGCAGTCAGCTTCCATAGAGATTTACAGCCTTGGAAACCCTTTGGGGTCACTCTGAGTTGGAATTGACTGGATGCCAGTGGGTTTGGCTTTTTTGGTTTTTGAGGGGGGCAGTTCCTCATAGAGTATAATATCTATGACTTTCTGCATTACGTCCCTCATCGTGATTTAGCATTTGAGAGAGAAATATTTTACAAGGCAGTGTCTTAACGGGCTTCAATTTGGACATATTCAATACCACTTAGCAGATGATATTTGCAGTGGAAAATTCTATTAACGTTAATTAGGTCTGTAGTAAAGAATAACTACTTATTACAGTCCAGGAAACTGGGCGTGTATGATACGAGTTGATCTAACTTTGTAATTGATAAATTAATAAAACTTTTTAAGCAAAATAGTGGGGCCAGTGAGTGCCTTGTGTTTAATCCAGAGACCACTTGTTTTGGGCATCATTTAGCTATAACTATTTTACCTCAACGGTATTCTCGGACTCTTTAAAAAATACGGTGCTATTCTTCAAGGTCAGTTCCCATTATCTTGGGGAAAGAAAGTTTCCATAAGCATACAAATGCAACTTCTCTTACCTCCACCGTGGGCAAAACCATGTGAAATATTATTGGGACCTGCTCTGCCACTTTGCTATGAGCCTTGCAATAATTTACCCACTTCAGAAAGGTTAAGGCGTGTCACCCAGCGGAAACCTTCTAAGCCTACAAAATAGATTATTTTACAGTAAAGCTGCTTTCTTTTCTAAGTATGCTTTGCACTGAAGGCAATGAAGTTGTCACTTTATAATGCTGAATAACACATTCTACTCAGCTTTGTAGTTCAAAGAGACTAATCAATTTCTTATCTGTTGTATCACTCAGTCAAGAGGCTTGCAAACGAAGATTACTGTTTGTCAGACTCTCACCTATGTCCGACTCTAGTATTTAAAGTAGGCTTTCTATATTGCATCTGCTTGTTTTGCTCTTGACATGCTTTATAGAGCACAAACTAAAAAAAAAAACAAAAATCAGCTATTTCAAATTCGGTACCTCTTAACTTTCTAAATAAATTATATATATAAAAAAACTCTGTTCCTTCAAAGAGTTTATTTTCTAATTTTTTAATATTTTATTTTATGATATTTTAGTGTAAAGGACTTCCATACTAACCTTTAAGAAAAAATAATTTAGAATCTGCTGTTTTCTACTCGAATTGCCGAATAAATAACTACAGCTCAATTATTATGTTGGTGAAAAGCTACTATCTACTTAACGGTATTATGTTACTATTATGTCATTTGTGGGTTTGTTTTTGCTTGTTGCTTTTCTTTTTTTTTGATGTTAGAAAAGATAGTATTTTGGTGGTTAGGGATTTTTCACAAAGAGTAATTTTATTTCTTTTTCCTCTCTTTTATCCCTTTCCTTTTTTTATTACAGAACTCATAATAGCCAGTTTCATTCTCAAATACAACCAGTTGTAAATAATTAAGGGGATTGTAATTTATAATGAGGCTTTAAAAATAGCAATGCACATCAATTTGCATGAGTTAAATACTGGGTAAATAATTGCATACCTTTCCCTTTCTTGAGAAGTTCAATTTTCATGGTTACTTTCTGCATGACCCAAGCCCACTTGTTTGGCAGCCTTGAAGATGATGTCGTATTTTTTAGACTCAGTGGAAAATATTGTGTGAGCTGCTTCTGTCGGTGTGGGGTGCTCTGTTGGATGAACTGCTGAGCCTCTAGGGCTGTGCCGTCCAGTATGGCAGCACTGGCCACATGTGACTATTGAGCACTTGCAATAAGATTAGCGAGACTGAGGAAAGAATTTTTAAATTTCGTTAAGTAATTTAAACTTTAAAACTGAAGCACCGGAAAATATTTTTACATTAAACATATTTTTTTGTGGTTTTAATAGGCCTGTATTTCACTTTAACCTTTGAAAATTTTGCATATGAATTAAAATGTGCTATAAATGTAAAATACCAGATTATGGAGATGTACTAAGAAAAAAGGAAGTAAAATATTTTGGGAATAATTTTTATGTTGGTTATGTGCTGAAATAAGGTCTTGAATATGCTGGGTTAAATAAAATGTATTATTAAAATTAATCCCACTGTTTCATTTTACTTTTTAATGTGTCTATTAAACTTTTAAAATCACCAATGTGATTCATGTTGTATTTATATTACACTGTGCCGCACTGGCAATTGAGATGTAGTGAGATAGTGATTGTTCTCTGATAGAGGTGAACTTGGGTAAGCAATTCTTCTGAAGTTTTCTTTGGCAGTAAATCCTCACACAGGTTAAAATTTTCTCCAGTATGACACGTTTTTTCCTTTTTAATTTACTAAGAGGAAATCATCTTGAAACTCAGAATTGCCAAAATATGAATATGTGTTTAACAAAGCTGAAAAGGTTTCTCAGGGTTTTAATATGTTGTTGTCAGGTGCCTTTGAGTCAGCTCACAGCGACCTGATGTCTAATAGAACAAAACATTGCCCAGTACTGTGCCACCTTCATGATTGTTGATACTTTTGAGCCCATCGTTGAGGCTATTGTTGTCAGCCTATCTCACTGAGGGTTTTCTTGTTTTCACCGACTGTCTACGTGACCAGGTCCTTGGATGGTGCAGGTAGTTTGCGATTTGCTGCTAACCTGAAGGTTGGCAGTTCACACTCACCCAGCAGTGCCGCAAAAGAAAGGCCTGGTGACCTGCTTCCATGAAGATTACAGCCAAGAAAATCCTATGGAGCAGCTCTGCTCTGTAACACATGAGGTCACCATGAGTTGGAATTGTCTCAATGGCAGTGGGCCTGCTTTACCAAATGGGATGTCCTTTGCTAGTGATTGGTCTTACCTGATGACATGTCAAAGTAAGTAAGCTGAAGTCTCGCCATCCTTGCTTCTAAGGAGCATTGTGGTTGTATTTCTCCTAAGACTAATCATTGTTTTGGTAGTCCATGGTATAGTCAATATTCTTCACCAACACCACGATTCAAATGCATCAATTCTTGTTCTATTTTTCTTTTTTATCATCCAGCTCTCACTTGTATCTGAGGCAGTTGAAAAGACCCCTGGTTGCTTTGAGTCGGAATTGACTTGCTTGTTTGTTTATCGCTTGGGTCAGGCTTGGGTTAGGTCTTTTTAAGATTTTAAAGAGGTCTTTTGCAGCAGATTTGCCCCATGAGATAAATCTTTGATTTCCTGACTGCTGCTTCCATGACTGCTGATTGTTGATCCAAGTGGCATAAAATTATCACAGTGTTGTTTGTTGGCCAGTTGTGAAGATTTTCCAAGGAGCATCTCTCAGGAATAGTATTCTACAGATCAGATTTTGGGAATTATAATAATAGCTATGTAATTTCTCATATTATTTTGATAGATTTTATTATAATATTAGAAACGGCAGTAACTCACATAACATCCCACGTGCATACTACATAGATATTTGCATGTTATTAAATACTTCATTCCTCATGATTAAAAGATATTTTACCAGATGGATGACTTTATGCTCCTCACAGTCCTTTTCTCATTCTTTGCCTCTTTCTCTCATGCATCCTTTTTCTGGGAATTAGCAAGTGTTATAATTAAATCAAATAAAGCGTGTGGAATCTCCACCCCAGTGCTTAGCACATATATTTTTATATGCTGAACATTTGTAATTCTTATCGCTAGCTTCAAGTTAATATTCAAGACATTAAGTTAAATTCCAGAGGGCACTCAGTGCCTCTGATTCAAAAATTATTTCTGACTAATAATACCAATTAATTCTTCGGTGAGTTAACAGATATTTATGGAGAGTTTACATTACCCAAGGAAGGATGCTGTAGATTTAGTAATGATAGACACGCAGGAAACTTCATAACCTGACCTCATGGAGCGTAATTGTTTCAGTAAATAAATGCCGAATAGTTTGCAAAAATAGTACCAGTGTAGCTTCAAGTCTTGTTCATTTATTATTATTTTGAGATTTTCTCATTGCTCCACATAGATGACTTATGTGGTAACTTTGCTCCACGAGGTAATTTACGTGGAAGTGCAAAGTAACCTTTAGCACATGAAAACAAAACAAAACAAAAAACAAACCCATTGCTTTCAAGTCGATTCCAACTCATAGGGACTCTGTAGGACAGAGTAGAATTGCCCCATAGAGTTTCCAAGGAGCGCCTGGTCTATTCAAACTGCCCACCTTTTGGTCAGCAGCTATAACGCTTAAGACTGTGTGACCAGGGTTTCCTTAGCACATAATAGGCATAAAATAAAAGTGAGTTTCCCATCTTATAAACCCTACACTGAAATGGTAGTATTTTTACTCAATTTCAAATTAATAAAGAATATAAAATTATTGAGAAACATACCAGAAAACCACTGCTTGATAGAATTTCCCAGTTTTTGGTTTTCTGATGGCTTTACAAGTTTCAGAATGATTTAACACATAACATCTCATTTGATCCTTTGATGTTGTCGTCGTTAGGTGCCATCAAGTTGGTTCCAATTAATAGTGACACTGTAGAACAGAATGCTTCATCCTCACAATCACTGTTACGTGTGAGCCCATTTTTGTAGCCACTGCGTCAGTCCATCTCGTTGAGGGTCTTCCTTTTTTTCGCTGACCCTTTACCAAGAGTGATATCCTTCTCCAGAGACTAGTTCCTCCTGATAACATGTCCAAAGTATGTGAGACAAAGTCTCACCATCATCCTTGCTTCTAAGGGGCATTATGGCTGTACTTCTTCCAGGAGAGATTTGTTCCTTCTGGCGGTCTGTGGTATATTCAATATTCTTCGCCAACACCATAATTGGAAGGCATTAATTCTTGTTCAGTGTTCCTTATTCATTGTCCAGCTTTCACTTGCATATGAGGCAATTGAAAATACCATGGCTTGGGTCAGGCACACCTTAGTCCTCAAAGTGACATCGTCCTTGGAAAGAGATAGAGAAACCAGGGATATTTTTTGTTGTGTCAAAGACACAACTGTCTCATGGCAGACCTGGGACTAAGGCCTGAGATTTCTGAAAAGCCAACCAAACCCTGTGAGGCAGTTCTACTCTGTCCTACGGGGTCTCTGTGAGTTGGCATTGCCTCGATGGCAACAGGCATTCCTGTAAAATATGTATCTAACTAATATTATTTAACACTTGTAGTTATCGACTTCTTAGCATTTGAATGGTTCAGGATAATTTGCTCTAAATTCTACCTAAAACCAATTCCAGGGAAGTCCTAGCTTAGACATTTTAGTACTAAGAACGGGAGATCTCATCACTCATGTTTTGATATATTGAACAAAATACTTCTCTTACTCTTCACGTTCTCTCTGCTTTCTTTCCTCTTCCATTCCCTCTGTTTGAATTTATCCCTGCTACGTAGGCCAATCCAAGAGTAAGAATGTTAATTCACAAGTAAAAATGGATCAGTCCTCTTAGGAAAGGGGGAAAAAAAGGCTGATACTAATTTTCACATTACAAAAACAAATACTGCCCATATATCATTATTATAAAGACAGGTATGAATTGAAAGAAGAAATACATTCTAGTTCATTATATATCCACTGAAAGGCAGAAGTCAGTAAAACAATAATAAAAACCTTAAAACTGCTGGCTCCTGTGTAAAATGCAAACATTCAGGCTCTGTCTCATTTGCTAAAAATTATGATCTGGTTTTATTCTTTTAATTTACACCAGACCTAGCGGTAAGGGATCATTCATGCTTCATAATAAACCAGTTGTACAGTAAGAGTTAAGTGTAATTAGAAGATCAAACACCAACTCACTGTTAACTGCGATGAACAATAGATTTAGCCGTAAGCATCGTGGAAGACATGGCAGAAAAGGAAATTGAAAGGAGTTATATGAAGTCATTATTTAAACAAACAAAACACATTATGCCTTCAAGGAACAAACTTAGTCCTGGTGCAAGAATGCCCAACACAAATCAGAATCAGTCATTGGAAAACGTTTGTGTATTACTAAAGTCTGCCTATCCCTGAGATGGAGCAGTAGTTTAAGAGCTCAGGTTGCTAACCAAAAGGTCGGCAGTTTGAATTCACCAGCTGCTCCTTGGAAACCCTATGGGGCAGTTCTAGTCTGCCTTGTAAGGTTGCTATGAGTTGGAATCTACTTGACGACAGTGGGTTTGGTTCCAAGTCTGCCTTGTAAGGTTGCTATGAGTTGGAATCTACTTGACGACAGTGGGTTTGGTTTCTTGGTATCCCTGAAATGCACTGAGATGGCGTATCACTTCATAATACACTGTAGTACCTCTAGCTCAGTGACTACTTTCCTGTGAGGAACACAAGGACAAGCCTTCAGGTGCTCCAAAAAATGAAGAATGTGGGAATCGTGTGTTTGTCATCATGATGACTATCAGGTTGTTTTCCATAAATGCCAGGGGTCATAAGTAGCTTTTGACATGTGTTGAATCTTGGTCATGTCATGATCAAATTCTCCAAGTTCTTAAAAGATGGCATTTATTTTTTATTGGTTGGATCAAAAGCCATACCCTTTTGATATCTTCCAAATGTAACAAAGTTATTATTCTCTAATGAGTTCTTTTATGAAGGAACCACAGGAAAAAATTAGAATGAAAATAATAATGTTACTACTGTGCGTTTCTGTTTTTATGCTATTTTGTTTAATTTGCTACTGTCTCTATTTTATTTCCCTATGTTTGAAAATTAAGATGATTAATTTTTACTAGTAATTCAAAGTTGTTTTGATTATCATACAGATTCTTAAGTTTATTTCCTATGTGGCTATATTGTTAATATTATATTGAGACAAATAGACACTATTTCAACTTTATAACTTTATTTACTTAAAAGACCGACCTTGGATTAAAGTTGTGGCTGAGCCTCAATTTCGCCACAGTCATGGATTGAATTGTGTCTCCCAAAAGTATCTGTCAACTTAGCTGGGCCATGAGTCTCAGTATTGTGTGATTGTCCACCATTTTGTGTGATTTCCCTATGTTGTAAATCCTATCACTATAGTGAAATGAGATGGATTAGCGGCAGTTACACGGATGAGGTCTACAAGATTAGGTAGTGTCTTAAGCCAGTCTCTTTTGAGATATAAAAGAGAGAAGCTAGCAGAGAGACAGGGGAACTTCGTGCCACCAAGAAAGCAGCGCCAGGAGTGGAGCGCGTCCTTTGGACCTGAGGTTCCTGGGCTGAGATGCTCTCAGACCAAGGGAAGACTGATGACAAGGACCTTCTTCTAAAGCTGACAGAGAGAGAAAGACTTCCCCTGGGGCTAGCACCCTGGACTGTGAGAGAATAAAATTCTCTTTGTTAAAGCCACCCACTTGTGGTATTTCTGTTATAGCAGCACTAGGTGACTAAGACAGCCACTTTATTAGAGTGAAAGACCTCAGATGCAGAAATAACATGGTGAGTTCTTGTCAATTGATTACTGATTCATTTAAGATGTTCCTCACTGATAATCAAAACAGAGAACATATTTGGTGAGACATAAAGTCATTCTGTGAAATGTACTGCTGATTATATACAGGAAGCAAACCAGAAATAATTAAATTTAGAAATAATTATCTCACCTTAAGTTTTTTTAGAATCTCAGTAAAAGCCAACTGCCCATGGAGTCCATCTGACACATGGCAGCCCAAGTGCGTGAGCACAGAACTGTGCTCCACGTGGCGGCCCGTGGCGCGAGCGTAGGACTGTGCTCCACGTGGCGGCCCGTGGCGCGAGCGTAGGACTGTGCTCCACGTGGCGGCCCGTGGCGCGAGCGTAGGACTGTGCTCCACGTGGCGGCCCGTGGCGCCAGCGTAGGACTGTGCTCCACGTGGCGGCCCGTGGCGCGAGCATAGGACTGTGCTCCACGTGGCGGCCCGTGGCGCGAGCGTAGGACTGTGCTCCATCTGAAGGCCCATGACGCGAGTGTAGGACTGTGCTCCACGTGGCGGCCCATGGCGCGAGCGTAGGACTGTGCTCCATCTGAAGGCCCATGACACGGGCGTAGGACTGTGCTCCACGTGGCGGCCCGTGGCGCGATCGTAGGACTGTGCTCCACGTGGCGGCCCGTGGCATGAGCGTAGGACTGTGCTCCACGTGGCGGCCCGTGGCGCGAGCATAGGACTGTGCTCCATCTGAAGGCCCATGACGCGAGCGCAGGACTGTGCTCCACGTGGCGGCCCGTGGCGCGAGCGTAGGACTGTGCTGCACGTGGCGGCCCGTGGCGCGAGCGTAGGACTGTGCTCCATCTGGCGGCCCGTGGCGCGAGTGTAGGACTGTGCTCCACGTGGCGGCCCGTGGTGCGAGCATAGGACTGTGCTCCATCTGAAGGCCCATGACACGAGCGTAGGACTGTGCGCCACGTGGCGGCCCGTGGCGCGATCGTAGGACTGTGCTCCATCTGGCGGCCCGTGGCATGAGCGTAGGACTGTGCTCCACGTGGCGGCCCGTGGCGCGAGCGTAGGACTGTGCTCCATCTGAAGGCCCATGACGCGAGCGTAGGACTGTGCTCCACGTGGCGGCCCGTGGGGCGAGCGTAGGACTGTGCTCCACGTGGCGGCCCGTGGCGCGAGCGTAGGACTGTGCTCCACGTGGCGGCCCGTGGCGCGAGCGTAGGACTGTGCTCCACGTGGCGGCCCGTGGCGCCAGCGTAGGACTGTGCTCCACGTGGCGGCCCGTGGCGCCAGCGTAGGACTGTGCTCCACGTGGCGGCCCGTGGCGCCAGCGTAGGACTGTGCTCCACGTGGCGGCCCGTGGCGCCAGCGTAGGACTGTGCTCCATCTGGCGGCCCGTGGCGCCAGCGTAGGACTGTGCTCCATCTGGCGGCCCGTGGCGCCAGCGTAGGACTGTGCTCCACGTGGCGGCCCGTGGCGCGAGCGTAGAACTGTGCTCCACAGAGTTTTCAAAGGCTAAGTTTTACAAAGTAGATTGCCAGCAATCTTCTGAGGTGCCTTTGGGTATACTGGAGCCTCCAACCTTTCCGTCAGCAGCCGAGCATGTTAAAACATTTGTACAACTGAAGAACTACACAGTTTCAGTAGAAGTCCCCATACATACATTCTGGCTGTGAGCCGCTGAGGAGAAAAAACCAACAAAAACCCAAAAAACAACTCATAACCCTTCTTGAGGAAGCACGAGTCTCTCCTGAAGAGTTATTTTATAGGAGGAGAAACTCTTACATGGCAGAATTTTTGTTTCCTATAGCTAACAAAAATGAAAGACTTAATGAGGATGGATTATAGATATGTAAGACTCTCCACTAGATCCCAAGACGCCCTTCGAATATCAGATTTACACCAGAGTTTGGCCATCTGCCAAAAGTAGCGAGCCAGTTGAAAAATATTTATTGAGCTAGGTATTAGAGGCAAAGGAGAAATAAGTAAAACAGGTTTTACGCTCAGAATGCTTAGAGTGTCATGGAGTAGAGGGAGGTAAAGCAAATAAATATACAATTAACAAAAGCAAGGGATGGATGTTAATTTTCTGAGAGCTTAAAGAAAACACCTAGTTTCAGGATAGCGGAAGTAAGATCCCATTTGATGAAAGGTTTGGACTTCACAGAATAGGCAGCACTGGAAATTAGCTGCACAAAAATGTCAGGATTTTACAGATAGAGATGGAAAAGAAGGCCTTGCAACCAGAAGGAACCGCATGGACATAAAGAGAAAAATGTAAATCATGATCAGGATACAGCAAAAATGCAGTTTAATTACAGCATAATTAATATTAGTGTAAGGGAGCAAGTCTCAAGATGGAATCAAGGTCAAGTTGTAAAAGGCTTTGGATGTCGTGACCCCTATTTTATTCAGCGACAATAAAAAAAATTAAAATTAATGAATGGACATTAGAAATATGAATCTTACAGTAGAATGGATCAGAGTGGATAAAATTTGGAGGCATATCGGGTTGGATGGAGGCAAGTTTTGTGAGCATGAAGACAGCTTCCTCTGAGATCAAAGCCCTAGTGAGATTTAAGCAGTTCAGGAAGCTTCTCTACTAAAGAATAACTTCACCTACAATTTTACAAGAGTTCACAAGTAAAAGATTTATTTAGGTTAATCACTATTTGGTTCAAAATATAAATAGACTTGGAAAGTTCAAATGGGGATTCATTCACACTTTAGTAAGAATCCATTTAATAAATTTTCTTCCTCTCCTCTGAGTTCATTGCTGTTCACGAGAAGTATATAATTCTAGGACTGTATGCAATTAATGAAAGAGTCTAAAATATAACCAAAGTAAAATCGACGGAACTAAGAGAGATATCGGCATATTCACTATTTTAATGGGAGATTTCAACACATTTCCCTCAAAATGAAAAATAAAGATGTGTTTGATCAACACGATGAGGAGGTCTGATTTATTAAAACCCTAGGCATATATCTTTTTATTTATATGTCATCCATTGCCGCTGGTTCAGTTCCAAATCATAGTGACCCCATAGGGTTTCTAAGGCTATAAATTTTGATGGAAGCAAACAACCACGTATTTCTCTCGGGGAGCCACTGGGGGTTTTGAACCACTTACCTTTCAGTTAGCAGTGGAACGCTTTACGAAATCATCTACCAACCCATAAAGGAACTGTCAACAAATTTTAATAAATTAAAAAAAATTATATCAGACATGACGTAGAGAGGCAGTAAAGTTTCGTGGTTGTGAGTATGGGCTTTTGAGCCACACGAATGAGCTCACAGTCCGGTACCGCCGCTTACTTGACCTTGGGCATGTTGATGTGAACGTGCTTTCACTACAGCCCTCTGCAACAAAGAGATTTTCATTGTGACATATCAGAAAACAAAAATGGGAAGTTGGCTGCAAGCACTCAGGCTATGAACAGACCAGAATCCAAAGAGGTACAGTCTATAGGTGCTTTTTATACAGTTTTGACAGGTGCTGACTCACTGTGAGTAAGAGTCTTTCAATATGCCCTTTACAATCATTGGAACACGCACCACGGAGGCAATTACTTAACAGACTATGATTGGTTAAAGTAAAGACAAAGAACTAAGATCATGACTGAGTGACCTTTTCTTGTTTTTTGTTTCTTACAGTTTGATCTCTTGGCTCAGGTGCCTTGGGTCTGTCATATGTTGGTTGTGTTTTGTTATATGGGCTACTTATGGTATTGGGTAGATCTTCAACTCGCTTCCTGGGGTAGACGGTTATTTAGTTTTGGTAGGCATGGTCCATGGTCCATTGAACGGGTTACAGCACCCTGTCCTACGCCTTTGGTGTAGTTTCTTATTGTTTGAAGTCCTGTAAATTCTGAGAAACAAGCTGGCTTTTGTGGTTATGGTCTGCTGTGGTTAGGTTTACCCTTTATCAGACAAGAGGTGTATTCTTTATAAACTGCAGTTTCTTCACCTACGAAATTGAAATAACAAATAGTACTAATTTTACAGAGTTATTGTGAGCATCAAACAAATTAACAGTAAGACTATATAAGTGTTTGCTATTAGTTAGCTATTATTAAATAATAGTTTTCTGTCGTACAGGAGCAATGGGAAAGGAAATAGTTTTTGAGAACGTTACATATTGCAAGGCAAGCCTGTCTCGGGTTTTCTGAATAAAGAAACAGAATTGGATGGCGGTTCAAAGGGTATGTATGAGATGAAGGGTTAAAAAAAGGGTCTAGTCATCTGGAAGTAGGAAAGAGAGGTAAGAAAAATGAGATTAAAAAAAAAAGGCAGAATCCTGTCTGTTTTTGTCCTAAGGATATTAGCAACAACAGTGAATCACAGACGCTGCCTGAGCCATGCTTGTGGCTCTGGTGCTGATCTTGGCAGCTCTGGAAATGATTTCCCAAGCCCTCGGATGTGGTACTCGGGGGATGCTGGCATAGGCGTCTCAACAGTACCCCTCTTTACCGTCTGTGGCATGTGTGCCGTAGGCTGTGATTTACCTTGGGGTTGTAGATGTTGTCAGGGAACACTGGGATAAAGCACAATAATGGAAGTCCCATGTGATGTACATTATTGGCCATGGCCTGTATTGTATATTCTTGGGAAATTTTAATTCCATTGCTTATTTTCTGTGAAAGCAAGGTATTGGGCCTTTGGTTTTGGATCCTTGTGTCCTACATTTATTGAACTAGAAATGTGTTCTGCCTCAGTGTGATAACCAAAAATTATGAAACTCTTAATCTTCAATCAATTTGATTATTGCTAAATGTATAAATGCTTGTTTGAAAGACTCCCTTGACAGAGTTATTAAACCAAATATTGCTTTCCCACTAATACCCAGAAGCCTCTAAATTTTAGTGCCACTCCAGCAAAAAAGTAGAAAATAATTGCTTAAAAACATGTTTTTTTCTTGATAGTAAATATCTTACATACATAGAATACCCTGCTAACACAGTTTGTGGATGAATTAAAGAAAAATTGATCTCAAAAAAAAAACCTATGCAAAAACAAAGTGTTAAAAGTGAAAAATTGAATTCAGAAATGGGATATTTCTTATAATGCCTTGAAAAGAAGCCTGATTTTTTTTCTCCACACAATATGTATTTCATTTAGACACAGAGTCAATCATCAATATTTATTAGGCATCTGCTGGGGTAAACCCTGGACCTGTGTTATTTCTCTGCCTCACTGGCTATAATAAATAATAAATACTGTTGCTATATTTGAGTTTTTTTAAGTCATAAAAATAAACACAGGACACTATGAATAGTTTAAATATTTTATTATTTATTTATTATTTATCTATGTGAATCCCATTGTGAAATAAAAAGGGGGTGAGAGGTAAGATCAGATCTGTATTGGCTAAGGAGCAATGGCAGTTTTAGGTAGGATGTTAAAACTTCAAGAGGCTTTCATAATCATCTAGTCCAACAACCTGAATATTTATTGAAACTAAGTACAAAGGAGTGTCTCTAATTTAATTAATATTATGCCACTAATTTGTGGTAGAAGTGAGAGCAGATTTCTCTTCTGGTTTAACTCTCAATCAAGTGCTCTTTCAACGACATCAGGATAAATCCCACCTTCAGTCGTGTTCTGTGTAACTTTCTGGAAGTGGGGAGAAGACCTTGCTTCACAAGTTAGAAAACACACAAAGAAAAAAATCTGGGTTAACTTGTTTTTATTTTGTTTACGTTTTAGTTGCAACAAAAAGCCATCATTGGTGTCCTTTGAATCTAGTTACTTAGTGCTCCAGAATTTCCCCATGATGGACTGGAGTACTGAAGTATGGTATTTGCTAAGGGCCTTTCATTGCCAGTTGGCAATGGTTGCAACTTACTCATTGCACTCAATTATGGATAAAAATGGAGTAGAATGAAGAAGTCATATGGTTTAATCATTCATTCAAGAGTACTGAGTGCTGCTACATGCCAGGTACGGTGAGGTGAATGGAAAAGATAAATGGATATTTTTTGGTAAATTCCTCTTGGCCTAGAATCTCATCTTAAGGTTTGTATTCTTAGAAACTTGACTTTTTCTTGATATTGAAAGTACAATCACCTTAACATCATAAAAGATGATACATAAACTTAAAAGGTGAATTTATTAGATTTCAATAAAACTACTTCTTTCACACAAAGATTTCTCAAGTTGTCGTGGCCAACGTTTTGTGTCTTTGTAGTCAGATATACATGTGGCACTAAATTATAATTTCAAGGTTCTTTTGAGATCACTGAAGCAGAGGAAGGACCATATATCACACATTTTACATAGACTCACGCATTGAACTCCATGATAGAGAGGTGCTCTGATCCTTCATTTATTCTCCTTCTTCATAGTTAATTCTAGGCTGATTAGCTGTACTCCTCTTCTGCTAGTTAAAAGTTTTATTTTGGTATGTTAATACCTTTGGCTACGTTTTAGTCTTGGGGATATCTTTTTAAAAAGACTTTGCTTAGTTATTTATCCTTTAAGAACAACTTCCATCAATTATCTGCACACTTAATATTCTGCAGGCTCTCTGCTGAGGTTTAAATACATCAGCCGCACAAGACTTGAGGGTGTTTTCTTCCCTTTTGTGCACATGAAAAGTCTGAAGTCTCAGAGCCTGTAAACTCTCTCTAAGTTCTTGCAATGGAGACTCGGAGCCCTGGTGGTACAGTGATTAAGAGCTCAGCTGCTAATCAAAAGGATGGCAGTTCAAATTCACCAGCTGCTCCTTGGAAAGCCTGTGGGGCAGTTCTGCTCTTTCCTATAGGGTCACGATGTGTCAGAATTGACTCAGCGGCAGGGTTTTTTTTTGTTGTTGTTGTTCTTTCTGACTTGCAGTGTCTTTCTCTGCTATACTTTCTGTGCTTGATTCGTACAGTGTTTTCTTTGCCTCACAACCAACCAGCCTATGTCTAGTATATACCTTTTGTCTTTTCTTTTCCACTGTCACTGCTTTACCCGTATTTCTGACCATCACTACGTTTTTGCTACCCAAACGTTTGGACTAGCCTTCCAGAAGGCCTTCACAACTCTCTTCCCAATTCTAATCTGTTACATGATTAAAAGATCAGTTTTCCTAAGGTATATTCTAATCACGTCACGTATCTTAAAGGCTCCCCATTGCCTATAGAAAATAACCAACTTCCTGGGTGAACACATCTCCAGAGTCTTGTTCCAACCCGTCTCCTACTGTTCCTGTTCATGCAGCCAACGGTCCAACCAAAGACTCTCACTGTTGTCTGTATTCAATCCTGCCCCATGGCCTCAATGCTTTCCTCATTCTTTTTGTTAGGAAAGCTGCAATTTCTTCATGTTTATACTTAACCATCTCTCCCAACAACCCAGATGGGCTTTAGCCTATTGCAAAGGACTTGGGAAGGTGCCTGGTATATAAAAGATGTTTTCTTTCTTCTTTATAAATGACATCTCTTCCTTTTTCTTTAAATGCCATCTCTACCTGATTCTTCCACGTAGAAGTCCATCCCCTGAGCTTCTATAGCACTTGCTCTGTACTTTCACTATGGCCCTTGTTACTTTCAGTGTTATGCTAGAGTGGCTTTAGAATGTCATTTCCTACCAGAGTGCGGTGAGTTCCTTGTCACAGGCTGATTTCCCAGAAGTAGAGACCGAAACAGGGATTTGAGTGCAAGTTATTTATTTTGGAGTCGATCTTTGGAAGTACTTGTAGGGGAGTGAAATAGAACAGGGAAGGATGCGTGTTAATGAGCAATAGGAAACTAAGACACAATTCTTCTGGAAATCTCTGGAAGACCTTGTCAAATATCCCTAGGGAGGAGGGAGCAGGGGCATTTATGTGCTAACTTTATCTGTCACTGGTTGAGGACCCTTCCCAGGTACATTCACTCCCCAGCTCTCCCAGTCTGGCCAGAGCAGTCTGGGCATACCAGGCAGCCTGAGAAAGCACTCAGACAGACAGCTGATGAGAATGCATGAGAGATGTCTGTGTTGAGGGGACATGAGTGTGAGATAGGACTGACAGCGTTTGCCATACTCCTTCAGGGAAAAACCTTGAGGATTTCTGTGTCCCTACGTGGCGTAGTGGTTAAGAGTTTGGCTGCTAACCAAAAGGTTGAATCTACCAGGCACTCCTTGGAAACCCTATGGAGCCGTTCTACTCTGTCTGTAGAGTCACTATGAGTCGGAATCAACTGGACAGCAATGGGTTTGGTTTTACTTCTTAGCACCCTCCATTGATTTATTCATTCACTTGAAAATTGTATCTGGTGTCTGTTAGGTGCCAGGCTCTGTGGTAGGGGTTGTGGATATGTCCATGAACAAGATGGACGTGGTATCTGCTTATGCTCCAATTAGAAAGAGTCAGTAAGGAAGGAAGGAGACAAGTAAGGACATAAACAGGGAGAATCACCTGAAAGGAGGGATGGTCCCTGTAGGAAGGGTGATGAGCTTGTAGGAAATGACATTTGAGCTAAGACTGCAGAATAAGAAAGAACCAGCTGTGTGAGTAGTCAGGTCCTAAGACGGGAACAGTAAGCACAAAGGCTGGCATGATGAAAGAGCTGAAAGTGACCCGTGCACCATCAGAAAGCTAAGGGACCAGATCATGTTGAGTGAGGGGGAGAATAACTTCCAGCTGAGTTTTCATGCCATTTCCTGGGGACACGGTGAGCCACTTCTTGAAGACAGATCACCACATATTGAGAAATTGTATGACAAATACCTGGTGAGACAACTTTTAAAATATTTACTTTATTATTTTTATTGGTGGAGTATCTCACATAGACTAGGGTCTGTGGGTGCCAAGGATGAAGAATGCTGCTTATGCTACGTTGATTTTTATAGCTACTCACGTTTTTGTCACAAGTTCTTCCATTTCTACTTGCTTGCTCATAAGCTAGAGAATAAGCCAAGTACCAAACCTTGCCTCTCCTTGCTTTTGACTTTAACTTCTTTCCGTCAGCGATCTCACGCACCAAATTAGCTTCAAACCATTTTTCTTCCAATTACTCTCAGTTCTACCACTTGGGCCTGACCTGCCTCTTGAGTCGCAGTCCCACCCCAGACAGTTCCAACTAGATCGTATATCAGTTCTTAAACTCAGCGTGTCAAAAACAAACTCGTAAACTCATATTCTTGCAAGTTATTTCTGCTCCTGTCCATGATACCACCATTCTTACGATGACCCAGGCTTAAATATCTGTCATCACTCTACATTTTTTTTACTTTTTCCTGACCTTGTTACATCCACCCATATCCTAAGACTTGCGTCAAGTTTATACGTATATATAAATCTTTCTAGAACTCCAATTTTATCTGCATGCCCTTGTTCAGACTCATTAAAGCTTCCTCAATATTTTTGTAAGAAAATCCAAATTTCAGGCATTCATAGCCGTCAAAGTCTAACTTCTACTTAATTCTTTAATCCCCATTCCCTCTGTCCTTCAAATAAACCATCTGCTTCAGCCAATTCAGACTCTTCATTGCATATTCATATTTTTGTGGTCTTGCTTTTACGTTTATTCCTGTTGGAAGTGCTTCCAATTTAGTTTCTGCTTTTAATGTGTTTAATGTGTTACTTCAGAAGACACTTGATTCCGTGAAACCTACCCAGAGCTTTAATCTTGAAATTGTTTCTTTTGGACAACAGGAAAATCTAGCTAATGCCTGTTACCAATGTTTGTCAGTGGTTGATATGCCTGTCCAGGTGGGTGTTTATTTCTCTTTCCACCTTTATCTCTTCCAAAGCTACAAATTCAGCAGAAGACAAGTTTCCTCTTTTACCATAAATATTCAATAGAGTACTTTTCACTCCTAGTTGTACTTTTCTTCTGGCCACCACCAGGAGCATTGTTATGTATATTGCTTAAATGAACATGGAGGTAATACCCTTATCGACCAAGCATGTGCTCTGGAGATATGGCGTTTTGTCAGAACTCCCAAAACTGTAAATAGAAATAATAGAAGAGGTACGTGATATTCATGAGGTCATTAAAGAATGAGAAATTCCTAACCAAAAAATGGAGTGTTATTGAAAACATAACATTTTTTTTGGTTATGGTCAAGTGGAGCAAATGATGAGATGAGGTTCACTCCCTTGTGCAATGCAGACTCAAGACTTTGGCAGAAGGGAGTGGGTAGATGAAATGATCAAGGTTATGTTCATTGCCATTTGCATAGACCCAGCGCATTAACGAGATGTCTCTAGATCTTTCTCCTCTCTCAATCTCCACAAAGCTGACTGTTGTTGGATTTTAATGTGGTATGGGAAAATATTTTTCACTTATATTTAGAAACTGCAGGCTTAAAAATGTTGAGATAAAATAACTGTTAAGAGTGAAGAAGTTTTATTTTAATTGAATGACCCAGTGTTAGTTTTAAATAAAAGATCATCATTTGGTTTTCCCTACACTAGTTAAGAAGTTAGGAAAAGTGGAAAAGAAATGTGAACCTTTAAGTTAAGGAGAGAGTTGGTTGTCAAGGACGTGAACACAGTATACATGAAGAAGGCTGTGAGGTCATTAAGTAAACTACAGGGCAGTAAAGACCGCAGAACTGCCATATTGAAAAGCTGCTCGGGATTCATTTTCTAAAAGCTGTCGCTTCAACGCATCTTGGGTTCGCTTGACAATTGTGCACGTCAAGGATAGGAGGACTGACAGTTGAGGGCTGATAGAGATGGGGTGTGCCTGACATTTCCCGTGGTACACCGCTGCTTCAGGGACAGCTGTAAGAAATTTTTTCTTTGCCTATAAATAGGTAGGAAAAAAAAAAAACTACATGAGGAACTTTTTTTTTTTTTTTAAATTTAGGCAGTTCTGAGTCGGAATCGACTCGACGGCACTGGGTTTGGTTTGGCGGTTTGGTTTCAGAATTGATAAATGTGCTAAACCCAGTGCTAGTGGGCATAATTTAAGATGGCTGCCTTCATAAATATGTATGAAATTATATATATATCTATCTATATAAAACTTAGATTACTTACTTAAGACATTTTTTAAATTACTATGTAACATTTTAGGCATAAGAATTCAATAAGATCTCCCTCTCAAAAAGATTAAAGCCCTTAAGGTAGGTGCCTAGGAGGTACTTCTTATTAGTAAAGAACACATTTTTCTTTTTTCAGAGCTTTACTTTATCCAAAGGCAATGCATAAAATAAGTTCACTTTATCGATCCATGCTTTTATAAATATCTCTCCTAAAAGTTAAATTGTTTCTCAAATCATAAATATGATTTAGCAAGGTTTCCATGTGAAGTGAGTAGAAATATCCTTTGTCATGTTTGCTACTTTGGACATCAACACTCGGAGAAAGTTAAATAGTGGAATTCCAGAATCCCCTTAGTGCCAGAAAAATATATAAATATTTGATCTAAGAATTGTATGTCAGTTACACTATTCATGAGCCCATATAGTGTCATAAATGAATTATCTTAATAATATTGAATTGATTTCATTGTATTAAAACTAACAAAATGCTACTCATAGCAGAGAGGAGTTTAGGATTCAGTAAATAGGAATTCAGCATTGCAGTGGACTATTGATAAAAACTATTTCAAAAATAATTTGACTATGTCTTAGTAAGCTTGGCTACTAATCAAAAGGTCAGCAGTTCGAATCTACCAGCTGCTCCTTGGAAATCCTATGGGGCAGTTCTACTCTGTCCTATAGGGTCACTATGGGTTGGAATCAACTCGATGGCAGTGGGTTTGGTTTTTTGTTTTAGTAAACTTAGAAATGTTCATCACTTTTGATCTAGGAATTTAATTTACTGTTAGCTCTTCTATAGGAGCAACAACAGTATATTGCTAAAAAACAGTTTCATGAAATCATTAATAGATATGAAAGCTTGGAAATTACATAATGCCTAATAAAGGGGGGCATAGTGGTTAAGTAGAAACGCTGGTGGCATAGTAGTTAAGTGCTATGGCTGCTAACCAAAGGGTCGGCAGTTCGAATCAGCCAGGTGCTCCTTGGAAACTCTGTGGGGCAGTTCTACTCTGTCGTATAGGATCACTATGAGTCGGAATCGACTCGACGGCACTGGGTTTGGTTTTGGTTTCTTTTTAGTGGTTGAGTGCTATGGCTGCTAACCAAAAGTGCTGTGGCACTCCTTGGTAACCCTGTGGGGCAGTTCTACTCTCTCCTGTATGGTCGCTATGAGTCAGAATTGACTCAATGGCAATGGGTTTTTGTTTTTTTTTTAAGGGGGAACTGGTGTTTTCTTAGTCTACACTCTGATGCGGCTATTAACGATGTTGTTAACAAAGACTTAATAATAATGTTTCCATGTTCAGAATAAAAGAAGGATATAGAATAGCTGATGTGGTTCTCAGCTGGCTTCCAAATTGATTGAATAGATAAAACATGAAGTTATGATTCACAGAAATATGTGTAATGGGCAATTCAGATCTCCAGTGGTTGGCAGGCAGTTAGGATTTCTTCACTGCATGGGAATTCCCTGCCAAGTTAGTCTAGGAAAAATGGTGTTAATACTGTGAAGTTGATTTCATTTTGTTTCGTATTAAATATTGGTCTCTACCCTGGCACTTATTGTTGGCCTTTACTTTGCTCATCTATCAGTGCCTTTTCATACTCCAAATTAGCTGTTTGTCTTTGATTCACTTTTGACCTCTTTCACAACTTCTGTTGATTAAAAACAATAACTTAAATGACCAGAGCTGATAGGCAGCAGAATCGAGAGGGAAAGAAGAGACTATTTAAAACCCCTAACAGTTTGAATGCTGATGTAACACCCAAATTGAACAGTGGGAGTGTGAAATCTAGCTTGCGGCTGTACTCTATACTTTGGAGTTCTTTAGAGAACTAACAGTATGTACATTTTAAAGAGATTCATAACTAAGTATTTTAAAACACAAAGGAATGAGTAGGTTTGTGGCTTATTTGTTCTGATTTATTCCCACCTGCTGAATTGCAGCATCTCATTTTCAGGAAAACCTACTGACAGCAGCAACAACAGGAGTGTAATCAACCTACGTGAACAATTCAACAAGCAAACTCCAACAAAGAAACATTACTCAACCAAACGTGGCTGCTGCACTTTGTTACCGAGGTGGCCAATTTCTTACAAACACAGTGTAGTGTTTAGATATAGCTGATTAGTGGTGTGTGTGTGTGTGTGTGTGTGTGTGTGTGTGTGTCTTGGTATGGTTGACAGAGAAGCCATGAAAATGTGATCTTTGTTCTTTCACATTCCGTTTTGGGCTGTAAGTCTTGACAACTTTGATCAAGTCAGCACCCATTTATTGTCAGGATGCTGGAGTTATTCCTACCCTCAGAGTATTTATAGCCTTTTAGGGATAAAAAGAACATAAAATGACCATAAATACAGCATGCCATGAGAGGTGCAGAAAAGTCAGAGTACAGAAAAATGACTAAAGAGTTAGGACTTTGTCTTAAAGAGAGAGAGACAGAGAGACAGAGAGATTAAGACTGATTTACTTTGAGGAATTGGCTCACATGATTATGGTGGCTGGTAAGTTCAAAATCCATATGTTAGACAAGAGGCTGGACAGTCCTACAGGCTTGTATCCGCAAATCCATAGGTCAGTGAGGGGAAGGGTGAGGAGAGAGTTTGGTCAAAATATGTATTCCTAGTCTGGAAGTAGAACATACTTTAGGGAAACTTTCTTTCTGCTGGTAATGCTGTCAACTGATTGACAGAAGCTCATCCACGGTATGGAAGGTAATCTGCTTTACTTAAGGCCAACTGATGTAATTACAGCAACTACACTAGTGTTGAGTCAAACAACTGGGCGCCATGGCCTAGCCAAGTTGACACCTAACATTAATCATTGTGGAGTTCAGAAATGCATAATTCTTGCTCTTAGGCACTGCCATTTGCCTTATTTATTAGCTGTGATGATGTAATTTACAAGTCTTCCTGGCTTCTTGCATTTCTACATATTCCTCCCACCCCCATACGTGTGGGGACCCTGGAACAGAAATCTATCTTCTTCTAACAATAATCCCTTCATAATGTGAATTCAGATCTAGAAGGCTGCAGCTGTTGTACAATATCTACTGTTTTTACTAAAAAACCCATTGCTATTGAGTCATAGCGACCCTATAGGACAGAGTAGAACTGCCCCACAGGGCTTCCAAGGAGGGCTGATGGATTTGAACTGCTGACCTTTTGATTAGCAGCCGAGCTCTTAACCACTGTACTGCCCATTAGCTAATTCAGTCAAAAACCTGATTTTATGATCATGGGCTCTTAAGGAATCTGTTTTAAGGCAATGCAAGCATTACGTTTTTCTATACTCCTTTGCCATTTAGCCCTCTCCCAAAGTAATCTAAGCGTAAAAACCAATAAACATACGTGCATTAAGGTAGAGAATTTGGAGACAAACATTTTTCTGATTGTTCAGTATCTTCCTTGGCAAAGAGGGCCAGTCAGCATTCTACAGCCAGCAGAAAGAGGCAGGCTGCCAAACTGCAAATATTGGCTAAAAACATTTGGCCATTCATCACAAATTAATTATTTTATTCAACCAACCATGTTATATTCCCGATCACTTGGAATTTAGAAATATTCATTATTTAGTCTGCCACAAAGACATATTGACTTCACTATACCTTAATTCCATAGGTTCACTTGTCATATTGGGAGCTGACATACAACAAAACTTAATTGCAAATTTATTCTCTGGAACTCTGGAGAGAATATGTACTCTGGGTTACTATTTTCCATCAGGGCTCCATGCCATTGGATCAAGTCCTTATCCAGGGTTTCTGGGCATTCAGCTTACCAGGTGTCCTGGTGGGAAATTATTTTCATGATGGGAGGGCAGGCTTTCTAGTCTGCAGGTCATGTCTTCTGCTCCCGGGAGTGATAGCCTCTTATTTCCATAGACAATCCAGATGGAGTTTAGTTCACCAGTTTGCCTTATTACCACGCATAGTGAGAAGTTCATAACGGTGTCTACACTTAGCCTTGTAGTGGTGACTGGAGTATGGGAAGATGGGGAGGGGATGCTCACGCAAACCATCATTTTTGGTAGAATTGGAGCCTTGGTGGTGCGGTGGTTAAGAGCTTGGCTGATAGATAACCAAAAGATTAGCAGTTCGAATCTACCAGCCACTCCTTGGAAACCCTATGGGGCAGTTCTACTCTGTCTGGTAGGATCACTATAAGTCAGAATTGACTCATTAGCAACGGTTTTTGTTTTTTTTATGTAGAAATATTTGTACAAATTTTCAGCATACAGTGTGTGTGTTTTCAGTGATAATTCTGTCATAATTATTATGGACTGGAGCATATTACATACCTTATCTTATTCCATCCTCGAACTATTTCTATGAGATGAGCAGTATTATCATTTTTTTTTTTTAATGAGAAAACTAAGGTCAAAGCAGTAAACTTCTTGTCCACGTCATCCGTTATCACAAATTCGCGAGTTAGAACCTCTTACCCCGAACAGCCAATATTCTTGAGACAGGGGTGAGGTGGGTAGCAAGAGCTTTATTGTATGTATCGATATATAGAAGACAGAGGGGAATGATCTCTTCCTAAACCTGTCTGTGTCAAGAAACTGGATTCCGGCTGGGGTTTTATAGGGAACAGGAGACTTGGGTTTTAGGAACTTGTGGGATGTCTGTTCTCTTTTTGTGTGGTTTCAGTGGTCATCTCTCAAACATGTTGATCTTTTCCTGCCATTGTCTCATCAGCCCAGGGGGTGACTAGCGCCATCCTGGTGGACATTGTCCTGTTTGACAGGCTTAGATTGATTTCACTTGTTTTTCCATGGTCTTAGGGGAAACACTGGTTAACTTTGAACTTTTAGAGGGGCTAAAAGCAAAATCATACTTGGGCTAGGGAAGGGAAAAAAACATGGCACAGGTAGTCTTCAAGATATGGCTGAGCAGCCTGTTCCATATCCATTGGTACGAGGAGATGGATTGGTAAAATGCAGCTTCCTAGATTCAAAGCTTGTTTTCACTACACCACAGAGTTCACCATGGACCCCAGCTTAAAAAAAACAAAAATCTAGTAGTGCTTAAACTGAATTTTTTTTTTAAGACTACTTGTTTTACAACAACTTTAATGCATTTAGTGCTTGACTTCTCTCTTAATTCCATGGTGATGCATTTTAAGGCGGAAAAAAAGATCAGTGGAAATTCTCCTGCCTCACAGTTCATCAACATAGATGTTTCTCTAGTTAAATTGTAAGATTCATCAATGGCTGATGGTACTGTAAATAACCCAGTGCCGTCGAGTCGATTCCGACTCATAGCAACCCTATAGGACGGAGTAGAACTGCCCCATAGACTTTCCAAGGAGCGCCTGGCGGATTCAAACTGCCGACCCTGGTTAGCAGCTGTTATGCTAGTATTTACAGTACTGTAAATACCAGCATAATTAAATGATTTGGCAGTGAGGCCAAATTCCTCTTCACGTTTCTTATATTCTCTTGACTCCCTATACTAGTAAAAACAAACAAAATTGTTGCCACTGAGTCCAATTCACAGTGACCTGATAGGACAGGGTAGAACTGCTCCACAGGGTTTCCAAGGAGTGCCTGGTAGATTCAAACTGCCGACCTTTTGGTTAGCAGCTGTAGCTCTTAACCACTGTGCCACCAGGGCTCACAGAGGCATATAGTAGTATTAGCCTAAAATCAGGATATGTTTGAATTAAAATAGGATTTTTTTTTTTTACTGAATTTTTAATCTATATAATGAAAAAAATAAATGGCATAAAAATAATCACTAGTAGAAATATCATGACATTAAGAGCCACTATGGCCATTAAATCCTTTAAAAACCGATTGCCATTGAGTTGATTCTGACTCATAGTGACCCTAGAGGACAGAGCAGAACTGCCGTATAGAATTTCCAAGGAGTGTGTGGTGGATTCGAACTGCTGACCTTTTGGTTAGCAGCACTTAACCACTACACCACTAGGGTTTCCTTATGGCCATTAAACCCGTTGCTGTCGAGTCGATTCTGACTCATAGCGACCCTATAGGACAGAGTAGAACTGCCCGATACAGCTTCCAAGGAGCGCCTGGTGGATTCGAACCTCTGACCTTTTGGTTAGCAGCTGTAGCTCTTAACCACCATGCTATCAGGGTTTCCTTATGGCTATTAAAACCAAAAAACCAAAGCCAGTGCCGTCGAGTTGATTCCGACTCATAGCAACCCTATAGGACAGAGTAGAACTGCCCCATAGAGTTTCCAAGGAGCGCCTGGTGGATTCGAACTGCTGACCCTTTGGTTAGCAGCCTTTGCACTTAACCACTATGCCACCAGGGTTTCCTTATGGCCATATGGCCATTAGGGAAGCTTAATTATTGTAGGGATTTTTAGATACTTCATGGAATTGGAAGTTGTTTCTAGGACACAGTTTGTATCTATGTATCAGTAGTAGGCGGAGCCCTGGTGGCGCAGTGGTTGAGAGCTGGCTGCTAACCTAAAGGTTGGCAGTATGAATCCACCAGGCGCTCCGTGGAAACCCTTGGAGGGCAAGTTCTACTGTGTCCTGTGGGGTCGCTATGAGTTGGAATGGACTCAAGAGCAATGGGTTTCGTTTTGGTTTTAAAAAGCAGTAGATATAATGTGTATCTTTGGCAATTTATGCAATTTTTTTCAAAGACATATCTTGATAAACTAAAAATCATAATTTTAAGCTGTTAACGTCTTCCATGTGACTAAAATTCTGTCGCTGCCTATAGACATTACACAAGAACACAAAAAGAACTAAAACTTGAGGCATTCTGAATTAAGAGAAGCCTTCAGAACTGTTAATAGCATGAATTTACTGGTGAATAATAGCATGAATTCACTGGTGAATATGACGATCAGTGCGTCTCCACAGTGAAGCAGAGATGCGTTGTGGGAATCAGGGAGCCGGATAATAGGAACGCGGTTGTATAGCGCACTGCTTTTACCTCTGGAACCTTCTCACTTCTCAAACAGGCTTTACTGTTGGTCACTTTGGCCGGTGGACACTATTGTTGTCGTTGTTAGATGCCCTTGAGTTGATTTCGACTCCTAGTGACCCCATGTGACAGAGTAGAACTGCCCCATAGGGTTTCCAGCAAGTGCCTGGTGGATTCAAACTGTTGGCCTTTTGGTTAGCAGCTGTAACTCTGAATCACTACGCCACCAGGCTTTCTGCTGTATCCTAAAACCAAAACCAAACCAAACACACTGCCATCGAGTGGATTCCAACTCATAGCGACCCTACAGGACAGAATAGAACAGCTCCCACAGAATTTCCAGGGAGCACCTGGCAGGTTTGAATTGCCCACCTCTTGGTTAGCAGCTGTAGCTCTTAACTACTGCGCCACCAGGGTTTCTGCTATATGCTAAAAACCAAACCTGTTGCCGCCGAGTCGATTCCGACTCGTAGCGACCCTATAGGACAGAGTAGAGCTGCCCCATAGAGTTTCCGAGAAGCACCTGGTGGATTTGAACTGTAAACCTTTTGGTTAGCAGCCGTAACACTTAACCGCTACACCACCAGGGTTTCCGCTGTATGCTAAGGTGTCCCTAATTATGTACAGACTCTGAAACGAGGCACTTTAGTGCATGTTAGCCTATGAGACGTATGCTGCTGGATTCCTGCTGTATCATTAGCATTTAGCTTAGACTGTATTCTTATTTACTGATGTACAAATAAAAGCTAAAATAAATGGTAACAATTCTATCCCGAAATGGTTACTTGATTTTACACACTAATATCAGGTACCTCTAAATATTAAAGGAATATGATATTTTTGATTGAAAAGTACATTGAAAATGATGTCTATGCAATTTTTTAAAAATTGTTTCTGAGCTACAATACATTTATAAAATATGCCAAATGTCTTTAAAGAAAGTAAGTATTGGGCGGGAACACTTGGAATTATTAGAGTCGCTTTCAGCTTCAGCAAATGAGTTAAGTAGATGAACAGAGAAAGCACTAAATCAAATTAACTCCCAAGTTTAGTTGTTGTGATGCCTAAAGATTAAAAAAAAAAAAAATCAACAGCCAGTGTTAGTCACAACAAAAATAAAAATCAATTTAGGAACCCAAATCCTGTGAATTTTTATGTTGTGGAGGATATGACTTGAATATGAGGATAGGAGAGTATTGACTGAGCCTGAATCCCTGCTGATAAACGAAATGTGGGAAATTCATTCATGTTTCAGCAACATTTTTAATAACTCATTTGTGCTGAGAAGTCATTTTACTTAAAGCAAAATATTAGTGATAATGAGAAGAAGATTATTGACAGTAATCTGTACGTAGAAACATACTTTATGATCGCACTCACTCATTTTCCCTGGAATAGGCAGGTATTTGATTCTTACAGTAGCAAATTTAGTGGCAGGCTTAGAAAATAGATGCCATAGAAATTATATTACTGATAATGAGCAGAAATTGCTTTTTAAAAATATTTGCCAAGAGCTTTATAGCTTTGGAACATTTACTATGTTTTGACTGCGTTGCATAGAGA
Source organism: Elephas maximus indicus (assembly GCF_024166365.1). Classification (NCBI taxonomy): domain Eukaryota; kingdom Metazoa; phylum Chordata; class Mammalia; order Proboscidea; family Elephantidae; genus Elephas; species Elephas maximus. The sequence goes on along the minus strand of NC_064841.1, from coordinate 73,490,983 downwards.
GGTGTTGATTTTGTTAGGTGCCTTCGAGTCGATTTCAACTCTTAGTGACCCTGTGTGACAGAGGAGAACTGTCCCATAGGGTTTCCTAGGCCGTAATCTTTACAGGAGCAGTAGCTATGACTTGAAATTGACTTGATGGCGACGGGTTTATTGCCAGGTCCTCCTCTCATGGAGCCACTGGGTTAGCTTGTGGTTAGCTGCCAAGCACTTAACCATTGTGCCTCCAGAGCTTCGTTCTTACATGAAGGAAACCCAAACCCAATGCTGTCGAAGGAGGGACCCGATAAATGCTACTGGTAGACTGAGTCAGTTCTTCTAGGCTTATGTCCACAAAAACTCGTCCCTGGTGTAGAACTTACTACACGCGGCCAAATGGAGCTCTGTGGCCCAAGTTAATTTGGTTTGTTTTAAACTAAAAATGCATTAGTCCCTAACTTTTTAAGAGCATCTTTGCATATTGCATTTCCACACATTTTTTTGCAGTAAAAATGTAACATATCATGGCGACAACACCTCATTATTTAACTCAGAGCTGAAGTATAAAGCAGAAAAGAAAGTCGTGATTGCCTAGAAAAGGGCTTAGTCCAGTCATTGGCAAAATGTTCTACAGATGGCCAGGTAGTAAATATTTTAGACTTAAGGCTTTTTGGGAGATATATGATTTTTATCACATCACATATTCTCCTCTTCCGCCTCTGCCTCCCTCTCCTTCTTCTTCTAACAACCCCTTAAAAATGTTTAAAAAAAAAATTCTTAAATTCTTGCAATACAAGAACATACAACAGGCTGGATTTAGCCCTCGAGCAGTAGTATGCCAAAACCTGAAACCAAACCATTGCTCTCCAGTCGAAGTCTGACTTCTGTAGGACAGAGTAGTACTGCCCTGTAGGGTTTCCAAGGTGAGAAATCTTTTCAGAAACAATCTGCCACATCTGTCTCCCAAGGAGCAACTGGTGAGTTCCAACCTCTGAACTTTTGGGTGGTTAGTAGCTGAGTTCTGTGCCTCCAGGGCTCCCAAAGTAGGCCAATTAGATCAAATTCATTGAAACCCTGGTGGAGTAGCGGTTAAATGCTACAGCTGCTACCCAAAGGGTCGGCAGTTCAAATCCACCAGGTGCTCCTTGGAAACTCTATGGGGCAGTTCTACTCTGTCCTATAGGGTCGCTATGAGTCGGAATCGACTGGACGGCACTGGGTTTTTGAAAAATAAACACCTTCTTTTCAAACGCTATTTGGTGCATCCCCTAAGGAACAGACATCTAAACTGGAATTTTTTGCCACGATGAACAAATATATCAGATATAAGCAATTTCTTAACCTTGAAAAATTATAGATTATCTTCAAATTCCTCTGTGCCTTCATGGTTTTCTCTTGTTGTAGTCTTTTCAGTGGATGGCTTTTTGACCTATCGGCCCTTCCCTTGCCTCCGGACTGACATCTCTGCTGTGCCACCCCCTGAAGAAGAGGCTGGTTTTCCACTTTCACACCGAGTTTTGCAGTAAAGGGGGACATCTCTTCTGACCTTTCCTTACAGCCAGATTCTTCTTCCTCTCCAGGTTCAGGAGCTGACGAAATTGCAGAAACCAGTACTGGAACTGAGGACTGTAATAGAGGCCTGCTGCTGGACTCGTGGAGGGTCTTTGTCTTTCCCTGGCGTTCCCAGGGACTCTGCTAGAGCCACAGAATCCTAGGGTATGATCTAATGCAGCTCCTAAAGGGACGTAGGGCAGTTCCCAAGTTCTGAAAACTCACAGCCTGTGAAACACCGACGAAAACTGCCACAAGTTCAGGAAGTTTTTCATGCAGAGTTTTTGGACAAAGCCATAGAAAAGTCAAAGAAATAGAGGAAACGACATAACACAACTACCTATCTTAACCTTTTCAGATGTAATTTTTAAAAGATTATTTTAGTTTGTTTCTTTGAGCACATTATCTCCCATTTATTATTATTATTATTTCTTTCACGGCAAACTGTGCCTTTGTTCTCCCTTTCAGCAAAAGACACACCAGACTCAAATACATTCCGCACAATGTGGCTAAAGCTTTATAGTTAAGGGAAGTCCCTGTACTATGTCTTCTGGCTAATTAAGGATTTTTGTTTTTTAAACTTTTTTGTTCATCTTCTACTTTGCCGTGTTTGATAGTCCTAGGGAATCTGAGACAGAGATGGGGTATTCCTCATATGTCTGGCCATCTGTTTTGACCAAAGTCTAACTTCGGTTTTCATTCGTCTTTCTCTAGTCTTTGAGACAGCCGTAGCTACAATGAATGAGTTCACAAGAAGTAAGCTTTACATAACGTAGTCCCAAGTCCAAGTCCACTGCTCTCGAGTCGATTCTGAGTCATAGCGACCCTATAGGACAAGATAGTACTGCCCCATATGGTTTCCAAGGGGTGACTGGTGGATTCGAACTGCTGACCTTTTGGTTAGCAGCTGAGCTCTTAACCACTCCGTCACCAGGCCTCCAGATAAATACAAGTAGCTGTACCTTCTGCTTTTAACTTTTAGAAGTTTTTAAGCAGTGTATTCTGCTTAACTTTTAAATTATTTATACACACTCGAGGGCACCAGCATTCCTTTACAAAATACAGATTCATTTTGAAATTGAGCAATATAACATCATGCCTCTCATATGAACTCAGCGTATTCAACTATTAGAATGTTTTTGTGTCGTTTTGTGAGACAGCTGAATATAATTTTCTTGGCTTTGATGACATAAATATTAAATCTTAGATTAAGAAGGCAGAAGAGACGAGAGATTGAGACTCAACTGCCATTTGCCACGATTTTAGCTGGTGTATTGGGTGAATATGAATAAACCCATTTCTGTAGTCAAGAATGCTGAACGAAAAATCATGAGTGATTTGCATTTTCGTACATCCAGGACATAAAGATGAAGGAAAAAAATAGAATGAAATGAAAAATTGTCAATCTTTATGTCTTGGTTTCTTTACATATTTAGTAGTGCTAATACTGAGCAAGCGGCCAGTAGACTCTATCTCTTTATACAGATATGTATACATATATACATACATATACATGTATATTTAACATATAGGTGCACACGCTGTCTCTTTATATAAATATATATGTGTATATATATATACACACACATACACATCCCGCATGATATTTGTGTGTGTGCACCTACTTTCTAGCTGAATGAGTTTTCTAAACAATATAAAATACTAATTAAAAATTCAAAGCTGTTGAATTTACTCCTATTCCTTAACTTTTTGACCATTAATGTCAGGTTAAAAAAAAAAAAAAGAAAAATATATACTCATAGGTGCCTTGGAAGAAAAGCCTGATGGTCTCCTTTTGAAAAATCAGTCACTGAAAACCCTGTGGAGTACAGTTCTGCTCTGAGCACGTGGAGGTGACAGATCACAGTTCCAGGGCCCCTGGTTGTGATACATGCGTGGATGCAGTCGGATGGTCAGCTTTGCTTTGACACAGAGTTGTTGGCTTCACCTCTTAGACCCTTAATAGTTGGCTTCTTGGCCAGAGTAAAAATACTGATTTTTTTTCTCAGAATTCAGAATGCATCATAGATGATCTTCTGATGCTATTAAACATGTTTTGTGGTTAAAATGTAGCCCCAAGAACTTATGTATTTGTAGAATTGATGTATATGTATATACATACAGAGAGAGAGAGAAATACGCAAGAGAACTTAAATATATTCTTAAGTAAGTTATACTTTATATAAAACTAAATGTCATGGGGCTGAGGACATACTTATTTTCGAAGTCAAGACAAATGCAAACAATTCTCAATTTTATTTACGCTCGTTTTTACCCAGATGCAGAAAATCACAAGAGTTAACTAAAAAATTATCTGTTACCTTCCATTTCTGGGTCATTTCTGAAGAGCATACTCTTTATATCTGGGATGATGGTGGTTAGCAAAATGAATCCCTGAGTTACATTATTAAGGCAGCTGGCAAAGCTCTCCCTAAAAAATGCAACTTTTGTGTGCATTGTTTATCTTCTGATAAAGCTGGCAAAGTGAGGAACTAACACCACTTCATGTAAAATATTCCTTCAGCTTTATCCAGATATTTTGCTGCATTGAAAAGAAAGATAAAATTCAGAATTGTGTAGTTTTCCATATGATAGGTGATTTCTTTTATGTTTTAAGGAAAAATGTAGCAGTGTGTAATTGTACACACCATGAGGCAGACATGAATTCCAAATTTAGCAAAATAAAAATGAAGAATTAATGAAAGAACAAAATACCAAACATTGAAAATAACAGATCTTACAAAAAAATAAGCAACTGAAGTAGAACTGTTTGAAAACTGGGGTTCAAAATATTCTTGAGCTTCTGTCTCTCTCTATGTATACATATCAATGAAGCTAGCCTCACATTTTCTTCTTTCATTTTCTGTGTTTTGTTTGTAAGCAATAGTATGTCTTTGCAAATTAATTTGCAACCATCTGCTCTCCATGAGGAATGTATCTCTTATTTTTCAACCCATTTAGCTTAAAATTTAGCTTTAAAAGTATGTTTATCAATATAAAAAATCAAATATTTAATTGGAATGGTAAGGGATATTGATAAATATAAACATATATAAGAGTGAAATGAGAGAAAGAAAAGAAAAATCATAAACTAGATGTGAGTTCACTTGGTACAGTGGCTAAGAGCTCGGCTGCTAACTAAAAGGTCAGCAGATTGAATCCACCAGCCTCTCCTTGGAAACCCTGTGGGGCAGTTCTACTCTGTCTTACAAGGTCACTATGAGTTGGAATTGACTCGATAGCAAAGGGTTTGGATTTTTTGGGGTTCACTTTATGAAAGGAGACTTCCATGAGGGCCACCTGGAAATTTGGGTATAGTTTGTGGTTAATTCAATTAATCCAGCCAAATAATAATTCCCTTTAATTATTTGATAGCTTCAGGTGGAATATTTTATCTTGAAATTACCTGATTGCCATCCTTTTCTATTTCACTCTGCTTGTTTAAATACCTTTGCTATCACTGTTAAACCTAGTTTATTTTCTTCCTTCTTCACTCTTCACAAGTCCGTTTTGTGTGCATCTAAGCTACAAGGGGCTGTTTTTTAAAAAATTTTATTGGCCCCTATTGATTAAGGGTTTATTGCCCTCCCTTCATTTGTGGTCCAAACAAAAACCCAAACCCGTTGCCGTCAAGTCTTTTCGACTCATAGTGGCCTTATAGGACAGAGTAGACTTGCTCCTATAGGGTTTTCAAGGAGTGGCTGTCTGGTGGGTTCCAACTGTTGACCTTTTTTGGTTAACAGCCAAACTCTTAACCATTGTACCACCAGAGCTCTGTTTTTGGTCCATGTATAGTAAAAACCTGCATTTCTGGTACATAGTGGAAAGCGTGAACTTTTGAACAAACCATGAGAAATTAGCAAGATATATTATATGTATTTATATGTTTATATTATAGATATAATGTTTATCCGTAAAATTTATTATACATAATTGCATAGAGCATATGTATTCATATTGTATATTATGTAATATATATAAAATTACAACCATACATACATTATATAGTATATGTCATATATCATACTATACACTATTTTAAACATATATATATTTCACATTTAACTATTGTAAATTAAATTCCAAATGACAGATTCTTAGGTGCTAATTGTTTTAGATCAGTCCCTGGAGAAGGACATCATGCTTGGTAAAGTACAGGGTCAATGAAAAAGAGGAAGACCCTCAACGAGATGGATTGACACAGTGGCTGCAACCATGGGCTCACGCATTAGAACGATTGTGGGCATGGTGCGGGAGCAGGCGGTGTTTCTTTCTGTTGTACGTAGGGTTGCTATGAGTCGGAACTGACTCGGTGGCACCTAACAGCAACAATTGTTTTATTTAATTTTTTTTTTTCAAGATGTACTCCGGTGATCCAGTGTGTCTCTGCAGGCTTCATAATGGATGAATGCAAAACTGAAGTTTGCAAAGCTTTCTTAGATTGCTGAAGAAAACTCTATAAAATTAGTATTGTATGTATGTCTTTGGTATCTTTCTATTCCTTTCTTTTCTGGCTCTTCCTGCCCAGTGTCTCATAGAAATGTTCTTGTTTTGACTGTCAACTGGATATTAAGTGATTTTCTAAGTGTTGACTAAAAAGAATTAAATGAGGCATTTCTGCTCCAATGGAGAACTTTTGACATCCATAAAAATTAAGTGTATAGTAGTAAGACTGTGATAATTCTCAGGAAGTGGACCTTTCCACTTCTCCATCAGGTCATCCACATACGTGGCTGTTGACTCCACCTTCATATAAATGTCTTTATAGTCAGTCATGGGTGACATCAAAGGCAATATATTTCAATCCCTGAACATCTCTGATCTGTAGGAAAAAAAGTAAGAATCCAGTCAATTAATAAACTCAGTTATCTTCATAGTTCCCAAACAACAAACTGTTTGGTATAAGTCACTTATATGAAGGGTAGTTTAACTTGATAAACTTATATGTTACATATGTGAAGAAAATGTAGTTTTGGGCCATAATTTTATTATATATATATAAATTGGGAAACTCTGGTGGCGTAGTGGTTGAGTTATGGCTGCTAACCAAGAGGTTGACAGCTCGAATCTTACCAGGCACTCCTTGGAAACTCTATGGGGCAGCTCTACTCTGTCCTGTAGGGTCACTGTGAGTCAGAATCAACTTGATGGCAATGGGCTTGGTTTTTTTGGTTCATATAACTTTAGACAGATGTCTTTTCATTTCCTGTGATCTAATCATAAAAAGAAAAAAAAAAAACAGGCTTGATTAGTAAAAGTCAAATAAGATTCAGCAAAAACAAATTTTTACAAAGGATGCCTATAGCATGTAACTACGGGAATTGAGCCAAGGCTTTAAAAAAAGTTAATTGCACCTCTATTCGGTACATAATAACCTAGCCATCAACCATCCTTATCAGAAAGATTAGGTTCTGCTTCAGACACCCAAAATCAAATTTTAATATATAAGTTAAAGTCCCTAATCAATTGCTTCTTTTACCTAATGACGAGGAAACATATTAATATTGGAAAAAGGCAATTTTGGAATTTGAAGGTAGATATGATGGGAAGAAAAAGACAATATAACTTTAGCATCATTCCCTTTACCTTCCATATTTAAAAACCATCGTTCCGATAGAACACTGATTAATTGAGATTTTATTGGTTTTGAGTTTTAAATGTCAGGGATGTGGTTCTAAGTATTATAGGTACTAATTTTAGAGCCCTAAAATAAAACACCAGAAGAATAATGCAAACCCGATATGTTATTGCTTTATATGGCATATACTACTAGGATTTCTACTCTGTTTTAAATCGTATTTAAATACATCTCTTCTGATCCTGTCTAGCACTGTCTTTACCTACCAATAGGAAATGATGTCATTCTCCAGTGTTTAGTATAGCTAGTGCTTACGAGTTTCCACAAATTAAAAATATCCACTGCAAGGATGCTATGTGGGGAGAGAGCACTTGATAAGGACAGTTGGACTTAGAAAGATGGCCCGAATTTGCAAACTTTTCATTCCAAAGTAAACAATACCTATCGTTACAGTTATCTAACTATGTACCTACAAAGAAATTTATCAGCCATTTTCCTATATGTGCCTTAGTCGTGTGGTAGAGACGGTTGGAGACGTAATTGGATGTTAGGGCGCAGCACATTTGTCAGAAACCATAGGAATCTTCCTTCAATTAAGTTGTAAGAGTGATATTGCTTATCATGTATCCTGACGTTCTATCTGGTATCCCGTCATGCATGTAAGCCTCCTGTTTAAATAAGCGAGTGAGAATGGAAGCGTTTTGTGACAGGAACCAATGAAATGGTAAGATTTGAAGGTAAATACTTATATTTAGAAAGTCACTTCCCTGTGATACCTCAGGCGTGACAGCTAAAAGTCTCCTTCGGTTTGGAAGTCAGATTGTTGAACTGTTTTGCAGGATTCACAACGGCAGCAGGCAGCATCCTGAATGAACAGCAAGATGCGTTTTTAGCTTTCAGATGTGATTTCCTCCTATGCTTTCATCAGCTTTTCACTTTCAACTCGCAGTCCAGTTTATACACTGACTGTCATATGTGATCCCTAGAGAAGTAGCTATAGTTTTCCATTTTGGAAACATTTGAAATACGATTTTGTTTCACTTGTTCACTTAGTAACTCAAGGAAATGCATTTCCTGCCTCGTTTACAAGTTTGGCGTCTTTTATAGCGCAGTTAAGAACTGGCAAGCTGAAAGTTTGGCTGACCCAATCTAAGTTGTGTTCCTATCATTTTCTCTCATACTACCTTATGATTGTCATATGGCTGTCTGTCTGTCTGTCTATCTATCTATCTTTTATACATTTTTTAACTTTTTTTTCGTCCTTTTAGACTCTAAGTTCAGTGAGGGCACGTATCATGTCTCTTCTACCCGTTACATATTAGGCATTCAGTAATTGTTTTTTGAATGAGAGTAAACACATGATATTCAAAAAAAGAAAAAAACCACAACCCATTGCTGTTGATGCAATTCCGGCTTACAGCAACCCAATAGGGCAGAGTAGAACGACCCCAAAGGGTTTCCAAGGAGTGGCTGGTGGATTCAAACTGCCAAGCTTTTGGTTGACAGCCGAGGTCTTAACAACTGCATCAGCAGGGTATTTAAAGGGGATCGTAAATCAAATGTTAGATATTGCCATACTGAACTAAAGCACTAAAGAGAAAGGAGAATAATGTGAGTAGAGTCGGATTAAGGGAGAATACCGTGGCCAAAGATATAGTGCATGCCTTTTAGCACAGTAGTAGTTAAATGTGGCTAAGGGCAATAAGGGTAATTGGGATAGTAGATGGAGTTCCTGGGAGACACAAATGGTTAGCAAGCCCTACTAACCACGGTTTTTGTGGGTAACCGAAAGGTTGGTGATTCGAACCCAACAAGAGGCACCTCTGAAGAAGGGTCTGGTGATTTACTTCTGAAAGGTCATAGCCTTGAAAATCCTATGAAGCAGTTCTATATTGCACACAGGGGGCTGCCATGACTTTCAGTCTATTCAAGGCAACTGATAATGACAACAGTAAGGGTAATGAAGTATAATATACCGGAATGGTAGGTAGGAACTTTATGTTTAAGGGCATCATATGAGGTTTCTAAAGTGTATTAAGCTTGAGCTACGTGTGCCACATGAAAGACCAAGAAGAAACAATATTCACTTCACAATTCCATCTTTTTCTTTGGGGGTAGGTCTAAGTTTATCTTAACGAGCCCTGGTGGCACAATCGTTAAGAGCTTGGCTGCTAACCAAATGGTCAGCAGTTCGAATCCACCAGTGGTTCCGCAGGAGAAAGGACCTGGCGATCTGGTTCTGTAAAGATAGTTGTTAGGTAGTTGTTAGATGACATCAAGTTTGTTCTGACTCAAAGCGACCCCGTGTACAACAGAACGAAACACTGCCTGGTCCTGCGCCATCCTCGCAGTCGTTGCTGTGTTGAGCCCATTGCTGCACTCACTGTGTCAATCCATCTCATTGAGGGTCTTCCTCTTTTTCACTGACCCTCTATTTTACCAAGCATGATGTCCTTCTCCAGGGACTGGTCCCTCCTGATAACATGTCCAAAGTATGTGAGACAAAGTCTCACCATCTTCGCCTCTAAAGAGCATCCTGGCTGCACTTCTTCCAAGACAGATTTGTTCGTTCTACTGCCAGTCTGTGGTATATTCACTATTCTTTACTAACACCACAATTCAAAAGCGTTAGTTCTTCGGGCTTCCTTGTTCATTGCCCAGCTTTCAAATGCATCTGTAAAGATTACAGCCTTGGAAACCCCATGAGGGCAATTCTACTGTGTCCTATAGGGTCTCTATGTGTCAGAATTGACTTGACGGTGCACAACAACAAAGTTTAGCTTCAGTTCCATCCTGCCTTCAGGCTATCTTTTATTTGTTTCGATTTATGTGTTATCCGCATTCAAAAAGGTCTCAAGCAGGTTGCTGAGCCTTAGTTATTCATAAGCAGGAACCATGTTCTACTTGCCTGTATCCCCCCCCACCCCATCCCCAAGTTCAGTGTTTCCATCTTTCAGAATTTCTGAGCTCCATCCTTCCCAGCTTTGAAGTCATGTCTGAGGAATTTAGATTTTAGTACATTTATAAGGGCTTCTGAGGCAATGGGTTTTGCAAGCTAGTACACTGTTGTTGTTGTTAGGTGCCATTGAGTCGGTTCCCACTCACAGCCACCCTATGCACAACAGAACGAAACACTGCCCGGTCCTGCACCAGTTTCAGGGTCTGGAGGATAGCCACAAGAGGGATTGCAGAACACATGCTACGGAGGCTAGTCAGGAGCCACAAAAGCAGTCAGGCATTCTGGCACTGGGACGTTCACAAATGAGTAACCCAGAAAATACACGCCCCATTTCTCATTGATCACGTCTCGGGTGCTCAACCCGTTGGCTCAATATTATGAATGAATGCAATAATTAATCAGGATTATTGCACAAGGAATTCCAGCTTTGGGTATGAGTTCTAACTAGATAATTTTTAAGCGTTTTTATTCAGTTTTTGAAAATCTGTGGTGAAAACATGCAAAGCAAATTCTGAATTATGTGATAATTATAATAGCTATACTTTAGGGTCTATACCAGGCACTGTGCCCAGAGCTGCCGTGTAGAGTCATGCAGTTTTTGCCCTACACAAAGGATCCAGCCAGAGGGGAAAGTGTTGGCTGAATCGATCCTATTGGTAAAACAAACTGACCTGATACTGGGCTGAACGATAGATTTATATACAACATTTAAGATCGCTGCCACAACCCTGGTGGTGGCATATTATTTCCATTTTGCAGATGAAAATGAAGGTCGGAGAGGTTTAGTGAATTGCCCAGGTGATACAGCCAGATATAGTCAGGTGAGAGCTCAGGTCTGTTTGGATTCAAAGCCTTTCTCACCTAGTCTGGTACTAGAGCTAGAGACAGATACTTTAAGAAGAAAAATGCCAGTGTTTAAGGAGTCCCCCATGAAGGTACTGACAGGACAGGCTCCACTGAGGAACAGACAGACAGCTACGCACCTTGACCAGGATGGCATTACTTCTGCTCCTTGTTCTGAAACATGGAAGACAAGACAGCCAGGGCAATAAGGGGTATGGCTAAGGTTCCTCCTAATTAACAATTACATGAACTGTCAAATCTTCCAGCTTCAGAGACCTGGTTTCTCCTTGTTTTCTTCAGTTTGCACTCTCTGAATACACAAAGGATATGAATACCAAGCTTCGCTTTATGATAAGACCATGTTTTCTGAAGTCGATTTAATGAGCTCTCTAATATTCTCTTTCTCTCTCTCTGTGTCGATTTAGGTCACTGTCTGCATATAATTCCATCAGAACATCTTTATTGCTTATCCTGCTGAAAGTTTATTTTGCATTTGTAATGGTCTTAAAACTCAAAGGTGAAAAAAAAAATCCGTCAGAGATGACTTCTTTAATTTATCATTAGCCGGAAGTCTGCGGATAAACAGAGCATGGCCAAAGCCTTCTGAGTGCATATGCAGCTGCAGAAAGTTTAAAAACATTCGTGAAATGAGGGGAAGAATGTACATGAGCTGCTGTGATCGCTCAGAAATCAGCAGTCCCCAAAGTGCCTCTTCGAGATGCAATTCCCTTCTCTTGCGTGGAAGAACAGGGAGTATTTTATACATATTCTACTCCACATCACTAGGCAGAAAGATTATTGTCATGTGAAGTGAAAATGCAGATTGAGGAAACCCCCAGCATCCATCTCTCCCCGGGAGCTAGGTGTTTGGATTCTTCCAGAGAAGCAGCCCTGTACATTCTGGACAGAGTGCAGAAATAGGAAATCCCTTCAAAAGGGATTGATGAGCCTGCCTGCAGTTCCCTGCAGCATGGGGCCACGCAGGGAAGTGGCGGTGGTTTCGACCATATGGAGCGAGAGAAAGCGGAATTTGCACCACACTGTGGAGAGAGCTTTGTTCTGCATAATTTTTTTCAGGAATACATAAAACTTGAAATACATATACCTGCTCCAGTGGAAATGTAGTCTAGCATTGAAAAACAGGAGGTCTGTAGGTATTGACTCATCCTCCCTGCACTGCTTGCTTCTGTAAATGTGCACAGCTCCTGTTTTTACTGTGCTCCTTAAGGACTGTCACGGTGTCTGTGTTAGACAGAGGACTGCGTTTTTGTTGAGAGCTAGGTGCTGGTGCAAGACTGATGAAGGCGTCAACTCATGGCCGAGATGGCTGGCAGAAATAGCAAGTATCAGCAAATCCACCTTGGTTTTGTAGGGTAGCCCCTCAGAACCTATATCCCTTTCACGTGCATTACCTTTATTTTGCAATCCGCTGAACTATACACAGGAATTCACAACGCTGTCCTTGATATCTACTGGAAAAATGAAAATTATGATCATCTTATGATATGTTCTTTTCTATATGTTGATATCCAGTGACAAAACAGCCTTCAACTAATGTCTGCCTCAGAGCAAATGATGCCTCTGTGAGCTTCCAGTGTATTGTTCACATTATACACATGATAAAATACACACAAAGGGGGTTAACACTTGTAAAGGAGAAAACGAAGTTAGAAAATAATGTCTCCTGTTGTCTCTGTCTTCAGTTCAGATTTGACTGGATACACATAGAATGTTCTGGGTTATTCTCCCAGTATGAAAAGACAAAAAAGTATGTATACAACCTTTGGTGTAAACAGATGTATTTCAACATGTGTTTATCCAGAAGGTGGGAGTAATTACTGCCCTCACCCCAGCACGGCTGTGCTCTAACGTGATCTGTTATTAGCAGGGCTAGGATTAGAACTGCAGGAGCAGGCAGATGGATGCTGGTTGTGAAAATTAAACTCTCTCTGGTTTCCCAGCCATGTTCCTCCCGTCATTTGATTCGACCAATTTGCTGCAGCAATCCTTTAGGTGGAAGAATGCAGAACTTAAACATTCAATCAGCAGGTATTACTGGATTCTTAATATTCACTAGGTATTATGCTGGAGCCCTGGTGGCACAGTGATTAAGAGGTTGGCTGCTAACCAAAAGGTCAGCAGTTCGAATCCACCAGCCACTCCTTGGAAACCCTGTGGGGCAGTTCTACCCTGTCCTATAGAGTCGCTATGAGTCTAAATGCACTCAGCAGCAACCGGTTCAGTTTTTTGGCTTATTATGCTGGGAACTGTGACCGTTACAGAATTGAGTTGAGCCCATTATTGTCTTCAGGGAAATTTAATAAGGCAGAGAAGTCACACGCAGGTCTAATGCAAGGTAATGGATGGCGAGTTGTTAGTACGGGTACCACCAAGGTGCAGTGAGATAAAAAATACATGTCTAGTTGGAGGTGGTGAGAAATGAGAGAAGTCACAGATAGGATTAGATTGGTGTGGAGGAGTAGTGGGTAGTGTCTTAGTTTTCTAATGCTGCTATAACAGAAATACCAAAAGTGGATGGTTTTAACAAACAAAAATTTATTTCCTCACAGTTTAGGAGGCTTGAAGTCCAAATTCTAGGGGAAGGCTTTCTGTGTTTGTCGACTCTGGGGGAAAGTCTTTGTCTCTTCAGTTTGTTTTCTGGTTCCTTGGAGATCTCCATGTGGCTTGGCATCAATCTTCTCCCATCTCTGTTTGCTAGCTTGCTTGTTTAATCTCTTTTATATCTCAAAAGAGGTTGACTCAAGATAGACCCTACACTCATCCTGTCTCATTAACAAAACAAGGATAACCCATTCTCAAATGGGATTTTAACCATAGGGATAGATTTACAACACATATTGTTGGGGGACACAGTTCAATCTGTACGAGATGGCAATGAGGAGGACGAGAACAGAGAAAAACATGAGCAAAGCCACTGGGTGTAGTGATCGTTGGGAAGCAGAAGAGTAGGTGGCGTGATTGACATCATCGTTTCTGAAAATTAGTCATGTAGCAATATTTGCAATGGATTTGGGCAAGCAAGGTCCAGGAATACCCCTGTTAGAAGTCTGTTATTAGAACCTGAGTTAGAGGCAGGGAAGGGTTGAGTGGGTCAGCTGGACATGAGTAAATGCTGAAAACAAAGGGAAAGGGAAGAGTGAAAATGACTGTGGAATTTCAAGCCTAGATCCCCAGAAAACAGGTACCGTTACAAGAAATGCAATATTCAGAAGAGAGGAAGAATTTAGTTGGAAGTGTGGGGAGAGGACAAGGATCTTGATTTTAATTATCTTTGAGTTCTGTTGGGACATCTGGTTACAGATGTCTAGTAGGAAGGTGGAAATGTGGGTTTAAAGGGTAGAAAAAGGCCAGAATATGGTAGACTTTGGAAATGTCTTTAAAAATTATTATTTGAAATGGTAAGCATGATCATATGACCAAAAAAGAGGGTAAGTATGGCAAAGTCTTACACATACAGGAGATGAAAAAAAAAAAAAAGAGTAATTTAGATCTATTCTGTAGGAGCAGTTATAGAAGGATTGGACAAAGTCTTGTTGAAAATCTAAGAATATTTCACAGAGATAAGAGTAATCAGCAGGATTAAATATAAAATATTGAAGTAACTTGACCATTTGAAAACTAAGAGATTATTGGTAACTTTTGTGGACGTTGATCAGCTTTCAAGTAGATAAAGAGAATATATGGTGATGAAATAGGAGGTAGCTCTTTCAGAAAGAAAAATTGATAACCTGAAAAATGATTATAAAAATTATCATTTTCTGAGTACTTATTAAGAAAGGGCCAAGGACTTCACACACATTATGTCATTTAATTCTAACACTGTTGGTGCAATGGTTAAGAGCTTCGCTACTAACCAAAAGTTCTCCAGTTTGAATCCACCAGCCACTCCTTGGAAACCCTGTGGAGCAGTTCTACTCTGTCCTATAGGGTCACTTTGAGTCGGTATTGACTCAATAGCACCAGGTTTGGTTTTGCTGTTGTTGTTGTTGGAATTATGATCCTATTTTAGACAGGAAGAATTTAAGGTCAAGTGTTTATGCAAAACTACCTAACTAGTACATGGTTTTGCATCTAGTATTGCCCAGTAGAAATTTCTCAGAGGAAGAAAATGTTCTCTGTCTGCACAGCCCAATGCAGTAGTCACCAGCGACATGTGGCTACTGAGCACTTGAAATGTGACTAGGGTAACTGAGGAACTGAATTTTTATTTTCATTTTAATTTGTTTAAATGTAAATAGCCACTCATGGCTAATGGTTACGATGTTAGACATTTGCGGGGCCTGGCCTGCGGCAGACATACAATAAATATTTGTTGACTAAGTGGCATGTTGGAGCCCAGCATTGATCCTGAGTCATACTGGCTTCAAGTCTGTGCTTTTCCAACTACACTGGGCCTCTATTAAAGTAGTTTCATGAAACTCAGGAATTCTGGTGCACATTTAAAACTCTAAATATTCTGCCCAGATGCACCCTTTTCTAGGTACAGAATCTACCTATTTCTTCTATATCTCTGCTCAACCAAGCTGAACACATTGTCTCTCCAAGAGAAATGTCTAAGGATACAGTTATGTGGTAAAGTTGTAAGTTTGGTGGCAACTGGGAAGATGGGGAATAAAAGGGCATGAGACTCTCTCCTTTCTACCCAGGTAGATGCCGTGGGACCTGATTTGGAGCAAGTGGCTGATTGAGACAAAATGACTAGGAGTTTTGAATTTCAGGGGTTACAGCCCATAGCAATCTTATCAGAATTGTGTAAACCATTGCAGCCAAGCTTCTGAAGTAAGTAATGACGTCTAAACGTAGAGACAGGACATCATGATATCTGTGGTCGGCAAGATCTAGGACCAAGCAAGTGGATGTTACTATCCAGGACATGTGTTCAGAGCAGCAGGACCCTGGTGCAGGGATGATGGATAAGCATTTGCCATTGACACACCAGGGCTCCCAAGCTGGCTCAGTTGCCAGAATTTAGGAACAAAAGACAGAAGTTATTTCCAATAGCTGGGCCATTACAGGCAGAAGGCTGGGTCTAATTGGGGCAAGTAATCATAGGTAAAAAAAAAAAAAAAAAAAAAAAAAATTTTATTTATTTTTTTTAATCATAGGTAGCAGTACAGTGGACTAGCGAAGTCATTGTTGTTGTTGTGTGCCATGAAGTCGATTCTGAATTGTAGCGAACCCATATGACAGAGTAGAACTGCCCCATAGGGTTTCCAAGGAGTAGAGGCATTAGGACATAGAATTTTGAATCTTAAAAAAAGCTAAAAATTACCTGGTGAAGAGAGAGGAAGGATTGAAGCCTATTATGTATATAACACCTTAATCAGCATTATGTCCTACTCATGTCTGGTTCAGCAACTAAAGTAAGGCTGAGACTGTGGGATTTGGAGTGGAGAGCAGAAGGCAGCACAGAGGATTCCACTTCACCTCCACAACCCTTCTGCTTTTAGGAATTTGGAACAGGATACAGGGGAGTTAGGGAGTCCTGGTGGCACAGTGACTAAGAGTTCGGCTACTAACCAGAAAGTTCAGCACTTCTAATCCACCAGTTGCTCCTTAGAAACCCTATGGGGCGGTTATACTCTGTCCTATAGGGTCGCTATGAGTTGGAATAGACTCGACAGCACTGGGTCTGGGTTATAGGGTCACTATAAGTTGGGGTCGACTCAATGGCAGTGGGTTTTTTTTTAGGTAGAAGCTGAAATTTATACTTTTTGGAAAGTCAGTCCTTTTCTGTCTAGATTCAGCCCCACTCATCCTTTTCACTTCTTGGTGATCACTGCAGTGCTCTGGGCCCCGAAATAGCTTCTTACTAGGTATTCCTGAGTTACCTTAATTAACACATTCTGCTCCCTTCTCCTTCTACATACTACAGGCCTCCCTGCTTCTCTCTTCTACTTCCTTTTAACGCTTTTCTAGCTCAGTGGCTCTCAAACTGCAGAATGCATGAGAATCACCTGGAGGGTTTGTTAAACCAGAGCCTGCTGGGCCCACCCCAGAGTTTCCCATTCATTCTGTCTGGAGTGGAATTTGAGATTTTGCATTTCTAGAAAGATCTCGGTGATGTTTATACTGCTGGTCTGCGTCCTGCACTTAGAGAATCTAGTAAATTAAGAGTGTATTTGATTGATCTGGAGAACATGACAGGCTCCTTCAAATAACTAAATGGTTGGCAGCTCCAAGAGGAATTTTGTTGATATGTGGTCCCATTGGGCACAACAAGAACTAATGAATAGAAAGGGATCAGGAAAATGACTTAGTTCACAGAGAGGTTGTGTGGTGTGGGGGGAGGCAGTGGGCTTCCGGAACTGTTTAATATCCACCTGCCGAGGATGCTGCGGGAGTTTGCAGCATGGAACACGCAGTTGAAATAGCTGATCTTTAAACTTCCTTCCAACTATGAAATTCAGTAATTCAGATGCCCCCCAAGTTCAACATTCTCATTCGAGATAGCCTGGGCTCTCTTTCCTTCCAGAGCTGTCTGTTAGAATAATAAAGCAAAAAAGCTGTAATGATGCCTTTCTCTTCATAACTCCACACCCCTCTCCACCACCGTCAGTAACGACAGTTGATATCTGAACTCTCTTCCTCCCAAGCCCACTCTTCTCTTACAGGAGTCTGTGACTTCTGTTTAATTCCTTATTAACCATTAAAGAAATGTCATCTTAAAAAAAAAAAAAAATCTGTGTTTAAATGTAGTCATCTGTCCTGTCTGAAGCTAAGCTGGCCGGTGCATACTCCACTTTTGAGAAGGAGATATTTATAGCATTATGTCCTGTAGGGATTTCAAAAGTGTCAACTGTCTGTACAGGAAGTGAAGAAGAAGCAGGTTGCCTAAACAACTCCTCTGTCAATTTAAGTGTAGAGCTTCTGTCTCATATCAAACCGTCCCCCTAGTTGTACTGAGAGTGAGATTAGGAGAGAAAACTAATTAACCTGTCTCCTCTCCTGTCCTCAGCATTGAACGTTTATGAAGGCTTTGCCATGAGTGTGAAGGAGGAAAATATGGTTCAGGGCAATACAATATGCTGAGACTCTTTCTCCTTGGTGAATTTTACACCTGGCTGAAATCAGGGAGCACTGTTCCTGAGTGACTGGAAGTTCTCTTTTGGAAACGCAAAGATTATGATGGGTTGTCACCGTTCAGCACTCTATTATCTTTGGTAATGACTCCAGCTAAGAAGTGCAAATGAATTCTGACACGTCTTAGAACATCTGAATGGTCTTGATGGAAGCATTGAGAGGGTGATCCAGATATTATCATTGCCTTTAAGAGTGACGTAAATGGGTTTGAAATACCGCCTGAGATGGACACCTAATCTTTACAGGAACCATCAGTCTTTTAGCTTCCCAAAGTTGACTACGTTCTATGCATTGAATTCAGCAAACTTTTATAAAGCAAGGAGCACTCATGGTGCAGTAGTTAAGAACTCGGCAGCTAACCAAAAGGTCAGCAGTTCGAGTCCACCAGCTGCTTCTCGGAAACCCTATGGGGTAGTTCTACTCTGTCCTATAGGGTCGCTATGAGTCGGAATCGACTGGATGGTAATGGGTATATAAAGCAAAGTCAGAGAGAATGCCCAGCACACTGGGTCCTTTACCCCGTTTGCACTTTCTGTTTCATGGAGCAAACCTTTTGATTATAGGAAAAACAAATATCCTCTTGCCAGAAGCCCTGTATCCAAATCTTTGGAGCTTCGGTTTCCTTTAAAATCTTCAAAGAAGCCCACTCACAGGTAATCCAGAATAATTATTTGTGTTCATGTGTGACCAAACACAGTGGTAAACATAGAGACATTAGAGGCCTCTTGGTCGGAAATGTATGCTGTGCTACAGAGCAATATTTCCAAAATGTCTCTGCTGAAGGACTTTTTATTCACGTGTATCAAAACCCATGATGATCCTATTGCGCGTGACCGTACAAAGCTCATGCCACGTGCAGCTCACCACATAAATTCAAAAATATTCTAACTAGCCTCTACCCTGTTCAACAGAGTCCCCAGATTCCATGCTGGAATGTCGCAGTAATACCAAATAGCTATAAAAAGGTTTCTGAACACTCTCAACTTGCCATGGCATGTAACTAATAGTCCATGGCCACACCTAGAGTACTACTGCACTTTATAGAACAGCCTGGTTAATTGGTGAGACATTTCATAGTATAAAACACTCCCTGACTCAAAAATAATACCATGGACACAATGCCTGGTTTTTGGAATTTTTAATTGAACAGGTAGGAAATCATACTCATGATTTGTCTCATCTCTAACGAAACCATAGTAATATTCAAGCAGAACAACAGAGATGAGGGCCCTGTTCAGGTTAAGGGGCTGCATAATTGTGTAAGGCAGAGATGATTGGAGGTGATTTCAGGGTACAGGAGAATCTAGGAAGTAGGCACCAGTCTGAGGGCCAGGAAGGACAGCTTTGGACCTTGTCAGTTCTAAGCTTTAGACAATGAACCCATCATCACAGCCCGTGATCAACAAGAAAAGGAATATTTGAAGTGAAATGGGAGTCTAAAATAAAATTGGGAATCGCAGAATTAAAAGTTGCAGAAGACTTTAGAGATTCACTCTTGATTTTATGGGAAGCCATCTTGAATCTGAAGGCTGAAACCAACTCATGGCAAACCCAAGTGTCACAGTGGAGACCTGCTCCATAGGGTTTTCTTGGCTGTAATTTTTATGAAAGTAGACTGCCAGGCCTTTCTTCTGTGATGCTGCTGGGTTGGTTTGAACTGCCAACCTTTCGGATAGTGGTTGAATGCAAACCGTTCGTGCCACTCAAGGACCCTCTAGATCTATATTTGGTGTAGTTTGTACCAGGCCCAGGGACGGGTTACCTAATAAGCAAGGTAGGAATGAACTTATTTATGCTTACTTACTAATCTGTAATGCATAATTTCACCTATTTTTCACCACGTGGAATCAACGTGAAACCTGTGTGAAAGTGTGCCCTACAGATTAGTAAATAAACACAATTAAGCCCAGGCATACACTGCTTACTGGTTAATCCACCCCGTCCAGGCCTCAATACTACAGAAAGGTAGGGCTCATACGCAAGACTTCCGACTCTGACTGCAAATATGAGGCGCTTTCCTTGACCCTGTTCTGTCTCTCTCTCCATCTTGATTTTTATTTGGTTCACTTAATTGTTTAAGAACACTTCTCTCCTTTAGTATATATAGCATGCTGCCTCTTTTGCAGTTTTTTCCCCAATTTCAAGCTCTGGTGTTTGAACATGCACGACTATATTTGTACGTAGGAATGATTAGGGTAATTCCTGTCATTTCCTCTTTATTTTTAAAACTCAGCTACAGAAAAATGATCAATAAGTACATAATTTATTGTATATCTGGTATTTATTTACTTGTTTTTATTGTATGTACCTATTGTATATCTTGATTAATTTAAACCAGGGCTTCAAACCAGTTCGTTCTGATTTGAACCCCTAGTGAGAATTTGCATTACCACCCCAGATATACTGGATCAGAATCTACATTTTAACAAGGTCTCTAGGTGATTCTTAAGTACAATAAATTTTGAGAACCACTGCTCTACTAGTGGTTCCCACAATTGGTCCCTAACCAGCAGTATTAGCATAGCCTGGGAACTTGTTAGAAATGCAAATTATCAGCAGGGGTTTGAACTGGAGTGAACCAGTTCAAAGACCTGATTTAAACTCTCCATTTTATCATTCTCTTGCCTCCATACCATACTGTTACGAAGTAATCAGTGACTAAGTTGCCAAATTGAGATGAAATTATGAGAGCATAATGTCAAGGATACAGCCTTGTTCAACCTGCTCCTAAATCTAGCTGTGTGACCTCAGATGACATGTTTAACCTCTTTAGCCCTCAGTTACCAAGAAATGTAGAAACTAATGGTGTCTACCACACTATAGGATTGCTATGAGTCCCAATCGACTGGACGGTTTTTTTGGAGCACACCGTGCTCTTGTGAGGATAGTGTGTGCCGCTTGTGTAAGGCACTGGGCGAGGTGTAGTACAGGAGCAATGAAGATGAACACCTGTCAATATAGGCTTAACCGGACCACCAAACCCATTGCCATCCAGTTGATTCCAACCCATAGAGACCCCACAGGATAGAGTAGAACTGCCCCTAGGGTTTCCAAGGAGTGGCTGGTGGATTTGAACTACCAACACTTTGGTTAGTAGCCGTAGCTCACTGTAGTTCTTAACCACTGCTCCTAAAAGAGAATAGAGAAGGAAACTGCCTTGTAACGAATTCAGAAAGGAACAACACACAATTTCTATTGTTTTGCCTTGAGAGAGTACAAACCTTTTGTATTCATTTCGCTCCATAAATGACCAATGCCTGAAAAAACAGGGGCATTAGAAAAATATAATTAAATTTAAAAAGTGCATTTAGGAGACTTATTTATAGACAGAATTAAGTGCTTCTTTGTAATGACTGTCCCTTAAGGGCGGATGTGGTTCTGACCTGTGGATTCGGGTCAGAAAGTCATTTCTCTGCAGATGCGGGGACATGGCAGCTCCGTTTGCCCTGCTCTGGAGCACAGAAAAAGGGTTCGCTCCCCAGCCTCAGGTTACATGCTGAACATAGTCCATTTCTAGGCAGATGGAAATGAAGCATGCGTGGACCTTCAGACTCACTATTTTGTGTGTGGGTTAGTAAAGTCAGCTTCCGTCTTTGATCGCATACGAGAGAGAGCCTTTTGAATTTAAGGAATCAAAGCACTGCAGCTGTTATGAGGCTACAAACAATTTGAAAAGCTTTTGTAGACTATCTGCTGAAAGACAGTGCGGTACGTTTTCATACGAGCCTTTCACACTGCGTGACATTTTCAGTGCTTTCATTTTTTAAAATCCTTCTAGCACACGCCATAGAAAAATATTAAGAACGGCGGTTCACCATCTGGCAAGACACTCATTCTCCCTAAAACTAAGCCGAGGCTGTTAAAAATGCTTTGCATGCCGTGATTCTCCTCTTTCCTACATCTGTATCAACCTGTGTGGTGTCCCTTTGACTTTTTAACCAAATCTTCAAAAAGAACCTTCAAAATTAATTTTTATGAATTTTAAAGCTTCAGTGTGTCATCCTGGATCTTGGCCAATTCAGGATCTTAATTTGTGGTTGTGGTTAAAAATCTGACACATTTTTTAGGCTGTGTGTTGCCCTGGCCTCTGTTTTATTGCCGTTCTGACAGTCCAATTGTTTATGGCTCAGTCCTTCTGGTTTTTGAATACCTTTTAGGAATGTCACTGCTCATCAATAAATCTTCTAGGGTAGAGCAGAGCAAAGAAGAACGTAGGCTTCAAAAATTAAGGTATACATGGATTAAAGATAAGAATTTCAAAGGACATCATTCTATGTTGTGAATTGCCCTGGAATGGGTGCCGACTCATAGTTACCCTACTAATAGTGACCCTGTGTACAACAGAACGAAACACTACCCAATCCTGCAACATCCTCACAGTTGTTGCTATGCTTGAGCCCATTGTTGCAGCCACTGGGTCAATCCATCTCCTTGAGGGTCTTCCTCTTTTTCTCTGACCCTCTTCTTTACCAAGCACGATGTCCTTCTCCAGGGACTGGCCCCCGTGGCATCATTAGTGGGGTGCGGGCAATGCAGACTGCGCTGCCTGATACTGTTAGAGGGGCTGACACCAAAATAACGACCCCAGGTCTCCAGTGGCAGTAGAAGTGGCTGTGATGGGAAGTTTGGTGCCACGAAAAGAGGGTCTACCAAGGCAGTGGCGTCACTAAGTTTAGAGTCATCCATCACCCAGTGGGCTAACTCATAACCCCCTCCCTGTCACCTGCCGGTCACTGGAGTTGGTGTCACACAGTGCAGTAACTTGTCACGAGAACCCCAAGCATCCCACCCCCCTCTCACCTGCCAATCAGGGTGCTGGTGGCTGGGACCCAATTCCTACCACTGGATGGAGAGGAGAGTCTCTGCCTTGGCTTATGCATGGGAGAGGAGAGGAGCTAAGGGAGCCCTGGAAGCAGGACCAGGAGGGGCAGGGCTGTGCCACACTGTACTCAGCCCTCAACCAGATGGACTGACATAGCAGCAAGATGAGGCCAGGCTGCCCTGCCCACAAGGGAGGGGGATTCGCTGGCTGGCTTTGCCCACCCCGGGCCAGGGGGGAGTGGGGGTGACACCATCAGTTACCACACTGGGTGACACCAACCCTAGTGATGCCATGGACTGGTCCCTCCTGATAACGTGTTCAAAATATGTGAAACAAAGTGTCGCCATCATCATTTCTAAAGAGCATTCTGGCTGTAATTCTTCCAGGACAGATTTGTCTATTCTTCTGGAAGTCCATGATACATTCAATATTCTTTGCCACCACCATAATTCAAAGGCATCAGTTTTCCTTCAGTCTTCCTTATTCATTGTCCAGCTTCCATATGTATATGGCTTAGGTCAGGTGGACCTTAGTCCTCAAAGTGACACCTTGCTTTTTAACACTTTAAAGAGGTCATTTGCAGCAGATTTTTCCAATCCAATATGCTATTTGATTTCTTGACTGCTGCTACTGTGGGCATTGATTGTAGATCCAAGTGAAATGAAATCCATGACAGCTTCAGTATTTTCTCTGTTTATCAGAATGTTGCTTATTGGTCTAGTTGTGAGGATTTTTGTTTTCTTTATGTTGAAGTGTAAGCCATACTGAAGCCTTTGATCTTCATCAGTAAGTGCTTCAAGTCCTCTTCGCTTCTGACAAGCAAGGTTGTGACATCTGCACATCGCAGGTTGTTAACAAGTCTTACTCTAATCCTGATGCCGCATTCTTCTTCATATAGTCCGGTTTCTAGGATTATTTGCTCAGCATACAGATTGAATAAGTGTAGTGAAAGGCTACAACTCTGACACACACCTTTTCTGACTTTGAACCACGAAGAATTCCCTTGTTCTAATCAAATGACTTCTTTTTTTTTTTTAAAATCAAATGACCGCCTCTTGATCTATGTACAGGTTCCACATGAGCACAATTAAGTTTTCTGGAATTCCCATTCTTCACAGTGTTACCCATAATTTGTCATGATTTCCACAGTCAAATGCCTTTGCATAGTCAATAAAACACAGGTAAGCATACTTCTGGTATTCACTGCGTTTAGCCAAGATCCATCTGACATCAGAAATGATATCCCTGGCTCCATGTCCTCTTCTGAATCAGGCCTAAATGTCTGTTGATGTACTGCTGCAACCACTTTTAAATTATCTTCAACAAAATTTTACTAGTGTGTGATATTAATGATATTGTTTGATAATGTCTGCATTCCATTGGATTACCTTTCTTTGGAACGGGCACAAACATGAATCTCTACCAGTCCATTGACCATGTCTTCCAAATTTCTTATCATACACAAGTGAGCACCTCCAGCGCTGCATCCATTTCTTGAAGCATCTCAACTGGTATTCGGTCAATTCCAGGAGCCTTGTTTTTTTGCCAGTGCCTTCAATACAGAGCACTGGTGGTGCAGTGGTTAAAAGCTATGGGTGCAAATCAAGAGATTGGCGGTTTGAATCCACCAGCTGCTCCTTGGAATTGACTTGACAGCAACAGGTTTGGTTTTTTTTGGTTTAGGTTCAATGCATCTTGGACTTCGTCCTTCAGCACCATAGGTTCTTGATCATATACTACCTCCTGAAATGGTTGAACATTGACCAATTCTTTTTGGTACAATAACTCTATGTATTCCTTCCATTTTCTTTTGATGCTTCCTGTGTCATTCAATATTTTACCCATTTAATCCTTCAGTATTGCACCTCGAGGTTTGAATTTTTCCTTTAGTTCTTACAGCTTCAGAAATGCTGAATAAGTCCGTCCCTTTTGATTTTCTAACTCCATGTTTTGCACATTTCATTATAATACTTGACTTAGTCTTCTTGAACTGCACTTTGAAATCTTTTTAGCTCTTTCATTTTATCATTTCTTCCTTTCTCTTTAGCTACTCTACATTCAAGAGCAAGTTTCAGAGTCTCTTCTGACATCCATTTTGGTCTTTCCTTTCTTTGTTGTCTTTTAAGTGACCTTTTGCTTTCTTCACGTATGATGTCCTTGATGTTTTCCCACAACTCTCCTGGTCTTCAGTCATTAGCATTCAACCAATCAAGTTTGTCTTTGAGATGGTCTCTAAATCAGGTGGGATATACTCAAGGCTGTACTTTGGCTCTCATGGACTTTTTAAAATTTCCTTCAGCTTCAACTTGAACTTACATATGAGCATTTGATGATATGTTCTGTAGTTGACTCCTGTCCTTGTTCTAACTGATATTGGGCTTTTCCATTTGTCTCCACAAACATAGTCAATTTGATTCCTGCGTATTCCACCTGGTGAGGTCCAGATAGAATATACATATATATGGAATATATAGAATATGTAGTATATAGAATGAAAAATTGATATAAGTAGGAGCTAGCTCACTTGTATAATCTTGCTAGGGACTATTCTATGTGGTTTTAGAGAATCCATATAAAGATTTGTTTCCCTTACTCTGAAAAATATCTAAAATTGTCTAATTTCAATAAATTCTTATTTCAAGCAATAATCTTAAAATTGTCTTTTCATTAGAAATAGTCTTTTGTCCCATAGCATATATTTCCTATTAACAGGGAAAAAAAAATCAATATTCAAAATAAAAACATGCTTTTAGCCAGTCTCCCGTCCTGTATCTATAAAGCCAGTGGTGGTCAGGTCGACTCTGACTCATTGCACCCCCCTGTTTCTGTTTCTATAGAAAACAATATTTAGAACTACTCTAGGGAATGCTCTTTGAAACTCTTGCTGAAGACCATAGAGTTTGTTATAGATTAATAAGAAATTTCTTCTTCTTTAAGCAAAAGCTGCTAGAGAAACTCTTGTGGAACACAGATATTCCCTAGATGATAAGGAACGCATTTGATAACATATATCCATGGACATTTTCCTGGGTACTTCATACAACCGAGGAGTTCATCCTTTGCAAATGTGTATATGCTTCTTAGTACGTTAAACAGAACACTGCAGAATGAGGATGTTGACTTTGGTATAATATTACGATATAATGCATAATTCAATTCCGTAAATATTTCTGGAATATTTACGGAGAGGATGGTGCTGTTTTAGTTAATGTAGTCAATATAGTTACGTCCAAGAAACAGCCTCTTCCCTCAAGTTACTAATATTGCACTGGGGGAAAAAAAGCACAATAACAATTACAAAATATGTCTGTGACTAACAAATAACTGAACATTTCAGAGGAAGGAGAAATTACATTAAGTTTCATTTAAGGTGATCTGTCCTGAAATGATTATTAGATTCAGTCATTCCCAAGCAAATAATACGCAGAGAGACATTAACAAGTGAAAGAAAAATAAAAAAGCTTGGTTTATATCAGCGATCTAAAATCTGATTTTATACCGTCTTATCTTACATGAAGGAGCCCTGGTGGCACAGTGGTTAAGTGCTAGGCTACTAACTGAAAAATTGGTGGTTTGAACCCACCAGCCACTCTGAGGCAGAAAGATGTGGCCGTCTACTTCCGTAAAGATTACGGCTTTGGAAACCATATAGGGCAGTTCTACTCTGTCCTCTAGGGTCCTTGTGAGTTGGAATCGACTCGATTGCAATGGATTTGGTTTTGGTTTTGGTTTATCTTAAACTGGCAACACCTGTCTGATGGCTTGTGTGTTGTTATGATGCTAGAAGCTATGCTACTAGTACTTCAAATACCAGCAGGGTCACCCAAGGTGGATGGGCTTCAGTGGAGCTTCCAGGCTATGACAAACTAGGAAGAAGGGCCTGGTGATCTACTTCTGAAAATTAGCCAATGAAGACCTTATGGATCACAACAGGATATTGTCTCTGTAGTGCTGGAAGATGAGCTGTTGGGTTGGAAGGCACTATATAATAGCTGCAACAATGGACTCGGACTTACCAACCACTGTGAAGATGGTGCAAGACCAGGGATCGTTTCGTTCTGTTTCACATGGGGCTGTGTTGAGTCAGAGCTGACTGGACGCCAACTAACAACAATCATATGTGGATTGTTTGTATAATAGTCCATGTGAAATATATGCCAGAGGAAAGTGTCCATGCTAATTTTTATAGTGCTACGTCATTGCCACTTGGAATAGTTTAACTTTATACTAAAAAAATAAATAAAAATTAGATTGCCTGCAAAGCAACTTGGGGACCCTGGTGGTGTAGTGGATAAGCGTTTGGGTACTGTCCAAAAGGTCGCAGCTCGAATCCACCAGCTACTTCTTCGATACCCTATAGGGAAGTTCTGCTCTGTCCTATAGGATCATTTGGAGTTGGAATCGACTCAATGGCAGTGGGCTTACAAATCAACTTGGAATAACTGTTATCCTGCCCATCTCACTTACATTCAGATGCTTATCCTGTTATATTTGCCCCAATTATCAAATCCCAAGCAAAATTTTACTTTCTATGGTTAGTGGCTGCCATACTGAACTGTGCAGATATAGGACATTTACATCATTGCAGACAGTTCTGCTGGACAACACTGCACTAGATTGTAAGTTCCTTGAAGAGCAGAACCGTAAATTTTACTCATCAGGAGATTTAAAAAATATATTTGTGGAATAATTGATTGAAAGAGAGCTCTAATCCAGAAACTCTGGTTTTCTGAGGATTCTTTCCAGGGCTTTGAATATCCAAATCCAAGAGAATTTTCTGCGTTGTGAAGCTCAAAACAGCTTGCTTACTTTATGACTTTCCTCTCCCTGTCTTTGTTGATGGGCACTGGTGGAGGTAGCGGTGGTGTTGGCGATAATGATCAAAAGACAGTGATGTTAGCCGATATGTTGATGATGATTGAATGAGTATGTCTAACCAAGAGTGAGCAGTCTGAAGTATTTTGAATTTTATTTGTTACTTAATGGGCAATTTTTGCCAGTTCTTTGAAGAGAGAAGAGATATCTACAGGTTTGGTATGTCGATGGTGAGTGTGGTGTGATGGATCACTTTTCTTTGGCCTTTCTTGCTGTGGCCTTGTAACTCCCACCCAAGTGATTGAGTATGACTGTGCAAATAAGGTAATTGTGACCCACCAAAAGGATTGGTCAGTTTTGCCATCCCACTAGGTTTAAAACGAGCCAACCCGGAGGTGAGAGGAGACGATCTCACCACCAGCAAGAAGGAAGAGCCGGGAGTGGAACATGTCCTTTGGACCTGGGATCCCTGCTCTGAGAATCTCCTGGAACCAGGAGACCGAGAGAGAGAGGTGTAACAATGAAAATGGCAAGAAGCAGTTGCAGAGAAATGGCAGTGGAAGAGACACTGGCAGGGGATGGTGCAGTGGGCTTCCTGGCCCACAGAGCAAGAAAGCTGAGCACCTTCAGGCCAAGGGTTATTGGTAGAGTGGGGTGCCTCTGGGCACTTATTGGCAGAGCTAAAAGAGCTTTGTAACACTTGCCTGAGCCAGACAGAGGTCAAGGGGCCAGAAGGAGGTATGTCTGCTAACACAGCAGAAGAGAGTCTGTCCTGATGGAAGAACTGTATCCTGAGTGTTCCTGAACCTGACTTGTAACCTGTTACTTCCCTAATAAACCCCATAACCGTGGGTATGGTCTCTGAGTTCTGTGTGGCCATTGCAATGAATTATCGAACTCAGCACAGAAGTAGAGAGTGCCGTGGGAGGGACAGCTGGTGTCAGAATTGGTAAGGATGGCGGAGAGAGGAGGCATGTCTGACCTCTGCCTCACAGGAATCAGCCTTGGGCTGTTGATCTTGATTCTCCTTTTCTCTTGTGAAGTTAGAGGAGGTCAGACCCTGCCCCCACACCGTTTTTACAGTGTGGGTACATGTGCTTACTTGCACGTAGTCCTTTTCAACCTATCTGAAACTTGAGACTGAGGGCTATGAAAGAGACCTTGAATATGTTGAACCATGGTGTGATATACCGCCAACACCCAGTTGGGATTGTTATCTATTTTAATTATTTTAGATGGTGTGGCAAAACGGTCGTTGAATGCATAGCTTGGGCTTCTGAAAGGTGAAATAGCTTAGGAGATGCATGTTGAGTATATTAATCTGATTCTCGTTGCCGACTAATGGAAACCAATTCACAAGAGACTGATTGATAAACCAGAATTGTTTTCAGTGGTTGTCCTTTAGAGGAGGCATCTTCTCAGTGACTAAGCAATCGTATTTATAGTTCAGACTATCTCCTTTCCAGAATAAGTTATTTCGTCAAACACACTTCTGGTCAGACAACTGTTGAGTTAGCATACTATCAGAGGTGAAGGTGTTTAGGTTTATTTGATCTGGAGGCTTGGCAAAGTTTGTGGTAGATTATCCTCGTTCTGAAAGTAGAGCACAGCTTGTCTGATAATGGGAAGCCTGGACAGTTCCCTAGTTGGTGTTGGATACGCAGGAATGAGTTCTCATGCCTCATCTTTCTTTGTGCCATATAAACTTTACCCATACCAACCGGTGTTATGTTGTAATATACATAAGTATATGGTAGATGTTAATGGAATTTAGTTGACATTTTAACCATTCTGTAAGTAACACTGAGTCCCTAGAAGTGATATTTGCGGACTCTATACCATGTTTTTAATGTTTTATAAGGCAAATAGAATTTTCTGTTTTAAGTAAAGCTGAAACAGATTATCTGAAGTATTACAGGGCTTGCTGAATTTTGGTTTGTTTGTTTTTTTACTTTAAAACATCCTTGCTATGTTTCTTGTTGTTGTTTGCTTTTAGTTCACAGTTTATTTTATGTTGCTCAGAAGCTCTGCTTGTTCTGTGTCTCAGATAAATATGAATGGAAAAAGTGTGTTATCTGTTGATAAATACATTTTATTTTGAAAATGAAAACTTTTCTAAAGTGAGGAACAAGAGAGAAGGGTGTAAAGTAATTGGTTGGTGGCAAAATTGTTGGGTCAATTAGGTGTTGAAATTGTTTCCATAATAGCATGTTTATAAACTAACTCTTAGCCTAGAGCCATTTCCTCATTCATCTTTCTGTAATTCCCACAAATGTTGATTTCTTCTTTTTTTTAATCACAGTTAACTTGACATATATCCCTCCCAGGAAAATAATAGTTTGTCTTTTATGACTATTATTTATAGATTAATCCTATACTGTTAGATTCTTAAAGGCAAAGGCTGTGACTTAGTTGTTTCTGCTACCCGCAACAGTTTATGTGGTGTCTACCGCAGCCAATGTTGTCGACTGCGTATGTCGGGAGGAGAGATTCTTTCAGGAGGTAAGACAGAAGCACCGAAGAAGTAACTGAGAAAGTATCCGGAAAACAGACTCATGGCCAATAAGAGAGAGGGTGACTTTAAAGGATAGTCGTAGAATAAGAGTAATACTTGTTTTCCTAGCAAGAGTTCCCTGCTTCTGGATGAAATAGAGAAAAACTTAGACGGTATCTTTTAACCTCAGACTAAACTATTTCCAGGAACAAATGTTATCATGTCTTTCAAATGTTCATCATTCTCTTGAAATAAAAATGTCTATGAACATTTTTCTAGATGGCAGCAAATAGACTTTATTCGTTCTTTCTATCCTGCCATTCAGAATGATAATAATAATAGTAACCTACCCATTCCAACAGTTTGGAAGAGATTATGTTTATATCAGAACAGCATACATTTCCCAAATCAGACCTTGCTGTGTGACTTTTTGCATCCACAAGTCCCAACCCTGGAAAACTAGAGAAACAAAGCAGAGCATTAGTTAGCCTTCTTACAAGCCACACATGTTGGTTAACTGTCTGACTAATTTAAGCAGAACAAGTAAAATGTATTTCAGGCTATTAGGTAGCTAACAAAAACTTTAGGGAAACCAGCTAACCCAGCTTGAAGGCTGTACAGCTGTGAGCAATGGAACATATTCCCCCAAATGTGGCGAAGATAGATACCTTCACCACCACCTCTGGGATAGGAGACACTGTTGACCACAATGGGGTCTCTGCATCCCTTCCCTCTTCACATTGGCAGTTTCCTATTCAAAGTAAGAAGGGAGTTCTTATGGTCCACACTAAGTCATGGGTGCACCCTGGTTGTGGGGTAGAAACGGAAAGTGACTCTAAGGAATTTTCTTTCTGGTTGAGGGAGTTGGGCTCTGCCCAAGCGGTGGGTATTTCTTCAACATGGAAGGTAGGTTCTGAAATTAAGCAACCAAAAATAATGAAAAAGCTCCAGGGTGCATTAATCTGCTTAAATCTCTTTATCACCGATATCAGTTGTATTATTTTTATGACTCAAAAAGGCAAGGAGATTACATTTTGCCAGATTATTAGATGTACTTCAGCCTACAGTACCGTATTAACGCACCTAATTTAAAAACTGGAAGACATACACCCTCTTCCCTTGTATGTGAAACAGTGAAGCAATTCTATTCAACTACTAGTGAGATTAAAAGTAGGAAGAGTTCAGTATTTTCTTGTTGATATTTTACGTTAAAAGAGAGAAAGTTTGAAGTTCAAGAACTGAAGGCCATCAGAATATCCAGTAAGTAAACCAGCCCGAGGACAGCCCATTCTAGTACAGCCTACTCCCTGGGAGTGGGCGCTGGAGATTTATCTCTGTATTTAAAAAATTCATTATTTTTTGAGATGACAATGTCTTGGCCAGGACTAATTCTGCTTCCAAGTTACTACAGTAAATAGACTGCATTTAATGCTAATTTTAAAGGGTGCGTTGAGAATTTTTATTATGGGGGGGCTTTGAAGAATTAGGCATGAAGAAATATGATGAAATATTTTAGGATAAAACTTATCTACTTAAAATGAATGCATGCAAAAAGACAAACCGTAGTATTAAACCTTATTAGACTTAAAGAATTAAATGTCAACACGATCTACCTTACTGAACTGCTTTTCCATATACACTACATATCATCTAAGGAAATGGGAATAAAGGATGGAAGAATAAATTTATAATGTCTGCAGGGAAACAGAGTTCTGGCCACATGTCTGACTAATACGAGTTTCCCTTCTGTGTGGGGAGCCCATAACCCATAGCCAATTCTGACTCATAGCAACCCTAGAGGACAGAGTAGAACTGCCCCATAGAGTTTCCAAGGAGCACCTGGTGGATTCAACTGCTGACCTTTTGGTTAGCAGCCATTGCACTTAACCACTACTCCATCAGGGTTTCGGGGGAAGACATTGTTTAGGCATTTTATTTTTACTGCAGTTTAAATCCTCTGTTGTTCTAGAATACTCCAGATTTCTCTTTCGCTGCAGGATGCTGAGAATGTGTTCTTAAACTGAGTAACTTGTCATTTATCTCGATGTCTGTGTTATAGCCATTGGTGTCGAAGGAGTTAAAATCCTGGCTGTCTGTGGAGTTGAGCCTTTGACAGCTCCTTCAGTGTTTTGAGTCACTGCACCACTAAGCAGGCTTCTCTCTCTCTCTCTTAAATATCCGCAGTATGTATCAGCTGGAACTACAACTAGCTAACTCTTCTCTCACTGTTACAAACCTATTACCAAATATAAGCGCTCAATGGATGAAAAATAATAACAGTGAAATCTACCAACTTTTACACAGTTTTTATTGAAGCATCTGCTTATGTTTTCTTAAGCCGAAAGGAAAAATTATTTCCGTTTTGTACTCAGCAGAGGATGGTAACTAATTCAACCTTTTTTTATTCACATTGTGCCTTGGCTTTGGAATAAATCGTATGGACAATTATATTACGTTCTCACTTTGCTTCTTTATAAGCCAGGATTTTGTTTGCATCTGACAACACTCATAACACAATCAACGGCAAATTCTCTGGTCTTATACTAATGCGTCACTGTGTGGACGTGATCCAGTTTGCAGCACAACAGTATATATATACGTGTGTGTGTGTATGTGTGTATAAATGCCCTACTATCATAATATAGACTTGGCATAAGGACTTTCTTCAGCTCACTGCATTAGGTGACGTCGCGTGCCAATATTGTAAAAGCAAATGCATACTCCTGTGTGTGTGCCCTTCTTGCAAGCACTCTCCTGGGCTACCTGCAGTAAATGCTTTGAACTTATTTAAATTCTAGTTCCTTTGGAAAACAAGTAGCAATGGCCACAAAATTGATTGGGACTGCAATATGGCGAGGCCCATCTGCAGGACAGTCTTGTGAGGGAGGTGGGACCACATAGAGGTTAAGAGTACAAACTTTATAGAAGGACAAAGCTGGGTTTGACCTTTGCCTCCACTGTTTCCTAATGTGGTGACTTTGGGAACATCCCTTTCCTTGCCTTTAAAAAACCAAAACCAAAAATCAAACCCACTGCCGTTGAATCAATTCCGACTGATAGCGACCCCATAGGGTTTCCAGTCTCTGCAGAAGCAGATTGCCATATCTTTCTCCTGTGAAGTCGCTGGTGGTTTTGAACAGTCGATCTTTAGTTTACCAGTTGATTGCTTTAACCACCGTGCCACCAAGGTGTGATAATCTTATCTCTTTCATATTGTTAATCTCATTTAAATGAGATAATATATTTAAAGCCCGACACCTAATATAGACAAAAAAAAAAAAAAAAACAAAGGGGCCTCAAAACATGGAAGAACCAACCTTCATAAATTATATAGGCCAGGTACGAAACTAATTGACTGGTTGAAAGTCTGTATTCAGCTTAATTAAACCCACCTTCCCGGAGTTCTCTTGCACCCCCACCTCCACCTTTATTCTTTGGATAAAGTGAGCTAGGTAAATTAGGACTTGGGGATGCCTCAATTGTAGGGTAACGTTTAGAGATAAAACCACAGAGAGTTTATGATATACACTACAGACTGAAAAGTTGGCTTTCCTTGTCATTTTTTATAATTTTGTTTGAGAATGCCTGTAGGCAGGCAAATATTTCCAGAATTGTAGATGGTTGGAGTCTTTTTAGGATAAACGGAATAATCCCCAGAGAAAAGACTTATTGACACTAAAATCTGGGACATATCTGATTCAAGATAAACATTGTTGCATTATGAGATAAGCATGGGATAGCGTATAACAGAAATTGTCTGAGAACTGAAAGAAAAGAAAAAAATTTGAAAGAATTATAAGCTAAAGTTGAGGAAATCTCCCAGAAAGTAGAATAAAAAGGAAAGAGATGGAGAATAGTACAGGAAAGGTTAGTAAATTAGTGAAAATAATCAAGGAAGTCTTAGATCTGACTATTATGAGTTTCAGGAAGAGAGAAAAAAAGGAAAATTATCAAAGAAAGAAACAATTCAGTAGTATTTTTCAGAACTGGAGAAACTTAGGAAAGTTTGGTAAGCTTGCTAATGTCATTTTTCAGAATTGGAAAATACAAATCCTTAGAGTGGATGAGCCACCAAGCAAATAGACTGATGTAGGAGGGGAGGGAGACTCACAGTAAAATAACCATGAAGTTTCAGATGACCAAACATAATAGCAGGGATCAAAAAACGTCTAAAAAGGCAAAAAGCCCTTAGAGCAACAGTGGAAGCTAGAGGACAGATGAGCAAACCTTTAAATTTCTGAAGGAGAATTATTATTTTTTTAACTCAGAATTCTATAGCCAGCCAAACTATCATAAGACTGTGGGAAAAATAAAGACAATCTGGGAATTTTTTTCTTTTTTTTTCCTTTTCTTCAGTATTTCTCAGGAAGGTAGAGAGGCTATGCTCCACATAAGCAAAGGAGTAAACTGTGAAAGAAGCAGGAGCTCCAGCAAACAGGACTTAGTAGAGGAGAGAAGCAAAGACAAGTTGCTTGTGTGGCTGGCCTAGAAAAGTTCCAAGTAGAGGACTCCAGGAAAAAAAAAAAAAAGACAAAGCTTGTTATCTGTGCATTTGAACATAAGGATATTAGAATTGATAGGGCTTTTACAGAGGTCTTTGAGAAAATTGCACAGTGAATATGTAAAAAAATAAATAAAGAAATATGATGTTGTTGTTGTTAGGTGCCATCGAGTCGGTTCCGACTCATAGCGACCCTCTGCACAACAGAACGAAACACTGCCCGGTCCTGAGCCATCCTTACAATCGTTGTTATGCTTGAGCTCATTGTTGCAGCCACTGTGTCAATCCACCTCGTTGAGGGTCTTCCAGTTTTCCATTGACCCTGTACTCTGCCAAGCATGATGTCCTTCTCCAGGGACTGATCCCTCCTGACAACATGTCCAAAGTATGTAAGACACAGTTTCGCCATCCTTGCCTCTAAGGAGCATTCTGGCCGCCCTTCTTCCAAGACAGATTTGTTCGTTCTTTTGGCAGTTCATGGTATATTCAATATTCTTCGCCAACACCACAATTCAGAAGCGTCAACTCTTCTTAGGTCTTCCTTATTCATTGTCCAGCTTTCACATGCATATGATGTGACTGAAAACACCACGGCTTGGGTCAGGCACACCGTAGTCCTCAGGGTGACATCTTTGCTTTTCAATACTTTTAAAGAAGTCTTTTGCAGCTGATTTGCCCAATGCAATGCATCTTTTGATTTCTTGACTGCTGTTTCCATGGCTGTTGATTGTGGATCCAAATAAAATGAAATCCTGGACAACTTCAATCTTTTCTCCATTTATCATGATGTTGCTCACTGGTCCAGTTGTGAGGATTTTTGTTTTCTTTATGTTGAGGTGTAATCCAAACTGAAGGCTGTGGTCTTTGATCTTCATTAGTAAGTGCTTCAGGTCCTCTTCACTTTTAGCAAGGAAGGTTGTGTCATCTGCATAACGCAAGTTGTTAATGAGTCTTCCTCCAATGCTGATGCCCCGTTCTTCTTCATATAGTCCAGCTTCTCATATTATTTGCTCAGCATGCAGATTAAATAGGTATGGTGAAAGAATACAACCCTGATGCACACCTTTCCTGACTTTAAACCAGTCAGTATCCCCTTGTTCTGTCTGAACAACTGCCTCTTGATCTATGTAAAGGTTCCTCATGAGCACAATTAAGTGTTCTGGAATTCCCATTCTTTGCAATGTTATCCATAGTTTGTTATTATCCACACAGTCGAATGCCTTTGCACAGTCAATAAAACACAGGTAAACATTCTTCTGGTATTCTCTGCTTTCAGCCAGGAAAAATAAGCAAATGAAGAAATATGATGCATTTGTTAATTCTAAGGAAAACAAACTTGGTACCAAGAATATGTATTGCACTCTTTGGGTCCAGCGGGAAATTATTTAAATAGTCGTAAAAGTGTATATAATAATTATTGATGTAAGAGCTTGGCTGCTAACCAAAAGGTCAGCAGTTCAAATCCACCATCCGCTCCTTGGAATCCCTATGGGGAAGTTGTACTCTGTCCTGTAGGGTCCTTATGAGTCAAAATTGACTCAATGGCAAGGGGTTTGGTTTCGTTAACCCAGATGTTGATATAAAGTAACTATTTTGGGAAGCTAAAGAATGAGGAAGTAGGTAAAGGTGAGAGACAAAGAGGGTTGAATATTCACCATAGTGGAAAATCAGTAGGAAATTTCTAAAATATATCATTCAAGAATTAATTATATAAGAACTCTTTCTCTCTTTTTAGGAGTATAAATTTAAATACTGAAAGAAACCATTCAAACAGGTGATAATAGTTGCTTCTGAGAAGCAAAACTGGTGAGTCATAAGGGTTAAATAGGAAATGCTTTCCATTCTAAGCTTTGAAATAGAAATTGGTATTTTAAACTTTTCATTTCTTATATTAATCATAATAGTCACCATTCACATCATTACTTTTACAGAATGAAACTAAAACCTAGGAAGAGTTCAGTAAGCTTGCTAATGTTATTCGGCTAGTAAGTAAGAACCATATTTTAAATCTTATCTGTCTGACTCCAAAACTCTGTACTGTCAACATTGCACAGCGTCAGCATTTCCATATGTGTGTGGATACACTTACTATTTTCTCATTTTAGTAAAAAAAAAAAAATGTAGTGTGAATTGGCTTCAAACTAAGATAAATTTGGTCATGCGAGGTGGTATTACGAAGAAGCAGTATGTGACTTTATTATAGTTCATACCAGTTGGGATTTTCTTATTTGTTCCATATGGCTGCATAGTTACAGAAGCCTGTCCCATCCCAACCAGTACATGCCTATTAAAATGAACATACTTCAACATCTATTAATTGGAGATAGAAAACAATAAAGTGTTTTTAAATGTGCCTCCCCCGCTTTCCCTCTCCTTATTTTTTTTTATACTAGGGTAAGATAGCTGGTGGGGGTCTTTGCTTAGCATGGATGTGGCTGGAGATGACATAAAGTTAGTGAATCTTTTCGGACGATGACTTTTCAGTTGCCTGTTTTGAAAATGGTGTCTATGGGTAGAACAGTTTTCCAAGAGCGTTCAAAATAGTTGAAATTTATGCTATGGAACACCCACCTCCAAATCAAGCTCTTATAACCTCTTAAAATACTGTCCCCCTCTCCACTCCTCTTCAGAAAAACACAGTCCACTGCTCAGTAACACTCCGTCACCAAGTTGCTTCTCTCTGTTTGGTATTGAGTGTAATGACCCATTCATTTAAGGAAGTTCATTATTATTGGTTAAACCAAACCAAAACTGGTTGCCGTTGATTCTGACAATTTAATAATACTCTCAAACAAAAGGGTCACATTCATGTTACTGCCATAAAATATTTACCAAAATTCTAGACTTCCTATTTGAATGAACAATGGGTCACTTCTGCATATGGTAAGGAAGGTGTATTAGTTATGGTAAGGATTTACTATAACCCAAAACGACAGACATCGTAAACAAGATCTATTATTTTTCTCTCTCTTGTAAAAGTCTAAGCTGTTAAGCAGCTCTGTTCCATGAAATCATCAGGACCCCAGGCTTCTTCTGTCCTGTAGTTCTGCTATCACAGGTCTTCGTGGTCCTAGGTGTTTATCTCCACTGTGTCAGCATCCTAGCTGGCAGGAAGGAAAAGGAAGGGGCACACCCTCACTTTGAAGGTAAGACTCAGAAGTTGGATACACACCTTTGGCTCACATTTCATTAGACTCTGGGCCACACTGAGCTGTAATGTAGCCTTTTCAGCATATTTCTATGCTTAACTAAAAATCCTAATTAATGGATGAAAGGAAGACAACTTGTAGTCTTGACCTTAGAAGAGGATATTCACATTTTATATTTTAGGTGGATTCTTTAATCATGCAGCAAATAATTGAATAGGGAGCATATACTATTTAACAAAAAATATTTGGATACTGTAGTGGCCTACATGGGAGCAGGTAGAAGACAACTGTGAACAGAAGAAAATGGCCTTTGAGAACAGAAGAGTGACACTGGTTGTGTACTGTCATGAACACTTAGAGGATTTTCCGTGGCTGAACTGGCAAGCACAAGAGAAGAGGGAGAGGAATAAGGGGTAGGTTAGAATTGCTACACCAAAAAAAAAAACCAAACCCATTGCCGTTGAGTCGATTCTATCTCATAGCGACCCTGTAGGACAGAGTAGAACTGCCCCATAGGGTTTCCAAGGAGTGCCTGGTGGATTTGAACCGCTGACCTTTTGATTAGGAGCTGTAACTCTTAACCACTATGCTACTGGGGTTTCCAGAATTGCTATAGGATGTATAAATTGGCACAACCCCCTTGGAGGGCAAGCATTACCTCCCAGTGGTTCCTTGGAAGAAAGGCCTGGCCAACTACTTCTGTAAAGATTACAGCCAAGAAAACCATATGGAGCAGTTCTACTCTGTAACATGTGGGGTCACGATGAGTTGGGGCTCTTTCAGCAGCAGCTAACAACAGCAACAACAATATGTAGACTCTAAAACCTGGAGATGTGAAGTACTTAGTTCAAGTAGTAGATAGTAGACTAGTAGATAATAGAACTGATACTTGAAACAGAGTGTGTCTGAATCTCAGGTCCTTTATACTACACTCTTTTGCCTATGTTCATCCTGCTTTTCATTTGTATGAGGTTCTCAGCTGTGATATGGGACTTGGATTTTGAAGCACCCAGTATCAATTGGATGTCCACCATGATTAACACTTGCAAGGTGTTGGGAATTTTGAAATGTAAATTATATATATATAAATCTTTTCCCCAAGCTATGCTTGCACTTCCAACTCTTTTAAGACTCAGAAATTCAAAGATAACTAACCAATAAAGGCTCATATTAAGAAATTATGGATGGGCAAACCTACCTCATTTTTTCCACTACAAAACTGCCTTAATTCATTCAACAGAAATTTATTGAACCAGGCAGTGTGCTGAAAGTGGATCTTACTTATGCTTTGGATAAAGATGGACTCAATTGGATGTTGTTGTTGTTGTTAGGTGCCATCGAGTTGGTTCCGACTCATAGCGACCCTATGCACAACAGAACGAAACACTGCCCGGTCCTGAGCCATCCTTACAATCGTTGTTATGCTTGAGCTCATTGTTGCAGCCACTGTGTCAATCCACCTCGTTGAGGGTCTTCCTCTTTTCCACTGACCCTGTACTCTGCCAAGCATGATGTCCTTCTCCAGGGACTGATCCCTCCTGACAACATGTCCAAAGTACGGAAGACACAGTCTCGCCGTCCTTGCTTCTAAGGAGCGCTCTGGTTGTACTTCTTTTAAGACAGATTTGTTCGTTCTTTTGGTAGTATATGGTATATTCACTATTCTTCACCAGCACCACAATTCAAAGGCGTCAATTCTTCTTCGGTCTTCCTTATTCATCGTCCAGCTTTCACATGCATATGATGCAATTGAAAATACCATGGCTTGGGTCAGGCGCACCTTAGTCTTCAAGGTGACATCTCTGCTCTTCAACACTTTAAAGAGGTCCTTTGTGGCAGATTTACCCAATGCAGTGCGTCTTTTGATTTCTTGACTGCTGCTTCCATGGCTGTTGATTTTGGATCCAAGTAAAATGAAATCCTGGACAACTTCAATCTTTTCTTCGTTTATCATGATGTTGCTCATTGGTCCAGTTTTGAGGATTTTCATTTTCTTTATGTTGAGGTGCAGTCCAAACTGAAGGCTGTGGTCTTTGATCTTCATTAGTAAGTGCTTCAAGTCCTCTTCACTTTCAGCAAGCAAGGTTGTGTCACCTGCATAACACAGGTTGTTAATGAGTCTTCCTCCAATCCTGATGCCCCGTTCTTCATATATTCCAGCTTCTCGTATTATTTGCTGAGCATACAGAATGAATAGGTATGGCGTCCTAAATAAAACTAGGTATCAGAACAGCGCTGGAACAATAAGCCAAAGATACATGGTGTAGTGGAAGGAGTGCTCAACTAGGAACTAGGAGAACTTTGTTATTTGCTCTTTCACTGTCTACATGTATTATTTTTAATCTCCAAGAACCTGAGTGCTTCCATCTATACAATGAACTGGATAAAAATGCAAGTATTCAAAGTAAGCTTGTTCTGGGTTTTGAGCAAGCATAAAATAAATAAATAAATAAATTAGAAGTCCTACTAGGAGAGAATAAACAAAGTTATTTGGGTACAGAACACTAAATCTGTCATTAAATGGTATTTTAACTTGTTGAAAAAATATGTGATAAGGGAATCATTGAATGGTGTCTTAGGCTAAGGTGACCACAACCTGCTATGTTTATTTGATTTAATGTCTGTGGGTTTCTGCAGAGCTAAAAATGTGGTATCAAAAGTATCGTAGCCTTATTTACACATTCAAATTCATTAGGACTCTCTCTGCCAACTATCTAGAACATACTTGTTTCTCTGACTTTAAGATATATGGTGTTGTTGGGTGCCGTTGAGTTGATTTTCCACTCATAGCGACCCCATGTGAAATGGTAGAACTGTCTCCATAGGGTTTCCTAGGCTGTAATCTCTCTGCAGGCAGATTGCCAAGTGTTTCTCCTTTGGAGTCACTGGGTGGGTTTGAACTGCCAACCTTTTGGTTAACAGCCAAATGCTTAACATTTGTGTCATCAGGGCTTCTTTTAAGACATGTGGTAGATGCTTTCTCTATTTGCATTTTCTTTCATCTTAAAAGTACTTGTTGGATGTGTGTCATATGTGAAAAACTGAGTCTTGGAGGGTAAGGAGCTGGGATGTATAACCACAACTGACTCCAAAATAATGTCACAGAAGCAGAGCATTTGTAGAGGAGGAAAAATACACATATTTTCTCGATACCATTTGATGTATAGTATTGATTTTTTTACTGAGAAATTCAGGACTATTTGGTGTTATTAAAATACAGCCTGAGACATGGCAAAAACATTAAGAAAAACTGACCAAATGATCACATCACAAACATGAATAAATCAGTACTAATTGGATTTTTTTTAATTCGATAGCACTTAAGTGCTTTCTTTGTGGGTCTCAATAATACACAGTTCTTCCCTCTTCCTCCAAACTAAAATATATCAGAATTCTCAGGTATTCATTCCCATGCAAGCCAATGGTTGGTTTCATCATGTATTTTTATTTTCCAGTGGGCTGTACATAGACTGAAAACTAATACAGTCTGCCTCTTCTTTACTTCTCAAAATAGAGATGAAATGGAAAGCCAGAATAGAGCAGATGCATAAAGTAGGTAGAAGAGCAACGAGCTTGGGGAGTAGGAAGAAATTGAAAGATAACCTGAAACCCTATTTTAAAAGAAGGATTGAAGCTGAGACAGTCAATGCTGGAGCTCCTAGGATTTGGGACGGTATCTCCGTCCTCTCCTAATCCTTTCTAGCTTCAGCATCTGCTTGAAAAATCCACTGTCCATGTTTTTAATGGTATGCTGTATGTCAAGTACTGCTCCTAGCTGCAGATTACGATGTAAAGTAATTCTCCTGTCTGCAGCAAAAAGTCTTTCTCCACATGGTCCTGTTTCATGAGATGGTGAATTGTGGAGATGCTGGAGTCAGGTTGTATGATAAATTGGTGGTTTGCAACATCACCACTACATCTATGGTTTTGCATGTGTGGTTGAATCTTTCTTATATTCCGTTTCCAACTCTGTAAAATGAAGGTGATAATACCTGATGAGATATTTGCAAGAGATCCATGAGGTACCTGTGAGTCACATTTTAACATTTCTAAATCGGACTGTATTATGTCCAATGTATACATTTACAGCATTATCTTCTCTTTGGGAAACATGTTATACTGCATTCATAGGGTCAAAGCAACAACTTAGAATGGCAATATGGTACAAAGTACGTAATAAGCAATAGTTTTTTTTACCTGATGGAGTAGGGGCAACAGATTTTCCCTTTACCTCTATAATAATAGAAATAGAGAAAATGACTTTATAAAGAACTTTGCCTTACATATTAGCATATGCAAGATTCTACACGACTGTCACTAAAAAATGTTTCTCCCAATTTGTTTATCCTAGAAATGTATTAAATCGTTTAGAAATTATATGAAAGTTTACGAACTGCTTCTTCTTAAAAATAGCGTTTATGTTATAGTAGTTTTTTAGGTACATAGTGAGTGAGTGAGTAGATGTATAGCCAGAGATCCATATGTTAGTATACCGATTCCTCACTTATCAATATCTTGTTATCCGACATTTCATATTTACCATAATACTAAAAAATCTGCAATCTATTTTGCGAATTAATGATGTACATCTGGTAGTAACCCTTTCATGACCAGTGGGATGTACAGTGCCCACCTACATTTTTCACCGGGTCCAGAGGGACATACGTGTCTCACATAATATTTTGAGATCTGATGTGGTCGTCTTCCATTTTTGCATAACGAACTGGTCTTTGGAACCTAACCATGTTGATAAGTGAGTAGTGGGGGTTGATGTTGTTAGTTTGAGGTAGCCAAAATATCTGCCCAATGCAGAAGATTATCTCTAGTTATGTCAATTGCATAGTTCTTTTTCAAGGTTTGTTAGAAAATTTTTACTTAGAATATGGCTTTAGATTTATATTCTTATTTGATTCTGATTGAGACCTCCCAAACAACTACCCAGAATCACACAGTCTGAATTTCTTTAGCTGCAAGGAAAACACTTGAATCCATAAATAGCCAGAATCCACGTAATTTCTAGATTACTTCAAACTGAGTCAGATTTGCATAATACAAACTCGATTTATATGTGATTTTTTTTTTCAAGAAAATGGAGGTTTTAAATG
This sequence comes from Elephas maximus indicus, assembly GCF_024166365.1. NCBI lineage: Eukaryota > Metazoa > Chordata > Mammalia > Proboscidea > Elephantidae > Elephas > Elephas maximus. Next base: position 73,448,086 of record NC_064841.1, on the reverse strand, counting down.
AGAAAAAATGTATTTGGCTGCATTTATCAAAATTTAAAACCTGATAGATTGTTTTACCCAATTCATTTTTTATGCAGTACCATTACATTTCATATGTGAGAAATTTAGGTACCCCATTTTTTATGGATACCAGCCCAAGAGAGGCAGCAGAAAATTGGTGTTGACTGCGCCCCATTCACGCCAGAGTCTAACTTAAGGAGTAGTAAATTAAGCTTTTTGTTTTTTTCTAGCTTTTCCAGTGAATGATTTTAGGTAATCTGAATTATGTATAAATCTGAGTGTATCTTTTATTTTTAATATTTATGGCTAATGTGCTTTGCTCATTTGTCCGTAAGGTTTAATTTGCTTCATTTGTTCATTCACACATTTGATAAATATTAATTAAATATGTACAAGGTGATAGAAGCTATGCCTAGAGGTAGAGATAAAATGAATAAATATGACATAGGTCCTGTTCTCAATATATTTCCAAAAATAATAGAGTTTAGAATATTGTGGTTTACGTTTTTTTAAAGGAAACATGTATTTTATCCACTCATGTTCAGACTCTCTTGGCCTGCGCTTGTTTAATTCATATACCTTTTTTTTTTTAATTTTGGCATTAGTGGAATACATCACAATATCATCAGAAGAATTATAAAAGTCAGATTCAACATATTGAGACCAAAAAAACACACCTCAATAAATTTCAGGTATTTGCCTTTTTCAGTATTCAGCTGTTAATTTATTGCTGCATTTCCCCCTGAATTTATGTATTTATTTAACTGTGGCAAATATATATGTAAAAATTTTTTTTTTTTCCATTTTCAGTGTTCTTCATACGTGCAGTTCAGTGACACTAACTTACGTTCATCATGTTCTTTCGGGATGGGTAAGGCAATGGCTGAACATGCTGCTTTTGTTGTTGTTGTTACTTTGAAAAAATTGTGCTATTGAGAAAAACTAAACTCTGAGTCATATAAGACAGAATATGACCTATTCATTTTACTTTGATTCCGACCTTAAATGCACGTGTGGAACTCTTGGTCACGCTTCTCCAAGCTGGTCAGTTCATACAGAAAAATCAGAAGTGAACTACACGCTGGGTACTGAATTCGTGGCTCAGGTATACCTGCCCCAGAAGGATTTTTCAGATCTCTGCAAGAATACATGAGTGACCTATATTCTTAGTCCATCATTTTGTGAGTGTAGCTTCTTCATGAAATTCTCTGCAAGTGTTTATAGCGTGAATAATTAAATAGGTTCCACTATCCATTGATTTCCACCTCTCATTTTCTCTTCGTCATCTCAACTGCAGCATTTTTATTCCTTGGGTTAAGATGTCTTTCTGAGGGGCACTGAGTGCCAGTTCTCCCAGGTGCCTTTAAAGCGTTTGTCCTGGCTATATTTGGTTTTTATTAGGTGCCGTTAAGTCGCTTCCAACTCACAGCAACCATGTATACAACAAAAGGAAACACTGTGCAGTCCTGCCCCATCCTCACAGTCGTTGCTATGTTTGAGCCTATTGTTGCAGCCACTGTGTCAGTCCATCTTGTGAGGGTCTTCCTGTTTTTCATTAACCCTCTACTTTACCAAGCACGATGTCCTTCTCCAGGGACTGGTCCCTCCTGATAACATGTCCAGAGTACGTGAGCTGAAGTCTCGCCATCCTTGCTTCTAAGGAGCATTCTGGCTGCACTTCTTCCACGACAGATTTGTTTGTTCTTCTGGCAGTCCATGGTATAGTCAGTATTATTTGCCCACACCATAACTGAAAGGCTTCAGTTCTTCTTTGGTCCTCCTTATTAATTCATATTCCACAGATGCACTAATATACTGTTGATGGGCGTTTGAGTGGTTTCCAGCTTGTGACCTTGATGAATAATGCTGCTGAAAAAAGGAGGGCAGACCAAGGATGAAGGGTGTGATGTTGCAAGAGACAGAAGAAAAGATGAGCACTGGCCAGGTGAATTGAAAATCGGACTCCCGGAGAGCAGACACAGATGTCCTGCATTGCTGTGAATCTTGGCAGGGTGACTTCTCTCTGGACGTTTTCAAGGGGACTACAGAGAAATTATCCCCAGAGAAGCAAACCGGTAACCTTCCTGCCCACTTCAGTGGCAGAGCAAAATCCCAGACTTTTCCAGCCGAGTCTTTTCCTCTTGTTTCCTTCCCTCCTTCTTCTCCATTTAAAGTATGTCTTCCTGCTTCTCCTCATTACCGTCATCCTCACCAATGACCTCCATTTCGAGACTCTTGTCAGCCTCACTTTGGTGACATTTTCATTATGTAATGCAGTTATGTCACCAGACCCAGGAGCCGCATCTCTGCCAGCCTCTGCCTCTGACCTCTGAATCCTCCAAAATGTTTTTCTCCAATGGATTTAAATTTCTAATCCACTTCTCGGGCAGCAGGTTCACGACCTTTGGTGCCATGGTTTCCTGTCCAGAAGATACAGGACAATGCGGAGATTGCTGCGTTTGACACTGCTCCGGACTTTGTCCTTTGAAAATCTTTCCTATGCAGAAAAAAGGGATCACTTTTCATTTCATTTGAATAGTCACCTTAGAATTGGCATTCTTTGTCATATTTTCCTTTGAATTCTAAAAACAATTGAGCTTTGCCATGCATTTCTAAGGGCTTCTATACTTTTTATATATTTTTCTAAAACTGGTATTTCTGTGACTATTCATCACTTACCTAAGTTAATAAAAATGACATATAATTTAAGTTTAGCAACATTAAGTATGTTAGTATTTGGGGAAAAAATCCTACCTGAGCAGTCAGCTGCTAAGCTAAAGGTTAGTCGTTTGAACCCACCAGAAGCTCCGGGAAAGAAAAAACCTGGTGATCTGCTTCCTTAAAGATTCTTTTTGTTGTTAGGTGCCATCGAGTTGTTTCTGACTTGTAGTGACCCCATGTACAACAGAACAAAACACCGCCTGGCTGTTTGCCATGCTCACAATCGCCGTTCTGCTTGAGCTCATTGTTGCAGCCTTGGTATCAATCCATCTCCTTGAGTGTCTTCTTCTTTCTCGCTGATCCTCTGCTTTACCAAGCATTATGTCCTTCTCCAGGGACTGGTCCCTCCTGATATGTCCAAAGTACGTGAGACAAAGTCTCGCCATCCTAGCTTTTATGGAGCATTCTGACTATACTCCTTCCAAGACAGATTTGTTGGTTCTTCTGGCAGTCCATGGTATATTCTGTATGCTTCACCAGCACCATAATTCAAAGGCGTCAATTCTTACTCAGTCTTCTATATTCATTGTCCAGCTTTCACATGATGTGATCGAAAACACGATGGCTTGGGTCAGGCGCACCTTAGTCCTTAAAGTGACGTTTTTGCTTTTTAACATTTTAAAGAGGTCTTTTGTAGCAGATTTGCCCAGTGCAATGTGTTGTTTGATTTCTTGACTGCTGCTTCCATGGGCATTGATTGTGGATCCAGGTAAAATGAAATCCTTGATAACTTTAGTCTTTTTGCCGTTTCTCATGGTGTTGCTTATTGGTCCAGTTGTGAGGATTTTTGTTTTCTTTATGTGGAGGTGTAATGCGTACTGAAGACTACTCTTTGATCTTCATCAGTAAGTGCTTCAAGTCCTCTTCACTTTCAGAAAGCAAGGTTGTGCCACCTGCATATCGCAGGTTGCTAATGCATCTTCCTCCAAGCCTGATGCCCCGTTCTTCTTTATATGGTCCAGCTTCTTGGATTATTTGCTCAACATACAGATTGAATAAGTATGGTGAAAGATACAACCCTAACATACACCTTCCCTGACTTTAAATCATGTGGTATTCCCTTGTTCTTTTTGAATGACTGCCTCTTGGTCTATGTACAGGTTCCCCATAAACACAATTAAGTGTTCTGGAATTCCCATTCTTTGCAATGTTACCTGTACTTTGTTATGATCCACACAATCAAATGCCTTTGCACGGTCAATAAAACACAGGTCAACACCTTTCTGGCATTCTCTGCTTTGAGCCAAGTTCCATCTGAGATCAGCAATGATATCGCTTATTCCATGTCCTCTTTTGAACTAGCTTGAATATCTGGCTGTTCCTTGTTGATGTACTGCTGCAACCACTTTTGAATGATCTTCAGCAAAATTTTACTTGTGTGTGATACTAATGGTATTTTTCGATAATTTCTGCATTCTGTTGCATCACCTTTCTTTGGAATAGCCATAAATATGGATCTCTTCCAGTCAGTGGGCCAGTTAGCTGTCTTCAACATTTCTAGGCATCGACAAGTGAGCACTTCCAGCACTGCATCTGTTTGTTGAAACATCTGAATTGGGGACTCAGTCAATTCCTGAAGCCTTGTTTTTCACCATTCCCTTCAGTGTAGTTTGGACTCCTTCTTTCAGTACAATCTAACACATTCACCAAGGATCCAACCTACTTCCTGAAATGGTTGAACATTGACCAATTCTTTTTGGTACAGTAACTCTGTGTATTCCTTCCATCTTCTTTTGATGCTTCCTATGCGGTCAGTATTTTGCTCATAGAATCCTTCAATATTGAAACTTGAGGCTTGAATTTTTAATTCAGGTATTTCAGCTTGAGAAATGCTAAGCATGTTCTTCCCTTTTGGCTTTCTAACTCCAGGTCTTTGCATATGTCATTATAATGCTTTGCCTTCTTGAACCACTCTTTGAAATCTTCTGTTCAGCTTTTTTACTTCATCGTTTCTTCTGTTTGCTTTAGCTATTCAACGTTTAAGAGTAAGCTTCAGACTCTATTCTGATGTCCGTTTTGGCCTTTTCTTTCTTTCCTGTCTTTTTAACAATCAGGGTTCCTTAATTACCCACATATAGAAGCTCCAAACATAGGGAATTGGTAATACCAAAAATCATCTGCTATCAAGTGAGCTGTCAATAGTGATTTGAAAAAAAAATAAAGGGTGGAAATGATTGTGTATTTTCGATCAAACAGTGCAGAATATTTTGTGTAATTTATTTATCTTTAGAGACAAACAATGGAATGATTAGCATGATCCCGATGAAGTTCATAACTACTTTAAGCCTAATGCGTTTTATGTTCTTTCTAAATTATTCACACTATTGTTAAAGACAGGGGATGTTTAAATACTCATGGAGAAGGCAAACTGCAGGGAATTACAGAGAACTGGGAATGATAAAACCTACCTCAAAGGATGGTCATGAATGCTGAAGGAGTAAGATATATTTTATCAACCATCAAAGCCTATATAGATATGAGGTGTATTTATTCTCATGTTAATATTATAAATACTTGTGAACCTAGTGCACACCTTTGATACATCACTTTCCCTTGTATTGTCTCTCATTCCTAGTTAAACATCTATGTTCTCAAAAGTTCTTTCTGCCTCTATACCTGTCCAAGTCAGTGTTGTTTCATCCGGACTCTTGCAAATTCATTTTGCTTGCCCTCCATTCATCTTTTTTCTCTGATAGCATATTTTGCACACTACGGTCCAAGCAAACTTTTTAAATAGACCTTGCATAAACCCCCCTCATCCAGTCCCACCACAATTAAAATAAAGTCCTTACCAAGCTTTTCCATGTACCCCCTCCTTCTGTCACTACAGTGGAGCCCCAGGGGTCCTCTTGCTATCTTTGCTGCATGTCAAGCTTGTTATTGCTACGCAAGCTTAAAATGACTATTGCCCTGATTGAAATATTCTACCGTCTGCTTTTTCCATAGTTTTTCTGAGTTCTTAGTTCAAACATCACCATTTCAAAGAGGTGCAACCTCACCAGCCCTTCTCATGCCTCCGCGTCCTCAGCTTTCATGCTCTCAAACATTACCCTGTTTTGTGTTCTTCGTAGCACTTATCGTTAATGAGAGCGTTGGTTTGTGTGTTTATTATCTGATCCCCAACATCAACGGGAATATAAGACTATGAGGGAGGAGCCTTATCTAATATACTCACTATTAAACATCGAGAGCCCAGAACACAGTTCTGGTAAAGAGTAGGTGCTCAAAATATATTGGTTAAATGAATATGCAGGGTGATTTTATCATTTGCATTTCTGTACTTTGCTTTCATTGATCAACCTTTTCCTTTTTATGCCATTCCTTTTTATTTGGTTTGGATCTGGTATATACAGAGAGAGATCTACTCATTCATTAAAGATTCAGAGGGATACAGCACTGAAATAAAACTTAACTCCAGTGAAGATCAAGTATCCCCTTAAAAAGTAATATTATCTCATGCCATAAAAAGTATAGAAATATAAAGCAATTTCTAAAAATTTTCGATAAACTCCAATTGCAATAAGAATGTTCCTTTACAAAAAACAGCATTAAGCCTTTCCCTTTTTCTATCCCAAAACTTTGCATCTGAACACATTCAACAAGAATCCAATATAGAAGGATTCATATATATATATATATATATACATATATATAAAAAAATATATATATATACATATATATATATATATATATACTATTATTCATTTAAAATTGCTTGAATTCCAACACTTGCTCTCCTCTGTAATCTTTTGATCAATTAAAAAAAATAATTTAACATTCAACAAATACCCTCCATGTCCCGAGCCGGCATTTAGATACAAGTGTACTAAAACCAAAGTACACTGAAAGTACACGAAACAAAAATATTTCATGTACATGTAACTACATGAAACAAAATGCCAAAGTGAGAGTTTATGTCTTTACCACGTTTTTAAATCTAGGGGAAAGATGGTATGTGTGAACAAATAACTATAATACCAGCTAGTTATGTTACCCGACTCATGCAAGTCTGGGGGAAATGAAAGCCTGATTAGCTATGAGAACAGACACACAGCTAGCAGCCAAGGAATCCATGGGCCTCAAAAGACTTTCAAGATTAAGGTCTACTAATACTGCCTATTCAAAGAATGGTATTTTAATTAGAAACTTTACGCTGAATTGAAGATATCTGTCCCCGTCTGTGCTTGTTGATAAGTATTGAGTATCCTGAAATCCCTCATAGTTGGTAGCTAGGTGATTCACTAGAGACAACTGAACCGAAATTATATGGTTCTTAATTCCTTGCCAATTAAAAAGGTTACACCAGCATGCTTTTTATTTGGATCGGATCTGGTGTTACAGAGAGAGATCTATTGATTCATTAAAGATTTAGAGGGATATCACTGAAATAAAACTTAGCTCCAGCTAAGATCAAGCATCCCTTTGAAAAATAATATTATCTCATGCCGCAAAAAGTGTAGAAACATAGTTAAAGCAATTTCTAAAAATCTTTAGTAAATTCCAGTTGCAATAAGAGTGTACTTTTGGAAAAAATGTAGTATTATGTCTTTTCCTTTTTCTTTCATAAAACTTTTCACCTAAACACACTCTATTTTAGTGAAATGTCCATATTTCCATGGTGGCTGAACATTTTATTTGTAGTCTTCTTGACTTCTTCCTTCCACGGATCCTTGCTGTTGCCACTTGGGATTTATCCCTACCGTTAAAAAAGAAAAACAAACAAACAAAAACTAATTATCCAGGATTGCTGAGTACTAGCATTTTAGTGGAGTCCCTGGGTAGTATAAATGGTTAATGTGTCAGCTGCTAACCAAAAGGTTAATGGTTTGAGTTTACCTGGAAGTGGCTAAGAAGAAAGGCTTGGTGATCTTCTTCCAAAAACCAGCCACTGAAAACGCTACGGAACACACTTCTCCGATGCAAATGGGGTCACCATGAGTTGGAGTTGATTTGAGGTCAACTGGTTTCTGATTATCATGTTAATATTACAGCAGCTGTCTTCTTACACATAACAAAATGTTAGAACGGGAGTCTTTTGACTTCAGTTTCCTAAGGCATCGATATGTAGATACCAAAACCAAGGTAAGTATGATAGAAGCACTTCCTCCCCGTGCACATTTACACAGAAAACGAGCCTAGAGATACTGTTCTTGGCCTCAGACTCCGTAGCAAAATGAAGGATAAGAAAGAAAGCATCAGGAAAGTGCCTCTCCCTTCCCTGCCCCCACCTTTTGTGTTGTGAAGCTATGGGTTTAGGGATGAGGGAGATGTTCATACTCATTTCTTACTGAGAACCAATGTTGGGGAGCGGGCTGTAAACCACCACCAGGAGAGCTGTGAGGTGTGCTCCCTGCATTTGGGAGGTGTGGAGAAGTGTGGCTCACCCTTGTCTCTAAAAGCTGAGGAGGGCTGTGGCCTGGAGTGTAAGTACCCTGGGCAGCCCAGCGGTGAGGGAAGGATTGAGAGGATGCTTTGGAGGTAGCACCAGAATTGAACTGCTTGCCAAGTTTTTGGAGCAAGGATACGTGTTGCCAAGAGTCAGCGATAGGTCGATTTGATTCCTGTTACCCAGGTGTCTAGGAGACCTCCACAGGGAGTTTTCCACAGGAAGTATTCTACAGGAAGTATTCCACAGGGAGCGTCCCACAGGGAACGTTCTACGGGAAGTGTTCCACAGGGAGCGTACCACAGGAAGTTATCCACAGGGAGCGTTTTCCACAGGGAGCATTCCACAGGGAGCGTTCCACAGGGAGCGTTCCACAGGGAGCGTTCCACAGGGAGCGTTTCACAGGGAGTGTTCCACAGGGACCGTTCCACAGGGAGCGTTTCACAGGGAGTGTTCCACAGGGACCGTTCCACAGGGAGTGTCCCACAGGGAGCATTCCACAGGAAGTTATCCACAGGGAGCGTTTTCCACAGGAAGTTATCCACAGGGAGCATTCCACAGGGAGCATTCCACAGGGAGCATTCCACAGGGAGTGTTCCACAGGGACCGTTCCACAGGGACCGTTCCACAGGGAGTGTCCCACAGGGAGTGTTCCACAGGAAGTTATCCACAGGGAGCATTCCACAGGAAGTGTTCCACAGGAAGTTATCCACAGGGAGCATTCCACAGGGAGCATTCCACAAGCAGTGTTCCACAGGGAGCCCAGTGGCTGAAAAAGGAATCACCAGTGACCACCCAGAATAGAAATGCAACTGTGTAGGACAAGAGAACACCAGCAAAAAAATCCCTGAAGAGCCCTTGATCATGTTACCAGTAAGGAGAAAACCCCCCCAAAACCAAACCTGTTGTCATCGAGTTGATTCCTGCTCATAGGGACCCTGTAGGACAGTACAGCTGCCCCATAGGGTTTTCAAGGAGCAGCTGGTAGATTCGAACTGCTGACTTTTCAGTTAGTAGCCAAGCTCTTAACCACTTTGCCACCAGGGCTCCACCAGTAAGGAGAGTCAGCTTTAATTACTTCCAGGCCTCTCTGGAGACCCAAGCGTTACCACTTCACCAGGTGAGAGAGTAAAGCCACGCAATCAAGTGGAGCAAACACAAGAGTAGGGAAGGAGAGAAACCAGTAAAGAGTAGACAGCAAAGGACTGCCTCCCTCTCCCCTGCATGCCTCCAGCTGAAAATCCTGGAAAACTGGGAAAATTCAATACTAAATTAAGTTTGGAATTTGGAATAACACCTTTTACTGTCAATTCTAATCACAGAATTGACTATTTTGCAACTTAAATAATCTTAAAGGCTGTCTGTTGACTACGTGGAAGGAGAACTGGTATGGAGACACTTAGAGTTTTCATCCAGTGTGGGGGAAGATTACTTCACCAAAACCAAAAAACCAAACCCGTTGCCATCGAGTCCATTCTGACTCATAGTGATCCTATAGGACAGAGTAGAACTGCCCCATGAGGTTTTCAAGGAGCGGCTGGTGTATTCGAACTGCCGATCTTTCAGTTGGCAGCTGTAGCTCTTAACCGCTGAGCCACCAGGGATCCGATTACTTCACCAGTTATATTTTAAAAGGATGGTGGGAAATCAGAATTAAATAGTGTGTTCATTACATGACTGGTTGTGTTTATCCAACTTACTGTTTACACATGCATTGTCAACTACAAACAATTTGAAGAGAGAAAAGAATGTTAGTTACTGAAGTTGGCCTAGCATGTAATTTAATTTCCAATTGATAAAAAAAAAAAGGCATTTTATACGCTTTGAGGTCACCGATGTACCAGTGGTATATTGAAAAGAGCGCTGGACTTTGATTAAGATCTTCTTTCAGCCCGAATCTCAGATTTTCTTATTTGTATGCAAATGTATCACGTACTCCATGAAGGCTTCCACTAAATGCCAGTCTCTGTGCTGGAGCCTAGGTACACAGGATGGACAAGACAAACAGAGGCTTGCCCTTGCAGAGCTGATAGTCTAGTGCCAGTGATAGATAGTAAATAGGTGAACGCACCTTTACACAAATCATTGCAAGTTTCAAAACTTGTGATGCACAGAGCATTTTAAGAGCAGTGAAACTATTCTGCATGGTACTGCAATGGTGGGCACATGACAGTATGCATTTGTCCAAACCCATGCACAACACAAAGAGTTAAGTCTAACGTAAACTATAAAAAAAAAAACAAAAAACCATTTCCATTGACTTGATTTCGACTCAAGGTGACCCTATGTGTTACAGAATAGATCTGAGCTCCATAGTGTTTTCAAGGCTGTAATCTTTATGGAAAAAGATCATCAGACTTTCCTTCCATATCACCAGTGGGTGGGTTCCAACAACCAACCTTTCCTTTAGCATCCGAATGCAAACCATTTGTGCCACCCGGGCTCCCCAGTGCAAACTATAGACTTTAGATAGTTATAACATATCAATATTGGTTCATCAATTATAAGAAATATACACACTAATGCAAGATGTTAATAATAGGCAAAACTGTGTGCAGGGGCAGAGGGGTTTTACGGGAATTCTCTGTACTTTCTGTGCAGTTTTTCTGTAAATCTAAGACTGGTTTAAAAAACGACAGGTTTTACAAAAAGTGTTGGAAATGAAAACAACAGCGAGCGCCAGGAAGAAATGAGAGTGAGTTCTAATTTTGACTAGGAAGCCACTGGGGGAACTCGTTGTTGTTGGTTGTCTTCAAGTAGATTCTGACTTACTGTGACTCTGTGTGTCACAGGGTAGAATTGCTCCACAGGATTTACTTGGCTGTAATTTTTTTTAAATTGTGCTTTAGGCGCAAGCTTACAGCTGAAGTTAATTTCTCATACAAAAATTTATACACATATTGTTATGTGACCCTAGTTGCAATCCCTATAATGTGATAGCACACTCCCGCTTCCCCCCCAGGTTTCTAGTGTTCATTCAACCAGCTGCTGTCCCTTTCTGCCTTTTCATCCCGCCTTCAGACAGGAGCTGCCCATTTAGTCTCGTGTATCTGATTCAACTAAGAAGCACACTTCGTGAGTACTATTTTAGGTTTTATGGTCCAGTCTAATCTTTGTCTGAAGAGTCAGCTTCGGGAATGGTTTTAGTTCTGGGCTAACAGAGAGTCTGGGGGCCATGTCTTCTGGGTTGGCTGTAATCTCAATGGAAAGAGCCCTTGTGGCACAGTGGTTAAAGCACCAGGCTGCTAATCGGAAGGTCAGTGGTTCAAACCCACCAACCATTCCGTGGGAGAAAGATGAGGCTGTCTGCTTCTGTAATGATTTACAACCTTGGAAACCCTATGGGGCAGTTCTGCTCTGTCCTGTAGGGTCACTATGAGTCCGTGGAATTGACTCAACAGCAGTGGGTTTTTTCTTTCTTTCAAGGTACAACTAAACCAAATACCAAACTGGTTGCCACCAAGTCCATTCTGACTCATAGTGACCCTATAGGACAGAGTAGAACTGCCCCATAGGGTTTCCAAGGAGTGGCTGGTAGATTCGAACTGCCTACCTTTTGGTTAGCAGCCAAGCTCTTAACTACTGCATCCCCAAGACCACATTATATTGACAGTGATTCTTTAAAAGCTCAAACGTCATCTGTTACTAAATATGATGTACTTCCAAAAAATATGATAAACTAAATATATATATATATATACATAATGTGGTTCCTATATATATGTACGTATATATGTATATATGCACAAATATATGTACATAAAATGTGATTTAATATCAGAGAAAGCAGACCTGAGTCTTCACGGTCCTGGAATGTGTTATTCTCCTGAATTCCTCAATGTTGACGCTTCCCCAGGACCAGCCTCATTAGCTGCTTGTCATCACAGTCATCGCAGGCATTTGTACAGAAAGAACATTTCCTCTCTGTGAAAGTAAAACGGCAAATTTTAGGAAGGGTTGGCTTGGCAACAGCCGTTCCCCTTGAAAGAGCTGCTGAGCACTGAGTGGGCGGAGCAGGCGGGGTACCTGGCAGCAGAAACCCAGGGAGCCACAGAGCCTGTGGGAGTACCATGTCCTGGGAGAACCCCCGCTGGTTCCCCACAGCCACGAGTGAGACACATTCAAGTGTACACAAGCCCAAGTGAAGGATTTATGGCTCCTGATTAAAGAAAGGGAGCAAAAACAGAGTAGTGAAAACTGGTTTCTTGCTCTTCAGAAAGGTAACTAGATAGTCAATAGATGCAGACAGAGCCCATTGCAGAGCATACAGGCTTTGTTTAAGAAATCTCCTTCTTAGATTAACTGAGATGCCCTAAGATTTCAGTAACAGTGAGCTGTCATGGCTTCATTCTGAAGATCCATGTTTTCCACTTAGAGGTTCTTCAATGTTATGAAAACACATAGAAGCCAAGTAATACTAGGAAACCCGAGGGTACAGACACCACAGGATTCTGGACAGCTGTGGACTACTTCAGTGGCAAAGCCCTGGAGTAAGCAGGGGACGCTGAGAGGTGAAGGACCCCTGGAGTGGCACGTCCTGAGGGGGTGTTGCCTGAACTCTGTCGGGGTGCTGAGGTCTGTTTGCGGTGCTCTACCTCCTCCGTGCACAGGGGTCGTCTGCACTCAAGAATTGCATTGTACAATGCTAATGGTATTTCTAACCAGATTTACCCGCATAAAATGTGAAGGTTAGAGCGAAAGGTGCACACACGGTGAAATCCAGTTCTGTAGCTACCCCTCCCCCACCAAAACCCAGGCACCACCCTCCCCCAGCGAGGGCATCGGCATCCCACTCCTTCAACGAATACCTATGGAGCCCTTATTGTATGCTAAATCCCAAAACCAAACTAGTTGCCCTGGAGTTGACCCCAACTCAGGGCAACCCCGTGGGTGTCCGAGTAGAACTGTGCTCCATTGGGGTTTTGACGGCTGATTTTTTTGGAAGTAGATCAGCAGGCCTTTTTTCCAAAGCACCGGGGCGCCTCTGAGTGGACTGAACTGCCCACATTTTCTGGTTTGTATTCAAGTGTGGTAAATGCTTTTACCACCCAGGGTCTCCTATTTGTATGGGACTGGCTATGTCGGGTGGGGAGAGTGGAGATTAATAAAGAGAAATAACGCCCTGGATCCTCCCGGAGGGATGTTTATAGTTAAACAAAATTTCAGAAAACGTGGCCTGAAAAGGCATATTTTTCTTTTTTAATTGCCACCTTTTTTTTTTTTTTTTTTGGTACTTTAGGTGAAGATTTACAGAAGGAACTAACTTCTCATTAAACAATTCGTACACATATTGTTTTGTGATGCTGGTTGGCAACCCCACGACATGTCAGCACTCTCCCCTGAAAAAGGCCTATTTTTCTGCTGTAAATTTATTTAGCGAAAAGACTGACAAAGTCATGAAAAAATAAAACATTAAATTATAAGACCCAATAAATTACTTTTTTGAACCTTTTTTTTTAAACTATAGAAAACTGAGGTTGTTCCAGAACATACAAAATATATGGGCCTAGAGATGAAAGTCAGGAAAGAAATGGATTGTGGATAAAAACTAAAACTCACAGTCATCATTTTAGCTGTCTTAAAGATCTTTCAAGAAAGGATAATGAATGCATATTGAACATTAGTTCTGTGCCAGACCCTTTATTTATAACCTCATGAGGTATATAGATGAAACCCACATTCAAACAGGTTAGTGACTCCAGTTTACAAGAATTTGGGTTTGTCCCTAGGACAGCGCATATTTTTAGTAATCCTCCCAAGCCACTTCTCAGGCTCCAGGTCTGTGGTAATGTTATGTATGGATTTAGCAAAGACAGAGGCTATATAAACATTTATCAAGCTAATGGATGGCTTTGGATTTTTTTTCTGCAGATGAAACTTTGAGGCTCCCTGACAGTACGCCCTCCATCTCTCTTGCTGGCACCACACCTTTCTACCTTCCCACCAGCTGTATAAAAAGAACCAAACCAAACCCGTTGCCGTCCAGTCAATTCTGACTCATAGCGACCCTATAGGACAGAGTAGAACTGCCCGATATGGTTTCCAAGGAGCACCTCGTGGATGTGAACTGCTGACCTTTTGGTTAGCAGCTGTAGCTCTTAACCACTGCGCCACCAGGTTTCCACCAGCTGTATGCTAAGGGCTAATCCCAAGCATTAAGAATGCCCTCTAGTGCAGCAGCTTCATGGTGGAGAAAGAGAAATCCCTTTAAGGTGAAAGCTGAGTGTGTACGCCCTGTGGCTCTGGAAGTGCTTCGAAGAAGGTCACTGATTTCAAAAATTGTCCAGCCAATATTATTTTTCATTCTGATGCACAAATTAGATGGACTCTGTGGTTTAACCCTGGTGGTGTAGTGGTTAAGGGCTACGGCTGCTAACCAAAAGGTCGGCAGTTCGAATCTACCAGGTGCTCCTTGGAAACCCTATGGGACAGTTCTACTCTGTTCTGTACGGTCGCTGTGAGTCAGAATCGACTCAACTGCAACGGGTTTGGTTTTATTACAAAATCGAAGAATTAATAATTCAACTGAAAAAAGGTCTTTGCTGCTATAGACACTTTTCACAGTGCAGCAGGGCAGAAGTACACATAAAAGGGTACAGAGTAAAAAGAAAAACCGTTACTGTGAACCCAGATATATGGAGTGTCTTCTTGAACTTCTGATCCAGACTTCCTCAAGCCTTCAGAGTCAAAGGGTCTCTACTATTTTGCATAGCTTGCTTGTTTATTTTTGCTTCCATTATTTCACATTTTAACTCTATAAAATATATAATATAGTGTAACATAATGTAACATAATAACATAACAACATAACGTAATATAAAGTAACATAACGTAACGTAACATATATGGAGCCCTGGTGGTGCAGTGGTTAAGAGCTCAGCTACTAACCAAAAGGCCGGCAGTTCGAATCTACCAGCTGCTCCTTGGAAACCCTATGGGGCAATTCTGCTCAGTCCTGTAGGGTTGCTATGAGTTGGAATAGACTTGACAGCAATGGGTTTAAGTTTTTGTTCCATATAATATATGTAATGTAACCATCGATATGTTGACAGAGCGACATAATTAAAAAGGAGTAGGTGAGTAACCACAGCTGTAATGCTATATTTGGTAGATATTTTTCTAAAAGAAAAAGGAAAATTGTGTTTTTCTAGGGCCGAGTACTACAACCCATTGGCCAAACCTACTTCTCTCCTTTCATACAGCCCACTAGCTAAGAATAGTTCATACATTTGAAATGATGTGGGAAAAAAAATAAAGAGAAACAGTCACGATAAGTGAAAAATATGTTTTTGCTGCGTGACTTTAAGTTGATTCCAACTCACAGCGACACTGTAGGACAGAGTAGAACTGCCCTGTAAGTTTTCCCGGGCTGTAATCTTTATGGGAGCAGATCTCCAAGCCTTTTCTCCCATGGAGAGGCTGGTGGGTGAGAAGACCATTGACCTTTTGGTAAGCAGCCAATAGCTTAGCCCTGGCACCACCCGGGCTCCTTTGTGAAAAATATATAAAATTAAAATTCATAAATAAAATTTGACTGGGGCACAGCCATAACCATTTATTTATATATCGCATTTTTCTATGTATCGTCTGGGTCTCTTTTGCACTGTAATAGCAAGGTTGAGTAGCTGGGACAATAGTTTGTGTGGCCCACAAAGCCAAAAATATTTACATTCTAGTCATTTGCAGGAGAAGTTTGTTCACTCCTGATCTAGAGAATCCAGAATCAGTGTCCATGTAGAAGTTATGAGGAGATTCCATGGAAAACAAGTCATTCTCTGAGTATGTTGTATTCTTTTAGAGAAAAATTATAGGAAATTTCACCAACTAAGATATTTACAACCAATGTGAAATTAAAAAAAAAAAATGTATGTATCAGTGTTGGGATAATTGTGTAAATATATATGTTGTGCTTGTTGTTGTTGTTAGCTGCTGTTGAGTTGGCCCCTGACTCATGGTGACCCCACGGGTCGCAGGGTAGAACTGCTCCCTAAGGTTTTCTGGTCTGTCATCTGTATAGAAGGAACATTTAGCAGCCAAGCTCTTAACCACTGCACCACCAGGGCCAGTCATTGGGCAAGTAGCCACCTGAAATCCTTCTGAATAGTAGATTTGTGGATTGAAAAATATACATTCAGATAAAAGGGCTGACTCAGAGGAGCACGGACGGCTTTGTTCCCCCGGTGGCCTCCTCAGTGTGTGTCTTGCTGCTGGAAACGGAGTTTTGATGGCATCTGGCTTCCCCCTGGACAGTTGTTAGTGTCATTTCCTAGGTCACGGACCTTTTTGTGAGACAAGCATTTGCTCTTGTGTTTTCAGTTGTGTTTGGGTGATGTAACTGATAATTGCTATGTAACTTTCTTGCTGACTAATGCTAACTTTGTGCATGAACTGCTCAATGGCTATGCAGTTGTCTCCAGCCTACAAAATTAATCAGGACAGAGACCCTTATTCTGTAAAAACCCTACACAATCTTGTGAGATTATTTGGGTTATATTACAAATTCTGTAAGGTAACTTTTTGCAAGCGAAGGAAGGTAAGGATTCCGTATATAATATGATTGCTAAAATCATTGTACCCTTTTTTCAGCTTGAGGGTCCTACACTTACTTGGTAGGATTTTAGCTTTGAAAGTCCTTCTTGATGTGGACAGAATGCTACGGTAAACAATTCACGATGCACATTCAGATTTCTGAGAAAGAAACAAAAGACTAAGAAGTTGAATGGTATGTGATAAAAATGCTTTTAAAAAATGTTGTTCCCACCTCAACCGAGAAGCCTTTGGAGAAGCTCTAATCACAATTGTTCAGCAGTCTGTTGGGTGATGACATGGCCTGTGACCAGGTCCTGCGGGGATGACAACCTGATCCCTGCAGTCTATGAGCCTGTCTGTAACCTAGTGGGAGGAGCCCTGGCGGTGCAATGGTTAAGTGCTCAGCTGCTAACCAAGTGGCGGGCAATTCAGACCCACCCAGTGACTCCATGGGAGAAGAGACCTGGCAGTCTTCTCCTGATGTGGTTACAGCCTAGGAAACCCCTGTGGGGCAGTGCTGCTCTGTTCTACTGAGTTACTATGAGTCAGAATCGACTTGACGGCACCCAACAACAACATAACCTAGTGAGGTGAGCAAATGGGAACTTGGTGATTATATGCAGCGATGAATAACATAATGTGAATGTTAAAACGGAAGTATAGGAAATTGCCGTGGAAATGGGGCACAAAATATCAGCTTTTTTTTCTGGAAGGGATTGTTTAACGTGAGAGATGGTATTTAAATTGAGCCTTTATAAGAAGCATAGAGATGTCTTACCACTCCTGACTTTCCTGGCCTCCTTTGCAGCTTCTAGTTCGTGCCTTGTTTTCTCTTGCCTGAAGCACTGTAGTGGGCCTCTAACCTGCCTCCCTCAAGGACGTTCTCCACACGTTCACCAACTCCTACAGGAGACATCATTGTTTCCCTTGCCCACCTCCTCCTTCACCTGGCCAAAAAAAAATACTCCTCATAGTTTAGTTCCAAGCTCCTCCCGGTATCTCACCTTTGAGTAGGTGGAAGGGGAGTAAAGACAGCAAGATGAGTTACTACTTCAGAAACACCCTTTCCACCACTTCACTCCTGGCTGCCCTGAACTTTACCCCGTTCCCTCAGTCCAGAAGGCCCTTCACTCGACCTTTGCTTGTGTTGTTGTCTGGCCTTCTGTGTATTTAAAGCAGATTTGTTCATTATCCCTTCAGGGCTGTGCCTTACTTTGTTTATGCATTTATTTAATATGTATTGTAAAATTATTTTTTTGAATGTTTATAAAGCTTTCCTCATCCTCAAGTCTTAGCCCCTTGAAGGCAGGCACAGGGCCTACGGTATTGTGTGGTGTGTAGAATGGACGCAATTTTAAAAAGGAAACATTGAGTACTTAAATTACAGTTGTTTCAAGAGGGATAAGTTGGAAAGACGGACTTAAAGTTCAAAGGGGGCAGGATGAACAAAAGCTTATAGTCATGACGGTACAATGTCATATGCAAAGACCCGTGAGTACTCTGATGTGGCTAAAGCCCTCAGAGAAGAAATGGAAAATGAGGCTGGAATGCGTGGTTTAGTTAAGACGGTTAACAGCCTGTATGCATTTCTGAGAATATAATTTACTGTAATGTGGATTTGGGAACAGGACAGTGGCACGTCCTATTGTACTTACAGGCCATATTCATACTGCGGCCCACCATAATGGGGTAATGGAGAACATGGAGGCAGAGACTCAGTTTAGACTTGTTCTTTTTTTCTTGCCTTTCCAGGACTAATAGGCAGGCAGGCGATGCCAGGACAGCAGATTAGATCTTCAGTTCCATGCTGAAACTTGAAAGTGAAAATTAAGTGATGGTTTGGTGTTGCCTCCTGTCTTTGGGACCAGTAATAGTGAGAACTGTAAATATGTTTTGGATGACATTTAATAGCTGCTGCCAAGTGTATAAGGCGCTGGCCCCTGACATGGGGAGAACACTTGTATTATTTCCATGTATTCTGCCTCTGCGGTTGAATCAGCTCCAACAGGTACAACTAAATGGTATCTTCTGTAGTCCTCACCTCATTTTCTCCTTCATTGTTTTTATCGTTTTGTTGAAAAGTTCTGTGATCTTGTGCTCACAGATTCCTTTCCCCAGCTTGGCAAAAGAACTGTAATTTTTCTCGATCCTAAGGGAGTAGGAACAGTGTATGTGGTCAGATTGGGTATAATCACCAAACTCCTGTGATGTAGCCTCTGGCCCCAAGCCATCTTTCAGCTGACAGCAACAGAATTGTTTCCTTGGGACAAGCCTCACCCCTGGTTACAAGACCGATGATGTGAAAGTGGGGTAATTTTTCTGGTTGTTTGTTTATTTTTACCTGCTAATTTTGTTGAGACATTTGTCCTAAAAACTCAAATCCATTAGACAAATCCATTAAACTGTGAACAGAAAGGAAGGAAGAGGAGCAGAAGGAGAAAGAGGAGAGGACAAGGAGGCTTAGTAACGAGCCAGTGAAAGGTCTCGAGAAGATAAGGTAAAAGTTCAAGTTCCACCACCACACCACCCATTGCCATCAAGTCGATTCCAACTCATAGTGACCCTATAAGATGGAGTAGAACTAACTGCCCCATAGAGTTTCCAAGGAGCACCTGGTGGATTTGAACTGCTGACCTTTTGGTTAGGAGTCGTAGCACTTAACTGCTATGCCACCCGGGTTTCCAAAAATGTCCAAGCAGGCAGCAGCAATGGTTACAGAAAGAAGGAAGTATAAAAGGCACTTTGGATGTAGATGCTATCGGCATCTTTGATATCAGGTTTGGATATGTAGCTGCTGTAAGCATTATTGGGTTAGAAGTTATCATCTTAATTCTGTGGGAAAAATATGTCTCTGAGGGAAGGCATACAGCAAGACGAACTAACAAAGGAAAAAGGATGAAGGAACAAGAAAGAAAAGAGGGGAAGATAAGGCAGTAAAAAGTGTCAAACATTGATATGTGAGCACGATGAATCTACGATTAGCAGGTCACTGGTGACCTTGGGGAAACCCTGGTGGTGTAGTGGTTAAGTGCTACAGCTGCTAACCAAAGGGTCGGCAGTTCGAATCTGCCAGGCGCTCCTTGGAAACTCTATGGGGCAGTTCTACTCTGTCCTATAGGGTCACTATGAATCGGGATGGACTTGACGGCACCAGGTTTGTTTTTTTTGGTTTGTGACCTTGGAGAAAGCTTGTCTATGAAGAATTTTAAGATAGCCTCTGCAGGAGTTTAATTAGGGAGTTTGTGGAGGAGTGGAAGTGTTGACTGAACACCTGTTTTGATATTACTGGGAGTAAATATAAGGAAAACTGGTAGAGATTTTTGGGGGAGTAGGAAAAAATGGATGGACTCAACGGCTGCAACAATGAGCATAAACATAGCAACGATCATGAGGAGGCATAAGACTGGGCCACATTTTGTTCTGTTGAACGTCAGGTCACTCTGAGTTGGAGCCGACTCTATGGCGCCTAACAACAACAACAAGAAAAAATAAATAGAAGAAGCATAGATTTTGTTTTAAAGGCAATGTTTCTTATTCACTTGAATGAAATATCAAATATAACCAAATCTCCCAACAGGCCAACCTGGGGCTTCCAACTTTCTTTTTTGACTAATCCCTCTCTGAGCATGAGTTTCCATACCTATAAGGGGGTAACAAGATAATCCAGGCCTAACTATAGTTGCTATTAGGGCCACGTTTTCACTCAACACTTCTATATTGCACGTTTTCTCCACTCCAGGCACTATGCTAGACACTGTGGGTACTGTCCTCAATCAGGCAGTCAAACATCCCTGTTCCCATGGAGCTTGCCTTCTAGTATAATGCATGTTGCATAATGTTCTAAAAGGTAACCAAAAAACCAAACCAAGCCTGTTGCCATCGAGTAAAGGTATTATTAAATTAAAAAAAAATACAAATCCATTGACTGGCTGTTTAGAACGAGAGTTGACTTGCAAAATTTAACTCCAGGAGCAGAGGGTGGATATCATTGTCAAGCTAGCACAGGAGACCTTGCTTAACAGCAACTTTAAAAAAAAGAAGAAAAAGATTTTCGGTTTTTAAATTTCAATCTCAGTTTGAGTAAGATTGTGCTATAGCTGCCTCTCAACCCCAAATGGCTAACTGATCAGGAGCCATGACAGATTTTGACTAGTTCTGGGCACCATGATTGAGAAGAGATGGTAACAAGTTCTAGGACATCCATGACGTATGAACAGTGAAGGATCCCCCAGGCAGCAACAGCAAGGTTATAAATAGCCTGGTATGTGGCACCTTCGATGTGTGAGGGGCTGTGCTGGGCACTTGATACACATTAACTCATTTAAAATATACAAAAGCCCTGCAGGAGAGATACCATTATTCCCAGTTTATATGAGAAAACTGGGGTTCGAAAAGGTTGAGTTTTAGCCCATCTTTCTTAGAGACCTTACTCAGGTCACTGACTTCATGTTGATTATATCGTCTTGGAAATGAATGGATAAACAAAATGTGGTACATACATACAACGGGATCCTACTCAACATTAAAGAGAAATGAAGTCCTGATACACGCTACGACATGGATGAACCTTGAAAACATTATGCCGAGTGAAATAAGTCAGTCATAAAAGGACAAATACCTACCGCGTGATTCCACTTAAACGAAATGTCAAGAATAGGTAAGTGTATTGAGACCAGATTTTTTAGTGGTTATCAGGAGTGGGTAGGGGGAAGAGGGACTCAGTACTTTGGGGACACTGAGCTTCGGTTAAGAAAAAAAAAAAAATTTTTTTTTTTTTTTGTATAATTTGGGAACAGTAAACATGGTGGTTGAACAAGAGGAACATAAAGTCACTGAACTGTACATGTGAAGATTGTTGAATTTTCAAAGGTTTTGTTGCATATACACTCACCACAATAATTTTTTTAAATGAACAGATAAAGGAGAAACTATGATCTTTCATGTGGTTTTGTGAGCATGTGTGTGAGTGTGTATGTGTGTATTTGCATATATGGGTGTAAGAGGGTATTTTTAGAGGGATGACTCTTCTACTAGCCACTAAGACCCTACTCTTTAGATGTACTACAGAATTTCATTTCAATTCACCTTGTTAACGCCTGCCTCAGTGCATCCTTTTGTATAACAGATTGACCATTAACCATCACAAGCTAATTTTCTTGCTATGATCTTAGATCTACCAAAACTTCTGAGCGATATTAATAAGTGACTCAGAACTGGAAGCATAAACTTATCGCTGTGCAGCCACACCAGGTGAGGTCCAAAGGATTCATGTTCTGAAAGAGGCATTAAGAGCAACCAGCTCACATTTTCTGTAAGTCATTAAAAACCATAGGGTAAAGCCAATCAGTCCAAACATCATTTCAGTTGAGTCAAGCTTTCACCACTGAGGACTTGTAGCATCATTATCCACAAAATTTCATGACCTAGAGAGAATAACAACACTGCACAGTGCCAGCAAGGGAGAGAATAGCTGCTGAAATGGGACTCCTTGATTGCAGTTATGTTGGTTCTGACTTACGCTATATCCCAAAGCACGTTCACTTTTCCTCTCTAGCTTTTCTCCAAAAAAAGCCAACAATCGCTTTCCTATTTTTCGCTACTACATTGAGCACATGAGCCTTAACTGAAAACACTGCTGGAAGGAAGTAGAAGATTATGCTACTATGCCATTCCTCTCTGAAGAAGGTGGTTGTGTGGTGAACCTTTGTGATGAGCTCCTAAAAGCTCTGCTTGCTAACCCTGTTGTAAATAACAGATGTTAGACTGTTCATGCAACAGCTTTGTGCTCCTTCAGGGAATCCAATGCTTTCAGCAGGCCCCGAGGACTCATTAATGTGGTATTGAATTGGTTTGCACAGTTAATACTGTGTGATTGCCATCGTTTGTCCCTGTTTGTATTGATTTGGGCTGAAGTGGGGACTTGGGTAAATATGTATAAAAGAGTTTAAAGTAACACTCCAAGTATCATATTTTGTAATTTTCAAGCATTTTCTAAGATATAACCTTTCCTGCACAATCTTCTAAATAGAGACTATTAGAAGTAACTTTTTATTCTTGGTTGTTACTTCAAAAAGTGTTTTTATATGGAAACACCATGTATAAGAAAAGCTATCGCTAGGATTTCCTATTTAAATTCAGTGTCTCCTGAAAACTTGAGTCAGCGCTTTCTCCTGTCTATCCTCAATTTTTCTCTATCCCAGGCCTAGGATAGTATTTAATGTATGATAGATTCTTGCTAAATATTTACTGCGTATGTTAGTGAACATAAAAGTACAAACCTAAGAAAAATGCAGGCTCAAAATTAATGCCATACGATTGAGTTTCTCAGTAGTATTTTGTCATTGTTAGGTGCTGTCAGATTGGTTCCGACTCACAGCAATATTTTGTCATTGTTAGGTGCTGTCAGATTGGTTCCGACTCACAGCAACCCCATGCACAGCAGAACGAAACACTGGCCAGTCCTGCGCCATCCTCTCAATCGTTGCTATGTTTGAGCCCATCGTTGCAGCCACTGGGCTAATCCATCTTGTTGAGGGTCTTTTTTTTTTTTTCCTTTTGCTGACCTTCTTTACCAAACATGATGTGCTTTTCCGAGGACTGGTCCCTCCTGATAACATATCCGAAGTATGTGAGAGAAGTCTTGCTGTCAAAAGGAAAGCAAAAGCAAGGGTTTGAAAGTGTGGTACTTTAGTGATTTCTTAAATTTTGTTAACTGAAAGTGAAAATTCAGGAGTCCATTCTAAATATTTAGTACACTGTTTACAAGCTGTCTGTCTTCCAAGAAGCTCATAGCATCCCCTTGACCCGATTTCATTAAGTTTTCCTACTATTCCTCTGAGGTAGGTGATGAACCATGGCTAAACTATAAATGAAAAGCTGTTAGATTTATAATAGGATGTTTCATGCATGGAGTCTCGTAGGGCAGAGAGGCTGGGACTTTACATGAGCACATCTCAGATATCAGAGGGCAAAGTTGCTCCTGATTTTCTCCTTCTCTGTTGTGTAAGTCCAAGGTGGGGAAGAGAAGAGTAAATAATTGCCCATCATAACTCAGGGACACCTGTTTATCGTGATTTTCTTAACTGCATTTTGCAAATGCAAATAAATAAATGCGGGTTTAGTTATCTAGGCATACGATAAGGAGAAGAATCAAAGTAAAGACTCCCTTCCGATTGTAAAATATTTCCCAGTTTTGGAGTTCCTAGGTAAGGAGCCCTGGTGGCTCAATGGTTAAGCGTTCAGCTGCTAACCAAAATGTCCACTGTTGGGATCCACCAGTCACTTCTTGGAAGCCCTATGGGGCAGTTCTACTCTGTCTATAGGCTTCCTTTCAGTCTGAATCGACTCCACTGGATAGGTATAGGTAAGTTCATCCTGAATGACTCTCAGGATAGAAAGCTATGGGGAAGCCTTGCCTTAGCAACAGCCCAGGCTCTTCTGATCCTCCTGCCAAGCCAGAGGACCTCAGGGAATCTGCCTGGGGTGTTGGACTTCAGCCAGGTATGAGAAGGAATAGAGGTTCAAGGATTTTCCAAATCTTGGTGATGAGTTAGCAGTTGAGATTGAAAGCAAAACTGAACAAGAATTACGTATTGTTTTCATGTCTTTAAACCTTGCATGCTTACACTTTTACATTTTAGTTAAAAAAAAAAAATGAGGTATTTCTATTTGGCGAATTGTTCAGCAACGTATGCTTTACCATTCTCCAGTAACTTTTGAAAGGGCCAATTTCAAAATAAACTAGAAACTAGTCATATTACCAATAAAATTTTGTTCAGCCAAATATGTGATTCCCCACATCCAAAAAATAATAATTGATAAAAATATCCAAATAGCCTTATATTCTTATAATTTTGAAGATGTTAATTAAGTTGCATATATGCATATATCATCTACAGATAAATGTGTAATAAGAAAAACTGTTTGATCTGCCATCATAAAAAAATAAATAAGAAAGTAATTTCCATTATATAGATTTTTTAAAAAATTATGATCCTTTACTCTGATAACATACTAAGTTGATTAGTATCATCAAATATTTATTGTACCTAAATTTTCTGTAAGCATTTTATTTCTGACCTCTGTAGTAGTTACAAGAAGCCCTGGTGGCACACCAGTTAAAGAGCTCAGCTGCTAACCCAAAGATTGGCGGTTGGAACTCATCAGCCCCTCCATGGGAGACAGATGTGGCAGGCAGCTTCTGTGGGGATTTACAGCCTTGGAGACCCTATGGGGCAGTTCTCTTCTGTCCTGTAGGGTCTCTGGGAGTTGGAATCTACTTGACGGCAGTGAGTTCTAGGGTACTAGTTACACTATACAGATTCATCTTTTTTTCTAATTGATAGACATTTGGCTTATTTCTAAAAGAAAACTCCCAAGAATTGAATTTTTTAAAAATCGACTTCGAACACTAAATTTTACTTCAAAATTTGTATCATATACCGTGGAACTTGTGAGAGCTGGAACTTGATGGAACTGCTTCCTTGTTTTCTGGGATATCTAAAGTTTTTTGTCTTTGGCAAGGTGCAGTCTTACCGCATTTCTTTCACACTCTATTTGTGCAAAATATTTGAGTTTTCCTTCTCTGACAGATTTCCGCCTTACATGTTTTCTGGCTTTCCCAGATTTTACTGTGTTAAATCAAAATTTTAACATTTCACTTTCCTTTATGATGCTTCTGTACCTTCAAATATGTTTCAAGAACCTTAGAAATCATCTAGTCTAAAACTTCACACAACTAATGAGGAAGCTGAGGACCAAATGGTTAAGTAATAATAAATAAAATAAAAAAGAAGTCTCCCTTTCTTCTTCATTTTAACTAATGAGTGACCAGCAATGATACTGGCTTCTCTGCTTCTCTTTTGTCTTTGAATTGCATTTGAAAATTGGAATTCCAATGGAATAAAAAAAAAAAAAATCCTTTAAGGGTATAAAGTAAAAAAAAAAAAAATTAAAGAAGAGAAATGATAGGATCTATTCCTTTAGCATGATTTTGTGAATTTAAAAGGTTACTGGTATTTTCAGGACTTACCAATGTTTTATTTGCTTGTGTTGGGTGGGGGCGAGTCTTATAAAATTTATAGTGACCTTCAAGTAAAAAAATATCACCTATGGCAAATAAATGCCAGTTGATGGATATGTGTTTATTGAGCAATTAATGATGACACTAGAAATCTGAATGAGATCATGAATACAACTGCCTATCTATTTAAAATGATTTAATAGTTTCTGTTACTGAATGTTTTTTTTTTTACAGATTTTGTCTTTATTTATTCTCCATCTCTTTACAAGCATTTAAGGGAACTTGCAAAATATAAACAATATTAAAACATGAGGTCAAACAAAATTAAATATGGAAATAATGGAAATAAGTAGGATATTTCTGCTCTCAGTAAGGCATGCAACTGCAAAGTACCCTTGGTATTTAGAGGAAAATGTGGTTTCTAAGAATTAGCTTATCATGAAACCCTTTGTACTTGTTAGAAGTGTTCCACAGATTCATCTTTAAGCTTTGTTGCAGCCAAAGTTAATATGGAAACCTGTCAGTTACAGTATTTGCAGCACTTATATTGTAAAACACAAAACTCTTGCTCCAGAGAAAGAGCTATCATGATACAAACAATATGAATCTTCAACTGCCTAATGTCTTTGGAAATATCCTCAACGTTCTTTGAGGAAACACAAAGATAAATCTCATAAGTTGCTCGTTAGGATAATTCTCTTTTTATATTATGTATAGAAAAATGATGGTAAGAATAGGGGGGAAGAAAGCCTGGGGTACAGATACTTGATTCCACTGTCAGATAACGAGAATTCCATATCCAGCCTGTTTCTCTTTTACTCGTATCAGGGAGCTCAGGGATAAAAATATTATCCCGTTACCACACCACATTATGTCACCTCCTCAGCGTTGTGTTATCCAATACGGGTTATGGTATGGTTATGGTATATCTTTTCACTTTCTGTTTAACTATCTTACGGTTGTTCCACTTTGTCCTCTGTGAACTGTATGATCAACTAGTGAAATCAAAGCCCTGGGGTAGGTTGTAAAGAAGGGAGACCAAAACACCTGGGCAGATAGACCTCAAATTCAAGGTGCACTGGAAAACTGCAATAGTGGTCCAAGGAAAACATGCTGGGGTCAAATTAAATAAGGATGAATACAGAATGTCACACTAGAATAAACAATACAATGCAGAGAACAATAAAGAACTTTGGGGTACCCCAGTCACATCTCTGTGCACATCTGGGGGAACCATTTCTTGTGATTATGCTTATAACAAATATATAAAACAGCTAGGCATGAATTAGAGATGAATGGAGTAGGAGAGAAGGCAGGTGAAGGAAGAGTAGTAAGAAAGGAGGCCAGAGACTGGAGGTTGGGAGTGGTGGTGGGAACGCAGACCAGCTAAAGCATTGCAGGCCCTCATAATGGTGTTGGCTTTTCCCGTGAATGGAAAGGAAATCATTAGAAGGTTTCGTTTACAAGGGGACATGTTTTACATTTTCTGCTGTGTTAAGAATTCACCAAAAGGAATGGTATAAGTAGACATCAGCAGGCTGATGTGGTGATAATCCAAGTGAGAGAGGAGAGGGGCTTGGACAAGGCAGTAGCATGGAAAGTGGAGAGAAGTGATTGAGTTTTGAACATATCTTGAAGGTAGACCAGCAGGATAGATATGAAGACAGATGGGGTGTGAGATATGAGAGAAAAGAGAAGGGTAATGGATGATTCCAAGGTTTGTCCTAAAATCAGAAAGAATGGCATTCCTACCAACTGAGATGGAGAAAAACTGGCAGAGGATGGAGCAGGAGGGTTTGGTGGAGGGAAGACTTCAGTTACGGACATGCTTTTTTAATGTTTATTTAGTACCTCCTTTTTGACAGCTTGTCATGCTGTGGCAGCTTACATGTTGGCATGGTGCTGGAAGCTATGCCACTGATATTTCAAATACCAGCAGGGCCATCCATGTTGGACAGGTTTCAGTGGGAGCTCCCAGGCTAAAACAGACTACGAAGAAAAGCCTACTGATCTCCTTCTGAAAATTAGCCAATGGAAACTTTGTGGATCACAAGAGAATCTTATGTGATGTAATGCCAGAAAATGAGTTCCCTATGTTAGAAGGCACTAAAAATGCACAGTGGCCACAACAATGGACTTGACCAGACTGGACAAGATATTGTTCTATTGTACGTGGAGTTACCCTGAGTTGAAATTGACTCCATGGCAATTAACAGTAACATTAGGTGTCTGTCTTAGTTATCTAGTGCTGCCATAACAGAAATACCACAAGTGGATGGCTTTAACAAAAAAAAAATTTATTTTTTCACTGTAAAGTAGGCTAAAAGTCCAAATTCAGGGTGTCAGCTCCAGGGGAAGACTTTCTCTTTCTGTTGGCCTTCTCATCAATCTTCCCCCAGACTAGGAGCTTCCCTGCACAGGCTGCTCAGGTCTAAAGGATGCGCTCTGCTCCCGGCACTGCTTTCTTGGTGGTATGAGGTCCCCCTGTCTCTCTGATTGCTTCTCTCTTTATATCTCAGAAGGGATTGGTTCAAGATACAATCCAATCTTGTAGATTGAGTCCTGCCTCACTAACACAACTGCCACCCATCCACCCTCATTAACATCATAGAGGCAGGATTTACAACATGTAGGTAAATCACACAGTACCAGGAATCTTGGCCCAGACAGACTGATACACACATTTTTGGGGGACATAATTCAGTCCATGACAGTGTCCAAGTAGAAGTGTCAAGTAGGCAGTTGCGCATGTGGGGTTGGATTTTAGGGGAGATTTCTGAGCTACAGATGTGCGTTTGGGAGTCATTAGCATACAGATGATATCAGAAGCTATGACATCAGGTGAGATTAAAAAAAAAAAAAGTGAGTATAAAGAGAGAAGATGTCCAAGGATAGAGCCTTGGGCTAGTCCAACATTAAGACATTTATGAGTTGAGGAGAGAACAACAATGGAGAATGAGAAGGAGTGCCCAAGCACTGGACCCAGAGTGTGGTGTCCAGGAGATCAAATAAAGAAAGTGTTTGAAGGAAGGAGGGATCAACTATGCAAAAGCTACTGATAAGTCCAATAAGATTGTTGAGAATTTGTCATTGTTTTATTTAAAGAAAAGGAATAATTTTGTCTTAAAATAAGCTAATCTCTGTCATCATTAAGTTTAAGAATAAGGAGGTCATTGGTGACTTCGTCAAGAGTAGCTTCTGTGGAAGGGTAAGGGGAAAGGCTGTCTGGAAGGTGACGTCTTTTAGGATTTCAATAATAAAATAAGCTTTTAGATTTCTGATTTAAAAAATAGCACATTGTTTCCTAAGTGCCTGGAACAAATTATGATCTATTTCCTGAGCTAATAATACTGAGAATTTAGCCTGTATCACTGTGGTAAAAACAAAAAACCAAACTTGGTGCCGTCGAGTCAGTTCTGACTCATAGGACAAAGCGGAACTGCCCTGTAGGGTTTCCAAGGCTGTAAATCTTGACGGGAGCAGACTGCCACATCTTTCTTCCTAAATTGTGGTAAAAAAAAAAAAAAATAGGTATTAAATTCTACATTTAAAAAACAAACAAAAAAAAAATTATCATCTTGACATTTGAACTTCTTTGGAATTTTCTGCTTTGAAGGTCTTAAAAATTAATTCATTTCTCAGTTGATAAAGATGGCATAATTATGTGTTTTTCCACAGTAGTGGTACACACTATATACCTTTTGAAGGTCTTTTTTGGCCGTGGGATAAAGCAATTTCACCTCATCAGTTTTCTATTCAGGGCTGTTACCCCTGGACATGAAAACATTTTTCTCCTTAGGAGCTGATGAATGAATTTATGCACTAAATATCAGAGGAATCACTAGAATTTATCAGCACCTCCAAACACAATTGAACATTTTTCTTCAAGAATGAAATATCACAGTACAATTTTTGTGTAAGGGTTTATTACCATGAGACGTTATTTATAAATACCAACATAATTTGTTTTTTAGTGAAAAGGAACAAATCAAATTGACAACTAAGTATCACAGTAAGGGGAGAGGGAATTTATATTTTGATAATTTTGATTAATTAATTAAGCTTTCACATGTCTACTATAAATAATGTGTAAATACCAGAAAAAGTTAATTAAAATTTTAAATTAGTTTAGAAATGACTTATTTCAGTTAATTTTAATTTCCATAATCTCAAAAATATATCCAGCTGAAAAGTGTAGTCTTAATTTCCGTGGGCTAAATTTGCTTTAAGTTGTATTCATGTTTATTGTGCTTCTGCCAAATTGGAGTATCTTTTCACAACTAGTAATATTATTTAGTATTTTTATTAGTAATATTACTTGAGTACAATATGCTCATAAATGTAGACCCCTTTTCTTTATTCTTTCTTAATTTGCTAATTTTTGTAGAATCTTTAAAATCATAATTTGCTAATTTTTGTAGAATCTTTAAAATCATAGTTCATAATGACAAGAAGAATTGTAATATGACATTAATTCTGTTTGAAAATTATTTTTAATGGACTGTACTTGAGGAATGTATGAAACGCATTGATAGGGAGTACTTGTACGATGGCTAAAAACCCAATCTTCAAGACAGATTAATTCTCATATTTTTCCTATGGATTCTGTGTACCTTGTTGCTATCATACCCAATTTCCTCTACTTAAGAAAATACTGTTAATGCTATCAATAATCTTAAAAGTCTGTTAAATAAAATGTGGAGGTTTACCAGATGACATGTTTTATTGGCAGCTCTGTTCTACCCGAGAGATGTAGCCTAGTGATGATGAATTTCATTGTCAACCAGTTGAACCTACTGTTTAGGATGCAGTGAGGATATTTCCTAGTGTACCCAGTGGCCTTCGTTACCTCTGGCATGTTTACTGCCCACCCTGACTAGGCTGTGATGAGTGGGGCGGACACAAAGCAAATGAGAGGAATGGTTGCCAAGGAGAGGAGAGAAAACACCTATGTAAGAAGAGTTCAGTGCTCAACAACATCGAGAGAAAAGAACACATTTTAGTGGAATGGCAGAAGCTTTTGTTCCTTTACCCCTTTTATATCAAATGAAGATTCTCGAATTTAGTCCTTTTGGAGCAAAAGCAATTGTTAGTAAATTCCTTATACAATTTTTTTTGAAGATTATAGTCACAGACATGTGACATGGAGAATAGTGAAATTATACATTCAGCTGAAGAATTGAGAAAATTTAAGAAATCTATGTAGATTTCTTGTTTCCATGTTTTCATTTTATTTTTTCTTTTTCTGGAAAAGGCTGTAACAGGTTTAAGTATCAGGCTTCAAATATGTATAAAATTAGTGTTGTAGAATATATTTATTCCTTGACATTTCTTATTACCTCCATGTGAGTTGGGCTGTGGAACCCAGAATTTTCCCAGCAATGATGATAACGGGATGTTATCTCTAACCGTGAGATGGGATGTAATTCAGTTTTCACAGAATGTTTATGAAATGCTAATTGAATTAATCCTTGGGTTGGGTTATGTGGCATGTCTTGTTTGAGGTATTATATGCCTACTGCTTTGATTTATTTTTTTGATTTATTAGGAAGCTTCTCCATCATGCCTTCCATAATTAGTTATCTGTAGCACTAGTCCAATTGGCCACTTGCGAAAGACGCAGCCTACAATTTGGTTGTTGCCATTATAAGATAGTCTTCTTTACTTCCTTGAATATGTCATGAACAGAAGATGTGGAGGTCAAGACAAACTATTTAACTTCTTTTCCAACCTAACAAAAATTGTGTACTTTACAAATTAAATTGGAAGTAGGTGACACATCCTGATTGAATCTAGTTGTTTGTACCCGTTTTTAGATATAAAAAGGGTTTTACTACATGCTAATAATTTTTTTTTTAATAAGATTTGGAAGAACCCAGTGTGGGGTGGCACTGGAAGCAGGTGAGAAATTCTGGAATCAAATCCACACAAAGTTGCTCAATAAATTTCTTCTTCCGATAATGAATGCAAACTTTTTAATTTCTGAAAGTTCCTAGAATTTAGAAGCTCATAGAACTGAATAAAACTTGTTTAAGTGGAACTCCAGTCCCTCTCCTAACAAAAAAACTATAGCTACTTCTCTGTGACTTGCTGAAGTTAACCCACGCAGTTTTTCCAAATAAAACTATGCAGTGGAGAGAAGGATCTTCTGACATTTTCTACTTTAGCTTTTCATTGTATGTTTGATACATTTCTCAGGCAGTGGCTAAGTTTATGCCTAGAAGTGGAAAATAATTAAGGAATGGAAACGGCTGTATAAAAAGTAAGATTTTTGTAAGATAACTTAAAAGGCTATGCTTTGCATGATCAAAAAACCTGTTTTAGTTTAAAGGACAGACATTACCCAGGTTTTCATTAGATTTAGAATTTCTCATACTCTATTGCAAATATTTGATAATTTATATTTTTTTGAGGAAAACTATGTCATAAGATAAGGCAGATCTGTGACTATTTATATAGCCAAATGTTTAAGAAAGAACAAGTTACATAGAATTCAGTGGCAGCCGTAACAATCTCATTCCTTAATTATAAATATACATATGTAAATGAATACATTCTATATATATATAAAACATGTGTATATATATACATACATGAATATATTCTCTCTATGTATACATATATACATACGTATATAAAATGAATTGAATATATTCTCTATATATGTGTATGTACATGAATATATATATAGATATATGTACATATATAGAGAGAGAATATATTCAATTTATTGAATTCATATTTCAGGAACACTATACTAGGCACCATATAAAAGAGCCAAAACACATTCACTGCCATAGAGATACCTATTACTTAAGAAAGGAGATAGCCAGTTTCACTAGAATGCTATTTTATGTTTCAAATAAGATACCAACTAAACACAGCAAGAGAGAGCAGGGAGAGTTGCCTCTGTAGGGATAAGTAACATGTTGATAGTTTGAGGGGTAAGAGGAAGGTCTTTTCAGGTATTGACACATTTAATTTTTTTTAATGCCTGCAACCTGAAAAACTCTCCACTGGGCACAAAAGTTGCAGGGATAGAAGGTCCCTCTACACATCTGTGGGCAGGATGAGAGACTGGAGTTTTCAGGAGTAGAGGAGTTTCAGGTCATGAAAAGAAGCAAGGCTTGAAAATGGCCCTAGGTTTATAAAGAATCACAGAGACTGAAGTAAAAGAACCAATTCATTTTGTTTAGAGATTAAGATATTCAGAAGTCAACATAAAGTACAGTTTGAGATGCAGAGTCTTGATTAATGATATGAAATGACCAGAAATTTTTAGATCCAATTAGGAAAGAAAGGAGCCCTGATGGTGCAGTGGTTAAACGCTCAGCTGCCAACTAAAAGGTTGGTGGTTCAAACCCACCAGCTGCTCTGTGGGAGAAAGATGTGGCAGTCTGCTTTCTGTGTAAAGATTACAGCCTAGGAAACCTTATGGGGCAGTTCTGCTCTGTCCTATAGGGTCACTATGAGTCGTAACCGACTCAAGGGCGACAGGTTTGGTTCTTGTTTTTTGGTTTTTTTTTTTGGATTAAAAAAGAGAACAGGAGGTGATATACATTAAAAACCAGACAAAGAGATGAAGAATGAGAAAAAGAAATTAAGAGGCATAGAGGGTAGACAGATATGGTTCTGAAATAATCTAATGAAGGTTGCTAGAGACAGGAGATATAATTGGAAAGATGCAAAATTCAAAGATAGCTGAAACTTTTGCAGAATCAGTAAAATCCACTAATCTTCCTGTTCAGCAGGCTCGCCAAATACCAACAAAGATAAATAAAAAGAAATTCACTCCTAGAGACATAATTAAACTATAAAATACCGAAGAGGAAAATCCTAAGAGTAGTCAGGAAGAAAAGACAGATAACCTATAATGGGGTCACTGTCAGATTTAGGAAGGACAATTGCCTTCTTAAAACCATTTCAAGATCCAATTCTTTTCTGCTTTGAATTTTTTGTTGGTATCGTATTTTCATTAATGGGTGCATGCTGAATCATTGAGTGTTGTTGAATTTTTGGTAGGTAGTATGGATTTTTCTTTTTCTTGCCCCTTCTCACAAGCGTACTCTTAGAGTCCTGAGGGGTATACCTTCTCCTACTAATTCTACCCCCAGAGTTCCCCTGAGCCCACTGGGACATATGTGTTCCAAAAAATTTTTTTTCAAAACTTCTATTTTTCCTACCAAAAATGCATACACCTCATATAACATCCTGTAGAAACAGTAATTTGCAGCACATGCCTGTTTTTTTGGTTTCAAACAGTCATAAAGACCCCAGCTTTGCAGCAGCATGTACTATTAGTGGGAAAGAGCTTCCCAATGAACCTGAGAGGCAGAAAATGTTGGTGGGCAACCATTCATCCCACATGCATGAAAAGGTTTTGAAACATCTATGGAAACCAAGAAAGAATTTGCCCTGGAAACATAACTGTATTCTTAAAGGTACATATCCAGCCAAACCCATTTTCAAGAAGAAGAACGAGATAAAGACGCTTTCAGTCCATCAAAAACTGAGAGAGTTTGCTACCAACAACCCACAATAAATACAATTCTAAAAGGTCCCATTCGTGTAGGTATGAAGTGCCAGAAGGAATGCCAAGCAAGGGAATTGGTAAATAGGTGGGTAGATCCAAACGAAGTTATGCACGGTACTGACATTTCAGGTATTTGCACTTAGATTAAGTTTGTGTATTTTGAGAAAACAAAAATGGATGAACATTCTTAGGTGAAATCAGAAGTGGGTTATACATTCTGCATCCCACTTTAAAGAGTGGCATCTGGGGTCTTAAAGGCTAGCAAGCAGCCATCTAAGATGCATCAATTGGTCTCAACCCACCTGGATCAAAGGAGAATGAAGAACTCCAAGGACAGAAGGTGATTATGAGCCCAAGAGACAGAAAGGGCCACATGAACCAGAGACTATATCACCCTGAGACCAGAAGAACAAGATGGTGCCCGGCTACAAACGATGACTGCCCTGACAGGCAACACAACAGAGAACCCCTGAGGGAGCAGGAGAGCAGTGGGATGCAGACCCCAAATTCTCATAAGACCAGACTTAATGGCCTGACTGAGACTAGAAGGACCCCGGTGGTCATGGCCCCCAGACCTTCTGTTGGCCCAGGACAGGAACCATTCCCAAAGCCAACTCTTCAGACATGGATTGGACTGGACAATGGGTTGGAGAGGGATGCTGGTGAGGAGTGAGCTTCTTGGATCAGGTGGACACTTGAGACTATGTTGGCATCTCCTGCCTGGAGGGGAGATGAGAGGTTGGAGGGGTTAGAAGCTGGCGAAAAGGACACGAAAAGAGAGAGTGGAGGGAGGGAGTGGGCTGTCTCATTAGGGGAAGAGCAATTGGGAGTGTATAGTAAAGTGTATATGGGTTTTTGTGTGAGAGGCTGACTTGATTTTTAAACTTTCACTTAAAGCACAATAAAAATTGTTAAAAAAAAAAAAAAAAGAAGTGGGTTATAGAGTCTTGTTTAAGAGTACTGACCTGCAAAGCATAAGGAGATAACATCTGTCCAAGACTGGTAAAAGCTGTGTGCCTACAATAATAAAAACAGAGTCAGTAAAATGTGCCGTCTCTCCACAACTCTCATTGCCAACTTTTTTTTCCTCTCTATTTTTGCCACCAAATACACACACACACACACACACACACACAACCACTCATGTGGAACACCACCACCAACAAAAAAAATCAACAAAGCAAGCTTATAAGAACTTCTGTTGGGCAGGGGTTTGGGAGGATGTGTTTTGGTCGGGGAAAGGAGTGATTGGATCAGTTTTAAAGAAAATATGGAAAATACCTATAGCATTTCATGATGTGTATTTTTTAACATAAAAGGGCTGGATAACTGTGCCTGGGGCTCTTGAGAGAATTTGAAACTGAAAATGTAAATTTATGAAGACATTATTCCTAAGTAATGATACATAAACATAC
This sequence comes from Elephas maximus indicus, assembly GCF_024166365.1. NCBI lineage: Eukaryota > Metazoa > Chordata > Mammalia > Proboscidea > Elephantidae > Elephas > Elephas maximus. Next base: position 73,412,480 of record NC_064841.1, on the reverse strand, counting down.
AACAAAATGAATATGCCACGTGCATGGATTCAGATGTAGAATTAGCCAAGGTCTAATCAATACCTGTTTTTTATCGAGAGAAAGTAGTGGATTGAGTTTGTTTGCAGCTTTTTAGTACACTTTATTCTAAATTCACTTGTAATACTAAACAATCAAAAAGACGGGTTAAAATTTAATGCAAAAAAAAAAAAAAGCCTGTGCTTTGACATTTAGAAAGGCACAAATAGCTGTGGGTGATGACCGAGTTCGGTACAGTGTTCTATTTCCTTTCTCATCTTCCTTCTTCTTCTCCTTCTCATCCTCATTCTTCTTCTTCCTTTTAGTCTTTGGAAATACAAAGAGGTGCCCTCATGGCATAGACCAAACCGAAAACCAAGCCCAGTGCCGCCGAGTTGATTCTGACTCATAGCGACCCTACAGGACAGAGTAGAACTGCCCCATAGAGTTTCCAAGGAGCGCCTAGCAGATTCGAACTGCCAGCCCTTTGGTTAGCAGCCGTAACACTTAACAACTACACCGCCAGGGTTTCCCCATAACATAGAAAAAAAAAAAAAAGTCAAGGCAAAATACATTTTATCTTCAGTTACTTGGCTGTACCATTAAAAATTATTACTGTTGTTTTCTCTATATGGAAAACACTCTCCAAAGTTAAGTATTCTACCTGCTTAATTTATGAACAATATTCTAATTGATAAATAGTTATCAATTATGGCCACATGGTAGGCGCTCTGCTGGAGGCTGTGAGGGACAGGGTAATGAGCAAAACTTGGTACTTTCTTTTGAAGAGCTCGTTTCAGTTGAATGGAGAAAGTATTATATTCAGTTTGAACTGCTTCTGTAAATAAACCCAGCCATTTACACAAAACGGCATTTTGTAGGGGGAAGTATTTTCTAACAGACAATTCAAATGGTTTTGTTACTATTTGCTTATTTAACCTTATACACGGTAAGCTATCAACAAAAGAAACCACCTGAAGAGCTGCTGTTTGAGAGGAGAGAGAGCTATGGCTATAGAAATTCATGAAAACATTTGATAATAAATATTAGCTATATTTATAATATGGAAAGCACAAAAATATTTCACTAAATCTGAATATTAGTGTCAGGTATGCACAAAATCTGAGAGGCTTTCCAGCTTTTCATTTGAGTATTTTGGCATCTTGTAGACATAACCGTTTAGTAACACTCAGCAAGAGCATGTCCATTTTTCATAGAGAACTCCCCAAACAAAGAGAAATAAATAATACCTGGTGGCGTAGTGATTAAAAGTTTGGCTGCTAACCAAAAGGTTGGCAGTTCGAATCCACCAGATGCTCCTTGGAAACGCTATGGGGCAGTTCTACCCTGTCCTATAGGGTTGCTATGAGTCAGAATCGACTCAATGGCAATGTGTTTGGTTTTTTGGTTTGGTATTATGGTTGCTATGAGTTGGACTCGACTCCACGCCAACCAATTTGATTTGGTTTTTTATGCCTGGCATTACAAGAGCCCTGGTGGCACAGTGGTTAAGAGCTTGGCTGCTAACCAAAAGGGTGGCAGTTCAAATCCACCAGCCACTCCTTGGAAACCATATGGGGCAGTTCTACTCTATCCTGTAGGATATCTATGAGTCAGAATTCACTTGATGGAAATGGGATGCCTGGAATTTGAGCTTATTCAAGAAAACCACTGCATTAACTTCAAGTACCACGGTTGTTAGGTTCAAATCCTACCAAATATTTATTGTGTGTGTTGCTATTTAATTCTTAGACTGAGATTATCTGTTTGGTTCCATTTTTACTTTGAGCTCAGGAGTGATAGCAATGGTGTTTTGTGGGTTGCAAATAAAGAAGAGATTGTTCAGAACTTTGCTGATTTGTCTTCTCTTCCTTACTTTTGTTACTTGCAGAGAGGGAGAATGAGAGAGAGAGTTTTTCTTCTTTGTTTGGGATCCCAAAATACTTCCTCATTGTCCAGAGTACCTACAGATTGCTCATGGTGTCAGCATGTGATCTCCTTTGCAGTCTTTGAAATATGTGTACGTAAAGTCTAGGTAGAAGCACATGAAGCTTGCCCTACAGAGACCTCTGGAAGGTGGAATTGCCTTCTTTTCCCTGCAGCCTGGTTCTGAGACCGCCTTTCCGGCCTGCCATAGACAAGGGACAGAGCTAGGAAGTCCCTGGGGAGGAAGTATCCTCTCCCACTTCTTGGAGCTACTCTGCAGCCCCGAGGAAGAATGGGACTCACAGAGTTTAAAACGGAGACTCATTTTTTCACTCGCTTGAAATTTTTGTTTTTATAGTTTACCATTTTCCTCCTGTGTGTATACGTTTGTGTGTGTGGTGTGTCTGTATTTTAAGAGGCAAGTATGTTTGACCTTGAAAATACCTCCAAGATTGTTTCCAGCTGGGGAGGTCTCTTGGGATCTCCAGCTGTGAAAGTCAGCTGTCATAGATTCCTGTCCTCATGTGTACTCCAGGCAGGAAAAGAGACAATATGTTCTCTTTGGGGATGGCATATCTATATGAAAATCCCAAAATGCTTTGGAAGTAAAAAAATGAAGCTAATGACTTAACTGACAGAATCCAACATTTCTCAAAAATACTTTGTAATAAAAAAGAGAAAATAACTTTATGCTAAAACAACAATGACTTGATTGTATTTGTTGATATTAGACAACTAGCGACTAAAACAAATGAGCCTCCGATGGAAAAACGAATATGTAATGGGGAGATCATTCTTTCTATTACATTATTTTCTCTTTCAACCCAGTAACTTTCAGCGAATTGGGTTCCCAATTACCACACCTTCCCTCCTGCAAAAATAAATGGAAAAAGAGGGTGTATTAATTAGGCTAAAACTAAAATAAACAAGTCAGTATACAAAATGTATACATTTGATCTAATTGAAATTTGGCAAAATGATATAGACTAGATTGTTTTTTCTGAAATGCATGTTCTTACAAACTCTTAAAAAATTCCCTTTTTTTGTTCATACATCCTATTTTAATCTCAGAAAGAACATTTTCTTCTTAAAGAAGCCCATAATGGGTAGTTTTGCAAATCAAACTCATTTTCTGTAATGCAAAAATTCCCAATTTTTCCTTTACTGATTTATTGTATCCGTTCATACAGCCTTTCAACAAAAAATTATTGAAGCTTGACTATACGTTGTGAATGTCCTAGGAATTTGGGATATAATAGGAATAAAATGGATATAGTCCCACCTAGTCGGATTTTTTTTTTTTTTTTTAGTCGGAATCGACTCCACGAGAGTGAGTTTTTTTCCCCCACCAATTTGTAGTCTATGGAGAATTAAATGATTAAATAAGAAATAATAAGGAGTAACAGAAAGGATAGTAAGTGCTATGTTAGAGAAAGCACTGCCATTGTTGAATGCCTGCTTTGGCCCCATGCCTTGATACATGTATATTTTTCATTTGATAGCATGCCAGAAAATTTTTAGATTGTATAATTCAAGAAATAGGTACATTTGAAAATTTAAAAGAAAGAGATTTGGAGTCCTTACTTTCTGTTAGTTAAAATATATTTGCTGATAAGTATTTAAATTTTAATTTACGTATTAATTGTATAGAACAAACTATCATCATAAAATAATTTTCAAGATTGTTGTTTATACATAGCAATACTTATTTCTTTAAAAGTATATTTATTAACTCCAGCATCTATTTGTCTCCAAATATTATATTTCTAGTAGTATCCCTGTCATGTTTGTGGTAAAAGTCAAACTGAAAATAGAAAGCTGTAGAGTTGATCTTTATATTTAAATTTAGCAATTTAAATAAATTTAACTGATGTAGTCTAACAGATACCATGCAGATGAAATACTATTTTAGAACAACATAGGTCATCTGAGTAAATATTCAAATTACACAGTATGTCTGAATGAGCTTCATTTATTTAAGTGACCCATGCAAAATCATCTGGATTTTTCAAAAAATGTTGTTTTGTAAATATTAATAATTGACATTAAGACATTCTGGTAGAGGAGTTTAATAAGTGATATAAGAACGTATTGTACCTAATGTTTTAGAGCTGTTTCATTTTGATATTAAGTTGTTGTTAAGTGCCTTCGAGGTGGTTCCAATTAATAGTAGCCCTGTGTGCCAGAGAAAGAAACACTGCCCAGTCCTGCACCATCCTCACAATCGTTGCTATGCTTGAGCCCATTGTTGCAGCCACTGTGTCAGTCCATCTCCTTGAGGGTCTTCCTCCTTTTTCAGTGACCCTCTACTTTATCAAGCGTGATGTCCTTCTCCAGGAACTGGTCTCTCCTGATGACATGTCTAAACAACAGGAGATGCAGTCTTTGCCATCCTCACTTCTAAGGTGCATTCTGGCTATATTTCTCTTAAGACAGATTTGTTCGTTTTTCTGGCAGTGCGTGGTATATTCAATATTCTTTTCCAGCTGCATAATTTAAAGGCATCAATTCTTTCTTTGGCCTTTCTTATTCATTGTCCAGCTTTTGCATGCATATGAAAAATGAGGTGACTGAAAATAACCATGGGTTAAAAAAAAAAAAGAAGTTTTTTTTTTTTTTTGGGCCAGACGCATCTTAGTCCTCAAAGTGACATCTTTGCTGTTTAACACTTTAAAGGGGTCTTTTTCAGCAGATTTGCCCAATGCAATATGTTGTTTGATTTCTTCACTGCAGTTTCCGTGGGCATTGATTTTGGATCCAAGTGAAATGAAGTCCTTGACAACTTCTGTCTTTTCTCCATTTATCATGATGTTGCTTATTGGTCCAGTTGTGAGGGCTTTTGTTTTCTTTACGTTGAAGTGTAATCCATAGCAAAGGCTGTAGTCTTTGATCTTCATCAATAAGTGCTTCAAGTCCTCTTCACTTTCAGCAAGCAAGGTTGTGTCATCTGCATAATGCAGGTCGTTAATGAGTCTTCCCCCAATCATGATGCTGCATTCTTCTATATATAGTCCAGCTTCTCAGATTATTTGCTCAGCATGTATTAAGTATGCTTGTATGTTGAACCATAATGCTGTAATTTATGTAAATTATATTTGAATTGTAGTTAACCCCTTATTTTTCATTTTAACTCTGACAGAATTAACCTTGACCAAGAAATAACATTTTAATCGCTCTAGAAATTGTTACTTGGATTTTCACCAGTCATCTTTGTTCTTATTCCCTTTTTATTACCTCTGTCTTGTTCCTGGTTGAAGCATACCTTTTGGCAGAGTTTGAGGTTAGAGATTTCTTTTCAGTATTCTTTGTGTTGAAGAAGGGTTTACAGAGATGAATATTGCCTTATTTTTCAAAAAAAAACTACCATTTTTCTCTGCTCTCTGATCTCTACTACATAGCTAACTCCCACACATGTGCAAAATAAGAACAGAATAAAGACACATCTAGCCTATGCCAAGCCTTCTTTGAAATATATGCAAAAGTACCCTTATATTATTTTTTTAATGGTATTTATTTGTTTTATCCATCAGTCGGGTTTTCAGAGACTCAGCAACTGAAATTTAGAGAGACAAGGGTTACCCAAATTATACGGTGTTACTGTTGAGCTCAAAGGAGTACTGATTTTTTAAAATCGGTTATCGTATCCTATATTAGCTTCAGAAAATAAATTAAACGTTGACAGTGATGATGCTTTTCTTTTAAAATTATGGTAAATTTTTCTTTTCTTTTAACTTTTGTAATTCATTGGCTCGTGAAAATTGCCTAATTGTGTGAGAGTGTTAGACAGTGATGATGAAAACAAGGCCCGCGAAGCCTACTTGCCACCTACATAGTCCCAAATTGTTTTATAGAAATCTATTATTTTTCCTAATGACAAACTGCCTTTTATTTGTATTGAGAAAAAATGAAATTCTTTCTCAGATGCCATGCAGTTTCAAGGAAAGAGCTTTGTTTTGATATGATTGAAAGCCATTAGTACATTTGCTTTTAGAAATATACAAACTAATCATTAACAGCATAGAAAAATCATAGGACAAGAATCTCTAAATGTGAGAAAAAATTCATGAAAGGAGTTTTACCCAGCATAACAAGCTTTGAGATTTAGGGATTTTTTGGCAGGACTTAAAGGCTTTTTTAAACCAATGGGTGACTTATTAGGTTTTGTATAAAATCGAGGCTTACCAAGCTTGAATGCTGTTTTGTAATGCTCCTCTGCCAACTAGTTGATAGAGTTAAAATTTATTTCTCTCTCTTTTTATGTATTTATTTTTAAACGGTAGCCATGATACTTTCAACTCAGATGGGAACACAAAACCATAAGCATGAATTTAATAATTCTTTACCTATTGCAATTTTGGCTTAATTTTTTAGTTTCTATAACAAAAAAAAAGATGCGATTCGTGTTTCTTTTGAATAACCTCGTTGAAGCCCACAAGGGAGGCGAACTTAGTTCTCAAAGTTAGAAATTCTTGTAGAAAGAAACAAAAAGCTTCATGGAACAACATCTTACCATCTTTCCTACTGTTGTCAAGACCATACTTTATAATTACCTTTTTAGTGAGGTCCATATAACCATGTGTCTTAGTTTCTTAGTGCTGCTATAACAGAAATGCCACAAGAGGAGCCTTTAATGAACAGAAATTTACTTTCTCACAGTTAGGAGGCTAGAAGTTAAAATTTAAGATGCTGGCTCTAGGGGAAGGACCTCTCTGTCCACTCTAAGGGGAGATCTTCGTCTCAGCTTCTCTAGGATTCTTGGTGTTCCTTGGAAATCTCCATGTGGCATTTATCTTTGCCCCATTCATGCTTGCTTCTCTGTGCCAAATCTCTTCTTTTTACATCTCAAAAGCAAGTAGTTTAAGACATTCCCTACACTGATATGGCTCATTAGTGTAACAAAGAAAACTGTATTCCCAAATGGGATTACATCCACAGGTATAAAAACAAACAACCAAAAAAACCAAACCCATTGCCATCCAGTCAATTACGACTCATCGTGATGTTATAGGGCAGAGTAGAACTGCCCCATAGGGTGTCCAAGGAGCAGCTTGTGGATTTGAATTGTCGACCTCTTGGTTAGCAGCCAAGCTCTTAACTACTGTGTTACCAAGGCTCCAACCACAGGTATAGTGGTTAGGATTTGATCACATATTTTTGGAGGACACAATTCAACCCATAACACCATAAAATATCTCTGTATTGGGAGTTTATTTCTTCATAAGTAAAGAAAATGTCATACCCAATCTGGAATCCTTAGAGAATGAAGTTTTCTTCTTACATCATCATTTGTCTCTTTTGAAACATAGATGGCAGAAGTCATGAAGGGGAAAAAAAAATGCAACTCAGTGGACATAGGGCATTCTGTGAATAAATTCCTAATGCAATAAACAGATGTAACAAATGGTACAGTGTTTCTCTAATCATTAGCATTTTCCGTATTGGGAAAGGGAATAAACTATAAAGTGATTCCAAGGAGAAAGCCCCTTACCAGCAGTGTGAGGATGATGCACTTATTAAGATAGGGGCAGGCAGAAAAATGGAAGTGATATAATACTCACTTTGGGACTATTTCAAGGATATGATGTCAAAGTTTTAACACTTAAAAGGGATTAAAAAAAAAATGTTTTGTAAACTTAAGGCTCCCTGCCCACACATAGGCATTTTTTTGGATCTTAAGAATCCCAAATGTACTCGTCAATTTAATGATACGAACAAATAGGGCCATTATTTTCCAATTTGATACCTAGTGGAAAAAAAAAATTTTTTTTTTGTCTTATATATATATATTTATTTATTTATACGGCTTTATGTCTTAGGTTGCAAAATCCTTTGAACCCAAGCAAGAGCTTGCTTTAACTAGAAGATTCCCCAGACTGAGAAGAAATAAATAAAAAGTAATGGAATATTATTATTATATGTAAAGATTTATATACAATATAAATACATAAAATATATAAAGATTGCTCTTCCAGGAAATGCAAGGCTTCCTAGCTTTTTTGCACACAGCCAGTGGTGCCGTGGTTAAGAGCTTGGCTGCTTATCAAAAGGTCAGAAGTTCGAATCCACCAGGTCCTCCTTGGAAACCCTAGGGAGCAGTTCTACTCTGTCCGATAGGGTTTCTATGAGTCAGAATCGACTCCATGGCAATGGGTTTGGTTTTGGTCTTTAACACATACCCAAGGGAGCCACTATGAGGTAGGCCCCGAGACCTCTTAGCCCAGGTATAGAAGTAGGTACTCATGTTGGCCTTCTTAAAGTTAAAACTTCTGGACCATGTTGGTTTTTGTTTTGTTTTGTTTTGTTTTTTTGAGGAGCATGGTTAGAAATCTGGCTTGGAGCTTGGAGAGTGAAAATGCTGAAAAATTTCAGTACTTATATCAACATAATATTGGACTGCTCATTAGAAACATTGCCATGAAGGAAAATTAACCTAAATCTGAATGAATGGTGACCCTCTGTCCTCCAGAGACCAATTATTCAGCTTAAATTGAGCATCAAATTTGCCTACCAGTAATAATTTTAAACAAACACAAGTTTTGAGTGTTGAGTATATCTAATATGAGTTCACACATGATATGGTATTGATTAAAATACACAGTGAGTTGTTGCAAAGTTTCTGTTCTACTATCATGAATTGACCTTTCGGCCAAAAATGGACAGTTCTATATTATTAGGCTTAGAGAGGATATTATAATATGTGTCATCTGTTATCTGATGTGATGGAAACATATTGATTGGTAGCTGTCATTTACATTCTCTTTTTTTTCAGTAATTAAAACTTCTGTCTTCATAATGTCAAAATGTCTTATTAATTAGGTGAGGCAACCTAGTTAAGTTTTTCCCCCAAATGATTGTTAGTATTTACATTGTGTACTTTGTGAATCACTATGACCTAACAGTTTCTTCTTAGCACCTCATGGACATAGGCAAAGAAGAAATTATAGGCCCAACAGTATACAATTTAAGAAGATTACAATGATAATAAGTAAATGAATGGAGTATAGTTCTTGTTTATAAACATAAAATCCATTAATTAGCTAAAAATTATTAAACTCATACTCTGTCAATGGTTTTATGTATACAAAAAATCAATAATTATAGTTAAGCAATAAAGTTCAATTAAAAAATGATAAAAGACGGTTAAAAAATTGTACATCTGTTATGCTCAAGGTAATTCATTTGGCACTAAAAAACACAGTGCCACAAGAGAACCACTGATCCTACACTTTTACAGCTGGCCATGGGGGACACACATTACATAATTAACTATTAACTGAAAGTTGTGAATGACCTTGACAGAGAGGCATGTTTTTCAGTTATCTGTTGTTATATAACGAATTACCCTAAAACTTAGTGGCTTACAATAACAATCTTTGTATGTTCTCATCATTCTTTGGGTCAGAAGTTTGTGATTGGCTCTGCTGAGTTGTTCTGTTGATCTCAGATAAGGTCAATATTGCAGCTGCAGTCACCTGGTTGTTCAACTGGGCTGGATTTTCACACACCTTACATTTGTTCTGGCCATTGGCTGGTTGGCCTAAAGGGATCTCAGCTCAGATGGCTGGTCTCTGCTCCATGTAGCCTCTCATCTTCGTGAACACTGGACTATGTACACTAGACTACCTTACATGGCCATCAAAGGTCAGCGTTTCAAGGGAATGGGAAAGAAAGCTTTAAAGCCTTTTGAGGCCCAGGCTCACATGTCCTGCAATGTCAGTTTTGCTGTATTTATGTGCTTGAAGTAAATCACAAGACCAGCCCAGATTCACAATATGGAGAAACAGAATCATCCAAATAACAATGCAAACAGACAGAAGAGATTATTACAGCCATCCTTGCAATCGTCAATGGAATATAACAAGGGTATGTTATTTCATCCCACTGGTCTATCAGGAAAGATGCCCTTGAGGAAAAGATGTCTGAGCTGAAATCTGAAGACTGAACAGGAGTTACCTGTTTGAGTAATTGGAGAAGGAAGAAAAAATTTCTATGCAGTCATAAAAGTGCTTGCAAAGGTTCTGAGGTAGGAAGAATATCGTTACAGAGTAACTGAAAGGAAGTCAGTGTAACTGGAGCTCAGAAGCAAATTTTTAAGGGTATAAGGTGGGGAGTGAGAGGAATACAGGTCTATATCATCCAATAGGTCATGGTTTTTAAATTAAGAGTGGTGCTAAGCCTTTGAATGATTTCAGCAGAGGAATGGCTTGATTAGATTTGTAGCTTTGATAGATTACTTTGGCTCTATGGCGAAGAGCTCAATTGAAGAGAGGTGAATTTTTTTTAGGCACTAAAGAAGACTGGATAGAATGTTAATGCAGTGTACAAGTGAGAGACAATACTTGAAATGGAGAGAGATGATTTCAACATAGAAGTGGTAAAGTTTGATGGGAATAAGAAAGAGGTGATTGTCAAAAATGACCTCTAGATTTTGATTTGTGTAACTTGGTTAATGAAAGTTCTATTCATTGAAGTAGAGATAATTCAAAAGGGATCTATTTTTGAGGAGGTGAAGGTTGTAAACACCCTTCATTTTGGACAGTAGAGAGTGTTGGAAGATAAGTATTACATAAGTTTTCTGAATTGACTATAGTATTTGAAATTTTTCCTACAATAATACCAACCAACTTTCCTGCAATGGTTTCTCTATTGTCTGTTTTCCCAAGATATTTTAAACTCAATTTAAAAAAAAAAGGACTGGCTTCATCTTGGTGCCAGAAGTGGGATCCTACTGTAACAATCACCTAAAAATGTGGCAGTGGCTTTGGAATTGAGCAGTGGACTAGGGATAAAAGAATTTTGAGGAGCACAATACAAAAAGCCTGGATAGATACCTTGAACAGAAGTTAGTAGAAATATGGATGTTAATGACACTGATAGTAAGGACACAGAAGAAAATGAGGAACATGGTAGAGAAAACACATATCATCTTAGAGACATGAAATGACTGTTAGTAGAAATAGATGTTAACAGTGAACTTGTGAGGTTTCGGAAGGAAATGAGGGAAAAGTAATTGAAAGTTGGAAGAAAAGGGATCCTTTTTTATATAGAGGCAGAGAACTTGGTAGACTTGTCTCCTGCAGTTACGTGTAAAGCAGAACTTGAAAATCATGAAATTGTACAAATTGTGAAATTGTCACAGAGGAGTATTTCCACGCACTCCTTTAAAGCAAATGGAGTTTGCCCAGCTGGATTTCAAAATTACTTGAGACCAGCGACTCCTTTTTACTTTCTATTTTCTCCCTCTTTGAACCAGAATGTCTATGACTGTTATCCTATGCCTGGTCCAAAATTGTATTTTGGGAGCAGATAACTTGATTTCTAGTTTCACAGGTCACAGAAGGAGAGGAATTTTGCCCCAGGATAGATTACACTCAGAGTCTCACTCATGTCTAATTTAGAAAAAATGACAGATGATGAAATGTGAGACTTTTGAGCAAATGATATTAGGTGAGATTTTAGACTTTGCGTTGATGCTGTAATGGGTTGAGCTTTTGGGGGGATTTTTGGATAGGGTTGACTGTATTTTGCCTGTGGAGCAGACATGATTCTTTGGGGGCTAAATGGCAGAATGTGGCAGGTAAAACAATGGCTTCCAAAGATGGTCACATACAAGCCCCTGGAATATATGAATATATTACATTACCTGGCAAATGGACTTTGCTGGTGTGATTAAATCAAGGCCTTTAAGATGGGGAGATTATCCAGGATTATTAGTGTGAGTCCAGTCTAATCACACGGATCCTTTAAAGCTAGTAACTTTTCCTGGATCTGTTGGAAGGAGATGTGACTACTGAAGAATGGTCACTACTGAAGAATGGTCCGAGAGAGGCAATGCTACTGGCTGTGGAGATGGAGGAAGGGGGTCATCAGCCAAGGACTGTGGCAGCCACTGGAAGCTGGAAAAACCATAGAAACAAATTCTCTCTCAATGCCTCCCGAAGAGAATGCAGCCCTGCCAATACCTTGACGGTAACCCAGTGAGATCCTTGATACAAGTTGTCCCCTCAGCCTTTAGCGTACTTCCTGACACATACATCGTACTGAATAAATATTCACTGAATGACAAACTCAGACCACTTCCCTCTGTGATAATCCTTTGTTAAATTATGTAAAGGTGTCATTTTTATTTTTTTGCCCCTCCAACATTGATCAACACAGAATTCTGCCCTTAACCCTTAACTTTCTAGATACCACTCAAATTTACCGCACCCAAGACAGAACTCAATATATTATTTCTCTTCAAATTTGACTCCCCCTCCCACTTTTTAAAGATTACTTCAGACGTCCTTTTTCCCACTTACATGAGATTTTACATCCATATCTATTGAACCTATGAGACATTTATTATTTATATTTTGGTACCCCACAATGTTACTATGTATTCTTTCTAAGGAAACCTAAATTATGTGTTTCAAACAATATTTTATTTAGATATCATTCATTTAAAGAACAATGACTAGTTCTCTAATTAGTAAGTTCAACTATTTATAACTCATTATTCACATCATGTACTTTAAAGCAAGCTTAGTAACAAAGGACACTGCAAATATGAAATCTGAATGACAAATATATCAGAGTAATTTCAGACAAAATAGGATCACAGAAATTTAAATAGAAGGAGAGACCTTAGTTATCAGGTTATCCGATAACCTCATTACATAGATGAGGAAACTGTAGCCCAAAAGTTTAAGTGAATTGTTCAAAGTGCCAGACCAAGTCATAGAGAATTACTCAAAACTTTTTTTAGCACAAGAATCAGAATTTGAAGTCAGTTCTATATCATAACTCAAAGCTATTTTCAGCAAAGTGTAATAAAGCTGTTTATAGAGTTGGTCAAACCTATAATTAGACAGACTTTTTTAAAATCCATGTTATGTCTGCTTCCTGTTTATTATCTCACGTTCATTAAAATGGAAATCTTCCAAGTTTCAAGGTAGCTTTGATATGTTTACAGAGGGTGGTCTCTATAGTCCTGAATGTATATCTGAACATCAAGATGGTAAGATGGGTTCCTCCTTCTTTATACCTTTTGATCCGCTAAGAAATCTTATTCTCAGTAAACTGGATCTGCAACTCGGTAATTTGCAAACGTGTATTATTGAAAACACAGCATTTTGAAACTGTTCTTTAGGAAACTCATGTAATAAGCTGATGTTTTCGCTATGTTCGGAGACAGCTGGAAGTATTGGAAGATGAAGGTGTGGGTGGGACATATGTTTTATCTCCTGGAAAAGAGATAAGAAAGCTGGACATGTTTATTCATTTTAAAGGTAATTAATATGCTGTGCCATTGAACAGGCATGTTTATAAATCTCTGTTTAATAGTTGTATTCTTAGACTTTTTCATTATGTGACTGCATGTATAATCTCGGTGCTTTCAATATGTAGGATTTGATTATTTCAGGGAATTTTCCCACACTCATTTCCCCAACAAAGAAACAAATCAAGCCTCTAAGACACAAAAATAACCGGTGAAATACTCAAATATGCACTCGAATGCAATGATATGAAATCAGCTGAGTGACTTGACATTTTGGCATTGTGTAGTGAGAACGGTGGAATGGTTTTAAAGCATGGCCAACATAACTGATTGCCATAGCTTCGTGATCATTGTTTCTCGCAAATAAAAAATGCAAAATGGAAAGAGCATGGGACAAGATGTCCAAAGCCAAAGGTAGTTTACTAATGGGTTTTGGTTCAAATGAGATAACAGATATATTATTCTTTGCATACAATAAATAAATAAACACCCCGAACCTATTGCCGTCCAGTGGATTCTGATTCATAGGAACCCTGCAATATTATTCAAATGGCTGTATCTACCAATAAGTATTTGATTTTGTTGGTGACCAAAACCAAAAACCAAACTTGTCGCTGTGGAGTCGATTCTGACTCACAGTGACCCTATAGGACAGAGTAGAACTGCCCCATAGGGTTTCCAAGGAGCGGCTGGTGGATTCAAACTGCCTACCTTTGGGTTAGCAGCTGTAGCTCTTAGCCACTATGCCACCAGGGTTTCCTTTGTTGGCGAAGACTCTAAATTAAAGCCACTAGGTGGCGCAACATCATCGCACTCTCACCCAGCCGGTTGTAGACTGCCAGGTGGTTGTTGGTCCTTTCATGTGTAGAGACTTTGCTAACTTCCTTGAAGCTCAAGTGACCTTCCTTTGCGTACATCATTGACTTGGGAGGCATATCAGGTCCTCTTCTTATCAGATAAACTGCAAATACGTTATTAATGACAGCGAATGAAATGCCACAAGTGATATAATACCCTCCAATTCCAGACTTAATTTGCAACTTTAAAGCACTCATGTTAAAAATGGAGGAATGAGCAGAACAAATTTATCCCCATTAAAATTCAGGATAATTTATCAAGTGCGTTTTCTAAGGTGTGGTTCTTTCTCCTTTTAGATTCCATAATAAATGGGCAAATGTATTTATAAATATCAACAACAATCTACATAGAATGAAGTTTCTGGAGGACGAGCTGACTTTTAGGAACTAGGGATTGACTCATGTCTATATCATTGTGCTTAAGGCGGTCTCTTTAAAATAGACTCCAGGACACAGCACACCACTAAAAATAAAGTTTCATAAGAGATAGTCTGTTATATAAAAAGTTAAACTGATAATATAACCTAGTTCTACCTCAGTTATATACTAAGCTTCCCTTTTAACTAACGTTTAACATACAGATGAAGGTCAAAGACTACAGCCTTCAGCACGGATTACACCTCCACATAAAACAAAAATCCTCACAACTGGACCAATAAGCGACATCATGATAAACAGAGAAGACTAAAGTTATCAAGGATTTCATATTACTTGGATCCACAATCAACACCCATGGAAGCAGCAGTCAAGAAATCAAGCAACGTATTGCACTGGGCAAATCTGCCAGAAAAGACGTCTTTAAAGTGTTAAAAAGCAAAGATGTCACTCTGAAGACTAAGGTGTGCCTGACCCAAACCATGGTGTTTTCAATTGTCTCATATGCACTCGAAAGCTGGACCAGGAATAAGGAAGCCCGAAGAAAACTGATGCTTTCCAGTTAAAGTGCTGGTGGATAATATTGAATATACCATGCACTGCGAGAATGAACAAATCTGTCTTGGAAGAAGTAGAACCAGAATGCCCCTTAGATGCCGGGATGACGAGACTTCGACTTCGTCTCATACTTTGGATGTGTTATTAGGAGGGATCAGTCCCTGGAGAAGGACATCATGCATGGTGGAGGGTCAGTGAAAGAGAGGAAGACTCTTAATGAGATGGCTGCCACAATGGGCTCAAACGTAACAATTGTGAGGATGGCACAGAACCACCCTGTGTCTCCTTCTGTTTTCTGTGGGGTTGCTATGAGTTGGAACCTGCTTGACAGCACCTAACAACAAAAACAGCAGCGTAACCACGAAAATGTTTTTCAGGTTTTACAGGACAAACTGATTTTTTTCAATGACCGAATAAACTTTTACTTGCATGAAAAGTTTTATTTGTTTATTTTTAAAATAAAATCCTCTTTAAGACTATTGAATAAAGGTACAAATAAACGGTATTCAGTAAATACATATCACAGGGAAAGCAATTTATGTGGAACAAAAATTGGCTCTACAGCCCAGAACTTAAAGGAAAATCCTGACAAAGGAAACATCTGATTTAATCATTTTAAACAAAACAAAACTGTACCTTGGGGAAAAACACAGTAACTGCACAGTCAGTACATTTGAAAACTGTAAATGTTTATGTAAATTTCATCGTACAGCATACTAAAACCTATGTGTCTTCTCAGAGAACGTTTTACCTGTAAACTGAACTCAGCTCTGTAGCCTCATGTTTCTTGGTATTTTCATCTCTAGTTGCATAATTCAAGATAATAAAAATCTCTATATGAAAATCTGAATATCTGTGAAAATGGATTGTTCCCAGATAGTTGGATGAAAAGGAAAGCAACAAAGTTAAATCAAAGTATAACTGGTAATGTATTTTTTTTTTAACATTTAAAACAGTGCTAGTCATTTTTTATCATTAATAGCTTGATGTAATATACATAATTTAGAAAATACATTTTTGTAATTATAAGGTAAAATTTAAAGTAACATGTTTTTTGCTTACTAGCTGATTAAAAAAAAAAATTTTTTTTTTTTTTAAAAATCCAGTCCCATGAGTTTTAAAATAACATATATTCCTCAATTTTTAACACGTGATGAAGCTCAGAATAAATAAATGAACTCATTGCCACTGAGTTGATTCCAACTCAAGGCGACCCCAAGTGTTTTCAGATTATAACTGTTCTACAGAGTTTTCTTGATTTTAATCTTTACAGGAGCAAATGGCCAGGACTTCCTTCCAGCGTACCTCTGAGTGAGTTCAACCCCCAACTGTTAGGTTAGTAGATGAGTGCAAACCTCTTAAGCTACCCAGGGACCTGCGATGAATCTTACTGACTTAAAATTTGGAGAATATAATTTTTAACTCCATTGTTTGCATTACACAACATAGACTAGACACTCACAGATATTCCTAAATTATATTTAAAATAATCCATCCTTTTTTTCTAATTTATTTTCTGACAAGTTGAACTCAGAGACATAATTAAGTTGTTCGAGCAACTGTAGATAGCCCCCAGGAAGTAGTCACCGTAATCTCCTTGTTAAATGGTCAGTTGAGTAGCAACCTTCATTCCCTTTGCCACCTAAACCAACACGTCCCACGGCTCTGGGGATTAGGGCATCTTTTGGGTGCCATTGTTCTGCCTACCACAGTCATCAAGGTCGTGCGCACTAAAATCACAATGGTATTTCTATACACACCCAGATTGGTTAAAATAAAAATGACAATACCAAGTATTAGGATGTGGAGCAGCTGTAACTGCTGTTGCAATTATTAACTTGAACAGTCTCTTTGGAAACTCTTTGGCAGCCTCTACAGAAGCGGAATATACACACACCTTGAGACTCAGCAGTTCCACTCCTAGGTATACATCAACAGAGATGCTCACATGTATTCATAACAGCACTCTTCATCATAGCCCAAATCTGGAAACCCCAAATGCCTGTCAATAGTAAAAAGGCTAAATGGTGGTGCGTTCATCTAGTGGAATAAAGCAGTGAGAATGAATGGTCTCTTGCTACATAGAACAACATGGATGAATGTTATAAACACGATGTTGAGGGAAAGACGACAAGCGGACATAAAGAATATGGAGTATATGACTCCATTTCTATAAAGTTCAAAAACAGGGAAAACTAATCTGTGGTGTTAGAATATTGGGATAACCAAACCTGTTGCCATCAAGTTGGTTCCAACTCAGAGTGACCCCATAAGACAGAGTAGAACTGCCCCATGGGGTTTCCAAGGCTGTAAATCTTTACCAAAGCAGATTGCTGCATCTTTCTCCCATGGAGCAGCTGATGGGCTTGAACTGCAGACGCCTTGGTTAGCAGTTGAGTGCTTTAACCACTGTGTAACCAGGGCTCCTTGAATATTAGGGTAGTGGTTACTTTTGTTGGGGAAAGGAGGGTGGAGGTAGGGATAGTGACTAATCTGGATAATGGTTATGGAGGTATGCTCAATTTTTTTTTTTTTTAAATTTCAAACTTCAACTTAAAAAGATTTTACCCTAAAACTGAACACTAAAAATTGAAAGTACCTTTTAAGACAGTATATTAGACATATGAGCAATCTCATATGGAGCCCTGGTGGTGCAGTGGTTGAACTCAACTTCTAACCAAAAGGACGGCAGTTCAAATCCACCAGCTGCTACCTGGAAACCCTATGGGGCGGTTTTACTCTGTTCTATAAGGTCGCTGAGTCGGAATCCACGGGACAGCAGTAGGTTTGGCTTTTTTTTTTTTTTTTTTACATGAACAATCACAGACTAGTTCTATGATTTTAGACTTCAGTAAAAAAAAGATATATATATATATATAGAAAAAAAGAAAACCCATTGCCGTCGAGTCAATTCTCTCATAGCTACCCTATAGGACAGAATAGAACTACCCCATAAAGTTTCCAAGGAGCACCTGGTGGATTCAAACTGCAAACCTCTTAGTTAGCAGCCATAGCTCTTAACCACTATGCCACCAGAGTTTCCATTATATATAAACGTAAGTAAAAAAAAAAAGAAAATATATACATATCTTTTTACTTAAAGCTATTCTCTTCTGTCCTATGATGCTGCAGTAAGCTGGAAATTATTTAAGGAAGCTAAATGAAGGGGTGGGAATGTGATTGAGTGGAAGAAGCCAATTCTTTAAAGTCAATTAGACCCCAGGTTCAAATTCAGCCTCTGGCCTTTATTGCCTATTTAACATGAGACAAATTTTTAAAACTCATTTTCTTTGTGTATAAACAGAGGGAAATAATACCAAACCCGATGGGCTGTTGTGAAAATTGGAAATACATAACAGAAGCGTGGTTCTGAGTACGTGGCAGTGCTCGATGTCTTAGCAGAAGCTATTACACAGCTGTGTGGACCTGTCATTGAATATTCATCTTCTGAAACTCAGTTTCAACCTCCTAACTATAAACCTCTCTCTCTTTCTCAGTGCAAAATATAACTGTAAGGCAGGCCAGGCATCTGTGTGTTGACCTGACTGGCATGGTATCTCCCTGAGGCAGGCTGCACAGGAAGTCAAATCACCAGAAGGTTTCTTAGTGGGCAGGGACTGTCACAAAGGGATTTCGTTGTAAGAATGGGATATTTAGTGACATCAGGGATGGTGCTACTTTCTCTGTGATTCAAACTGAAAACATTTTTCTCATGATAAAAATGTAATATATTAAGATTTAAAAATTAGAAATAAACTCATAGGGAAGAAATTAAAAGTATTCATTTTCCTAACCATCTCTTCTTCCTCTTTATTCCTTCCTCTCCTCACACATAAACCAAAAATCTGCTGCCGTTGAGTGAATTCCGACTCCTGGTGCTCCTATAGGGCGGAGTAGAACTGCCCCATAGGGTTTCCATGGAGCATCTGGTAGATTCAAACTGCGGACCTCGGATTAGCAGCCGAGCTCTTTACCCCTGCACGACCAGGGCTTCAGTACTCATACATAGCCCTTTGAAAAAATGTTGTTGATTCCTTCCATTCTCCCTGCCCCAACACAATATGTAGGAATTACACTATATTTACAATTCTTTATTTTAAGTTTGTCTTATTCTGTTGGAAGCCATTTCCATAACCGACATATTCTATGAAAGCATAATTATGAGTAACTGCCATTTACCATTTTTGAATAGTAATATTTAATCAAAACATACCCTATTTCTTTGCTAACCCTTCTTTCTCACTGACACTTTTTTTTAGTTATGGTAATATTCTTAGTCTACAAGACTATCTCTAATTTCATTCAGTTGTTTTTCCCTTAGCCGCCATGGAAACACTCATTTGGGTTTTAAAAAGTCATGTTTTGTAACTTAGGTTTTATGGGGCTACATTCTTCAGGAGGTTCACCTCTAGCCCATAAAGCATCTTTGTTGGAACTGGAGCAAGGTCCCTTCCTCCTGGCAGACTAAGCCCCATGCCAAGGCTCAAGGCCTGGACTGGTGAGTGTAGCCTTAGGTGCATAGAGAACAAATTGCAAACGTGATGACATAACCCTGCTCTGAGATATGCCACCTGCTAATCTATTCTATGAAATATGCTGTTGTCGTCTTCTTCGTTCTCTGATTCTCATATATGTGGCAGTTATGCTAACGAGAAACTTCCATAGGAGGTCTTAGCATAAGACCTTTTCCAGAAACACCACTAATTTAGCAGCACAATACAATACCTATCTTTATGTAAAGTTAAAAGGGCTTCTGACATGACTGTGTAAAACAATGAGAAGGATCAAATGAGGCATTAGTTAATGATAAACTATATGTTATGGCCAGTTTTGTATAGCATTGACTGAGTTATGTTTGATTTTTACTCATTTCCATTCTGAGGGAAACATCTTCTAATTTTCCTCTTTGTGATCTTTTTACCTACACATGCTTCTTTGCAATACCACAATGTCCTTCCACGGAAACTGTGCACACTTCATAAGTAAGTAAATAGATAAATAGGGGTTTATCTAGGACAAAACTCATTCATATTTTCAGGACATATATGTTGACATGAGCAAATAAACATTAGGAATTGATTATTGTGAATAAACAAAATAGATGATTTTTCAGCTCAGGAATGTGAAATCTGAACAACTATCAGTGTCTTATATGCTGGACACATAAAATCTAGGTTCTTATTTAACAGAAACCCAAACTCCACAATGTCTGGTCCAGTGCCTGGGGAATGGTATTGTCTCAATAAATATTTGTTAAATAAATGGGTAAATACCAAATTTGATTCAGATATTTTCTTATTGTGCAAACATTGCAACATTTGAGCTTGGATAATTGGATCATAGGGAAAGAAAGAAATATGAAACTCAAACTTGATTTTTAGTGGAAATATAATCGCACAAGGTGTAGCAGTCACTTCCTACCAGCTCTTATATGAGTTTAAGGCAGTGCTTCTCAGCCTTCACTGTGCGTAAAAGTTTTCTGGGGATTTTGTTAAAATGTAAATTCTGATCTGGTAGATGTGGGATGGGGTCCAAGATTCTGCATTTCTAACAAGCTCTTTGTGATGTTGGTGCTATTGGTCCAAGGACCATGCATGGAGCAGGAAAGTCTCAGAGCTCTGTTTCTCAAACGTCACTATATTGGGATAGCCCGGGAAGCTCTGGAAGCTACTGAATCCCACCCCTGAGATATTCAGGTTTAATTGTTATGGCATAAGGTCTGGCCATTGGGGTTTTTCTAAAGTTCCCCAGGTGGTCCTTATATACAGAAAAATTGGAGAAGCACTGTTTGTAGAGAACCAATACCCAAGGCTTGTTAATTCCCCTTGCCCTGCTGAGTCTGCCCCCAGCCAAAGTCCAGAGTTCAATGCCTGACATCGGTGCAGTCATTCAGGAATTTGTTAAATCACGACTGTAGGTCTCTAATTATTCCCTAATGCACAATGGAGAGTGAGGTGAATCTGGGCTGGTGGCTGTTTTCTGGCATAAGGCAGTGTACAGATCGAAGAATGAAGCCAAACAAGCAAGTAACAACTGAGTTCAGGAGATTTCATGGCCCCACAGGTCCTGTCCTTTCAAGATCCAGCTACACTTTCTGCCCTTAGCTTTTATGAAATATTTCTGCATCTTCAACAGAAACTCGCCTTTTGGGGTTAAGCTACTTTTTGTTAGCTGCTATCAAAGAATTCTTGACTAAGATAACAATCAGTTTAAGCACCAGGTTGTGGAAGTCTTACTGATTATTAAATTAAAAATAAGTACATACATTATCAACATTTTGTTGTCATGGAAATATACTGCCAAAGTAGCATCTTTGCTGAATAAATAAGAAGAACTCATGTAGGAGGAAGGATGTTAACAGCATCCTGATGCCCTCTGACCACTTTTTATCCTGGAACTATAATGGTTGAGGGAGTCCCTAGGTCATGCAAATGGTTAGCACACATGGCTGCTAACCCAAAGGTTGGAGGTTTGAGTCCACCCAGAGGCCCTTGGAAGTAAAACCTGGTGACCTACTTCCTAAGAAGCAGCAACTGAAAATCCCCTGGACCATAGTTTTATTCCGACACACATGGGGTCGCCATGTTTAGATGGTGACTGGTTATGGCAGATGGAGTTCTTTTGAAGCCTCGCCAAAGACAGCCTGAAAGTGTAGGTAAAAGGAAGGAAGTTTTTTTCTA
The DNA here is from genome assembly GCF_024166365.1 of Elephas maximus indicus. NCBI lineage: Eukaryota > Metazoa > Chordata > Mammalia > Proboscidea > Elephantidae > Elephas > Elephas maximus. Next base: position 73,390,827 of record NC_064841.1, on the reverse strand, counting down.
AAACCCTAATTTCAACTTCGTTTGGTTCTTAGTTCTTAGGCTAGAAGTGAAATTGCATGCATACATTTCCCTAATGAAGTACATTTATACCAAAGCAGCTGGAGATAACCCAGCAAATTAAAACTGTGACAAGTTAGATTTGGTGATATAAGTTAACCCTTAAACAATAATTGCACACTTATTATGTTCTCTGCGTTGTGCTGAGACATACAGAATTTGCAGAGAGAGAGAGAAAAAAAAAAGCTATATAAGACATGCTCCTTACTTTTGAGGAACATCCAAAATAGTTTATTTTCCTTGTGCATCGTTTTATAAGGGCAGATGTAGTGGACAAAAACCCAGGATTTAGAGCTTGATTATCTTCACTTAAATTGCATCTCTGCCACTTTCTGACGCGTGACTCTGGACAAGTTATTTAGCTCTGGAAGCTTCCATTTCTGTATCTGTGAAATGGGGATAATAAAGATGTCTGTTTCTGTGGATATTTAGAGAATTAAATAATTTAAGAGCTTTGGAGTAGTACCTTACTTATGGTAATTACTAGCTTTTATTATTCTTGCTATTATTATTATTTTTTTTAATAATTTTTATTGAGCTTTAAGTGAACGTTTACAAATCAAGTCAGTCTGTCACATATAAGCTTATATACACCTTACTCCATACTCCCACTTACTCTCCCCCTAATGAGTCAGCTCTTCCAGTCTCTCCTTTCGTGACAATTTTGCCAGTTTCTAACCCTCTCTACCCTCCTATCTCCTCTCCAGACAGGAGATGCCAACACAGTCTCAAGTGTCCACCTGATACAAGTAGCTCACTCTTCATCAGCATCTCTCTCCAACCCATTGTCCAGTCCCTTCCATGTCTGATGAGTTGTCTTCGGGAATGGTTCCTGTCCTGGGCCAACAGAAGGTTTGGGGACCATGACCGCTGGGATTCCTCTAGTCTCAGTCAGACCATTAAGTCTGGTCTTTTTATGAGAATTTGGGGTCTGCATCCCACTGATCTCCTGCTCCCTCAGGGGTTCTCTGTTGTGCTCCCTGTCAGGGCAGTCATCGGTTGTGGCCAGGCACCATCTACTTCTTCTGGTCTCAGGATGATCTAAGTCTCTGGTTCATGTGGCCCTTTCTGTCTCTTGGGCTCATAGTTATCGTTTGACCTCGGTGTTCTTCATTCTTCTTTGATCCAGGTGGATTGAGACCAGTTGATGCATCTTAGATGGCCGCTTGTTAGCATTTAAGACCCAGATGCCACATTTCAAAGTGGGATGCAGAATGTTTTCATAATAGAATTATTTTGCCAATTGACTTAGAAGTTCCCTTAAGCCATAGCCTCCAAACCCCCGCCCTTGCTCCGTTGACCTTTGAAGCATTCAGTTTATCCCGGAAACTTCTTTGCTTTTGGTCCAGTCCAGTTGAGCTGACCTTCCGTGTGTTGAGTATTGTCCTTCCCTTCACCTAAAGTAGTTCTTATCTACTAACTAATCAGTAAATAACCCTCTCCCACCCTCCCTCCCTCCCCGCCTCATAACCACAAAAGTATGTGTTCTTCTCAGTTTATACTATTTCTCAAGATCTTATAATAGTGGTCTTATACAATATTTGTCCTTTTGCCTCTGACTAATTTCGCTCAGCATAATGCCTTCCAGGTTCCTCCATGTTATGAAATGTTTCACAGATTCGTCACTGTTCTTTATCGATGCGTAGTATTCCATTGTGTGAATATACCTCAATTTATTTACCCATTCATCCGTTGATGGACACCTTGGTTGCTTCCAGCTTTTTGCTATTGTAAACAGAGCTGCAATAAACATGGGTGTGCATACATCTGTTTGTGTGAAGGCTCTTATTTCTCTAGGGTATATTCTGAGGAGTGGGATTTCTGGGTTGTATGGTAGTTGTATTTCTAACTTTTTAAGAAAACGCCAGATAGATTTCCAAAGTGGTTGTACCATTTTACATTCCCACCAGCAATGTATAAGAGTTCCAATCTCTCCGCAGCCTCTCCAACATTTATTATTTTGTGTTTTTTGGATTAATGCCAGCCTTGTTGGTGTGAGATGGAATCTCATCGTAGTTTTAATTTGCATTTCTCTAATGGCTAATGATCGAGAGCATTTTCTCATGTATCTGTTAGCTGCCTGAATATCTTCTTTAGTGAAGTGCGTGTCCATATCCTTTGCCCACTTCTTGACTGGGTTGTTTGTCTTTTTGTGGTTGAGTTTTAACAGAATCATATAGATTTTAGAGATGAGGCGCTGGTCGGAGATGTCATAGCTGAAAATTCTTTCCCAATCTGTAGGTGGTCTTTTTACTCTTTTGGTGAAGTCTTTAGATGAGCATAGGTGTTTGATTTTTAGGAGCTCCCAGTTATCTGGTTTCTCTTCGTCATTTTTGGTAATGTTTTGTATTCTGTTTATGCCTTGTATTAGGGCTCCTAACATTGTCCCTATTTTTTCTTCCATGATCTTTATCGTTTTAGACTTTATGTTTAGGTCTTTGATCTACTTGGAGTTAGTTTTTGTGCATGGTGTGAGGTATGGGTCCTGTTTCATTTTTTTGCAAATGAATATCCAGTTATGCCAGCACCACTTGTTAAAAGACTATCTTTTCCCCAATTAAGTGACACTGGGCCTTTGTCAAACATCAGCTGCTCATACGTGGATGGATTTATATCTGGGTTCTCAGTTCTCTTCCATTGGTCTTTGTGCCTGTTGTTGTACCAGTACCAGGCTGTTTTGACTACTGTGGCTGTATAATACGTTCTAAAATCAGGTAGAGTGAGGCCTCCCACTTTCTTCTTCTACTTGCTATTACTATTATTTTTATCGCCAAATCTTTATTGTCTTTTTCCCCAACTGAAAGCTGACTCTCTAAACAGAAGTTTTATGTCTTTTAACTTTTCACGTCTTACCATGTCTCATACTGATCTCAAGATCCCCAAAGAGCACAGCAAACAGTTTTTACTTGTTTGAATCTTTTGTCTCTAATTATTATTGTACTTTGGCCACACATGACGTTTTATAAGACAAATGCCGGATGTCAAATCTTATAATTGAATTTATTTCACTAAAACATTTATTCTTAGAAAATATTCATGAAAATGAAGCCTTCAGGGGGAAAAAGTATCATGCAGAAATATTTTCACAAATACTGCCTTCTTACAGGTATATTTATATGAAGTGATGAATCAAAGCCAGCTCAGCACAACACCCAATCTATACTCATTGTTTCCATTTCATATTTATTAATTCAAAATCTTATAAAGTAAAATGGGTGTGAAATTAATGAAAGAGAATGAGAATGGTGCCTGGAAAAATGTCTAAAGTGCATAGCTAAATTATCATAAAAGTATTATATTAATGTAAAACCAAACAGACTGATATATACAGGAATACTTCATTTTAAATCATATTCTAAAACCTGCCTCCTTGACTTTTAAATCCTCAAAATGTGTGCAGTACTGAGTAAACAAGTCATGTTCTCATCGGTTTAGCTGTGGGCTTTGTCATCTAGAGCAGGTTATAATTTTTATTCTGTTCTTCTGAGTAATAATGTGGTACTTGGTGGTTGAGACACAGAATTTGTGGATAACCTTCAACATTGTATGAACTTGTTTTCTTCTGCTTTGGCAGAAGGATTTTCTAATTATAATTTTAAATGATTTCCATTTTATTTGCCAAAGCAATACCCTAATAACAAGAAGGGAAAGTAAATTATAAATATTTAAAACATTCAGTGATTCTAATCCTCTGAATATGAGATCTGCCATTATTTTATTGTATATTTGCTTGAGTGATGTTTGGTTATAAAGATTGGTGCAAAACAACCATAATATAAAATAAGTCAAAAGATATTTCTCAGATGTTTATATACTTAACAAATATTTACTACGTGCCAACTACCTATCTTAGATATTGGGAATATCAACATGAGCAGAATATAGTCCTACTCATAATAAATTTGTATCGACGTTTACAGATAAAAAGAATGCACTGAGTACAATGAGGACATAAAGCTAGGTATGGGCCTTTCCACCTGGGCTCTCAGAAATGACATTAAAGAGAAATGGCATCAGACAGTAGATAACTTGGATTGGATTCAGGTAGGCTCATTTACCTTCAATTATTAATTGAATACTTGCACCGTGTCAGCAATGGTTCTTAGGTACTAGGAATTGAAGGACATATGTGCTTGAAATATGCATAAATTACAATGAGAACAGAGTGCAGTTGGTATAGGCTGGGTAGTTCCCTAGCAGAAATGCCACCTAAGCTATTTTTAAAGCATACGTTAGAGATATAGGGTAAGCACACTCTAGATAGAATAAACATTATGAGCGAATGTGGAGGTGGCACGGTATGACTAGGGAAATAAAAGAAATTGTTTGGCTGGGCCACTGGGGGAGAAAAGAAACGGGGGAGGGTTCTTGAGCGATGGGTTTGAGAAAGGAGGCAGGAACAGATTATGCAGGGTCTTGTATTCCTGCATAAAGCAGGGTATGTCCTATGGAAAAGCAGAGGATGATGGCATTAGATCTTGCCTTTTAAGTCACTCTGGCTGCTGTGGAGGATGGATTAGAAGGAATCCGCTTGGCTTTCAGCGAAATAAATAGTTTATATTAGGTAAATTATCTCTTCCACAAGGACAGCTATCGTTTTCATTATTTCTCTCAGGAGAACAATTTACTTTTACCGTTAATGCTCTGTAATCAATCATCTGTTGCAACAATCATCAATCAGCAACTGTTTATTGAGCTCCTGTTAATGAAAAGCATTTTACATGTTATGTGTGTACATCGAAGCCAGATGTCAGCATGTGGGTGTTCCGAATTGTTCTGTCACTGTGGGGTCTGATCCCTGCCAATATCCCTGTCCTCATAGCTCAATATTCCCCAGGCTCACCCACCTTCTGTAGTGCTGCTGCTACCAAGTCAATCTCAGTCGCACCTCAGGACTTTTGCTCTCACCTGTTGCCTCTGCCCAGGGAACCATTTCTCCAAGATATTCAAATGGCTGCCTTCTGTTTCATTCAAGTTCTGCTCTTTAGAGAGGACTGTGTGACAGAAGGAACCTTGGTGGTGCAGTGGCTAAGAGCTCAGCTGCTAACCATAAGGATCAGCAGTTCGAATCCAACAGCTGCTCCTTGGAAACCTATGGGACAGTTCTACTCTGTCCTATAGTCCTGTAGGGTCGGTAAGAGTTGGAATCAACTCAATGTCAATGGTTTTTTGTTTTTATGTGACAGAATCTCCCTTAGCTACCTTCTTATCTCATCCTCTTTTTTCTTCATACTTGTATCACTCTCTGAAATTGTCTTATTCCGTTATCATTGCATTTTTTTTTTTAATTGCTTTTCACCCTCTTTACCCTACACCCTACCCCAGGAACTAAGACTCAATAAAGCAGCGACCTTGTCTGCCTTCTTCACTGCTATACCTGCAGTGCTTTCAACAGTGTCTGGCACATAGTAAGCACTCAATAATTATGTGTTGAACGAAAGATTATATGAATGAATGGACGAAGCCTCCTCTGTCAGGCTGTGCATCTGGAGTTCCCTGCTGCCATATCCCTGCTACCATAAACAAGCAGTTTGAGTAAGAAGGCTTGCTAAGCGAAAGAAGAATCTACTCCTAGGAATAAATTACACCCTTTCCATGGGAGGTAAAGGACTCTGTCAATATTTATGTTAAATAACGTACTTTCTCCAAGAGATAAATAAATACGTTTTAGAGAATTTATAAAAAAAGCTTTCATATATGGGTTTATTGCCACACTTGGTTCCCTTAACAGCCCAAAACAACCCAAGAGGGAGCAGATGAGGTATCTTTTTATTTATTTATTGGGCTTTAAGTGAAAGTTTATAAATCAAGTCAGTCATACAAAAACTTATACACACCTTACTATGTTCTCCTAGGGGCTCTCCCCTTAGTGAGACAGGATACTTCTTCCTACCACCCTGTATTCCCCATGTCCATTCAACCAACTCCTGTCCCCCATGTCTTCTCATCTCACTTCCAGACAGGAGCTGCCCACGTAGTCTCGTGTCAACTTGAGGCAAGAAGCTCACTTCTCACCAGTATCATTTTCTATCCCATTGTCCAGTCCAATCCCTGTCGAAAGAGTTGGCTTTGGGAATGGTTCCAGTCTTGGGCCAACAAAGGGCCTGGGGACCATGACCTCTGGATTCCCTCTAGTCTCAGTCAGACCATTAAGCCTGGTCTTTTTACGAGAATTCGAGGTCTGCATCCCACTGTTCTGCTCCATCACGGATGATGAGGTATCTTTTTAGACGCCACTTCTGAGGAAAGTTGAACTCGGAAAGGCAGCTTGTGGTCATAAAGGCAATATGTGACAGAAATGTATTAAAACCACATCTACTGGATTTTAGTCTTTGCATTCATCACATTGAGGCTAATTTGACATTCTAAGACAGGATCACAAGCCAAAATACCCATGGCTGTTAGACAGGTACAGTAAATGAGTGGGGTAGGCTGAAAATAAGATGATCTACTGTGTTTTTTGTGTGTATATAAGTTTTCTAGATCTTGACCTATTTCTTCTCCAAAACTTGTATTTTAACATCGTTCATTGGTTTATTTGTGCAGTTACATTTGCACTCATTTGGTGCCAATATGGGTCAAAAGCCTTCACCAGAGCACAAAATGAATGGCAGAAAGAAGGACCACAGTAGAGTAAACAAAACCATACATACTGAGCAGAACATACAACCATGGGTTAGCCATGTAGAATTTTTTCTTTTTTGGCAGAGAAAAAATATGTAATGTAGTGTCTGCCACAGCAGCATTCATTACTGAGAGCTTAATCTCTCATTGACGGAACAAAATCAAATAGTAGTTTAAAGACTGTGGTTTGGCTATGGTTTGAGCTTTGAGTATAGGAGAAAAATAACAAAAATTTAAAAACATAAAAATTATAAAGTAAATAAAGTTGTACGAGAGTTTAAGAAATGAAATTTTGCCTTAAGAACTTTTTTTAAATTCTCAAGAGAACACAACAAAATCAAATCAATAGAACAGGCTTACTTCATATATTATATGTTTAAAAGCACCAGAAAAAAAAGAATACCGGGAAGTATTCAAAGGCCTCATCTACCCTGAGACCAGAAGAGCTAGATAGTGCCCAGCTACCACTACCAGTGTTCTAATCCGGGCCACAATAGATGAACCCTAATAGGATGGGAGAAGAATGTGGAACAGAACTTCAAATTCCTAAGACAAAAAGAAAAAGAAAGGAAAACAGATCTGTTGGACTAGTTAAGACTGGAGGACTCCTTGAGACTATCGCCATGATATACTCTTCAAACCTTGAACCACAACTAATCTCTGAGGTCGCCTTGTAGCTAAATAACAAATTGGCTCAGAAATAGTGAGTATCACCCATAAGTACTGTATTCCTTTAAAAATCACCTATATGAGACCAAATAGTGAACAGTTACTTTAAAATAAAGATGAGCGTGTAAAAGGGCAGGGAAACTAAATTAATAGAAATGGAATAACAAGGACAGAAATAATGAGAATATTCACACATTGTGAAGAATGTAACCAATGTCACTGAACAACTTGTGTAGAAATTGTTGAATGGAAACCTAAACTACTGTGTAAACCTTCACTGAAAACACAATAAAATATTGTTATAAAAAAATTTATCATACCCTAAAGTAATTAAGATAATTCCTTAATATCATATAATAAACACTGCATTTAAATTTTTTTAAAAAAGAATATTGGGAAGTATTAAAGAAAATAGAAAATAACTTTGACATACTGCATAAAAACACAGAGGCTATGATGTCAATTGTAAAATTAGGACTGATTTGAAGACTTCAGTAATTTGATAAAGTCTCCATTCTATTTCCCCTCACTATGTGAAATAAGAGCAATTAAAAAAAAAAAAAGAAGAACCCTCTGCTTCTCACGTATCAAAAAGCAAAATAAAATTGAAGCATGAAAAAAATAAGCAAATATCACTGCGTAAAGATGTCATTTTATTAAGTTTATCCTTTAGTATTTTGTTTTTCTTGAAAATAAATGATTAAATAGTGTTCTTGATCAATCTCTGTTTTGGGCAACCAGAAATCAATCATCTCAATAACATGCAATAAATGTTTTGTTTCTGCTTGCATGTCTATAGGATTGGCACCAGACGATTTCAAGTAATTGTATGTGTGATTGTTTTAAAGCAGCATTCAGTGGATGGATACATGGGCAAACTTATCCATACTACATTCCAGTTTATTTCTTGTTTGGCAACTTTGATTTCTGGATCAAGTTATGCTGGATAATGGCTTCAATAATTTAACTGTTTTGTGTAGTGACAGTTTGTGCTTCTCAGCCACGTAAGAGGAACTCAACTGACCTGTTTTATGCTTCCTTCGATACAGATTCAAACTACACCAATTAGAGAACTCATACTTTGAATTGGTAACGTCTTCCACTTATCTTTCCTTCTGTACCTCCAAAAAAAAAAATTTTTTTTTGTTTTACAACCCATTTATAGTGATGGTTCTTCTTAAGCATTTCTCAACTGATTAAGGTTTACAGGTTTAATAATTGAGTAAACTAGGGGAGGACACCAAATCATACTTATAAATTTGTAAGTAGGCTTTTGTTTCCTCTTCAAGCTTTTATTTGGGCTACTGCTAAGAATACTACTAAAAACTGAACTTAATATGCTGTTCCCTGGGTTGTATATTCTCCATGCACTCTTATGTTCAATTCTGCAAACAACCCTATTGCTTCACTACTATTATTATTACCATTCCCGTTTTATGCATGAGGAGATGAAATTCAGAAAGGCTATGTAAATAAGCTCTCGCATGTCTGTCAGTTTCTCATACTGTGGGGTCTTGTGTGTTGCTGTGATGCTGGAAGCTATGCCACCAGTATTCAAACAACAGCAGGGTCACCCATGGTGAACAGGTTTCAGCTGAGCTTCCAGACTAAGACAGACTAGGAAGAAGGACACCACAGTCTACTTCTGACAAGAATTAGCCAGTGAAAACCTTGTAAATGGCAGTGGAACATGTCTGATATAGTGCTGGAAGATGAGTCTCTCAGGTTGGAAGGCACTCAAAAGACGACTAGGGAAGAGCTGCCTCCTCAATCTAGAGAGGATGAGGTGGATGGAGTCAAACTGTCAGGACTTTCATTTGCTGATGTGGCACGACTGAAAATGAGACGAAACAGCTGCAAACATTCATTAGTAATCAGAACATGGAATGTATGAAGTATGAATCTAGGAAAATTGGAAATTGTCAAAAATGAAATGGAATGCATAAACATCAATATCCTAGGCATTAGTGAGCTGAAATGCACTGGTATCGGCCATTTTGAATCAGACAATCATACAGTCTACTATGCCAGGAATGACAACTTGAAGAGGAATGGCATTGCCTTCATCGTCAAAAAGAACGTTTCAAGATCTATCCTGAAGTACAAAGCTGTCAGTGATGCGATAATATCTATATGCCTACAAGGAAGTCCAGTTAATACGACTATTATTCAAATTTATGCACCAACCACTAAGGCCACAGAAGAAGAAACTGAAGATTTTTACCAACTTTTGCAGTCTGAAATTGATCAAGCATGCAATCAGAATGCATTGATAATTACTGGTGACTGGAATGGGAAACTTCAAAACAAAGAAGGAGGATCGGTCGTTGGAAAATACGGCCTTGATGATAGAAACGATGCCAGAAATCACATGATTGAATTTTGAAAGACCAGTGGCTTCTGCATTGCAAATACCTTTTTTCACCAGCATAAACGGCGACTACATGGACCTCACCAGATGGAACACACAGGAATCAAATAGACTACATCTGTGGAAAGAGACAATGGAAAAGCTCAATATCTTCACTCAGAACAAGGCCAGGGGCCTACTGCAAATCAGACCATCAGTTACTCATATGCAAGTTCAAATTGAAACTGAAGAAAATTAGAAGAAGTTCACAAGAGCCAGAGTACGACCTTGAGCATATCCCACCTGAATTTAGAGACCATCTCAAGAATAGATTTGATGTGTTGAACACTAATGACCAAAGACCAGATGAGTTGTAGAATGACATCATATATGAAGAAAGCAAGAGGTCATTAAAAAGACAGGAGAGAAAGAAAAGACCTAAATGGGTGTCAGAAGAGACTCTGAAACTTGCCTTTGAACATCAAGTAGCTTAAGTAAAAGGAAAAAATGATGAAGTAAAAGAGCGGAACAGAAGATTTCAAAGGGCAGCTCGAGAAGACAAAGTAAAGTATTATGATGAGATGGGCAAAGAGGTGGAGATGGAAAACCAAAAGGGAAGAACATGCTCAGTATTTCTCAAGCTGAAAAAATTGAAAAAAACAAGCCTTGAGTTGCAATACTGAAGGACTCTATGGGGAAAATTTAAATGATGCAGGAAGCATCAAAAGAAGATGGAGGGAATACACAGAGTCCCTGTATTAAAAAGAACTGGTGACGTTTAGCCATTTCAGGAAGTAACGTATGATCAGGAACCAGAGGTACTGAAGGAAGAAGTCCAAGCTGCACTGAAGGCAGTGGCTAAGAACAGCGCTCCGGGGATTGACGGAATACTAGTTGAGATGTTTCAACAAATGGATGCAGTGCTGAAAGTGCTCATTTGTCTATGCCAAGAAATTTGGAAGACAGCTACCTGGCCGACTGACTGGAAGAGATCCATATCTATGCCTATTCCCAAGAAAGGTGATCCAACCAAATGCAGAAATTATTGAACGATGTAATTAATATCACATGCAAGCAGAATTCAAAAGCAGCTGCGGCAGTATATTGATAGGGAACTGCCAGAAATTCAAGCCAGATTTAGACGAGAACGTGGAACCAGGGTTATCATTGCTGATATCAGGTGGATCCTGGCTGAAAGCAGAGAATATCAGAAAGATGTCTACCTGTGTTTTATGGACTGTGCTAAGGCATTCAACTGTGTGAATCATAACAGATTATGAATTTAGTTTAACTTAATTGTGCTCATGAGGAATCTGTACATGGATCAAGAGGCTGTCATTCAAACAGAACAAGGGGACACTGCATGGTTTAAAGTCAGGAAAGGTATGGATCAAGGTTGCATCCTTTCACCATACTTGTTCAATCTGTATGCCGAGCAAATAATCCAAGAAGCTGGACTATATAGAGAAGAACGGGGCATCAGGATTGGAAGAAGACTCATTAACAACCTGCGTTATGCAGATGACACTACCTGCTTGCTGCAAGTGAAGAGGACTTGAAGCACTTACTGATGAAGATCAAAGACTACAGCCTTCCTTATGAATTATACCTCAACATAAAGAAAACAAAAATCCTCACAGCTGGACCAATAAGCAACATCATGATAAATGGAGAAAAGATTGAAGTTTCAAGGATTTCATTTTACTTGGATCCACAATCAACACCCATGGAAGCAGCAGTCAAGAAATCAAAAGATGCATTGCGTTGGGCAAATCAGCTGCAAAAGACTTCTTTAAAGTCTTGAAAAGCAAAGATGTCACCCTGAGGACTACGGTGTGCCTGACCCAAGCCGTGGTGTTTTCAGTCACCTCCCACGGACCCAGTGCCATCGAGTCGATTCCGACTCATAGCAACCCTATAGGACAGAGTAGAATTGCCCCATAGAGTTAGAGTTTCCAGGGAGTGCCTGGCGGATTCGAACTGCCGACCCTTTGGTTAGCAGCCGTAGCACTTAACCACTATTCCACCAGGGTTTCCTCAGTCACTTCTTATGCATGCAAATGCTGGACGATGAATAAGGAAGACTGAAGAAGAATGGATGCCTTTTGAATGGTGGCGTTGGTGAAGAATATTGAATATACCATGGACTGCCAGAAGAACGAACAAATCTGTCTTGGCAGGAATACAGCGAGAATGCTCCTTAGAAGCAAGGATAGTAAGACTACATCTCACATACTTTAGACATGTTACCAGAAGGGGTCAGTCCCTGGAGAAGGGCATCATGCTTGATAAAGTAGAGGGTCAGCAAAAAAGAGGAAGACCCTCAAGGAGATGGATTGACACAGTGGCTGCAACAATGGACTCAAGCATAACAATTGTGAGGGTGGCGCAGGACCAGGCAGTGTTTCCTTCTGTTGTAAATAGGGTGGCTGTGAGTTGGAACTGACTCAATGGCACCTAACAACAACAACAATGTGAATAAGGAGATGGTACGTTAACAAAACAAACGAACAAAGAAACCATGACTGTTTCATACTCATAGTGACCCTCTAGGACAGAGGAGAACTGCTACACAGGGTTTCTAAGGTGTGGCTGGTGCATTCGAACTGCTGACCTTTTGGTTATCAGCCACAGCTCTTAACCACTACCCCACCAGATAGTACGCAATAGGCTGAATATAGAGAGCTCCTTAGTAACTTGCAATAGCCTTAAGTGGTAATGATCAATACATCAAGGAATTTGAGTTTTTATGTATGTGAATGCCAAAAGCCCAACAGTTTGTGGAGGGAATGCTAGGTGACACGCACATTCATATATCCATATTTGGTAAAAACATTTTAATTATTGCTTATGAACTAATTAATACTTATTTGGATAAATATGAAGTAGAAAACAAAAGTCAGTTCACAAATATGCCCAGTTACTGTTTATCTTGTTTGCATGTAACAGTAACCTTATACCCTTGCCATCAGCCTTGCTCCCTGCAGTTGATAGAGATACTATAAAATGCTGAATATCCTCTTTGTCTAACTTTCTTCTTTCTCCATGTCTTCATCCTCTCTCCCTGCAGAAAACTTGCCTCTAAGTCTGTTTTCATGTCATTTTCCCACCTCTGTGTCCTTTCTCCTTCTCTCTGTTTATCTAAATCTTTCACAATTTAGCCGAAGTCACACCTCCAAAAATAAATCTTTTTAAATTGCTCCAAACTCTACAGTTTTCTTCTTTTTCGAAACCTCTGCTGCAATCCCATGTGCTTTAGAACAAACATGCTCTCTGGTTGGTTCACGTATATCAACTGCATTTTTCCCAGGTGAGATGTAAGTACGTACAATGGCAGGAACGGTGATTTCACATTTTAGTTACATGCTGCCTCCTCGCCACCCCTAACTCCCTTCCTGGAGTCATTCACTAAGTACACCTCCTGTGGATAGTAAAGGCCTGTTGATTAATCAGTTAATGTTTCTTATTTCGAGTCAGCCCTTAATTCTTCACAATTTCATAAAGGACTAAAGAGCCAGTACTTACCCTTCTTTTAAAATGTTATTAAAGCCCTTCTATGTTTTTGAGTATCAGAGTTCCTAGAGGAGAAATACGAGAGCGAGCTTGCAAAAAAGGATTCGTGTTTGCACATGTGTGTAAAATTATATATATTACCAACGGCTGCCGAGTCGACTGTGACTCACGGTAACCTCGTGTGTGTCGTCGGCATAGAACTGTGCCCCACAGCATTTTCAGTGAGTGATTTTTCAGAAACACATTGCCAAGCCTTTCTTTTGCAGCACTTCTGGGTTGTCTCAGAGCGCCAACACCAACCTTTTGTTTAGCAGCTGAATGCATTAACAATTTGTACCATCCAGGGGCTACCATACAGTTATATATATATATATGTATATGTGTGTGTGTGCTTAAAAAATAAAACGTTGAACAGATATAATAAAAGACATAAAATAAAACTGGGTTTGTTTTCATACTATCGCTCAGTGCATCAGTAAGGAGGAAAGATGAGGTCCAGGCCATGAGGCATAACACAGATGGGTGGAGGGGGTGGCGAATGGATTGGGTAGGAGCAATGTTAGTGATAAGCTGCCGTTTCAGCATTAACACTATAGAACAATCATTTACAAAGATGATCTATAAAACAGTGCATTGTGGGAGAGCGATGAAGCTTGCAATGCCCCAGGAATCCCCTATTTCAGCAATTCATATTCCGGACACGGTGACTGAGGATTAAAGGATATGGGATTTTCTCTGTCAGCTTAGTTCTTATGAGTTCTCGAGTTTCCTGATCTAATATTCCTTATATTTTATACTGTTGTTTTCAGAATTGATTTGCGTATTTTATATATCTCTTCAATACACGTGGAAAGCTTTAAACATTTATTTTTTTTAATGCCACTACCTTTTGAAATTGTCTGCTTTTATATCAAAAGTGTCCATTCCGTATATCTGGACATGCTATTTAAATATTTTTTTGCTTATATACAAGATCTGTTTACAAAAAAAGTAAACATGAAAATTTGAAGCATGGTTTTAGGATACCAGGTCAATTATTCTCCCTTTCTGAAAATATACATATGCCTTATTTTGCATGTTACTCCTCACTGGAGACAGGTGCTAACTTTAAAAATAGCCGCACTAATTGAAATGTGTCAATGAAATGTGCACACCTGCACTCTCATATTTGTTATTCCTGAGGCTTGCTATAAGAGAGCCTTATGCTATCTCTTCTACTTTTCTGAGCTTTCCTTCTCTGGACCGTTCTTGATATAACAATCACAGTCCATTTATTTCTCATTCATTTTGAATATGATGTTTACTCTCGTTTTATCTTAAAAGTCACTGATTAGGACATGCGTCGTGCCTTATAATCTGGTTAAATAGAAACTCTTACCAAATTTAGCCTTTCAAACGTCTTGGATGGAAAGGAACTAAAAGTGGAAAATTTTCCCCCCTTTATATATATATATTTTAAATATTACTGGGTTTGGTGAGGGAGTAGAAGCAAGTGATATCAGCCTGAAGAGGGAGTCGAAGACCAGGTGCAGAAAGGTCATTAAAAGATGAGAGAGAAAAAAAAAAACATTGCTGTCAAGCTGATTCCGACTCATAGCGACCCTATAGGACAGGGTAGAACAGCCCCATAGAGCTTCCAAGGAGCACGTGGTGGATTCGAACTGCAGACCTTTTGGTTAGCAGCCGTAGCTCTTACCCATGATGCCACCACCATTTCTGGAAGAGAAAGAGAAAAGGAAAGGACTAGTGATGTTGGAGAATATTCATGTGGGGAAAAATATAAGAGTTTGGAAATGTTATCAGGAACGTGGGTTCCTAGAGAAGGGGAGAGAGAGAGAGGACAGAAGAGAGCAAAGAAGAACCAGAAAGGGATCTTCTGCAGATTTTAGCCAAGACCAGGCTCTTGTCATCCACCCTCATTTATACTTCCTTCTCCCAGGTACCAGAATCAAAAGGGTCACACAGAGGTGTGAGAACCCAAGGAAGTAAAGCAGAGATGAGCCAATCAAGCATATACGTGCGTGTGTGCGCGCGCATACGTGTGTGTAGATTGTTGTCGTTGTTAGGTGCTGTCGAGTCGGTTCAGACTCATAGTGACCCTATGCACAACAGAACGAAACACTGCCTGGTCCTGGGCCGTCCTTACAGTCGTTGTTATGCTTGAGCTCACTGTTGCAGCCACTGTATCCATGCACCTCATTGAGGGTCTTCCTCTTTTCCGCTGACCCTGTACTCTGCCAAGCATGATGTCCTTCTCCAGGGACTGATCCCTCCTGACAGGTTAGTAGATACATAGATGGGTAGATAGGTAGGTAGGTAGCAGGCAATATTTACTAAAGCATTTAAAATGCTGTGTGCTATTATTTTTTTTTTTATTATGGACACTTATAATACCCCTTTGTGGTATATTAAGTGCAATTTAAATAAATAGCATATGTAAAATTTTTGTCAACTATAACCAGTATGCAAATGTAGCTATTATTCATTGTTATCAACATACAATTTTTCAGTTTTACACCCAGAATATTAAATGTGGAGGATTACAACATGGGTTATTTCATTTTTTAAGGCCTGCAAGAGTCTCATCTTTTCTAAACCTTTGAGGGTGGAATGGAAGGGGAGAAACAGAGAGAGAGAGAGAGACATGCTATTATTAATGTGGCTGAACTGATACTTTTCAGGGTTGGTTTTGACAAACAAAAAAACTCATGTGAAATATTTCTGGCTATAAAAAAAAAATATGGCAGGATGGCTTCTCCCTTAGTTTGATGTCAACACCTATGCGTGGAGCTTATCATAAAGGGAACAAATCATTTCGTTACTTAATGTCTTGGCAAGTCTGTGCATGGCTAATGTCAAGGCAATCAGCCTCCTAAGTGATTGTCAGTGGTGAGTCCTGCTGTGCACTCTCCTTGTTCACAGCCTCCCTTTGCAATATAAAACTCTCAAGGCGGACTTCCACTCTGAATTCCAGATGGAGGGTAATCTCAGTGGCATCATTTCCATTATGTTTACCACATTTCTGAAGTATTTTTCTTGTGTTCTAACTTGCTAAAAATCAAAATTGATATGACAATATAGCTGCTGTCTTAAAAGGTAGTTTTCTTCATTTGTTTTTTCTTCCCACATTATTAAATTAATAAATATGCAGATCTGTTTCATTTGTAAAGTGGTGGGAGCCAGTGTTTACATGGAAGGGAGTGGAGGGAGAAGTGGATAAGCATCTAGCACAGGCACACTATGATAGCAGCTGTTAGGATTACATGCTCACTAAAGAATATTTGAAATCAGAGGAAAAGAAAAAGGAAGCTATAAAGCCATTTTGCCAAAATAACGTATTTCTCAAATGACCTTGTATCTCAACATTCAGGTCTGTAGATAAAAAAGGTGAGGAGGTTTGGGTTCAGTTACCGAGCTCATTGCCTCAGCTGTCTGTCAGGGACCATGAATTCCCATGCTTTCTGATCAACACTTAATCATCCAACCATCCCAGAGATGGTAGTATTAAAAGTGTTTCTTAACGTAACACACCACATATGTTTTACCAACCATATTTCAGAACTTCTTTTAGTCTTGAAGGTATTTGCCTTTTTTGCCAGACTTAAGTTATAGCTGTATATGCAAAATAAAATCTAAACCAGATATTGTGTGACTGTAACAAAAAATATAATTTTGCCCCAGTTATTCATTCAACAAATATGTATTGAGAGTTTACCAAAAGGCAGGCACAGTAGGTAGAAAGATTATAGAAATAATATCCCCCCTTTGAGGGTCTCTAGTGAATGATAATGATGTATTAACTTGGTACAATGATAGCCTTAATCTGAGAAATGCCTATGGGTTCAGTGATATTTTGAGGACAGGGAATGACATTTGACATCTTGAGAAAGAGCCTGAAAGTTCAGTGAGTTCGTGGTATATTAGGGAAAGATGATGAACTGGAATGGCTGCTTTGTTGCCTATGTGGTAGACTCCGGAAGGAGTGGACAGAAAGCTTAGCAAAGTTTTAAAGGGCCTCTTGTGTCATGCTGAAGAAAATGCATTTAATCCTATTAGCAAAGGGAGTCCATCAAAGAAGGACCTGATGATCTATTTCTGAAAATGGGCCAATGAAAACCCTATGAATCTCAACTCAAGGGTCCCATTGACAACCAATCATGGCAATGGTGCAAGACCAGGCAGCAGACCAGGAGGCATTTTGTTCCATTGTGCAATGGGTTGCCATGATTAGAGGGCCGACTCGAGAGCAGCTAACAACATCTATATGTTTCCATCTTTGTTGGTATGTCTGTCTGTCTGTCTGTCTACCTACCTACCTACCTATCTCTGTAAGTATCTAGAAAAGATATTTTGACTGCTTGATTTTAATGAGAAGATCCTGGAAGCAAAGATACTAGTTAGGAAGTTGTTACATTAGTTCAGAAAGTATTGATATGGGTTTCATTGGAAACAGAAAAAACAAGACAAGAGTCTATCTACCTAGCTATATAGTAAAATTCACAGAAGTTGGTCATCAATTGAAAAGGAATAGAGAAGAAGAAAAGAGAGTAGAGAATGACTCCAAACTGTCTAGCTTGGGTGACAAGGTGAATGATGCCGTCCTCACTGTTAATCCAGAATGAGAGACAGAGAAGTTAGCAGGGTGAGGGACAGTTGGACAGTTTTGAACTTGGTGAGTCTATCCTGTCTCTATGATATCCAAAACGTGACAACCACCAGGCTATCAACAATTAAGATCTGAAGCCCTAGAGAAAGGCCAGAGTTGAAGCTACTTTGGATATGTGAATCAAAAGAGTATTTTAACTGAAATTATTTAATTGTCAGAAAGCTCAGTCTCAGTTTTCAGTGATATAATTTCATGCCTTTAGAGAAGAATATCGTAAATTCATTACAAATAATTGTATAGATATATTGCAAAGATTTCATTTGTGTATGTTGACCTAAAATAAATAGATACATAATGCATGAGAGCACAATTATATATTAATGGTTACAAATAAATTAGTATTATTTTCAAAAGACATGTTGGTAGAGTCAATGGTCAAATAAATAAGTTTATTATAACTGTGGTTATAAACAGAACCCTGGTGGCACAGTGGTCAAGCTTTTGGCTGCTAACCAAAAAGTCAGCAGTTGGAATCCACCAGCTGCTCCTTGGAAACCCTATGGGGCAGTTCTACTCTGTCCTATAGATTGTTATGAATACAAGCATTTGGTAACATTGACTTGGCCTTCGATTATATGTCTAGAATTTCGTTAGTGGGCCTTAGTCTTAGGAGATCTAATTCAGCTCCATGCAAGGTCCTTTGCAGATGTAGGGGTATGAGAAATGGGTAAGAAGGTGGACAAGGTGACTTCTTCTCTCAAGTAAGTGTGTATGTGGGGGAAGACCGACGAAGGGTGCACTGTAATACTGTCAAAGCGAAAACAAATGGCAGAGGAGATAAACAAACAAAATGTAATAGGGGTTTAGCTAAGTAAGGAAAAGTTTCCCAGATAAAGAGTACGTATTTAACTCAAGGTTAAATATGTTTGTCAGAGAAGTACCTTGATGCCCTGGTTATTAAAAATTGCCCAAGTGTTTTGCAAATAATTTTGAGGAACAACATGAATAATAATTTTAAAAATACATATCCATTTGGCATTCTATGTGAAAGCAAAGCAGGTTTGTTATTTGTTTTGCTTTTTTTTTTGTAACATTTGCAAAAATACATCTTCCTTCCTGGATAATGCAGAAAAAAAAAAAAGACTGAAAGAACATTCAGGACATTACTTGAATCTGTGATAATCTCCCATTTTAAAAGAGCATTGAGAATTAACTCAAGCAACTGCAAAATCATGTTACTTTTTGATGTGCGAAATAGTTTGGCAAACTTATGTTAGCTAATTATTCTTTTTTCCATTTGCTATATTTTGAGAGCACATCATATCGATATACCCTTTAATAATGGAAAACATTCTATGAAATGTAAAAATGGTAAAGGATTTCTCGGACATTTCTATGATACCAAAAGAGATGAAGTAAAGTCTGCCCTGCCTTGAAGGGGAATCTGTTAACTCAAATTATTTACCGGAAGTCTCAGCTTCTTGTTGAGGCTAACCAAACAGCAAGAGATTAATTAGCATATTCACTTGACATGGTGTGTGAAAAAAATAGTGACATCAAGGGTGGCCTAGTGAAAGGAGAAGTGGGGACTAGAGATATAAAATGTCCTTTACATGAAAGGGCATTGGATTTTGCCTTAAATCAGCTAAAATGCACTGTGAAAATACAACACGAAGCACTCATAAATATCAGTTGATTTATAGCACCAAATGACCAGAGCGTGAATCTTAGCTGTCTTTTTAAATGAAACACCTTGCTTGGGAAAGATGTCAACTTGTCCATTACAAGGGTAACAGTCCTTCATGATTGTTCATTAAGAACAAACAAACTGAGACTGCAGGAGAAAAGATCAGTTGGGTAGGTGAGGAAGGTGTTCGTGTCACAATATAAGTCTGATTTGTGTGATAACTTGTACATTTATAGATTTGTTGTTGTGGTTAGGTGCTGTCAAGTCAGTTCCAGCTCATAGGGACCCTATGTACAGCTGAAAGAAACACTGTGCCATCCTCACAATCGTTTCTATGCTTGAGCCCATTGTTGGATCCACTGTGTCAATCCATCTCATTGAGGGTCTTCTTCTTTTTCATAAAAAAATCTGCTTTACCAAGCATGATGTCCGTCTCCAGGGATTGGCCCCTCCTGAGAACATTTACAAACTATGTGAGACAAAGTCTTGCCATGCTCCCTTCTAAGGGGCATTCTGGCTGTACTTCTTCCAAGATAGATTTGTTTGTTCTTCCAGCAGTCCCTGGTATATTCAATATTCTTCGCCGTCACCACAACTCAAAGGCATCAATTCTTCTTCGGTCTTCCTTAGTCATTGTCCAGCTTTTACATGCATGTGAGGTGATTGAAAACACCATGGCTTGGGTCATACACACTTTAGTCCCCAAAGTGACAACTTTGCTTTTTAACAGATTTTATGAATGAATAATTTCATCTTCATAACATTTCTAGATTCTATTTGGACATTACCTATGGAATGGAACTGGAATTACGTTCAATGGTACCCCCCCTTTTTTTTGTAATTTTTTTTTACTTTCAAGGCATAAGAAGCCTTTAAATTTGCTTTCCTCTTGTCAAAATGATCCGGATTTCAGCTAAGAGGTGACAAATTCAGCAAACCTACGGAGGGTATTTATATTGAGTGCACCCAGATTTGTACTTTTGGGAAAGCAGGATGCTTTCAGAACTAAATTGAGAATTAATAATAATAGGGACGAAAAAGAAAACATATAGTGCAGAGTTAAAAGCTCTTTATCCAAAGTGGTATTTCATTGGATTCTTTGTTTCCATATTGCTTTCGGAATGGCTTTTTTTCCCCTAATTTAGGGTTTGTGTGTAGGCTTTAAAATAAAAAAGTTTGGTAAGAAATCACACTCTTAGGTTGATAGGGAAGAATGTGTCCCAATGATTGACATTCAGGCCACTTTCATGTAGAGAAAATACAGGCACAAAGGGCTCCTTCGTTAAGGTTTCACTGTCACATGTTGTAAGAACCCACCCCCATGGTAAATAACATTGAAAAGAATAAGGCTTTCCCTTAAGTCGTGGGCTCCATTGTATTCTTTTCAAATTATAATCATAAGGAGCAAAAAGCCTCAAGAAATCTATTCATTTCAGTAATACAGGGTCTGAGAAATGACTCTGATGGAATCAAGCTGGTGCAAGGCTTAATCTCTCAAGGCACTCATTTCCTTTCATGACTTTTTTGAAAATCATTCTCTACTTCCCATATCCCAGGGGAAATAATAATATATTTTCTATCTAATTAAAACCTCCCTGAGTTCACTGGTACACAGGGCCACGATGAAATCAATTGGATTAAAAAAATACTTCAACAGGTGACAAAAGTCACCTTCTCTAGGTTTTGATTCAATTTCTGAAAATGACTCAACTTTTATAACGTCTCATTGTAGGTATAGAGAAGAATAGGAACAATGTATCATTTTGAAACTGACTCCATTTTTGAATTCCTTATTGTAGTATGTTGCAGAGAAGACTGAGAAAATTAAAGCATACCCTTACTTATTCAACAGCTTTCTTATTTCGGATCATTTCAGTTGTTTCTGCTTTTCATCTTGCTCCTTTTTGGTGTGTAATTAGGATATATTTATGAAAGTAGCAGCTCAGTACATTTTATGAAGGTTTTGACGTATCTGTTAGCTCGTCAGCTATCAACAAAATCAAGTAAGCAACCATTGCCAATATTGTCCAATTTCGTATAGGGCATGGAATTAACAAGTTAAAAAAAAAAAAAAAAGGCTTTTCTTAATTTACGTCATTAATACTTTCCAGGAGGTGTTATTGAACCACATAAATATCTTGGGTGTTCAGCGAACAACTGTAAAAATGTTTTGCTTTCGACACAGAATGCCTCATACATCATTCATGCACTGAATTGACTAAGCTTGTGTCTACATTGCCAAAACAACCTGTCAGTTCAGAGAAAATAATCAGTCAAAACAGTTATTTGGTGTCAGGTAGGAATGAATTTTTACTTTTCAACAGGTTTTATTGGTGTCGTGTAACTCCAGCCTAAAAAACAACATTCGTCCTAGAAATAGTATCCTTCTTGGGAACTATAAAGTGCCCCTGTCCTGGGAGATAGACGGAAGGCCAGGTGAGGGAATGATGAAGAAAAAATGAATGCTGGGCTAAATGGTTATTGGAGCAAAAGAGACTTTTTTTTTAAGCATGTCATTTGTAAACTCTGACTTTCCAGAAATATTTTTGTATAGACAACCCGTGCCTCACCTAAAATGCGGAACTACCCTATGTAGAAATTAATGAAAGATGAGACATTATGGTGTTTTGCAATCTCTATAATGTACTTTTAACACACTCTGATATAAAAAAACCTTTAATAATTAATTGTACATTAAATAAATTATTTCATAACTTAAGACATAGCTAATTATTTGTAGTGGGTAGTTCATACCCGTGTGCTCTTTTCTACCAAATGTAAGCAAGTCTGACGTCTTTTCTGAGCCATTAAGATGCTTTCCATTCAGTTCCAGAACTCTCTTTTATCAAAAACATGGAACCACGTTTCATTTTTATTTTCTTTTCCCCCAAGTTACAGTGCCTCTAGGTGGAGATGAATCTAATACTGTGTCTACATAAAGCTGCTGCAAGTAGAGATAGGTTAGGATGAAATTTTCAGCCGCTAGTGAAAATTTAATCTTTAAAGCAAGAAAGAGTGATACTCTAATTGGGAGTTTTGTGTCAGCTCCATGATCACTGGTAATTCCTCAGCATAAATGACTCAGGGGCCAGGATAGGCGAAAGCAATCATATGTTCAGATATAGTTAGATTAAGTGCACACTGGGAAAAGCCATAGGTCATACAGAATAAATGTATATGTTAAAATAAACCAAACCAAAATCAAACCCGTTGCCTTCAACTCCACTCCGACTCATAGCAGTCCTACAGGACAGAGTAGAGCTGCCCCATAGGGTTTCCGAGGCCGTGATCTTTAGGGAATCAGATTGCCATATCTTTCTTCCAAGGGGCAGCCGAAGGGTTCAGACCCCCAACATTTTGATTAGCAGCCTAGTGATTGTAAATGCCTGTGGTTTAGCACATCTGAATGGGCTCCTTTTAACTTTGGCCTATAACCTAGTGCATGAAATTAACATAGCATTTACCTCTAAGATGTGGAGCATCTTTTTCGATAGTCTGATACTGCCTCCCTCTCTCCTCCTTTACTGAGAAGGCAGGAGGACTGCTGGTGATCTTTGAAGGATAAGCAAGCAAAAAGCCTGATGATAAAAAGAGGAATTGAGTTGGTAGCTAAGAGTAGCTAAGGGTCAAGGACCATACTTGTGGGCAAATCAAACGTTACCTTTTAGCTATGTCTGCTTTACAGTTCAAGAAGCCCTGGTGGTGTCAGGTCTAAGCCTTTGCCTGATAACTGAGACGTTGGCCTTTGGAACCTACTCAGCCTCTCCAAGGGGGAAAGACCTGGCAATCTGCTTCTGTAAAGATTACAGCCTAGAAAACCCTATATGGCGGTTCTACTCTGTCACATGGGGTTGCTACCAGTCGAAATTGACTCCATGGCATCTAACAACAACAACATTTTACCATTCACACCAAAAGTTTACAACAAAAATTAGAAAAAAAGCACAAGCATCCGTCCATAAACATTCACATATTGAAATACTCTGCAGCTGTTAAAAAAAAAAAAATTGGAAATGACCTATTGATTTGAAAAGATCTCAGGTTATGTTAACTTAAAACTTGGTGCAGAATAATGTGTTGAGTATGCTCCCTGTTAATGTTATAAAAAGGCCTATGTTTGCATAAAGAACATCCTGGGGAGATACCCACTACATGTAGTTGATGAAGGTGGATGGCTGGGAAACTGGTCAACAGAAGGCTGAGTAGAAACAGGACTTTTTAATTTATGATTTATTGAATCATTTTAATTTTGAAGATGTATGAATTCTTACTCAAAATAATAAAACTCGCTTTATCAAAGGAAAAATGCTGTCTTAAAAAATTACATTATTCATCTCAAAACTAATAATAGCTTGCCTGAAAAGAGTTAGACAGAATGACATCCTGTGGTTTCTTCTAGAACTACAGGCTGATAGATCTCCGATTTAACAATTTTTACCAGGAAACCCTTAATGTGCTGGGGAAAGCAAGAGTTATTATAAATAATTTGAATTTTAAGAGCTCTACCAATTGTCTCCGGGTTTTTTGTTTTTCTTTCCTTGCTCTCACTGACCATCCATTTTATGCATTCAAATTTGTGTAAATCACACAATGACCGTTAGATGTAAATCAGAAGAAATTTCAGTCCTAGCTGTACGGCTTTCTTGTGGGTAGAATTGGATCGCTTATTAACATTCCAGACCCTCAGCTTCCTCATTTCTAAAGTCAAGATGACTATTTCTCCACCACTGGATTATTCTCAGTCAAGGACTTAATGCCATAAGATTCAAGAAAAGTGTTTTCAAACGTTAAAGTCTATGCGAATAGAAGATAGTTGATATTATGGTGGTTTTGTTATACAACTCGATGATGTTAATGCTTCAGTCAAGCAAATCTATACGTCCACATGCTATGTTGTTGGTGGTGTTAGGTACTGTATCCCCAAACACGTCTTTCACCCATTGTTTAAAATGCCTTCGTATGCCATTTTCTCTCCATCTAAAAAATATTTCCGGATCCTTCGGGTCAAATCAGTTTCCTTCCTTCCTTCTAAACCCTGACTAAAAATTACTTAGTCCATGATGTCTCCTGTAATTAATACTGCCTTCTAGCTGTGGCCATTTTACTTGCTTAATTAATTAATAATTATTGATCATCTACTGTGTTTTAGTGTTCTCAAGAGATATCGGGGGAGCATAGTAAATCAGCTGCCACCTCATTGCCCTTGTTGTTGTTGTGTGCTGTTCAGTCAATGCTGACTCATACTGACCCTATAGGACAGAGTAGAATTGCCCTATAGGGTTTCCAAGGAGTGGCTGGTGGATTCAAACTGCTGACACTTTGGTTAGCAGCCTGAGCTCTCAGCCACTGTGCCACCAGTGCCCTTAGTTCACAGCAAATATGCCATATGTCTGCATTTCTACAGATGTTTTGTACAACAGACTTGAAGTGTTCATGCAACAGAAAGAAGCAATAGTACAGATACTACATTTATATTTGATTGAAGGCTTTGGAATATTTTTGCATTCACCATTTGTAAGCCTTCAGAACCCTTCCCAAAGTAACTCTGGGGACATGACGCAAGGGGAGTTGAATTTTTCTTTACATTTTTCACCTTGTTTCCAAGCTTGGGAATATTTCCTGCCTGAGTAATATAGATCTTTAATAATATTACCATGAGAAAAATTATGTAAAGAAAAAGTGCTATATGTTTGTTTCTTTACTTTTAAAAATGGATGGATAGATAGATGATAGGTAGGTAGGTAGATAGAAAGATAGATTAGATGAATAGAGAGTGAGAGATAGGTAGGTAGGTAGGTAGATGATAGATAGACAGATAGATGATAGATAGGTAGGTAGATAGGTAGGTAGACAGGAAGGTAGGTAGACAGGAAGGTGGGTAGACAGGACGGTGGGTAGACAGGAAGGTGGGTAGACAGGAAGGTGGGTAGACATGACGGTGGGTAGATAGGAAGGTGGGTAGACAGGAAGGTGGGTAGACAGGAAGGTGGGTAGACGGAAGGTGGGTAGACATGACGGTGGGTAGACAGGAAGGTGGGTAGACAGGGAGGTGGGTGGACAGGAAGGTGGGTAGACAGGAAGGTGGGTACACAGGAAGGTGGGTAGACAGGAAGGTAGCTAGACAGGAAGGTAGGTAGGTAGATGGATAGATAGATAGATGCTGGAAAGAATGGATGTGTGGATGGCTTTGTAAAGGCACGAGAGAGAAAGATGAATTCAGAATGTGCATTTTGTGTTCATTTTAGTTTTTTTGTTGTTCTTGTTGTTATTGGATGTCTTAGTTCCCCACAATAATATTGAGAAGATCTTTAGTATTTTTTTAGTTTTGGAAACTACATCTGATTGTGGCTTTGAGGAAGAGAAAAGGGAAACCTTCAGATGGGTTCTTAATGTTTATGAATATTATTGTTTCGATTATATTTTAAATGAGTTATTTCCATTTTTATCTCTTCTTTCCCAAGTTTTCATTTGAATATTCAGAATTTATAAAAACAAAGTTAACTTGTTGGGGATGTATTTTCTATGTTCTCTGTCTCTCAAACCAGTAGTGTTTCAAAATCCAAAACAGATGACGACTCTCTAGTTCTGTACCTGCCAGCTTTAAATAACAAATATTTATAGATCATGGTCCAGAAAATATGCTAAAAACTGGATATAACTCTTATGAAACCCCCTCCCCTACCAAGGAGCACTGGTGGTGCAGTAGTTAAGCACTCAGCTGCTAATAAAAATTCACAGTTCAAACCCACCAGCTACTCTGAGGGGAGGAAGATGTGGCAATCTGCTTTCGTAAAGATTACAGCCTTGGAAACCCTATGGGGCAGTCTACTGTGTCCTGTAGAGTAGCTATGAGTAGGAATCAACTCATTGGTAATGGGTTTTGGTTTTTTGAGACCCCCTCCCAAGAAGGAACTTATTCAACTTCAGAGAACTAGAAAAATTACATTTAATGAAGGCTTCTTTAAATGCATTTCCGGAAGCATTTTGTTGTGTAATATAATTTTGTCTTTTCGGTAGCTTACCCATGAGGTAAGCAAGTAAGGACCAGCAAAGTAATGATTCACTCGAAAACTCCCTCGTGGATATAGTCTCAATATCATTCCACAAATTACAGCAAAACCCCTATGTAGAGGACAATTTTATTCCCAAATACATATGGCGGAACTGACTGTTGAAGGAAAGAGGGAGCCATAGGTCTGCTGACTCATGCCATCTATGAAAAATCTCGGATCAAAACTCAAAGGATTGAATTCTAGGGTGGGCACTGCTTGTTCATCTAGGCCTTCGTAATAGTCTCGGTGGAGTAGTGTGCTCAGTTTTTCTACAGATTTTGAGCATTCAATGTTTCCCTATGGGTGATGTGTCAGATTGCCATGTATTTGACTCAGACATTCCTGGGATAAATGTTTATTCTCTCAAGTGAACAAGAATGCCCAGAAGCAGAATGTAATGTCATAACAATTACAAGAAAGTCAAAAATAACACCGCTGTGTTCAGCTGGAGCCTCTCTGAACCACAATTCAGCAGGCACGCAAAACACAGACCTGGTGCTAGGACTTTTCTTCTGAGGACATAGTGGTCCTTTCTCTGTAATTTCATGTCTGTCTAATTTAGCTTAAAAGTTCACCAAACAGGATTCCTTTGCTGCCTTATTTCTCACAGTTCACAGCTTCTTGATGGAAACTGGAATGTTTATCCTTGTCAAAGATGCCTGCCCTCACATTCGTACAATCCTTTTAACCTCAAGACAGCTTAATAATACTAGAAAATATTTATCAAAAAAAGTATAATAAGATGATGTCCTCACTGACCTTGTAGTATGCAGACGACTTAATTGTGGACTGTAATGGTAGTGCTGGAATTTAGGACAGGAAGAATCTGATGAAATTGTGGGGAGACTTTAAGTAGTCGGATGTAATTACTAACTTGAAGACCAGCCAGAACACCACATACCTTCTGTAATGGGATGGCTCAGCAGCAAAACTGAGAAGTCCATGAGTCGATCCGGTCTTAATCACATGTTCCACTTGATAGAATGATGTTTCAAGTCCTGTATTTGAGTTCCTAATAAGCTGGGTGGAGTCCTTGAGTGTCACAAATGATTAACACACTCAACTGCTAACAGGAAGGTTAGAAGTTCTAGTATACCCAGAAGAAAGTATACTTTCTTCTGGGTATACTACTATACTTAGAAGACCTGGCAATTTGCTTCTAGAGAATCAGCCATTAAAAACTCTATGGAGTACAGTTCTACTCTGACGTACTTGGGGCCGCCATGAGTTGAGGCAACCAGACAGCATCTCTTTCAGACTCATAGCGACCCTGTAGGACAGAGTAGAACTGCCCCATAGAGTTTCTAAGGAGCTAGGTGCTGTGAAAGATACAAAGATCTGGATAACATGAGTCCTCCCCACTAAAATACACACACACACACACACACACACACACACACACAGAAAAAGATAGAGCAATAAAAAGAATTACTTCTGCTATCGGGGACTGAAGTTTCTCTTCCAATAAACCAGATGCTTTTTGCAGAAATGAATTAACAGAGCTGGTCACTAAGTGGGACAAGGAGAAGCTTTAAGTTAGAAGGATAGGGAAACTTTCACTCATGTTTCCCCTGAAGAAATATTTCTAGATGTCACTACCACATGGTCAGTTGGGAATGGAATATCAAAGGAAGAACATGGATGAGTAGGAAATACACTTAATATTTAGCACCATCAGCACCTGGCTGGACAATGAATAAGGAAGACTGAAGAAGAGTTGACGCCTTTGAATTGTGGTGTTGGTGAAGAATACTGAATACACCATGGACTGCCAAAAGAACAAACAAATCTATCTTGGAAGAAGTGCGGCCAGAATGCTCCTTAGACGCAAGGATGGCGAGACTGAGTCTTACATACTTTGGACATGTTGTCAGGAGGGATCAGTCCCTGGAGAAGGACATCATGTCTGGTAAAGCACAGGGTCAGCGGAAAAGAGGAAG
Source organism: Elephas maximus indicus (assembly GCF_024166365.1). Classification (NCBI taxonomy): domain Eukaryota; kingdom Metazoa; phylum Chordata; class Mammalia; order Proboscidea; family Elephantidae; genus Elephas; species Elephas maximus. The sequence goes on along the minus strand of NC_064841.1, from coordinate 73,362,329 downwards.
ACCCTCAGTGAGGTGGATTGACACAGTGGCTGCAACAATGAGCTCAAGCATAACAACGATTGTAAGGATGGCGCAGGACCAGGCAGTGTTTCGTTCTGTTGTGCATAGGGTCGCTATGAGTCAGAACCAATTCAACGGCACCTAACAACAACAACAACAACACCTGGCATGATGTGTTGTTGAGTGTGGCTGTGTGTTGAATATACACATTGATTTCCATTTTATAGCTTACCTGACCATAGAGTAGACGGAGAAGAGAAACCATAGGCACCAGAGTTCTTATTACTGTGAAAAAGCTGTTTTGGTGCTACCTCTGTCTAGCCACCAGGGAATCCACTGTTGCTGGAGTCACCTTGTGGTTGACTGTTGTTAGGTGCTGTCAAGTCGGTTCTGATTCATAGTGACACTACGTACAACAGAATGAAACATTGCCCATTCTGCACCATCCTCACAGTTGTGGTTATGCTTGAGCCCATTGTTGCAGCCACTGTGTCAATCCATCTCATTGAGGGCCTTCCTCTTTTTTGCTGACCCTTTACCTTACCAAGCATGATGTCCCTTTCCAGGGACTGGTCCCTCCTACTAACATGTCCACGGTGAGTGAGACGAAGACACACTCTCTTGCTTCTAAGGAACATTCTGGCTGTATTTCTTCCATGACAGATTTGTTCATTCTTGTCCGTGGTATATTTAGTCTTTTTTTGTTTTTAAGACATTCAAAACTTTATTTTTAATAATGCCTTCTTTACAAATTTAAATCTGGAAAAGTTCCTTTTTTTTTTTTTCCCCACCCAAAGATTTCATAAATATGAGCATCAGGGCAAATTCTTCATTTAAAAACAACATTTTTAAAGTGATAAAAGGTGATATCCATAAGCATTAGTCCAACCTCTAAGAGACAAAAGAATCTTCGGGCAGCCATGGTACCAGGTTTAGTAAAGTCGCCTCACCTTCCAGAACGCACAGCTTAGTTCCTACACTTAACAGGGATGGATAAAAGTATGTATGTATTGACAGGGGAAGAGCTATTCTCAAATGATATTCCTGGATGGATCTCTGTGTCTACTGCTTTAGATGATGCTGAGTTATTCTTCTTCACTGGGCTTTGGAATGCATAGCTATTTTTCAGTTCAGTTTTTGTCACAAAGGTAGATAAAGTGGACTTTGAGTATAGCATGACATTGGGATATGACCAATATGTCTAAAGTCACTGGTTCAGATGTCACTGAACTTTCTATGAGAATAGTCAATGGGCATTCATCAACTTTGATGCCACAAGAAGAAAGAATATAAAAGAGCTCAAAGAAATCCAGTAGCTCTCTGGTCACAAGATAGCCAGTTCCCAGATGTAGTTCATCTTCCTTATTCATTGTCCAGCTTATGCATGCATATGAGGCGTTTGAAAATACCATGGCTTGGGTCAGATGCTCTTTAGTCCTCAAAGTGACATCTTTGTTTTTTAACACTTTAAAGAGATCTTTTGCAGCAGATTTGCCCAATGCACTACATGGTTTGATTCTTTGATACTGCTTCCATGGGCTTTGATTGTGGATCCAAGTAAAATGAAATCTTTGACTACTTCAGTATTTTCTCCATTTATCTTGATATTGCTTATTGGTCCAGTTGTGAGGATTTTTGTTTTCTTTATGGTAAGTTGTAATCCACACTGAAGGCTGTAGTCTTTGATCTTCATCAGTACATGCTTCAAATCCTTTTCACTTTCAGGAAGCAAGGTTGTGTCATCTGAATATCACAGGTTGTTAATGAGTCTTCCTCCAATTCTGATGCCATGCTCTTCTTCATATAGACCAGCTTCTTGAATTATTTGCTTAGCATACAGATTGAATAAAGACAGTGAAAATATACACCCCTGATGTACCCTTTCCCTGATTTCAAATCACACAGTATCCCCTTGTTCTTACAAATGACTGCCTCTTGGTCTATGTACAGCTTCCGCATGAGTACAATTAAGTGTTCTGGAATTGCCATTCTTCGCGATGTTATCCATAATTTGTTATGATCCACACAGTCAAATGCCTTCGTATGGTTAAAAAAACTCAGGTAAACCTTTTTTTGGTATTCTCTGCTTTCAGTCAAGATCCATTTGAATCAGCAATGATATTTCTCGTTCCATAGCCTCTTCTGAATCCAGCCTGAATTTCTGGCAGTTCCCTGTCCATGTACTGCTGCAACCATTTTTGAATGATCTTCAGCAAAATATTAACTTTTATGTGATATTAATGATATTATTCAATAATTTATGCCTTCTGTTGGATCATCGTTCTTTGGAATGAGCACAAATTTGAGTCTCTTCCAGTCAGTTGGCCAGGTAGCTGTCTTCCAAATTTCTTGGCATAAACAAATGAGTGCATCCAGTGTTGGATCCATGTATAGAAACGTCTCAATTGGTATTCGGCCTATTCCTGGAGCCTTGTTTTTGGCCAGTGCCTTCAGTGCAGGTTCGACTTCTTCCTTCAGTACCATCAGTTCTTGATCATATGCTACCTCCTGAAATGGTTGAACATCAATCAGTTCTTTTTGTTACAGTGACTCTGTGTATTCCTTCCATCTTCTTTTGACGCTTCCTACATCATTCGTTATTTTGCCCATACAATCCTTCAGTATTGCAGCTTGAAGCCTGAATTTTTCTCTTTGGTTTTTTTCAGTTTGAGAAATGCTGAGTGTGTTCTTACTTTTTGGTTTTCTAACTGCAGGTCTTTGCGCATTTTATTATGATTGTCATGGATTGAATTATGTCCCCCAAAAAATGTGTATATCAACTTGGTTAGGCCATGATCCCCAGTATTGTGTGGTTGTCCTCCATTTTGTGATTGTAATTTTATGTTGAGAGGGTTAGGGTAGGATTTTAACACCACTCTTACTCAGGTCACCTCCTCGATCCAAGGTAAAGGGAGTTCTCCTGAGGTGTGGCCTGACCCACCTTTTATCTCTTAAGAGATGAAAGGATAAAAGGAAAGGGAAGCAAACAGAGAGTTGGGGACCTCATACCACCAAGAAAGAAGCACCAGGAGCAGAGCGCATCCTTTGGACCTGGGGTCCCTGTGCCTGAGGAGCTCCTTGACCAGGGGAAGATTGATGACAAGGAATCTTCCTCCAGAGCAGACAGAGAGAGAGAGCCTTCCCCTGGAGCTGACACCTTGAGTTTGGATTTGTAACCTACTAGACTGTGAGAAAATAAGTTTCTGTTTGTTAAAGCCATCCACCTGGTATTTCTGTTATGACATCACTAGATGACTAAGACAATAACACTTTACTTTGTCTTCTTGAGCCACCCTTTGAAACCTTCTGTTCAGCTCTTTTACTTTATCATTTCTTCTATTCTCTTTAGCTACTCTACATTCAAGAGAAAGTTTGAGTCTCTTCTGACATCCATTCTTTCTTTCCTGTCTTTTTAATGACGTTTTCCTTTCTCCATGTGTGATTTTGTTGGTATTATTCCACAACTCATCTGGCCTTTGGTCATTTGTGTTCAGTGCATCAAATCTATTCTTTAGATGGCCTCTAAATTCTTATGGGATATACTCAAGGTGGTACTTACATTTATGTACACTTTTTAAAATTTTCTTCAACTTAAACTTGAACTTGCATATGAGCAATTGATGGCCTGTTCCACAATTGGCCCCTGGCCTTGTTCTGACTGATGGTATTGAGTTTCTCCATTGTCTCTTTCTATAGATGTAGTCGATTTGGTTCTTGTGTATTCTGTCTGGTGTGATACACGTGTATAGTCATTGTTTATGCTGTTGAAAAAAAAGGTATTTGCAATGAGTAAGTCATAAAAAAAAAAAATCTATCTTGTTATCTCCCGTGTCATTTCTATCACCAAAGCCATGTTTTCCAACTATAGATCTTTGTTTTCAGCTTTCGCATTCCAATCACCAGTGATTATCAATGCATTTTGATTGCATTTTTTAACAATTTAAGATTGTAGAATTTGGTAAAAATCTTCAATTTCTTCTTCTTTGGCATTAGTGGTTGGTGCTTAAATTTGAACAAAAGTCATATTAATTGGTCTTCCCTGTAGGCATATGGATATTATCCTATCACTGACAGGGTTGTTCTTCAGGATAGATCTCGAAATATTATGGTTGATAGAGGTGAGACATGTGGCAGATAAAGGGTCTAGCTGGTAAACAGTCTTGTTAAAGGTTTGTGAACATTCAGTTATAGAGCTGCAGTGTTTTCTGTTCCTCTTGTAATTACCAGCCAACAAGCACAATTAGAGATTATCCTGCCTCATTCAAACAATAGTGCATTATTGCCCCTGTAGATGATCTCTATTAGTGTATGATGGGATTCTTTGTGCCTCAGGTATTGATAGGTTTAAATACCAGGGGTATTTCTCACTTGACCACATCATCACTATTCTTTTGAAATTCCTTCTTTGGCTTATCCTCAAATTGTGGTTCCAATGGGTCCTTTTGGACTTCAGTGATAAGCTTCCTAGCTAAGATTAGCACCTCTTTTTCTGTGCTAGAAGAGGGTTTTTGGGGGCCAGATTTCAAACATAACAATTAGTGATTATTCAGTTTTAAAGGCCCTTTAAAAGCCAATTGGCAAATGCCAGAGAAGAATGTTCAATTGATGTGTGCCAGATTACTTAATAATGAACAGACAAAATGAAGGACACCTGTTTTTTCCACCCTCCTAATCTATTTATGATATGGGAAACTTGACAGGAAAACAGAATGCCCAGGCTTTAGAGCTTATGAAATTTCTACCTTGGCTTTCTTAGTAAAGAAAAATTGCATCGGCTTCTGTCTCTTTGACCTAATCTTATCATGTAACATGGTGGCTATATTAGAAACTTACAAGATACACATCAAGAATAAGAAGATTTGGGTTCTTGCCCTAGTTCTGCCATTCAATAGTTGTGTGTCCTGAAGCAGGTCGCTTAGGTTTTCTTTGCCAGCTTTGCCCCATTTGTTTAAGTCAGGTAATAAGACTGAATCTCTAAATATCTTCTAGTTCAAATGGCCTATAGTTTTCTATAAATCTGGAATTCTTTAGACAGCTAATTCTTTCTCTTATCATTAAAATTTGAATTTGGCAACAGATTACGTATTTGACAGTCATCTAATACATAAAACTGTAATGTGTAAGAGAGTAGCTTTCCATTCTGAGGTAATACAGTTTCAATTTCCTGTCACCAAGCTCTCTTCCTACAAAATCCCTATTGATTTTCAGGTTTCAGAAGAGACATGGTTCTGCTGTGAGGCAGTGTGAAACTTTATGATGGAATGCTGCTCCTAATCGATGTAACACATTTTTGATATAGTAAAAGCTGATTCTTATGACCCAGAGTTCACACTTTTCCACTCTTTCTGCACATATCTTAACTACTTCAATGCCTGAGTGTTTCCATCTGAACTGGGGACAGAAAAGGTGAATCCTATCTCAACGAGATGGATTAACACAGTGGTTACAACAGCGGGCTCAAGCACAGCAAAAATTGTGAGAATAATGCAGGACCAGGCAGTGTTTAGTTCTGTTGTACACAGGGTCACTATGAGCCACAACCAACTGGACAGCACCAGTCATGGATTGAATTGTGTGCCCCAAAAATATGTGTCAACTTGGTTAGGCCATCATTCCCAGTATTGTGTGGCTGTCCTCCATTTTGTGATTGTAATTTTAGGTTAAAGAGGATTAGGGCGGGATCATAACACCCTAACAGAGGTCACATCCCTTATCTAATGTAAAGGGAGTTTCCCTGGGGTGTGGCCTGTACCATCTTTTATCTTACAAGAGATAAAAGGAAAGGGAAGCAAGCAGAGAGGGGGAACCTCACACCACCAAGAAAGCAGTGAGGGGAGCAGAACATGTCCGTTTGGGGAGATCGATGACAAGGACCTTCCTCCAGAGCCGACAGAGTCAGAAAGCCTTCCCCTGGAGCTGGCTCCCTGAATTTGGACTTCAAGCCTACTAGACTGTGAGAAAATAAATTTCTCTTTGTTAAAGCCATCCACTTGTGGTATTGCTGTTATAGCAGCACTACGTGACCAAGACAGCACCTAACAACTACACCAACAACATCTTGACTGATTTAACCAAATAAACATAGTTTCCATATGTCTCTAGATTAGAAGACATGGGTAATATTCTAGACAAATGCTGTCTTAATAAGGTTGTCACTAGATACCTGAGGTTCTTTAAGTATAAGTAAATGAAAATTAAAAAGTTCCATTTCTCAGTTACATTAATCACCTTTGAAGTGCTCTATAGTTACATGTGGTGACATTTTTATCACCGAAAATTCTGTTGGACAGTACTGTTCTAGATGTCAGATAAGGACCTTCTAGAGTAGCAATAGTAGGAATGAAAACGAGGGGGCAGATATGAGAAATATTAAGAAATAAAATCAATGAGTCTTTGCCACTGTTTCCACATCTTAAAAAAACAAACCACAAACAAAAAAAGCTGTTGCCATCAAGCTGATTTCGACTCACAGTGACCCTATAGGACAGAGTAGAACTGCCTCATAAGGTTTCCAAGGCTGTAATCTTTATGGAAGCATACTGACACATCTTTTTCCTGTGGAGCGGCTGGTGGGTTCGAACCGCCAACCTTTGTGTTAGCCACTGAGCCCTTAACCAATGCACCACTGGGGCTCCTTCTACATCTTAGTGCATGTCCAAACTGCCAATCTTATTTCCTTCCCGCTCCTTCGCACTTATCCTCGACTCTTTACCCTATAATCCTCAACCTTATCCTTAATATCCCCCATGTCCCCAGTGACACTGTCATCTACCTAGTGGCCATTACAATGCTTAATTCCTTCCTTTTCTTCAGTTTTCTCCCTCCCAACCCCAGCATCCATGGATGTCCACTACCGAGTCCTCCAAAATGTGTCTCGAATCCAGCCGTTCCTCCCTGTCTCTGCTGCCAACGTCCTAGTCCTTGTTGCCTTCATCTCTTGCACCTGGATTGTGGTGGAAGCATTGAAATTGGTCTCTCAGCTTCCACTCTTGGTCTGGCTCTAATTGATTTTCTACACAGTGTCCAAATTGATTTTTTAAAGTATAATTAGAATATGTCACACTCTATTTAAAACTTTTAATGGACTCCCCTTTGCTCTTAGGATAAAACATAAACCCTATGCCTAGTAGTAGTATTACAGCCCATGCCTCGCCCTGCAGCCTGGTCTCCTCTCACATGGTTCTGGTTCATGACATTGCAGTCACACCATCTTCTGCCCTGTCCTAGTTCATATCAGTCTCTTTCTTATCTTGGAAATTTGCGCTTGAATTCTCTCTGTTTTATGCAGGAATGCTTTGACACGGACATTATGAATGTCTGGGTCTTCTGGTTTATTCAGATTGCAGCTCAAATCTCCTCTCTTCAAAGAGACTTTTCTTGACCCTCTTACTTTGAAAGCCCCCAGAAAACCACTTGTTATCTTGTTGATTCCTACTCATGGTGACTCCATGTGTTGCAAAGTTGAACTGCTCCATAGGGTTTTCAAAGCTGTGACCTTTCAGAAGAAGATCACCAGACCTTTCTCCCAAGGCACCCTGGGTGGGTTCAAACTGCCAACCTTTCCGTTAGTAGTTGGACTCACTCTGTTTATATGCTCTGTTGTACTTATCACAGTTTGTAGGTACTTTGAATGTATTGTTTCTTTTTTTAGTAATTGCATGATGCATTTAGTATTTATTAGTTTAGCTGTAGCAATCACTTTTAAGAATGAAATAAAGGAAAATTTCAACAAGCGAACGTGATCACAAAATTCCTCGAGCATGTCAGTCACCCAGAGTGATGAATTACAAGCAATCAGAGCTCATCATGAAGACAGGATGGCGAAGGTCCTTGTAGGAGTGCTACAGAGAAAAATGAAAGGGGGAAAGTGGTAAAAATATCAGGGTTATTTCAATCTGTCATTCCTATGCTGCCTTTTCAGAAGCCCTGGGGGCACAATTGTTAAGTACCTTGGCTGCTAATGGAAAGGTGGGTGGCTTGAACGCATCCAGAGGCTCCATGGGAGAAATGACCAGGCAGTTTATTCTAGAAAACGCCACGGGGCAATTCTACTCTGTCACATGGCAATTCTACTCTGTCACATGGGGTTTCTCTGAGTCGAAAATCAACCGGATGGCGCACAAAGACGACATGCTTCCTTATCTATAAGGCTCTCCTGCCTCAACTTACTTATTTATTTTTTTTTTCAATTTGTGGCCCTTTCCTTATTTGCTGCCTTCTCCAATTCATTGGAAACCCTGGTGGTGTAGTGGTTAAGTGATATGCCTGCTAACCAAAAGGTCAGCAGTTGGAACCCACCAGGCACTGCTTGGAAACTACGGGGCAGTACTACTCAGTCCTATTGATGGCAATGGGTTTGGTTGGTTTTCTAACTCATTGATGTCCCCAGGCTCCTTCTTTGTGGCTCATCTCCACTTGACTTGCCTGGCCACTCACCACCCACTGTGGTGATTGTCAGGCTAGTTTCAATTCTTGAGAATTTTTTCTTTTTCATACCTAAAATTGTTATACAAACAAATGTTGATAGAAGCATTCTGTCCTTCCTCACTGAATTAAGAAGAAAAGCTACAAAATTCTCTCCACAGAATGATTTTAATGATTCCCCATTTAGATGCCAAACCCACTGCTATAGAGTCAATTTCAACTCATAGCGACCCTATAGGACGGAGTAGAACTGCGCCATAAGATTGTAATTTTTATGGAAGCAGACTGACACATTTTTTTCCACAGAGCGGCTGGTGGGCTCCAACCGCCGACATTTTGGTTAGCAGCGGAGCGCTTAACCACTTTGTCGCAAGGACTCCTCTCCATGGAGACAGTTGAGTATCATCGATGAGTTACAACTTGAGTGATTCTGTTCACAGGGAGCCCTGGTGGCACAGTGGTTAAGAGTTTGGCTGGTAATCAAAAGGTCAGCAGTTCAAATTCACTAGCTGCTCTTTGGAAACCCTTTGTGGCAGTTCTGCTCTGTCCTTTTGGGTCGCTGTGAGTTGGAATCGACTGGACAGCAATGGGTTTGGGTTTGGTTTTGTTTTTTTATTCATCAGAGCATCAACAAAAAGTGCTCTGTATCAAAGAGTATGTTTAGATTCCTTTCTAAAGTGGGAGCTAGGTTTGTCATTTTTAACTGTTCATGGTTAAATGTACAAAGATATGACTATGTTCATATTAAAGGAAGCAAGAAAGGGGAAAATACCTAATGTCCTTAACTTGAATTCTAAAATTTCCTGACAAATTAAATGTGTCTGTCATGAATATGGGTTGCTATATCAGTTGGTATTGACTCGATGGCAGTGGGTTAGTGGTGGTCATGAATATAGCTTGCAAACTGTGCCTTTAATTGTATGTATTGGGGAAATCCATTTTGTATATACCTTGATTTTTTTGTGTTAAAAAAGAAATAATTCTTAAGAATGATTACGTTTCATATTGTAAATGGAAAAAAGAAACAATAGTTGTTTTATAAGAGCCTTTTATTTTTGCATTTCTAAATGTTAATTCTGCATTTCACTCGGCTAGTAATATATGGGAAACCCTGGTGGCGTAGTGATTATATGCTATGGTTGCTAACCAAAAAGTCAGCAGTTCAAATCCACCAGCCGCTCCTTGGAAACTCTATGGGGAAGCTCTGCTCTGTCCTACAGGGTGCCATGAATTGGAATTGACTCAATGACAATGGGTTTTTTTTTTTTTTAGTTTGGTTTGGTTTTAGTGATATATGACTGCAAAAAAAGATAAGAATTTTTTTGCAGTCCAGGGACAGGTGAATTCAAGAAAGGGTTGTTCAGGTTGTTTTCGGTGGTCCAGCTCAATACACTGTAGCAGGAGAGCTGTCTGGGGCAGCATAGACACTGACTTTTTCTTTATTCTTCTACCACTGTTCCTGATGACCCCAAAGCACTGTGTGCCTTCCACTATGTCAGCTCAGCTGACATTTGTTCTACCGAGGATGGATGAAATCACAGCTATTGACATTTGCTTTGGACTAAAAGAGGGAAGAGTATGGATCTCCTTATCTCAGCTCCTTATTTTAACAGTTAGGTTTTCAGAAGGCTTTCCTGAGTTCTGTATCCAAACCTCTGTTTTAATATTTTTCCCATCAAGAAGACGAGGAAATTAGTGGCCTTAGAAGATACAGATTTTTTTTTTTTAAATAGAAAATTCTGGTTGCAAGCGTATTTGGCAACAAAAGGCTTAGGTCTTACTGAACTAAAATGTGCAAGCGCTTCAGGGATCCTAAGTCTGGTGGTGTATATGTGCCCGGGGAGTTCTTACAGAGCACAGGCTGATTGTCACAAAGTCATGCTGATAGATTTCAATTGCTGGGCCTTAGGTGTGCATTTTAAAGTTAAGCAGAGGACATGCCATATATCCCAAAACACAGCCTCTAGCCAGACTCTGGAAACCCTGGTGGCATAATGGTTAAGTGCTACGGCTCTTAACCGAGAAGTCAGCAGTTCGAATCCACCAGGCGCTCCTTGGAAACTCTATGGGGCAGTTCTACTCTGTCCTATAGGGCTGCTATGAGTCGGAATTGACTCGATCGATGGCAATGGGTTTTTTTTTTTTTTTTTTTGGTTAATCATCAGATGACTATAGACCAATGATTCTCAGCCTTCCCACATCAGGGAACACAGAAAAAATTCCTGAATAAAATTTGTGCTGGTGAGACTGGTTTAGATGGAAATAATTAACCCATGGGCTCCAGTGACCCCAGGCCATGTCTCGTTGCCCTGAAAATAGAGGGGACCAATATGTTGCTGCCCTTGTGATCTATTCCCTGCCTAATGGCTAATAAGTTCATGCTATAAGCTTTTTTTTATATAGGCTTTAGGAGCTACAGGAATTGAAGTAGGGGCAGCTGTAGGGGACAGTGGTCAGTTTCAGATACAGGTAAGATTTATGAAATAATGGTGAGATTTAGACAAGGAGAAAGTCGTGGGGCAGAGTAATTAGGCAGTAGGACCAGTAAGAGCAAACATGAGCCAGTAAACCTGAAAATGATATACTCAGGAAACAAAGACTAGGCAAGAGAGCTTAAGCTTTATTGAGTACCTACTATGGGCAAAGTACTGTGTTACTGTAGAGAGAAGAGACATGTTCAGAGATACTATTTTTGCCTCTTGTTAGAAAAAAATATATATATGTGTGTTTATATATACACAAAGTGTTAGCTGACTTGAGCAAAGAAGATGAGGAGGTCAATTTTATATAGGTTGATTTTTGAGATGGCAGTTTCATATTTGGTGTTGGTGTTTAGAAACAAAAAGAAATGTGGGATTGAAAATAAGAAAAGGATAAAGTTTCAAAAATAGGTACCTGCCCTCCAGTATTTCAGAGTAGACAAAGACAGTATATGTGGTCCATGGACAAACCCCTACCTTTCCCCAGAAAATAGTGAATTGGTTTATTTAATGAGCAATCTTAATAGTATTTTTCTAAGTTCCAAACATGGTTCTAAATGTTTTACAAATACTTGTTTCATTGACTCCTCATAACAACCTTATGAGTTATGTTGTATTATTATTCCCATTTTACAGATGTGGAAAGTGAGGCAAGGGTGCTTAGGTAACTTGGCTAAGACCAAACAGCTAGTAAGTGAAAGAGCCAAGACACAAAACTAGATGGTCTGATTCCACAGTTCAAGCTATTAATGAATTCACTCTGCTACCTTCACAGTGGATTCTTGAAGCATGGGTAGGAAGAAGCAGCGAAGAGCTTGCCTATTTAATGAGAAATTTAAGTGCTTATCAACAAAATACATGTGGAGAGGCATTTCTTCAATCCCTGGTGATCCTTGAGGAGATGGCACTGTCAACGTTTTTTTGTATGCCACTTAAAGTGATCAGTTTTAGGTAAAAGAATATATTTTTCAGGAATGCTTGGTCTTGCTATGTTATGAGAAGTTTAGATTTGGTCTGAAAGAAGGATCCCTCCCTTATACCCCTCTTCAGAGTCCTCTAGCATCCTGAAAGAGCTTATAAAAGATGAGTCAGCACTTAACCCTTCTGAGTATATCAGTTATAAAGTAGAGGTAATGTCCACTTCTCAGGGTTGCCAGAAGGGTTAAATTGGATGTCAAAAGAAGTAATGGGGTCTTAAATGCTAACAAGCAGCCATCTAAGATGCATCAATTGGTCTCAACCCACCTGGATCAAAGGAGAATGAAGAACATCAAGGTCACACGATAACTATGAGCCCAAGAGACAGAAAGGGCCACAGGAACCAGAGACTTAGATTATCCTGAGACCAGAAGAACTAGATGGTGCCCGGCCACAACCGATGACTGCCCTGACAGGGAGCACAACAGAGAACCCCTGAGGAAGCAGGAGATCAGTGGGATGCAGATCCCAAATTCTCATAAAAAGACCAGACTTAATGGTCTGACTGAGACTAGAGGAATCCCGGTGGTCATGGTCCCCAAACCTTCTGTTGGCCCAGGACAGAAACCATTCCCAAAGACAACTCATCAGACATGGAAGGTACTGGACAATGGGTAGGGGAGAGATGCTGATAAAACTTGTATCAGGTGGTCACTTGAGACTGTGTTGGCATCTCCTGTCTGGAGGGGAGATGGGAGGGTGGAGAGGGTTAGAAACTGGCAAAATTGTCACGAAAGGAGAGACTGGAAGGGCTGACTCATTAGGGGGAGAGTAAGTGGGAGTATAGAGTAAGGTGTATATAAGCTTATATGTGACAGACTGACTTGATTTGTAAACGTTCAGTTAAAGTTCAATAAAAATTATTAAAAAAAAAAGAAGAAGTAATGAACATGGTGCCTGCACACAGTAATTGCTCCACCAAGGTAGATTATTTTCTTCTTCTTCCTCCAATAAGAAATAGGATGAAAATTCTGATTCCTGATTAAATTCAATATCCTTTCCAAGAAACCCTATTTCATATTGACCTGAAAATTTTATTGAATGGCTACTTTGTGCTAAGCACTGTACAAGGTGCTACCAAGGAAGATAAGATGCATCTCTCAAAGTGTGCACAGTCTGCCGCAGAAAAGAAACCCGTAGACCTACATGTAGCTCTACTCCTTCGGGTAAGTGGGATGGAAGCACGTTAACTGAATCAAGAACTTGCAAAGAATTACAAGCACTTATGGAGGCCTGGTGGTACAGTGGTTAAGAGTTCAGGTGCTAATCAAAAAGGTTGGCAGTTCGAATCCACCAGCTGCTCCTTGGAAATCCTATGGGGCAGTTCTGCTCTGTCCTATAGGGTCACTATGAGTCGGAACCAACTCGATGCCACCTAACAACAACAACAACACACCTAACAACAACAAAAACAACACGGGTGCTTAAATGAAGTAGTAATTTGTTTTTCTGGTGTAGCTGAATGGGGGAAGAGTTCAGAATTAGGAAAACCAAAGTAGTTCAAATAAACGTAGGTTGAAATCTGAGAGAAAAAGTATACAGCTGTTTTAGAGAAATGATGTTTTAAATTCAGTCCCTTCCTCTGTGACATAATAACTTCATTGTCAAGTTTTCTTTGATAGTTAATGGGACACTCTGAGTTGAGTATCCCACTGTGGACCTGAGTCTACAGCCCTCAGGAGAGGGAATCCCAAGGTGATCCAGGAGAATGAAGTACACTAGCCAATCAGGGCTGTTGCTGGGGCTACCTACAAAAAAAAAAAAAAAAAACCTACAGGTCAGATAAACCAGCCCTCTTTTTAAGAGGGGAAGGATGGAATGACAGTGTTTGCCTCTGAATATTAGTGCACCTCCTCTTGTTTCAAGAGCCAAATTAACACAACAAAAGATTTCAGAGTTTTAGTAGAGGAAAGTTCCAAAATTAGGTTGACTGGGTGAGAAGGGGAAACACATAAACAAACAAACAAAAAAACAAGTTTGCAAACTTTTTAAAAACTTACTCCTGGAGTTTCATCTTTTCCTTTGACTTCCCTCCTTTGATGCCTTCCACTCTGAATTCCCAGCTCCCTCCCGGGGAGGCTGCACCGTTTTTAAAACTTCCACGAAAACACCTTTCCTTGGTTTTGCGTACCCTCGCTGAGACAGATTGGTATTTTAAAAAAGAACTGCTGAATACCATGGCAGAACAAACAGGAAATGATCGCAGAAAATGCACCACAAAAATAGTTAAACCTAAAAGGGCAGTTTCTGCCCCGAGAAGACGTCGCTGTGAGTAAGCTCAGTTTCCTTGCACTCTGTTTTATTTCTCTCACTCCATCTTCTTGCTCAGCTACATATGGCAAGCACCATCTTGTTTTCAGTCACAACGGAGCTGCTTTCTTGACACCTCACTCCTCCACAGACAAAACCAACACAATTCCCAGGGCTATCCAGTGTCCCCAGGCTCAGTTCCTGCTCCCGGACTGATGAAAAGACCACATCCACAGTGATCCCTTCATTCTTCAAATCTTTCTTTGTAGAATTAGGGAACTCTGAGTACTGACTTGAAGGCTGACCCATACATAGGCTCATGCGCCCTTTTTCTACTTCCCAAGCACAGTTGTGTTTCATTTCCATTCCAAATAAATAATATTATATATACATTTTAGTGTAACTTTAAAAATACACAGAAAGCTCAAATCCTTTGAAACTGCTATCAACAACCCAGAGACAATCATTGACATTAATTGGACATCTGTGATTCCAGTACTATTTTTGAACACTTCCAGGAATATTAATGTATTCAGAGACAATATATATCATGGCATCATATCTATTTAATGACTCCAAATGACAAAATACCGTGTGTGTCATACTGTAATTTTTTTAGTTAAAATTGTTTTTGAGGTATTTTCATTGCATATAGACAATTTTTTTAAGTGTTCTCATTGTCACATTCATCCACTTAGATAAATGGATATTTAGACTTTTTTAAAAATTTTTCTTTTATAAACTGTGGTATAATGGACATCCTTGTACAGCTCTCCAATCTCCTTGTGCAAAGGTATGTGATTCTCTAGTGTGTACTCTTAAAAGGAGAATTGATAGGTAGCATATGGAAAATTCTGACTCATCTATAGGGTCACTATGAGCTGGAATTGACTCGATGGTAATGGGTTGGTTGGTTGGTTATATGGAAAATGGGCCCTGATGGTGCAGTGGTTAAACATTCGGTTGCTAACGAAAAGATTGACAGTTCGAATCTACCAGCCGCTCCTTAGAAACCCTGTGGGGCAGTTCTACTGCGCCCTGTAGGGTCATCATGAGTTGGAATCAACCTGATGGCAATGGGCTTGGTTTGGTTTTGGTTTATATGGAATGTAATATATACTACGAAGTTGCTCTCCAAAGTGGCTGTACCAATTTACACTCCCATCAACAGTACCTGTGAGTTCCTTTTTCCCCACATTTTTGTCAACATTTAATTTTCAGATCATTTACATTTAGACAAATCTAATAGCGGAAGGAGAGTGTATCATTGTAATTTAATTTGTGTTTCTTAATTACTTCTAAATTGATTGTCTACCATCTGTCTGCCTATCTCTCTCTCTCTATCATCTTCTACCCATCTATCGTCACCATCATTTCTGTCTCCCTTTTGCTGTTTGGATTTTCTCTTCCATTTCCCTCTGCCCATTTTTCTATTTTTCTCCATCTATTTAGATAAATACAGATGTATTCTGGATAATTGTTATTTGTCATGTACATGCAAATACCTTCTCCAAGTAAGTTGCTTGTCTTGTTCTTATGCTCTTTGACAATCACTTGCAAAGATGTTTTGAAAAAAGGGAATGGGAGTTTTATTGAATTGGATTTTTTAATCAATTGCAATTATCATATGCTGTTTCTCCATTTAGTTTTAAATGTGGTTAATTACGCTAGGTATTAGAACTCTGTATCATCCTTGCTTACCTTTCTAGGAAAAGCTGCAAATCACCAAGTACAGCTTTCATCCGCCAGCCAGTCCCAAAGTTACTCACGTGTGGTTTAGGTTTTTTAATAAGGCCACACCCCATTTTCAGTAACAAAGTTTTCTCTGGTAAGGTATTGCAGTATAAAAAGCCAGCCCACTACGTAACAGATTAAAACACTAACATCTGTTCTATCACACATTTGCTAACTGGAAGCTGTGTTCATCTCTACTGGACATGAGTCGCGGTGGCTTGAGGAGAGCCTGGAATCACCTGCATGCTCTTTCATTCACACACCTGGTGGTTGGTACTGGCTGTTAGCTGGGACCTTAGTCAGGACCCTCACATACCCTCTCCTTATGAATTGGACTTCCTCACAACATGGCAGCTGGGCTCGAAGGGCAAGAATCCTGTGAGAGCGCGCCAGTGGCTGTGTTACCTTTTTATCCTAACCTCAGAAGTCATGCAGCATCACTTCCAACGCATTCTATTTATCAAAGTAAGGCACTCGGGCTACATAAATGTTCAGTTTAAGATTTGTAATAAGAAATTCATTGTTTTAACTTGGATCTTTAAAAATTTATCTTTAAACATACTTAAAATGTTTTCTCTCAAAAGATGTTAAAAATACAAAATTGATAGGAAGAGAAAGAATGTTTCCTCAGAGAGCTAAAGGAGTCCTCAGTCATGACTTAAATTTGGTCGTTATGAAATTTGTGCTGTTGTCGTAATTGCAGCAAGGATTACAATGTGCTCATTTGGGGACTTTTTAGTGTACACATGAGTTTAAGCAGTAAAGAAAAATAGGAAACTCATTTTCCTCAAATTGTGTATTTTGCCTGCAGTATACATAGTTGAAGAATTATGTTGTCTAGGGTATTTCAGGAAATCTGCTGGAGATTTGACGATTAAATACTACAATCCAAACATCCCCAGTTTTGTATCCCATGATGGATTATGATTTGAATGATACAGCCTGGCTGGGTGTGCATGTGTTTTTGGAAGGAATTAACTGGTATGTAAGCGGCAAAGGCATTAGCTTCTCAGCATGGGAGCAGGTTGCGTGCTACAGAATGTTTCGACAAATGTTTTCTTCAACTAATATGTTTCGCTGTGTGGAGGAGATGTTTTCCCAGCAGCAGTGACTGGATCTCCCTCTGCTGAATCTGAAACACCCCTGTCTAGCTCTCTAGAAACACACCATATGGAAAAAATAAACCATATCATCAGCCTGTAGAATAGACCATTGCAGTGTCACATAAGCAACTAGGTGGAGATTTCTAGGAAGTGCCAAGTTAGGATTCTTCTCTTCTTAGGAATAGAGTCCTATTTTCTTTGACCTACTTTTTTTTTTTTTTAATGAATCCCATAACTAGTATACATAGCAAAATCTAATAGATGGAAATAGTAAAAACAGAAGCATGATAAAATAGAATTAAGTAACTAGGTCTAATAATTAAGCTGGTGTTTAATCTCTTATAAACCCCCACAGTGGACAAGAAGGCAGAAGAGTGACTCCCAGTTACTCTAGAAAGGGGACAGGAGGATGTATGACATATTTAATGCCGTGAGCCATAATAGTTTGAAGTATTTCACAGGAGGAGAAGCACATCAAGGGAGAATTTTGATTTAAGGAGAACACAGATGGGATTAGATGAATTGATGTCCTCGTCACAAATGGAAACCATGCGTTGACCAACACTCTTTTTTTTTTTTTTTTTAATTGTCCTGTTGGGGGTAACAGCGAAGCACATAAGAGCTCATCCCTGGAGCAACCATGATCAGACTAGGCAAGCGACCCGTGACCTTGGACAAATCACCAAACTTTTAGTTCTCAGCTTTTTCATCTATTAATACGATATCAGCTTTGTTGTTGTTGTTGTTATATGCCTTTGAGTCTGTTCTACTCAGGGCAACCCTATAGGACAGAGTAGAACTGTCCCATGGGGTTTCCAAGGAGCGGCTGGTGGATTTGAACTGCGGACCTTTTGGTTAGCAGCCAAGCTCTTAACTACTGCGCCACTAGAGTGCCTTTTTTTTTTTTTACTGCAAGGTGCTTAGCATAGAGTTTTTGGCACATAGTAAGGACTCAAAAAATGATGCAATTCCATTATTTGTAGCATTGTTATTGTCTCATGGCTAACAGGATGATTGGAGGTGGAAATACCCATGTCAGTTCCACACCATAGTTCAGATCTGATCTTGACTCAACAGAGCTTCGTAACAGTCAGACCCTCAATCACTGTCACCAGGCAACTTGGAAGGAGCACAGCACTTTTGCTTAGGTAAATTTCACGCTGTGAACTTAATATTTCTAAAGTAAAAATATTTTTCAATATCAATGAGACAACATGCTATATTCTGCCTCTTTTCTCCTTCCATGTTTTGTCTCTCAGGTATTCAGTTTTTTATTTAGTATTATAGGTATTCAGTTTCCTATTTGTCTTTTTGACTGAGCCTGCCAAAAAGAACATCAAGCATGTAAACTAACACACACCCAAGACTCTTTTGAAATCAGCAATGTTTTGTTCCTATGTGTTTCCTGAGAAATGAAAAATCCACTAATTCAGGTAGGAATTACATTAGCTTTGAACTATTTTTATTTTGATTCTGAGTCTTATAATATGCCTAATCAAACACAGCCCCTCCATTCCCTTAAAAGCAAAAAAAAAAAAAAAGCATTTTATTGAGGTTGCATTTTCAGGATTGTTGTTATTATATTATTATCAGCAAGAATACAATTATGAGGAATACAATCATTTTCTGATCTAAAGGTCACAGATTTAGAAAATGTTTGGAGGAGGAGTGGTGTTAGTATTTTAACTTCTGTGTACTTGGTGTGTACTGTGTACTGGTGGCGCAGTGGTTAAGAGCTCGGGAGCTAACTAAAAGGTTGGCAGTTCGACTCCACCAGCCGCTCCTTGGAAACCCTATGGGGCATTTGTACTCTGTCCTGTAGGGTTGCTGTGAGTCAGAATCAACTCGAGGGCAGTGGGTTTGGTTTTGGTACTTGGATGCTTTTTCTGATGGCTTAGATATATTTTAACTGCATGATTTATTTTTAATCTTCAAATATGGCTAGAGGACAAATTATTTCTGGAAGATTTGAAATTGAGGATGACTTCTTCCTCAATTAAAAATAAATTCTTCGAGTTAAGACACATCCTCCTGCGTGTGACTCCTGTGTGTGTCACTCCTCGCTCTGCCCCCTCCCCCCACCAGTGCAGCAGGATGTGACAATCTCTTGGCGCACCGTTTATGAAATGTAACTCGTCAGAGTGTCCAAATGTGCAAAAAGCATGGCATTTTCAAAATAGATAACTGTATTCATCAAAACCCTGTTGGCATTTGGAGTCACAGATGGAAACATAGAAAATGGAGCAGCAGACACTAATAGCACGGATCACTGGTCACCCACAGATAGAGGATTTTGGTTTTTGGTTCTGCTTTCCTCTCCAGCTTGGACTTTACGGCCAGGTTTAAAATTGGCTCTTTGTTAATGTGTTCATTATTGATCTGTTATTAAAAGGAGAGGAAACCACTTCTTATGTGTGTGACTTGACTTAATCCACTTTTCTCTTGTATTTTTGCTGCACATTGGCGTCTTAAGAAAATAATTCCATATCATTGATTTCAGACCAACTGTGATGTTCCCATGGTTGATGACTGCTGGTTTTTGAAAACAGCAATTATAACTCAGAACTGCTTCAAAATTATAAAAAAGATGCCTTGTATTTGGCCATCTTTTCTGATTCACCTCAGAGTAACTTCTTAAGTTTGGGCAATTGGAGGTAGAAAATGATCATCTTTCTTCTTGAGAAATTAACTGATACTTCAAGAGATTTTCTACTAAGAGAAAATGGTAGCATGAGTCCCTAAGTCACCTAACAAATGTGAAGAGGAAGTGTATTTCAAATACAGTTGTCTTGATGAATAACATTTCAATAGCATTTAAATTTCAAAACTAATTAGTAAAATGCATAAACGATCAAGAAAAGAAAATGATCAGTTTGATTAACTTTAACATTGCTTGATAAAACAATTTAAGGAATATGTGTAGTTTTTTTTTTTTTTTCCAAAATGAAATCTCAATAAGGAAAATTTTCAACTTACCAGAATTTTCTTTCGAATACATGCCTGGGACCAGAGAATCTATGTGATGAGAACTGTTAAAACTTTCCTATTTTTTCTCTCACTGAATAGGCCTCTTTGCCACATTATCTTTACTGAATAAGAAACAAAGAATAAGAATAAAGAAAAAAGTTATGGGATAAGCACGTATTATTAAATGTCTAACAACGTATGAATGTAGAGAATCATGTGTTTTCACGTAGTTATGCTTTTGGGTCTTGCAAGGCTATGAGAGGCATGGGTAAGGTGATGTCGTGAAAATTTGCAGATATAAGTAAATAAATTGCAGGGCTAGGTACCCAGGAATAATTTGATAAACTCACCTAGTATAGTATCAAACTAAGTTTACATTTTTCAAATAGTTTTCAAATATACTGTGGAATTTGTTTATATATTAACAAGCTAGGATATACTATGGAATTTGTTTTATAATATTTAGGTAAAATTTGTTGTTGTTAGCTGCCTTCAAGTCAGCCCCCAACTCATGGTGACCCCATGTGTTACAGAGTAGAATGGCTTCATAGGGTTTTCTTGGTTGTAATCATTATGGAAGCAGTTAGCCAGGCCTTTCTTCTGCCAAGCCTCTGGGTGGGCTTCAACCTTTAGATTAGCAGCCTACTATAAACTGCTTGTGCCACCCAGGCTTTTTAGGAAAATAGGAAAGTATTAAAAAGCATTTCATCGTTATATAAATTCATACGTTATAGCTTGCTACGGTTTCTCAATTGATCTGCTTAAAATATTTGAGATAGAGAAAACAGGTTTATCATTATGTCTTTAAGAGATGGGAAAACACCCCTTCCCAGAGGTTGAGTGACTGACCCAAGGCCCCAAGTTAGCAGTGATCTGGTCCAGTGAACCCTACATTATAAGAGGCCATGCTTCTCTCGAATTAATCTGTCCTCAAGCCTTTTTTCACTCATAATGCTTTCATTACCTGTAAAGATTTGGCATAGAGATTTCAGATTCAATTCTCAAGGTTCCCTAGACAGTTGAATTGAAATAATCTATATATCTTCTTACCCAAAGCTGTCGTTGAATATATAAACTCATTAAAGCTCAAAGAGGTTAAATAACGTGCTCAAAAATATAGGCCTTCTGAGTGGCAGAGCTGGGATTAACATCCAGGTGTATCACATACAGTTCAGAAGTCTTCCTATATACTCAAACCATAACCTGCCATTTCCAACTCATAGTGACCCTGCAGGACAGTGGATTCCAACTTATAGCAACCCTATAGGACAGAGTAGAACTGCCCTATAGGGTTTCCGAGGCGATAAATCTTTAAGAAATCAGACTGCCATGTCTTTCTACCGCAGAGAGGCTCGTGGGTTCGTTCGAACCACTGATGTTTTTGGTTAGCAGCCGAGCACTTTAACCACTGTGCCACCAGGAATCCAGATTGAACCATATAAGCCTTATTTTTCAGGAATTTTCCAAATCATGTTGCTATATAAACAAAAATGTATAAAGGAAACAATGGGAAGATTATGCTGTTAAAAGAGGAGAGGGGAAGGAGAAGTAGGGAGAGAGGGAAAGAGGAGAAGGAGAAGGAATAACATAAGGAGAGAAAGAACAGCTAAGTAATTTCATTCTGGGAAGAACGACATTCATTTTATGTCACAGCATGATCAATTCATAGCCAAGGATTTGTCTATATCAAGAAACATATTCTGGACCCGTTTTACTCAGGCAAAGATGATACTTCTTCTTTGTTCATTATTATTTTTACTTGTTTTTTCTCATATGTTTTTTTTTTTTTTTCTTATTCTGGGAGTCCTAAAGCTGCTCAGCAAAAAAGGCAATGCCCTAAAATGGTTGTGAATGAAGTCCTGTGTCAGTTTCTTGAAAAGTATTATGAAGAGATTGGCTGTGTGGAATATCCATAGGCCATGAGAAATTTTAGTCAAGGAAGTAATCTGATAATTTCATTCACCACAAACAAACAAACAAAGCCACCTAATTAAAAATATAATTGCTAACTGCATTTGTGTCAGTCAAGAGAGAAAGCTCTAGGGGCTGGCTAAAATACTTCTTTAAGAAAGGGTGTAGAATCACTGTGTTGGAAGGCAAGTGGGTTGTGTAACTTTGGGGAAGTCACTGCATCTCTTTAGGCCTCATTTCCTGAACTGAAAGTGAAAGATAGATAAAATACCTTTATGATTAAGTCAAATTCTCAAATCCATATGTCTGTATTATAGTGGAAATTCTTACATTGAAATCCACCTACTTTTTTCCGTTCTGGTTGGCAGCACACTAACGCAGGTCACCTTTACATCTGACCTGGAACAGTACTTCAGCTTCCTGAAGAGCCTTTTCAGTCTTCGCTTAGTGGGAGGAGGCGTTGAGCATTCCAGACCTTTCCCTAGGTAGAAACTAGAGCACTCTTTCTAAATGGGCAGTCAGACCTTCTAAGTCTCCAAATGACAAGGCTTAACGACTCTATTTTTCATAGGATAAAAGCTAAAATCTTTCACCTGACCAGGAAAACCTATGCGATCTGTGTTCCAAAGCCCCCAGTATCTCCGTTTTCATTTAGCAATACTCTTATCTTTTAAAGAGTTTGCCCAGGCACTCCGCTCTAACAAAAAACACTTCCTTCGCCCCGCCTTGCCTAAGATAACTTCTAATTTTCCTTCAAGACCCTGTTCACACAGCTTTACTCATTTATTGAGCAAACACTGTGTAGTTAAAATTTTGCACCAGGATATTTCAAAGCACTGGTAAAGCACCAATCAGTCCTTGACCTAATGAATCTTATATGACTTTATTTGTTTTTATCTTTCATTCACCTGTAAGTTCCTGAACTCAGGGCCCACATTAATTTATTTACCAATATCCCCAGAATCTAGAACAGTGCCTAGCTGGTACACAATAGGCACCAATTACTGAAAGTAACTGGTATACAATTAAGCTTATAGCTGAAGTAGCGTATGAGTCTTTGCAGTAAGTGGGCTATTAAAAAATATGTTATTTTTCTGAGAATTTGCTTAAAATATTGTTTATTAAAATAATATATTGTGATAAGGCTACCTGACCTCTAAAAGCCATTTATCTGCATTAAAATTTTGGGAAGTCTATTTCTATCAACTCCTTCAACAATAGCAGTTTCCTTTGGGGATGAAGATCTTAAGTCATTCTATCCCAGAAATATTGGAAGCATGACAGAGGCATTGAACAGTTGACATTGTTCTGTCTTTGTTTTCTTCCTGTGAGCAGACTAAGTTGCATGTCCTTGAATATTGTCTAAGAGACTATCACATTATCTAGATAAACTTAATTGAATTTGATTGCTGTATTCCTGTCTTCTCATTGTCATTGTACCGCATCGTCTTAAACCTGGAACTGTGAATGTCATGGTGATTTTCTAATCTGTAGTGTTTCCTAGAGAGGTGAGTTTTCTACAGCTTCTAAAGCAGAGTCCAGAATTTGATTTACGTTATACTTACCACGTGATAACCAGTTGAGTCATTGAGCTATGGTTTTGGATTATGTATGATGGTCTCATTTCAGTAATAATGTTATATTATGATGTAGTTAGACTATATAATGGGAACTGCTTAAAGTTGCTTAAATTTGCAGATTTGTAAACAATTGGATACTTTTTAATGATCTATTAATAGGGACTTGCCAAATGCCTACAGGTACAAAGATACAACTAAACTGACCTGCCCTATTCAGTTTACTTCAGTAAAGAAACCATGTCATATTTGTTCATTGAGTTTCTTTTTAATAATTAATATTTCTTAGCTTTTTATCCCATTTTACTAGTTAAAATTCACACATAAAGACTGGATGAACAACAACAACAAAACAGGCACAAGAAAAGATGCTCAATCTCACTAATCTACAAATAAATTTAAGGTAACAAGAAATAATAAAATAGTATTTTGCACCCATTTGACTTACAAAATAATAAGTGTCTGGTAATATTAACTACCGGTCAACAACAAAAAAAAACCCATTGATGTCAAGTCGATTCCAACTCATAGCGACCCTATAGAACAAAGTAGAACTGCCCCGTAGGGTTTCCAAGGAGTGGCTGGTGAATTCCAACTGCTGACCTTCCGGTTAGCAGCTGAGCTCTTAAACACTGTGCCACCAGGGCCCCAAACTATTGATTGGGATGTGGAAAAAATTACATAAATACTTTAGAGAGGGACTTTAGTGGTATTTCTAAAGACAACGCTGGATTTTCTACAGCCTAATTTTTTTTTTTTCAATGTTACTTGTAGGCATATTTCTAGAGAAATTCTCACATGTCCAGAGAATCCTATCTAATGAGGGTTTTTGAAGTATTTTTGTTCTAAAAATGTGGAGACAACACAAATATCCATCAGTTAAATAATTTGTGATACACTCATGTTAATGGATTCACTAAAGCCAATAAAATATCTGATTTTTAAAATTCATCAAATATTTATTGAGCATCTAGTGTGTATCATGTGAGCTTCTAGGATCTGAGAGTAAAGTAGAAAAGACAAACAAAACAAACAAAAAACCATCCTAGATCTCATTTATCTTGCGTTACATTTTAATTGGGGAATACAGATTATGTCAGATCATGAAAACTGAGAAGAAAAATAAACTAGGGTTAGTAAATGATGATAAATGAAGCGGTAGTCTTTTATTCCAAATAGGGTAGTCAAGTAAGTTCTCTCTGACAAAGAGATATGTGATCAGAGACCTGGACGAGATGAGGACGAAAACCATGCAGTAATCTGCAGGAAGATCGTCCTAACAGAGGAACAGTAAATTCTAAAACGTGGAAGTCAGAGGAGTCATAAACCACAATGACTGACTGATGGAATGGCTGTTTTACTTATATGTGCAAGACTGGGGAAGGGCATTCTGGGGATGGAAAGAATAAAAAAATTGGTTTGAGGTAACTTAAATTTGATGTGCTCACGGAGCATTCAATTATTGTTGCTGTTTTGGCAATGGTATATAAAATTGGAATTCTATGGAGAAATTTTAAGACTGCAAGCGTACAAATTATTTTAAGACTTTGGAGCCCTGGTGGCACAGTGGTGAAGACTGATGGCTGCTAACCAAAAAGTCTGCAGTTCGAATCCACCAGCTGCTCCTTGGAAACCCTGTGGGGCAGATCTACTTTGTCCTATGTGGTTGCTCTGAGTCGGAATCAACTTGACAGCAATGGATTTGATTTTTTTTTTTTTTTTCCTTTGGTTATGATTACCTGAAACATGAGTGTAGAAATTTAAAAATTGAGCCTTGGGTCACTCCAGTATTTAGAAATTAGGAGGGTAAGATTTAGCAAAAGAGAATAGGAGATCAAAACTAAAGATGTAGATGGAAAAGCAAGAGAGATTAGTGCCCATAATGTAAAGATGAATGAAAAGGAAGTAGCACATCTATGACAGATTAGAAGCATGCGTGTGCTACTATAGAAGTTTCTTAAATCTTATACAAAAAGCTTACTTGAGCTTTACTTTAATTCAGCTCTTCTACTTATGCAATAATGCCATCTGTGTCTACGGTGTGAGGGCAGGGGCTTATGTGGGCATTTGATACACAAGTCACAAGGCATGAAGGCAATACCATGTGCTGGTATCTTTGATAATAAGTAAACTTGTTAAATGGACTGGTCTGGGAAATCTGTCCATTCATCTTATCTACAAAAATGCTAAAGTTCTCAGAGGACATATGAAGCGTAACCCCCTCAGTATTTGCAAAGTGTCATTTAAGTTTTATCTCAAATATGTATCAAAATGTCACAAGCAAATGCCTGACTGAAGTAGAAGAAATAGAGTTATATACTTAGAAGATCCAATCATCCTCATTTTAAATGACTTGGGATAACTTCAAAGAAATTAGCTCCTAGGCAGGAGGCCTTTCCCTAGGGTAAGTGTAGCATTAAGCATATTGCCAATTAAAAAAAAAAAAAAAAACAATAATAAACTGGAGAGAAAATCACTTATTCCTATGAGAAGGCGCTTAAACTTCTTTAGAGAATATGACATACCGTGGTTATCCTCCCAGTTAGTTCCATGGAGGAAACCATTGTGTTGTAAGATATCTGCTAACTTGTACACTAACTTGCATTTTGTCTACATGCCATCTTCCTTAGTTTGGTCTCTCCTCCACCGAAGATTTTTTCTGTTATTGCCTTCAGATCTTGACCTAATGATACGTCAACACACACGCACACACACACGTCAGTTGGGTTTATTTTTCGTCACATATTCTTTGATTTTATCTTCTTTATTATCTCAGGGGCTGATGGCTAAATGGAGCCCTGGTGGTGCAGTAGTTAAGTGTTTGAATGCTAACCAAAAGGTTGGCAGTTCGAATCCACGAGCCATTCCTTGGAAACCCCACAAGGCAGATCTACTCTGTCCTACAGGGTTTCTATAGAGTCGGAATCCACTTGATGTCAATGGGTTTGGTTTCTTGAGGTAATGGCTTAATATCTAAACAGACCAGTTGAAATCAAGTGGATTCCGACTCTGGCATCTCCGTGTGTGTCAGAGTGAAAATGTGCTCCGTAGTGTTTTCAATGGCTGATTTTTTTCAGAAGTAGGTCTCTAGGTCTTTCTTCTGAGATGCCTCTGGGTACTCTCAAATATCCAAATTTTTGGTTAACAACAGACAGTGTCAACCTTTTGCACCACAAAGGGACTCCAGCAATATCCCAACACGAAGCAGAAAAGCCAGACCATGCATTATGCCAATGTGGGGAGAATTTTAGTAAATGGTGGCAGACAGCTCCTATGGCCGTCTGTAATAGGATCCCTTCTATTCTTGGGATTAAAATGTGTTGGGTTCTTTGAGCCTTAATGTTCCACTTTTTGGGAATTGTTTTAAATTTTCCCACACAGGCTGCTTATTGTCTTAAATGATGAGTGTGATAGCTGTATCAGCTTGGATATTTTAATCAGAACATTGAATTTATCATCTTCAGAAATGATTATCTGGGAAATGCAATTTAGGCTTGTAAAGAAAACTTTCATAGGGTTATAGCAATGAGAAAACATGCACTAAAAATAATTCTATTCCTACTCAATAAAAACATGTTCAGCTGTGGTACTTCACTTATTTAGTTTTTTTTTACCTAATAAAAAAAATTTTTTTTTTTTTTTTTTATTAGGATTGGTGGTGTAGTGGTTAAGTGCTAAGGCTGCGAACCAAAGGGTCAGGAATTCAAATCCTCCAGGCGCTCCTTGGAAACTCTATGGGGAGGTTCTACTCTGTCCTATAGGGTCGCTATGAGTTGGAATCGACTCAACGACACTGGGTTTGGTTTTTGGTTTTTTATTAGGATTGTAGGAAACCCCGGTAGCTGAGCGGTTAAGTGCTATGGCTGCTAACCAAGAGGTCAGCAGTTTGAATCCATCAGGTGCTCTTTGGAAACTCTATGGGGCAGTTCTGCTGTGTCCTGTAGGGTTGCTATGAGTCAGAATTGACTCGACGGCCATGGGTTTTTATTAGGATTGTCATGAAACAGAGTCAGAGTCGGTGGTGGACAGTGGAAAGCATAAAGATCCAGGAAATAATAGGAAAAAGGCCCAAAGTAATCAATACTGCTGCTATTTATAATACATTTAAGGGAATATATGAAAAAATCTCCTTTTAACAATTTTGGTACTTCAAGCTCATGGAGAAGAGAGGAGATGCTCTGGGTTTGTTATCGTTCCGAATATAACACACAAGAATAATTTTTCTTAGGGCCACATTAGTGTGCTTGTTACATGCTAAATTAGATGCACTCCAATTAAAGGGAAGAGCTTTTCACTGCTTATAAGCAGTGTGACAATTTTACAATGACTAGATTGCCAACGTTGATTTAAGGAGGCTGAAATGTTCCTGTTCATCCTTACTATGACACCAAAACTTTTCAGGGACACTGGCAACAGTTCGAATCCACGAGCCACTCCTTGGAAACCCTATGGGGCAATACTACTCTGCCCTTTCAGGTCACTATGAGTCCAAATTGACTTGAAGGTAATAGGTTGGGGGCTGTCTTAGCACCTCATGTTCCCCTTATTCCAACTGTGAATATGTGTACATGTTAACAATGATAACAGGCTAATTAATTTCTGTAATAGCCAACATTTGAAATTGTATAAACTAAATGATAATAAACTATTTACCTGAGAGCATACAGAAAATTCATTGTATACTCATTTTTTTTTTCTTTTGCCAAGGTTTTCTAATGTTTAGTGGAGTTGTCATTGGGAAAACACTGTCTCAAAATATTCCTTTAAAAAAATTAATTCACTTTAATTTTCCAACTAACAGAGATAATTGTCACGATTGAATTTGGGATCACTTAAATACTACCGTATTTTTATAAAGAGAATTGTGCTTTAAACATAAATATATATGAAAATACTAAATTATTTTGGCTATCATGGTCTTTATTATTTCCTGCTCTCAGAAATTAAACTCTAATGGGTAGAATTTTTTTTTTTAAATGATTCTTTTAAGGGCAGTAAACGAAGGAATCTTTAAAAGCATGCACAAGTGATCAGTTTAGTGGGAGGAAAAAAAAATACAGAGAAAGATCGGTAGTATGAATGCCACAAAGTGACTAACTATGTATGTCAGTAATTGGATTCATGCAAATAATTCATTTATCGTTTTTCATGAAATAATTTATCCATTATTCATGCATCAATTCATCAAATATTTATTAAATGCCTAACTTTCCAAGCAACAAGTTAGAGAAAGAGTAATAAGAAGAGAACTTATGTAGTAAGGTCTTGCACCTTGGCTCTATCGTACTGAAAGTTGTGTGGGAGATGGTACAGACCAGAATATGGGATGCAACTTGGATCCAGTAGATCAGGCGAGAGATGAAGAGGCCTCTTGGTAGTTGGATTGGCGTTTGAGAGATGATTTATGGAAATTTTAAAAAAACAAAAGCCATTGTTTTCGAGTCGATTCTGACTCATAGAACTGCCCCACAGGGTTTCCAAGGATCGGCTGGTGGATTTGAACTGCCAGGCTTTCGGTTAGCAGCCAAGGTCTTAACCATTGGCCACCTGTGCTCCATGATTATATTTAGGGATAAGTAATTAGTATTTTTTTAAATTAATCGGATATTGGAGAAAGCTTAGAAAGGACTCAAGATTGGCTTGTATTTCTAGAATTGTTGATTTTGTAATGCTGTTACAGTAAGGAAGTTGATGACAAAGAATAGCGGATGAATCTTTGATTGGCATATTGGGTTTGAGACGGTCACTTGGTGATTAGATATGACATCAGAACCTTAGAACCTCTAGGATCTGGTCTGGAGATTGTGTCTTGGGGCCATCAATTTGCAGGTGAGAATTGAAACTAAGAGAGTAGGTGGGATCTTCAGAGAAAGTGTAGAGTTAGCTGGGTAGTGAAAGAAGAACGGAAGTCTGTAGGCAACCAGCATTTAGGGGGCATGCAGAGGAAGAGGTAACCCTGAAATCCAGGGTGGGGACGTCAGCTCTGATAAAAGACCAGATTAGAGTTGTTTCTGAAATGCTTCCACGTATTAGAGACACAGGGAAGGAGGAGAAAAGGGAACTTTCATTCGTGGTAAAATTTCAGTGTCTTAAAAGTTTATTTATATACATGAAATACAGTTATATTTTAGACTAATGTGATATTTAGCCTTAACACAATTCTTAAAAAATGCAACTTTATTGATCAAATTAATAATCTTAACTGTGTTGAGTTTCTTTTTATCTCTTTTCTTAGTAATTAATGAAAATTTTAGCAAAATATGTACTCTATCAAGGACTTACTTATAGGATCACCTTATATTGTTAAAATAACCTTTAGGTTTAAATACATTTAGAATCATATATACTAAAAGAAAACTTTCAGAAGAGCTCAACAGCATTAAATAATAAAGACCTATTTTTACATGCCTATAATATAAAAGATATATATTTATGAACATTTCATTAGACTGAGACCCAGATATCAATAACATTAAAATCTGTTGAATATAACAAAAGAAAGTGCAGAGTATGGATGGATGGTTTGAAAGGACAAATGGTTTGCATTCTATGAGGGTTTAATTTCTTATGTATTTATTTTTATTTTTTATTCTTTTAAGATTTTACCACCAGCCACGAATGTTATTAGAACTCATGCAAAAAAAGTTTTTGGAAATATCTGAAAAATCTGTCTGTGAGCTTGATACCTACTCAAAGGTTGATAATGGTAAGTGAAAAAGAAATAGTATCTGTTTTCTGTATAGAATTCAGTGCGAAATATCTCAAGATGAGCCTGGCTCAAGCTAAATCAAGGTGTCCTGTTATTTTGCCAAGAAATGCGGTTCTCTATTTTCCATTCTGCTAATAGACGTTATTTATTTTATGCTGAATGGCAATTTCATTCTACATTTTATTTTCTTCTTGGAATTCAATAAATATCAAACATAGTAGTTGTATCAATAATGTCAAAGGACAAACCATACTTTGTGTGAAATTTGTCCCTTGTAATAAAAAACATAGTTGAAGTAGAATTTAAAATATTAAAAATAAATTCTTATTGCTAGAAAAAAATCCGAACTTCATGATCATAATTTAAACCTGGGTGGGACGTTCAACATTATCTGTAGATTACCTAGTTTTACAGCATTCCCTCTTTTTCTTTCTTAATCATGATAGCTAATGTAATATTTTGAAATAGACCAAAAATAATGTAATTCTTTCTTTAAATGAAATTCCAGCAAATGTATTTGTCTATTTTTGGTTATTTAAATAGAAGACAAACCTTGCAAATAGTTAAAATACTTTTATTCGCCTTTTCAAAAAAAATCTTTTTGTTGCTTAGGCACACACCCAATATTCTTTCTTTACCTGAAAGAAACGGGATCATAGCATATCAACTTCGCAAGAATCCTTGAGTAAAAGTACTTGAAGGTATCACCTGAGTTAAACCTCTACATTTGTTTATGTAAATATTTGAAATACAGAGCAAGTGTAGCTGCATGTCCGAGGGCTGTAGAATCTCATCCTTCATCAGAAGTAGCAAAAATAATAGTTCTTCTTCATGTAGATAGGCTGTTCAGGGGAAAAACGTTCAGGCCAAGTTCAATTTTTAATAAATACTTTGACAAAAAGTTGCAATTTGATAGAATTTGGATGCACGTTTTAAAAACAGATACTGTTGTTAAAAATAATTAAAACTCAAAGAAATTGGAACATAAGATTTATTCTCAGCAGTTATTCTGTGTGCATTTAGGGAGACCATTCTGATCTAAAGAATAAAATAAAATAATAAAGCAAGTGGCCTGAGGTAGGCTGGTTACTGAGAGTATGAGTCTGACTGGACTCAATGGCAAGGGTTTGGTTTGGGGTTTTTAGGCTTGTTATAAAGAAGCTTACAAAGGGAGGAGGAGGGAGAATAGAAGATCAACCACTGGCTAATCTTAACATTATTGATTGACCCCTGCCCCCCTCTTTTATTGAGATCAGTTGACATCCGGTCATGAAGTCCTCTCTGGCCCTCCACCCACCTGAAGCCAGGATACTTTTTGGAATTTAAATTAAGTAAGCCTGACTTCAGAAACCCTGGTGGCATAACAGTTAAGTGCTATAGCTGCTAACCAAAAAGTCGGCAGTTCGAAACCACCAGGTACTCCTTGGAAACTCTGTGGGGCAGTTTTAGGGTCTCTATGAGTTGGGAATCCACTCTGACAGCAGTGAGTTTTGAGAGCTTTTAAGCCTGACTTCCAATAGGAAAGAAAACATTAGCAACTTTGGGTAAAAACAAAAAAACAACTGTGGGATTAATTTGGGATCAGGAATTTTTTTATGGTTAATATTTGGTTTCATTTTAAGAAAAACCTTAAAATCGAAGTCCGATGTCTGTTATTCATTTTTTCACTTTGACACTGAGTCAATCAAGAAGTTTCTTTAAATCGTTTCTGTCAGAATGAAGCAAGTGGATTTCTACAATTCTAAAACTTCAGTGGAGTTGGAGGAAAGAAACAGCGCTTTCTTCTGTTTCTATTAAACTAGTGGGAAGAGGTATAAAATCAAACAAACCTAAATCCAGTCACACTTCACTCATTTGGAAGTAAAGTCACAACTGCAGTCCTACTTAAAATACAATGAATTATCCCTTGTGATGCATCTGGCATTTAATTGACATGTATAATACAATATGTAAAAATGCTGTAATCAGAGTTTACATTTGCATATTGTTATTCATCTAAAAGGTAGGTTCTGAAGCTGTCAAATATTTCAGTCAGACTGAAGAAGTCTGCAATAATGCTGATTGCTCTAAGCCTGTTACATTGCGAAGTAGGTATTAAATGTGGTTACTCAAATGAAAATTATTACTCGTATTAAAGCTTTGGAAGGGCAGGAGTCTGGAATGTCTCTATCCTTATACAACATCTTCTACTTATTTTCTTTCAGGATTCTGTGCCAAGCATAACTACATCAGGGTGTCTATGTAAATATATTTTCATTTTATTTAAAAAAAAAAAAATACTTGGGACCCACTGAAATATTGAATTGTCCATATGGAAATTCTGTTGTTATTCATGTTGTTAGGTGCCGTTGAGTCGGTTCTGACTCACAGCGACCCTACAGGACAGAGTAGAGCTGCCCTATAGTGTTTCCAAAGAGCGGCTGGTAGATTTGAACTGCTGAACTTTAGGTTAGCAGCCAAGCTCTTAACCACTATGCCACCAGGGCTCCTTGTTATTCATGTCCTTTATTATTATTAATAATATATATCCTTATTAATCCCATTAGGCATTTCACTTCCTGGATAGATTTTTTTCCTCTTTACTACATCGTGATTTCACATTTACAAGTTCTTTCTGTCAATGAACTTTTGTACGCTTAGAAAATAGTCACGCAGATCTTATGACTTCATAGGTTATGAATCACCTGTAGCTAATACACGGGGGTTTTAGCTCTGTGTTTGTTAAAGGCATATGGGAGAAGAAGGCAGCAGAACAGGGAAGCTGTCAAAAGTGCACGTGAACGACGTACTTGATTTCTGCTAAGTTACCACTGCAACATGGCAAATACAGACTGAACTTCTTACTCATAAGACAATTTAAAGTGATACCAACTTACTACTATCAAAAGGCAAACAACAACAAAAAAAAAATCCAAACCCACTGCCATCGAGTTGATTTCAACCCATAGCAACCCTATAGGACAGAGAACTGCCCCATAGGGTTTCCAAAGAGCAGCTGGTGAATTTGAACTGCCAGTCTTTTGGTTAGCAGCCAAGCTTGTAACCACTGTGCCACCAGGGCTACATCAAAACACAAGCCTAGAGAAGTTCACAAGTGATATATGTATAAACAGATAAAGAGAAGCTATCCCCAAGAAAGGTGATCCAACCGAATGTGGAAATTATAGAACAATATCATTAATATCTCATGCAAGCAAAATTTTGCTGAAGATCATTCAAAAATGGCTGCAGCAGTATATTGACAGGGTACTGCCAGAAATTCAGGCCAGTTTCAGAAGAGGATGTGGAACCAGGGATATCATTGCTGATGTCAGATGGATCCTGGCTGAAAGCAGAGAATACCAGAAGGATGTTTACCTGTGTTTTATTGACTATGCAAAGGCATTCGACTGTGTCGATCATAACAAACTATGGATAACACTGCGAAGAATGGGAGTTCCAGAACACTTAATTGTGCTCATGAGGAACCTTTACGTAGATCAAGAGGCAGTTGTTCAGACAGAACGAGGGGATACCGATTGGTTTAAAGTCAGGAAAGGTGTGCGTCAGGGTTGTATTCTTTCACCATACCTATTCAACCTGTATGATGAACAAATAATACGAGAAGCTGGACTATATGAAGAAGAACAGGGCATCAGGATTGGAGGAAGACTCATTAACAACCTGCATTATGCAGATGACACAACCTTGCTTGCTGAAAGTGAAGAGGATTTGAAGCACTTACTAATGAAGATCAAAGACCACAGCCTTCAGCATGGATTGCACCTCAACATAAGGAAAACAAAAATCCTCACAACTGGGCCAATGAGCAACATCATGATAAACGGAGAAAAGATTGGAGTTGTCAGGGATTTCATTTTACTTGGGTCCACAATCAACAACCATGGAAGCAACAGTCAAAAAATCAAAAGACGCATTGCATTGGGTAAATCTGCTGCAAAGGACCTCTTTAAAATTTTGAAAAGCAGAGATGTCACCTTGAAGACTAAGGTGCGCCTGACCCAATCCATGGTATTTTCAATCAGATCATATGCATGTGAAAGCTGGACAATGAATAAGGAAGACTGAAGAAGAGTTGGCGCCTTTGAGTTGTGGTATTGGCGAAGAATATTGAATATACCATGGACTGCCAAAAGAATGAACACATCTGTCTTAGAAGAAGCATAACCAGAATGCTCCTTAGAAGCAAGGATGGCGAGACTGCATCTTATATACTTTGGACATGTTGTTAGGAGGGATCAGTCCCTGGAGAAGGACATCATGCTTGGCAGAGCACAGGGTCAGCGGAAAAGAGGAAGACCCTCAACGAGGTGGGTTGACTCAGTGGCTGCAACAGTGGGCTCAAGCATAACAACGACTGGAAGGATGGCTCAGGACCGGGCAGTGTTTCATTCTGTTGTGCACAGGGTCAATACGAGTCGTAATCCACTCGACGGCACCTGACAACAAAGGAATAGTTGAGATTTCTTTCCAGCCTCTGAGAAGGACTCTGCCTATTTTAGATAACATCCTTTTCTTTTTTTAAAATATTTCTTGGTGTCACCAAAAAATACAAAATATTCAGCTGTATTGTACACTGTTATAAAACAGACAGGCATTTTTTGTTCTTATGATAAATAAAAAAAAATAGAAATGGTTTATTCATTGCATAATTAAATAGGTTGGTTTATTTATTATAAAATTAATGATCTGTATTTCAAACAATGTCATTTTCAACCAATAAACAGACATATTCAGCACATGATATTTAAGAAAAAATAAAATGTCATACAATAATTATCGTGAATTTCATGTTACAGTATTTTTTATTAGAACATATCTTCAATTGCTTAGTTTTCATAACATTTACTGTAGTGTAACATTTGTCTAGGACTTTCATTATGGCTTCCAGACATCTACTTCTAGACATTCTACTGGCTTCTAGACAGTCAACTTTGGACATGTTATCAGGGGGGTCAGTCCCTGGAGAAGGACATCATGCTTGTTAAAGTAGAGAGTCAGCAAAAAAGAGGAAGACCCTCAACGAAATGGACTGGCACAGTGGCTGCAACAATGGGCCCAAGCATAACAACGATTGTGAGGATGGTGCAGGAGCGGGCAGCGTTTTGTTCTGTTGTACATAGGGTCGCTATGAGTCAGAACCAGCTCGATGGCACCTGACAACAACAGACGTCTCAGGCTGTCATGGCGTGTTTCTTACCTACTCTTTCCACCGATTTTGGAACTTGAGGGGCTAGTGACCCCATTTCTAATTCATTTAAGAACCTATACAAATACAATTTGAACACCAGATGTTGAATGTTGTAATTTTCATTGAATTGTTACTGTTCGTTTAGAATTATAAAATAATTTCATATATCTTTATGTGGCAAAAAAAAAAAAAAAAATTAAACATTTCCTAACTATATGGTGGTGATATTTTTCATGATAAGAATATTTGTCAAAACAGTACTTGTGACTGTTATAATTACAATCTTGATATATCGCTAGTGTCTTTGCTACAAAAAAAGAACAGGAATAGAAATAAAATTTAATTCCATTGAAATAGAGAATATTAGCCTTTAACTGGTAGGAATTCCTAACAGCCTGCTGCTGCTTCCTTTCAGCTACATGTCCATGATCTAGCTATATTTATGTATAAAATGTGCTTGGTCATCCTGCCTGATAATACAAGTAAGTTATGCACAGCCGATCACAACATATAGTCACTGCCTCATGGGAATTTCCAAAAAAGCAGGCAATCAAAGAAGAAACTAGTTTACTAGGTAATCTAACCCCTTAATCAGTATCTAATTATACATGGATTCTTGTGTTTTGGAAATATTGTACTTTAATGTTCTGAATCACAATTGCAGACTAATTATACACGAATGAGAGAAATTCGTACTAAATGTTATGAAGACTAAGCAATAGCAGGTGTGCTCAAATGAAATTAATGTTTAAGGCCAAATATCAGCTATTCTGGAATCCCTGGTGGTGCAGACAGTTAATGTACTCGGCTGCTAACCAAAAGGTTGGAAGTTTGAGTCCACCCAGAGGTGCCTTGGAAGAAGGGCCCGGAAATCTACTTCCAAAAAAAGCAGCCATTGTAAACCCTATGCAGCACATTTCTATTGTGACACCCGTGGGGTCGCCATGAGTCGGAATCCACTTTTTTTCTTTTCATTAGTTATTCTGCATTGTACAAGGAAAAAAAAAAATATTGAATAGCTTAGTGACCCTCAAGTCAAGGACAATTGTTTGAATATTAATACAAATTCATATGATTATTTTTAAAAAAAACTTTCAAAAACTTAATTAAATATGCCATTAACTCAATGCATTTGTAAAAGCATAAAATATTTCAAGAATTATTTTCCCAAATGAATTCATTATGGTAGGAAACATTTTAGTTACTATTTAGTAAAAAGCTACCAAAATTCGGGCAAGTGGCATTTGCTTTTGGCTTCACTCATGACTCAGAAAATTAACCAAAATTTTAACGTCAGTGAAAATAGTACATTGTATTTTCTTCATTTTCCTAACCACTCACAGTGAGCCAATGTTTATAAAAATGTTAAAAGGGAAAGAAAGGAAACACATGAGATAAACAACAATTTCGATAATTCAAAAATTAGCATTTGATCCTTGACTTCTTGAGAATTGATTGTATACACTACCACAAAAAAACAAGAAAATCCATGAACAAAAATATTGTGGTCCAAAATATCTTGGCAGCAACCTGTTTGCTATTTTCTGCCCTGATAATTTTAGGCGAATTTTCACTTAAAATGAATTGTAATTAAATTATTTTGGGCAGAAGTAGGTTTTAACCTTTGATTAAATTGACAATTTCCAGCATTTTAAAACGCTTACACTATTTCTTAAAGTGACATCAGATTGTTATATTGCCATGTATGGAGGCTCAAATTGCCTCAGTGCTTTTAAAAATGTGGTGTTCTGACTCTCTTTTTTTCATTACCCCTGCAAGCTATGATTGGTTCAGTTTTATACCCATGCAGAATGCCATTTTCATGGCGCCAAGTATGCCCCATTCAGAAAAAAAGAAAAAGTAAAAGGACACTTCTCCAGCAGCCAAAATCATGGAGCTATAAAAAAAAATCTAAATCCTAAGATTACGTTGGGCAAATCTGCTGCAAGAGACTGCCTTCAAAGTGTTAAAAAAGCAAAGATGTCACCTTGAAGACTAAGGTCCACCTGACCCACACCATGGTGTTTTCAGTTGTCTCATATGCATGTGAAAGTTTGACAATGAACAAGAAAGACCGAAGAACTGACACCTTCGAATTACGAATTATGGTGTTGGTGAAGAATATTGAATATACATACCATGGACTTCCAGAAGGACAAACAAATCTGTCTTGGAAGAAGCACAGCCGGAATGCTCCTTAGAAGCAAGGATGGCAAGTCTATGTCTCACGTACTTTGGACAGGTTATCAGGAGAAACCAGTCCCTGGAGAGGGACATCATGCTTCGTAAAATAGTCAGTGAAAGAGAGGAAGACCCTCAACGAGATGGATTACCCCAGTGGCTGCAACAAAAGAGCTCAAGCAGAGTGACGATTCTAAGGATGGTGCAGGGCTGGGCAGGGCTTTGTTCTGTTATGCTCAGGGTCGCAATGAGTGGGATCCTCAGAACCGACTCGATGGCACCTAACAACAACAAGATTACATGCCAGAAATTGCTCAAGGAAAACTTACTTGTTTTCATTCTCCATTCACAAATAGCCTCTTTATGAACACCAAAACAATGAAATGGGCAGTATTTCTTTGGTGACTCCAGCCTCTCTTCTACTTGTGCAAAACCATCATGTCTCAGGCGACTTAGATGCCTAATTATTTGGGGCCTCCCTGTTATTTCCAGGTATGCCTAAGTTGTATCAGTAGTCCAGGACTTTCCTTACAGCTTCTAGACATCTAAGGTTGTCATGCCAGTGTTTCTTAACTACTCTTTCCAGACTCTGCAATGTACCCATAATTATCCTGTGTCATATTGCATCAGAACAGAGATTCAAAATTGCCTAAAGTGATATGGACCGTTAGCTGATACGATAAACTCATTACCAGCTGGACCTAATTACCAACTAGAATATGTGTAGATCCATAGTGGCCTTCAGCTGACATTCTGGCTTTGGAATCTCTTGGATGATATCACCATGAGAAAGTGAAGGTTGATGGTTATGAGGGGTCCACTTCATGCTGGCACTGTGGACGCAGCCCTTGGTGGTAGGTGCAGGTAGCTTAAATGAGTCTTTAGGAATAAAGTTCCTTCTTAAGGCAACCAAGAAAAACTTTAGAAGTCATTCATTCATCCATCTATCCATTCATTCAGGACATTGCATCGTGCTAGGTCCTGAGGATACAGAAGAGAGGACTATGGATACTCTCCATATCTTCATGGGATACACCCATGTGCCTTCATTTAGTATGCTGCTGTAACTGAAATTTATTTTCTCACAGTTCCGGAGGCTAGAAGTCCAAATTCAGAGCACCAGCTATACGGGAAGACTCTGTCATTTCTGGGGGAAGATCCTTGGCCGCAGCCCTGGTGCTCTCTCCCCCCTGACCCTGGGTGGGGGGTTGTGCTCGCTTGTCTGTGTGTCTACATTTCTCTTTATGCCTTTGTATCACCTGGAAGTGAGTAGGTTTAGGATGCACCCTACATTGACATGGCCTCGTTAACATAACAAGGAAAATCCTATTTCCAAATAGGATCATATCAACAGATTTAAAAAAAAACCCACTGCCGTTGAGTCAATTCTGACTCATAGCGACCCTACAGAACAGAGTAGAACTGCCTCATAGAGTTTCCAAGGAGCACCTGGCAGATTTGAACTGCCAACCTCTTGGTTAGCAGCCGTAGCACTGAACCACTATGCCACCAGGGTTTCCATCAACAGATATAGGGGTTAGGATTCCAACACAACCTTGGGGACACAATTCAATCCCTAACACCATGTAACAGGAATCCATTCACAGCTCTCCCCCTAGCCCAGTTGAAAGTAAAAATAAGTGCAACAATAATGTTCATAATAACACCAATAAAATTTACTATTTCAGTATTGATTAGGAGTGCTAAATGTATTGCTCATTCAGCCCTAGATAACCCAGAAACCCAGCCCTAGACAAACTGTGAGGAATTCTGAATCTCAGCTGCCATTTTATGCACCTTTTCGTCCATTTACTAGAACTTTTCCCTTCCTGTCAGAAGCCAAGTGTGTTCTTCTTTTCCGATCCATCTATACAGTTGCCTGCCTTTTTTCTCCTTTCTTGCCCCTTTCTTTTCCTCACCCCTCTGCCCAGGTATAACAAATTTAATCACCTGAACTTTTGGCAGGAATTACCATCTCTAAAGTGACCTTTACATTCAAAATCTTTTGTTCTCTACAGAGGAATGGGGGTTAAAAAATGCAGTATGATTGAAATAGGGAAGGATTACTCTAAAAAGCATAGCTTAGATGTATGTTTTTTTTGTAATTCGTTACATTGATCTTCTTAAGAGACCTATTATTGACTTTTTTACTGTATGCTTTGTGAGATGTTTGCTTCTAAAGAATCCACGAATGGCTATGAAAAGCACCTGGGTCCCTGCAACTCATATAGAGAAACTTTTATAAGCCTTGTGGTATCTCTGCGGGTCCCTCACAATATTCCTGCCCTCTCTGATTTCAGTGTCATTGAGATAAGCATTTTTTACTTTCGTCAGCTTTGGTTTTCCAGAAGCTGTACAACAACACTCTAAGTATAGTTAGAAGTAGTGGTATCATTCAACTCTAGAAGCAAGAGTCAGTTTCTCATGAGTACAGGTCTTGAAAAGAATATTTTCAAGGCTTTTTTTTTTTTTAATCAGGCCAGCTTTTCTGCAGATTCATGAGATTTACCCATTCAACCACAAATTTATGGCTTTATAGAAGTACACGAGGATAGAAGAGAAATCATAGTGAATGTAGGAACCGTTACGCCTCTCCATCTATCCATTTCTATGTACATATGCCTCAGAACCCAAAAGTAACCAATCAAAAGAAGGTTGATATTAGTAGACAGGAAAAATGGTAGTATTTTGATGACATGGTAGTCTCTTGGACAGTATTCCTTATAGATGCCTATGCCATTTTGCTAATTTCTAGCACAAATTAACTTAGGAGAGCTCTGGATAAAGACATGACCTCTGAGTGGTTATTATCTGAAAATATACTCCTACAATACAAGTTGAATAACCCACTGTGCATGAATAATACTGTAAGTGCAATTCTTTATTTTAATACAAAATATTTGAAATGGACCCATAATATACTGGTATTCAGAGAGCATGGTGGGGTTGGTACTTAAATCTTCAGGGAATAGAAGGATCCTTTGGCGCTCAAACATTGTATTCATATGTCTTTAAGCCACAGAGAGTGCTGGGGTTCTTCTTGGTAAAGAACAGGAAGACTACATCTCATAAACGAAAAAACCAGACTAGTTGACATTGAGTGATTGCTGATTCGTGGACACCCCATGTGCGGGAGTAGAACTGTTCTATAGGGCTTTCCAGGCTGTGACCTTTCGGAAGCAGATACCTAGCCCTATCTTCCGAGGTGACCGTGGGTGGGTACGAACTGCCAACTTTGAGTTTAGTAGTCATGCGCTTAACCGTTTGCACTACCTAGGAAATGCCATATGACTGGCTGAAGAGCCAGTCTGC
The DNA here is from genome assembly GCF_024166365.1 of Elephas maximus indicus. NCBI lineage: Eukaryota > Metazoa > Chordata > Mammalia > Proboscidea > Elephantidae > Elephas > Elephas maximus. Next base: position 73,321,512 of record NC_064841.1, on the reverse strand, counting down.
GAGTTGGGAGGATGATTATCGACCTACTTTTTAAATGAGGAAAGTGAGGTTAAGATTACATAGGCAGTAAGCAGTGGAGATGTAGCTTTCAACTAGCTCTTCCCTGCGGTGCTGGTGGATTCCAACTGCCGACCTCTTAACCACTACACCACCAGGACTCCGTTCTTTTTCTAGGACACCGCAATTTTATCATGTGCCTGCACTGTAGACACCTCACATTGCCTTTCTGTCTCACACAGTCTTCCGTACTCGGTGGCTGTAAATGAAGGTTATTGTCTGAGTTTTTTGTGTCAGCTGCCCAGGTGACAGGCACTCTTCCGGATCTTAAGTTTTCACATGAGGTACTTCAGAGCCCTAACTTTGAATCCTACTTCTATCCTACGCAAATGTTCCAGTGCTAAACATATGTTCAAACGTAATTAAATAAATGCTTTGCTTGAGATTGCAGAGAATTGATATTTTTCACCAACTGAAAGGATTTTGTGAAACAAGTGATTAAATTAATGAAATACCATACAGTGTGTTTATGAGATTGGTATGTGGCAATGGCAGACAAAAAATAAACACACAGAGCGGTGCTTTGTTGTGCTGAGGTATTTATTGTCCTTGACTATTATCCAAGAACAGATGGCAAAGCCTGTCAGCTGGGCTACGAGGCCCTGAAAGCAGGAAGCAGGTGATGATAAATGGTTGGTAATTTCCCATGGTGGAGCAACTATTACAGAAAGCTCTGTTGAAATGAATAGGTGCTGGACTAAAACATCATCTGTGGAATTTTGTCCAATATTTAAGTTTTCTAAGAAAGGAAAGTATAGAAGTCTTGTCCTTCGCCTCTGTGAAGTCTTCTTTGCAAGAATAGTAATACTTTCTTTGCTCCTGACATAAAATTACTGGCCTTACCTAAGAGGTGAAACCTTACATTGCTTGCAAGGTTAATCGGAGTTTTCTTTTCTTCTATAAGCCCTTCTATTACTGAATACGTCTGGTGTACTCACCTTGGCATGCTGTCTTTGATTGGCTTGTCTCTTTGGTTGAAGGCTTGGTCCGGTAACTTTCTCAATGTAATTGTGTCTATTTTCAGGTGAAGGAAGGGAAGTGATTATGTATTTGATTTATTTAAACAATTCACTATTAACAGTCTATTTTGGAAAAAAAAAATCATTGGGTAGGATTTAAAGATTGATAAGACATCTATTTTGTTCAAAAGAACATGATACTTTAGTATGATAGGAAAAATAAGTCTCTGAAGTCCTAAGTTTGAATTGCAATTCTGTCACATTCTATCTGTGGTGAACACAGTCAGTAACTTTATCTTTCTGGACCTCTGCTTGGTTGCCTGCAAAATTAAAATAATCTTTTCCTCATAATGTAAGTGTGAGGATAAATTATTTTTAACTATTTATGGAAGCTAGCACTATGTAATAGCTACAAAAACCAAACCCGTTGCCTTTGAGTTGATTCTGACTCATAGCGACCCTATAGGGTGGAGTAGAACTGCCCCATGTGGTTTCCAAGGAGAGCCTGGTGGATTTGAACTGCTGGCCTTTTGGTTAGCAGCCACAGCTCTTAACCACTGCACCACCAGGGTTTCCATGTAGTAGCTAATCCACACTTAAAGAATGGGATCCCAGTATTGAATAGTGGCCATAGCAGTAGTAACAATAATAAAGTCGCCATTACAAATTCATGGAAGAAACAGACTCCGAAATCCTCAGAAGGGCTGAGTTAAGAGGAATTTGAGTGAGGAATTTGGGCGCTTCGAATGGAACAAAGCATGGCTGGGAGAACTTCCATCTGAATAGCAGCAAAAATGGCAGCGAGGTCTCCCCGCTGTCAGAAGCCAACCATTCCATTTGTCACAACTAGAAGTACAACAAGCTAAAAAAGCTGACAGTTTGGTTAACATTCCATTTTGGCTTAATATCACTTAATAAAGTAACAGAGAATGAGAACCCACTTGACAGGTGACATTCCCCTAAGCGGTAAGAACTTAGAAGCCTTTTTAAAGGGTTGTCCACATTTGGCATATTGATCGTCGCTTCCCTGAGGTTTAATTCACGACATGAAAGTGTAGGTCTGCATTGATTAATGAATACAGAAAAATGTGGGCTCTTCCAATCCAGGATTAAGAAAAAAGAGCTTATTCCCTTCAGCCGCCATGCAGTGAAATACTTGAAGTGATTCTATGCTGCAAGGATCTTGTCTTATCAGTGGCGGTTTCCGCCTACCTGGCATTCCAAATCACGGTTCCTATTGAACCTCTGATGCCACCCTGACATATGTCTAATTTTCTTATGCATGTCGTACATATTAATCTTGTGTTTGCATGTGACTATTTGACAGGCTCCCCGATCCTGATGTGACATTAATTCAAGCAAAACACAGTTACTCCTTTTAGAAACTGGAAAGGGAGAATTGTTTATTGGAGAACCCATCAGTTGTTGATATTTTAAAACCATTTTCTGTAAATTAAAAGCATAGATTCTAAACGTTCGTCTGCCAGGGACCCTTCAGAATTTAACCTCAAGCCCTGTATGGCCCTGAGACTGTATATTCTCTTATGTCAGATAACGGGGAAGTAAGGGAGATTTTTTCTTACAATTGGGACACAGGAAACCTCCTCCCTTGAAGAGGAGTCAGAAATGAAGGGAAACGAGAAATGAGGGGAGAACAGAAACACACACCTAGGGGCAGTGAAAAAACATTAGCAAGCAAGCGAGTGGAGAGCAGGGTTATTTCAGTGGACGGTAACCTCCTTAGGGACACAGACCCTTTTGACAATATAATTAAAGCCACGTATTTCCACCCCGGTAGGACGTATACACACACAAAACTCTGTGTACAATTTCCTAGAGTTTGAGCATTTCCTAAAATGTTCATCCATAGATGTCAGGTTAAGAACCCTGGGTCTCTTTAGATAAGAGAATGCCAACTGTGTACTTTTAATATTCATTAAATTGAGGGCTCAAACAATTTGTTTATCCTCAAGGATGCATTATTTTGAAACTTAACTTAAAGTCACAGTAGCCATTTTCAAATTATCATATGAATGGATCACTCTTGCTATATTTTATCATCGCTGGCCGCAAAACCGTTAGACAGAAATATTTATTATACAGAAACAGAGATCATGCAAATTATATCAACCTACTGTGGTTGTGGTTAGTTGTGTTATATATATATATACATGCTATATGGTTATATGTTATAAATTTCATGTTTATATAAATAATATATATGTATGCATGTGTGTTTTATCTGTCAAATTTAGAATCTTTGTTTCCTACTATGTCAAAAGGCTGGGTGATTAGGACAAAAGGATGGTAAAAACTGAGGGAGGGAACCGTAATGAAATAGTTCAAGAAATGATCCCAGAACTGATGAAAATATTCTCACCTCTTCTTTTTGTCTTTGTGAGAACTTTTGAAACATTAATGACAGAATAATTCTAAAATCTTCCATGGAGGGGAAAGAGGGGAAGGACAAGGGATGAGGAATTCCAAAGCCTTTGGATGTCTCAACAGCAAAGCCCATTAGAAAACAATGGGAAGATGGACGCGCATGAACGTGCAAGTGTGGACACATGTTTCATCTGCTAGATAAATTACAGATGAAAACTTTTTAACTGGTTGCATTTCACGTAAACTTTTTTTTCCATTTAAGGGAGGGAATTCGTAATTGAAGTATTTTTCTTAGAATTTTTTTGCTTTTAAATGTTAACTTTCCCATGTTTGGAGTAAATGCATTTGCTTTTGTCTACTTTGTAGTGTGTCCTAAATGAATATATGTCTTAGTGTACATGTCATTGTATTAATTTTAGGCACCAGCTAGTCAACATAATCACCATGAACTTTTTTTTTTTTAATTTGTATATAATATAGAGGATTGTCTTGATTCTATGGCCTGGGCTTTGTGCTAGGCAATGTATGGCGCGGAAGAATTGAATGACAGTGTTGAATGAGAATGGAAGAGTCACTAGAAGAAAGCCTGTAATTCTGCAGCAAATGAACCGTGTAACATGTACGTGCCAAAGGGGAACTTATGAGAGAATGATCACTATGGAATGGAATTTTTAGGAAGAAGAATAATTATCATTACTATGGATTTATTTTGGAGACCTCGTAGCATAAGGGTTATAGAGCTTGGCTGCTAACCAAAAGGTTGGCAGTTCAAATTCACCAGCCGCTCCTCGGAAACCCTATGAGGCAGTTCTACTCCGTCCTGTAGGGTTGCTTTGAGTCAGAACTGACTCAACGGCACATAAGAACATCAACATGGATTTATTTAAGATGATGGGTGACAACAGAGTCTTCCAAAACTAGGAGATGGTTTTAATGAACTATACGTGAATTAATGAGCACCTGAATTGGTGTGGATATAGAAAATTCATCTGATTAGCTTATGAAGGATTCAACAGGACTCAGGGTCTTATTTGCAAGGATGCATCTATTATCTAAACATTTACTGGAATACACTTTCATTTTATTTTATTAAAAATTTGTTCTAACGATGACTAGAATTGTCTGTGTTGTTCATGGTTTGGGTACTCTCTCATTAAACATTTTTGTTATACTACACAATTTTTTGAGTGTTTGTTTTTAATTAAATTAGCAAGGCCATTAAATTTGAAAGCTTATTGATATCCTGTAATTGCTTTACTCTAGATGGAAATAAACTCCATATTAAATTTTTGAGAAATATATAATCATCAAGATAAGTGCCAAATAGGAAGTTTGAAAGGATTTCCTCAGATACAGCGTTACGTATACACCGAGTTTCAGAGCAGTACTCTTTTGATTCTGCTCTCCCTTTTTCAGTCCTTAATTTGGTAACTTTTTATGTGAAAAAATACTAAGTGTTCACATTCAAGCAATATCAGGAAAAACAATAACACAGCAATTACCCAGCCAATTTTTTTCTTTTGAAAAGCCGTGTGGGGAATCAGTTATTTGCTTGCTTTAGTCTAATCGAAATACCTTTAAGGAACATACACTGCAAACAAAACAGGAGAAGTAACTCTATTTTTCTTGAGAAATCACTTATATGTCTTGGTTACCACAGTCAGCCCCTTTTACTTAGCTCTTATCTGGGTTTACTGTGTTTTGACCATTCTTCTCTCTTCTTCCCAGGTCATTGGAGGCCTCTCTTGGCTCCCGTCCAGATTGGCCCAGTAAAGGGCCATTTTTCTTCTGCTGTTACAGGGACTTTTCTTTCTTTTCGCTCCTTAGCTGTTTTTCCTTTAACTCCTGAGCCACCACTAAGCCTCTAATCTTAATTTGTCAAATCCTTGCACCTTTGTCCTTATAAAACTGTTTAGTTATAATTCAGAAAGAGGGGGGAAATCTGTTCATTACATTATATACCAGAATTTTAAGCTTCTGTCCCCAAAACACAGAAAGAATATATGCTGATAATTATATTCATTAGGTAGATACTAACTGATGGTCTTCTGTGTGGTATAGGAACAAGCAACGAGTAAGACAAAGTCCTTATATTCTTAAAGCTTATATTCTTATAAAAAGACATACAATAATAAAATAAATAAACAGTAGCATAATTTGAGGGTATGAAAGGACAATGGAAAAACTGAAAGAGGCTAATGTAATCCAGAGAATCTGGGGGGAGGAATGTTCCCTTAGAATGATAGCCCATGGAAAGCCTCTCCGGGGAGGTGTCATTGGAGCTGAGATTTGAATGACTGAAAGGATCCAGTCATGCACAGAATTGAAACAGTGCATTCCAGAAAACATGTGCTAAGACCCTTGAGTGGGAACCAGCTGAAAGCGTTAAGAAGCACAAGGAAGACATATTGAAACATATGTATTTGAAAAGAACACTGGTAAGACATGAGGTGGAGAGAAGGCAGGGGCCAATCTTGAAGGGCCATGTGGTCCGCGGTAGAGTCTGGATTTCATTCCAAGATCAGAAACTTGGCTTTTCACGTTGCTCTCTCCCCAGTGCATTGCACAAAGTAGGAACTCGGTAAATATCGAATGAAGGAATATAAGCAGAAACATGACAGGATAAGGATAGTAGAGAGATCAAATTGAGAACTTGGAGATCAGTTATGAGGGTATAGCAGTCATCCATTACAGATACAATGATGGCTTGGGTCAAAGCAATAGTAGCTGAGAAAAATATGGTAGAACTAAAAGGACTTGTTGAGGTGGATTAAATATGGAAGATGGAGGAAAGAGAGAAAAGAACACAAGACAAGGTCTAGGTTTCTGACTTGAAGCCCTAAAGTGTACAGACATTAGCAGCCAATTTAGGAAATAAAATGAAAAATGAGCTAAAAATCAGTTACTCTCAGCAGACAGTGTAGTTCTGTGTATCCATTTTAGATGGATATATGAATTCAGAATGGAGGTGCATTTATTTATTATGCAAGTATTTATCATATACACTCTAAGGGTGTTGCTGTTCCACCATGCATTTGTCAGTGGGTCATACTATGGTGGCTTGCTTGTTGCTGTGATACTGGAAGCTTTGTTACCAGTATTTCAAATACCAGCAGGGTCACCCTTCATGGATAGGTTCCAGCTGAGCTTCCAGACTAAGACAGACGAGGAAGAAGGACCTGGCAGTCTACTTCTGAAAAAAATTGGCCAGCAAGGGTGTTGTTTTTAGGTGCCGTCAAGTCGGTTCCAACTCATAGCGAACCTACGTACAACTGAACGAAACACTGCCAAGTCCTGTATCATCTTCACAATTTTTGCTGTGCTTGAGCCCATTGTAGCCACTAGGTCAATCCATCTTGTTGAGGCTCTTTCTCTCTTTCATTGACCCTCTACATTATCAAGCATGACATCCTTCTCCAAGGACTGGACCCTCCTAATGATGGAGGGTAACTCGTTTTAATATATGCTATGAATCACAGAAAAATAAAGATTAATATGATTCATGTCCCCGTTGAGATAACAATCTAGTTGAGGGGTAACATATATACATGATTCTCATCTTTTAAAAGTAATAGGGCAATATACAATGAGTATTAATTAAATGACAGAATGATTACCTAGGCTATGGTTGTCACATAAAGGTCAACTGAAGTTTACGTGATACTCAAATAAACATAAGAGAAGAAAGCATACTAGGTCGACAAAGACATCACAAGGAAGGATGAGATGATTGCTGTTTTAGCGTGTTGAATAAATTGAAGAGTGATGAGAATCAATCACAGTAAACAGAAGAGACTAGTCAGAGATTAGTAAATTTCGCTAAACAAGGTGTGACTGATGTCAGAGAAATCAGTTAGAAGACCACTATGAGGGGGAGTGGAGCGCTGTGCTAGAGTAGAAACAGCCAGAAGAGATAAAAGTTGACATATTTAGGACTTAATTCAAAAGGAAAAGATGGTGGAGTATGTCATCAAATTGGATGATAAGCACGAATAAGTGAAAGGAGGCATAGACTCAGATTGTAAGTTCCAGTGACTGGAGAATGGAACACAATGTGTACAGGAGACCCAGATTTGGAGGAGGTATAACATGAACTCAATTTTGGACCCATTGAAGTTTAGGTGTTGGGAGATCTGCAGAAGATATTTTTTAAACGAATGGAGATTGAAAGAATTTTAGGCTGTAGATATGCAGCTAAGACAAAATACTAGACGTGATACTGGACAATGAGAAAATGATGACACAAATAAGAAGGTGAATATCTTCTAAGAAGATGGGCAATGACAAAAGCCAAACTCGAGGGTGGAAGGAAAAGGAAGAATGGCCCAGGACTCGTAGGCAACCCATGCTTACCGTGTTGGAGCCAGTGTGATACATAAGGTTTTCACTGGCTGAGTCTTTGGAAAGAGATTGCCAGGCCTTTCTTTCCAGTTCATCTTAGTCTGGAACCTCTACTGAAGCCTGGTTGGCATCATAGCAACACACCAGCCTCCAGTGACAGACTGGTGATGGCCGCATTTAAGGTGCATGGGATGGAATCAAACCTGGATGTCCCTCATGGAAGGTAGAAATTCTACCACTGAAACACCACTACCATGCTATATAAACCAAAAAACCAAACCCAGTGCCATCGACATTTTGAGATGGTTTTGCTCTCCAGGACGTATAAAAGAACCAGGGAATCTATACTGAGTTTACTTACTCTGTAAGGTGGAGCTCCTAGGATGCTGCCAAATTGAGGCACAAGCCATCCTATGTCGAGAGCAGGTCCTGGTTTTCTCCCCTATTAGATTGGCTTTGGACTCCTCCCTCCATCTCTGTGCACCCCAGTTTTCTCAATTGCAAAATGAATACATTGCACCAACCCCTTTGAGTCTGAGATTTTGTTTTTGTATCCCTGGATTCTACCAATTTTGCTAATCTGAAAAATTCACCGAAGACCTACGGTGCCACTCCATAACAAAACAACCTATGGTGCCATTCCATAACAAAACAACCAGTACTATCAAAGTCCACCAAACCAAAAAAAGCAAACCCGTTGCTGTCGAGTCAGTTCCGACTCATAGCGACCTAGTGCCATCCAGATAATTTTCTGTTGTCAGTGGAAAATAGAATCGCATAGTAGGCCATGTCAACCTCTTAGATCTCAGTTATGCCCCTATTCCTAACACAGCTAAAAGGGTTAAACAACCCCCTCACTCTAAACCTCAGAAAGGACTTTTCATGATTTTAATGGCACTCATCCAGGAATTTTGTTTCCTGAGGACTGTACCCATAACGTATATAAGTGCAAACCAAAAAAACCCCAAACCAAACCTGTTGCTGTCAAGTTGATTCCAACTTATACTGACCCTAGAGAACAGAGTAGAACTGTCCCATAGGGTTTCCAAGGAGCACCTGGTGGATTCAAACTGCAGAACTTTTGGTTAGCAGCCTTAGTTCTTAACCACTATCCCACCGGGGTTTCCAGCAACCATATAACCAGAAACCAAACCCGATGCCATCGTGTTGATTCCGACTCATAGTGACCCTATACAGGACAGAGTAAAACTGCCCCCATAGGATTTCCAAGGCTGTAATATTTATGGAAGGAGCCGTGGTGGTGAATTGGTTAAGGCCTAGGCTTCTAATGGAGAGATCAGCAGTTCCAACCCATCAGCCACCCTGCGGGAGAAAGATGTGGAAATTGGCTTCCACAAGGATTACAGCTTTGGAAACCCTTGGGGGCAGTTCCACTCTGTCCTATAGGGTTGCTAAGAGTCGGAATTGACTGGATGGCAATAGGTTTGGTTTGGTTTAAGTTTTTTAATCTTTATGGAAGCAGACACCACACCTTCCTCCTGTGGAGTGGCTGGTGGGTTCGAATCGCCAATCTTTAGATTAACAGCCAAGTGTTTAATCATTGTGCAACCAGGGCTCCTTAAACTAGATTATAATAAATAAATAAATAAAAATAAAAAAAGAAAAACTAGATTATACTGACTTTATTTTCCAGCCCTGTATTCTACTCAGAGTGTAAGTTTTCATTTGTAATTCAAAGATGACATCTTTGCTAAAGAAAAGCTGCATTTTTTTTTTTTTGTTCATTGATATGCAGATTGAAGAATCAGTGAGTCCTTTAGGAGTTTCAAGCTGTGGAATCAACCAGAGGTCTGCAGAATAATAGGGCTGTTCAGCCATTTATGATTGTGAGGCTTTGATCTGCTACGAACAAGCCACTCAGTTTTACCTGTGAGCCTTACTTAACAAGAAAAAGCAAACCATGATCTCCAGTAAATGATTTTAATACAGAAGTAATGGTCTTAGCTCTTTATATGTTCATAGGACAAGCTCCCTTGTAAAAGTTCACTGATTGATTTATTCATTCATATATTCTGCAAATATTTATTGAGCTCTTATTTTTATAGGTGCTAGGAATACCCTGGAAACCCTGGTGGCGTAGTGGTTAAGTGCTACAGCTGCTAACCAAAGGGTTGGCAGTTCGAATCCATCAGCCACTCCTTGGAAACCCTATGGGGCAGTTCTACCCTGTCCTATAGGGTTGCTATGAGTTGGAATCCACTCGACGGCCAGTTTTTTTTTTTTTTTTTTTTAATTAGGAATATCCCATCCCTGGGTGGTGCAAAAGGTTAAGTGCTAGGGTGCTAACAGAAAGGTTGGAGGTTCAAGTCCACCCAGAGGCACCTCAGAAGAAAAGGCTAGAGATCTATTTCCAAAAAATCAGCCATTGAAAACCCTATGGAGCACATTTCTACTTTGATAAATATGGGGTCCCCGTAAGTCAAGATTGACTCAACAGCAACTGGAAAAAGGAATATCTCAGTCACCAAGACAGAGCCTCTGTTCCTATGAAGCTTATAGTCTAGTTGGGAGGGGGAGTGAAAAAACAGTCAATAAGCAAACAATTAATAATAAAGGCAGAATGGTTAGATGATAAGTGATAGAAGAAAAACGATGTAGGTGAGGGAACGGAATGGAGAATGATGGCCGTTTGAGAGGAAACTCAGGTTGTGAATTCCATCTGTCTATTCTGTCAAATCCCTTTGAGCACTGCATCATTTAGGATCATGTGTCAATGCATAAATCAGAAACAACTTAACAACACTCGCTTAAACAGGACAGAAGCTTGTTTCTCTCGCGCGTAACAGAAGTCCAGAGGTAATCCAGAGCTGTTCCACTAACTCCTGTTTACCAGGACCTAAAGAGCTTCTGTCTTCATTTTGTACACCCCTAACCAGTAGCTTCTGAACTGAAAATCATCTTATTGATGCTGAAGCTCAAGCCCCGGTAACCACATGCCAGGCAGTAGTAAGGAAGATAGAATGAGTGGCATTCCTGGCAGTCACAGACAAGCTCATCTTACACCTCACTGGCCAGAACGTAGGTACATTTCCACACCTAGATGCAAGAGTGACTTGGAACTGCAGCCTTTTAGCTGAACACATTGGAAAAAACAGAGATGTACATTTGGGGCAGAAGGACCCTGCCCCAAACATCAGTTCTATGCCAAATACCAAGGATTTTCTGATTCCCCCAATTTAAAGCTATTTCTACTATCCTACACCTTGGCAAGATACAAATTATAAGAAATTGTGAGTGGCCATCTAACATACAGCTATTGGTCCCATCCCATCCGGAGCAAAGGAGAATGAAGAAAACCAAAGCCAAAAGGAAAATATTAGCCCAAAGGACTAAAGGACCACATGAACAAGAGCCTCCACCAGCCTAAGCCCAGAAGAACTGGATGGTGCCCAGCTACCACCACCAGCCACTCTGACAGGGATCATAATAGAGAGTCATGGTCAGAGCAGGAGAAAAATATGAAACAAAATTCAAATTCACAAACAAAGATCAGACTTACTGGTCTGACAGAGACTATGGTCCCTAGACACTCTACTAACTCAGAACTGAAACCACTCCCAAAGCCCACTTTTCAGACAAAGATTAGACAAACCTATAAAACAGACAATAACACACATGATGAACGTGCTTCTTAGTTCAATCAAATATATTAGACTAAATGGCCAACTTCTGCCCAAAAGCAAGACGAGAAGGCAGGAAGGGACGGGAGCTGGACAAATGGACACGTGGAACCCAGGGTGGGGAGGGCGAGAGTGCTTTTATACTGTGGGGATTGCAAGCAATGTCACAAAACAATTTGTGTATAAATTTTTGAATGAGAAACTAACTTGAGCTGTAAACTTTCACCTAAAGCACAGTAAAATTAAAAAAAAAAAAATTACAAAGGAAGTCAAATTTGCGTCATGGCAGAAACCTGTCTACACAAAATATGCACCAAAAAAGAAAAATTAGACAAATAGAAGCAGAAGCATATTGAGAAGATGGTAAAATCAGTTGATCTACTTCTTACCATGACAGCAATTCTTTCCTATGTCAGTTCTACTTCCCTGTACCGTTTTGTGCTGTAGTCATCAGATCCAGAGCAACTCTAGAGTTACGGGCACTGAACTGGGAAGGGCACTGTAGAGAGATGAAGCACGTGCAAGGCCCTGAGCAGGAAGTGTGCAGTGTGTATCTGAAGAGCAGCAAGAAGGCCAGTGTGGCTTCAGAGTGAGCAAAGGGGAGTACGTGCGGGAGATGATGATGGCAAAGAACTAGCAATGAACCAAATCCAGAAAGATCGCGTAGGCTGTGGATCGCACTCTGGATTTTACTCTGGGGGTGTTTTGAGGAGGGGAGTGACATGATTTGATATATGTCTTAGAAGAAAAGTTTTTTCTTTAAGTGTATTTTTAATAATAATAAAAAAAAATTGAAATCAAAATGAATGACAAATTTGCTTCCAGAACATAGATGGGCCATTTTCTAAATTACTGTTTTGTAAGGACTTAAGAAAATTTCATTTGTCTCCCATAAATGAAGAGTTTGCATGGAAATTAGTTCAGTTATATTAAAGCTAATGAAGATCTGCCAAAAATTGCGAAGGGCCTAAAATTTTATCCTACTTGGCAAGCTAACAAGTTAGCTTGCCACAGTTTCATGGGTGCTGATGGAAGTCACAAGATTCCTGCATCCCAACTAAAGGAAGTTTATTACTTACAAAATAGCAAGCACTAGAATATTATCATTTTTGCACCAGTTCTCTGAGCCGCAGTTCCCACAGGGCACCACAAATAGGACCAGGTGACTTCTGTGCATACAGTGGGTTGCATTTCAGAAGTGGAACCTTGAGTTTAGGATAACCAAATTTTTCGTAGTGAGCAGAGCACATGCTTGCTCCTTGATCCAGGCAGAGCCACTGTCTTTCTTTTAAGGCTGTTCAATATACAGTGGTCCTTGGAAAGGTAGACAAGAACAAAAGGCAGTCAGTGTCTCCCTTGCAAAGTATGCAGAAATGCAAGACTCATGAATTGTCTCCCCAGAATGCAATTTGGGTAGTTCCATTTGAAAGTACCTGTGCAAGATCTGTCAACTCCATTGTTTTTAAATTACCATTATAATGTGAATTATAGTGTTTTGAACACTATTTTAGCATAAATACAAAGTCTTATGTATATTGGCAGTGAGATGTTGTGATACCTTAGAAGTACGATAGCTTTGCGATATGCCATACACACATTTCACAGTATAATTCACCTGGAAGTCAATGATTTGAAACCACCTGGATTTATAAAAAGCAATATTCATTTCTTGTCTTACACATTGTTAAGATGTTTGTGAGTTGTTTGTAGAAGTATTTTTACATCAGGTAGCTTTGCTATCTAATATAGTTGTAATTTTAAGGTTGTGTTGCCATAGCAATTCATGGGAATTTAAGATATACAGATCTGATTTAAGAATACTAAGTTACTGTCTTTTTCTTTTTTTAATATGCAGTTTAAGTGCCTCTAATTCTCTTCCTAAATCCTTACAGAAACTTAGCCCAAGGGATAGTTTTTTGCATTCACTTTGTTGTTGATGGTGGTGGTGGTGCCCTCAAGTAGATTTTTGACTCATAGAGACCCCCTGTGACAGAGTAGAACTGCTCCATAGGGTTTTCTAGGCTGTAATCTTTACAGTAGCAGATAGCCAAGTTCCTTCTCCCTCAGAGCTGCTATGTGGGTTAACAGCCTAGCACTTAACCTTTGGATCACCAGGGCTCCAGCATTCACTTTAAGTAAAATGATAAAAAATATAAAGAAATTACTGATTTAACTGAAAGTCTCCATTGCTTAATACTAAAATTTCTTGGTACTTCCTCTGTGAAAAATATATCAGGTAATAGCTTTTAAATATGTCACATGCATCTGTTGATGTAGTTTCTTTACTTTTAAAAAGTAAAAGTTAATCAAGTTTATTCCAGGTATGGTAGGCTGGCTCAATATTTGAAAATCATTCTATGCAATGCACAATATCAAGAGAATAAAGAAGGAAATTATATGATCATATTAATTTAGACAAAAAAGCATTTGATAAAATTCAACACTCATTCATACTAAAAATTCTCAGTATACTAGGAATAAGAAGGAAGTTCTTTAACTCTATAAAAAAGAATCTATATAAAACCTACAGATAGCATCGCACTTTATAGTGAAAGACTTAATATTTTCCCCCTGAGATCAGAAAAAAAGCAAAGATGTCTACTCTCATCATTCCTTTCAATGTATTACTGACACGAAAACCAAACCCTACGATTCCAACTCATAGTGACCCTATAGGACAGAGTAGAACTGCCCCATAGGGTTTCCAAGGAGCAACTGGTGAATTCGAACTGCCGACCTTTTGGTTAGCAGCCAAACTCTTAACCACTGGACCACCAGGGCTCCGCTGACACTTAAAGCCACTGACATAAGTCAAGAAATAAATAAGCAAATAAATAAATAAAGGCATACCGTTTGGAAAGGAAGAAATAAAACAGTGTCTCTGTAAATGTTATGTTGTCTAAATAGAAAGTCCCAAGAAAGTTATCAAAAAAAAAAAAAAAAACCTCTTAAAATGAGTAAATGAGTTCACTAATGTAATAGGATACAAGACCAACAGACAGAAGTCAATTTTGCATTTCTGTGTATTGACAATGGATAAGTGGAAACACAATGCCTTTTAAATTGCTCCAAAGAAAATAAAATACTTCGGTGTAAGTCTAACAAAACATGTACAAGATCTGTATGATGAAATCAAAGAAGACAGAGAGACACATGATTTTCACAAATTGGAAGCATCAATATACAAAAAATGTCAATTCTTTCCAAATTGATATACAGGTTTAGTGTTATTTCTTTTAAAATATCAGTAATTTTTATAATAGAATGGCAAGGTTATAATTAAATAATGTGTAGAAAGATAAAGGCCCTAGAATAGCTTAAACAATTTTGGAAAAGAATAAAATGGGAAGAATCACTCTTCCTGATGTTAAGACCTACTGTAGAGCTGCAGTAGTCAAAACTGTGGTATTAGAGGAGGAACAGACACATAGATCAGTGGAGCAGACAGAAGAACCTAGAGATAGATCCACACAAATATACCAGACTGATGTTTAACAAGAAAAAAATATGTATATTAATAGCCTTTGTTATAAATGGTGCTGGGATAACTGAATAGGCATACACAAAATACTGTAATAATAATTATTATAAACCATAAAATAATTATTGCAAAATAATCTTTACCTAAATCTCACAATTTATACAAAAATTAACTCAAAATGGATTATGAGCTTAAAAGTAAAACAAAACTATTAAACTTCTAGAAATGAACCTAGGAGAAAAATTTGGGAGGCTAGGATGAAGCAAAGAGTTCTTAGGTTGGACACCAAAAATACAATTCCTAAGAAGAAGAATTGACAAACAGGACCTCATCAAAATAAAAAACTTCAACTGTGCAAAAGACCCAGTTAAAAGAGAAAAAGAAAAATTACTAAGATAAAATATTTGCAAATCACATATCCAGCAAAGATTTTTATATCAATAATATACAGAACTCTCAAAACTCAACACTAAAAAACAATTGAATTTGTCTAATTTTCTTCATTTAAAAAATTTTTAAACAATTATAAAAGATGTGCACAGACTAAAGAGAATATTCAAATGGCAAATAAGCACATGAAAAGATATTCAACATCATTAACAATTGTGTTGTTGTTAGGCACCATTGAATTAATTCCTACTTGTCGTGACCCTATGCACAACAGAACAAAACGCTGCCCAGTCCTGCACCATCCTCATAGTCTTTGCTATATTTTAGCCCATTGTTGCAGCCACCGTGTCAATCCATCTCACTGAGGGTCTTCCTCTTTTTCACCTACCCTCCACCTTATCAAACATGATGTCCTTCTCTAGGGACTGGTCCCTCCTGATAACATGTCCAAAGTATGTGAGACAGAGTGGCCATTCTTGCTTCCAAGGAACATTCTGGCGTACTTCTTCTAAGACAGACTTGTTAACCATTAGGGAAATGCAAACTATGATGAGAGACAACTGCATACATATCAGAATGACCAAAACAATAAATGGTGATAACGCCAAATATTGAAGAGGATGTGGAAAACTGGATCATTTATACATTGCTGGTGGGCATATAAAATAGTCTGGCCACCCTAAAAATAATTTGGCACTTTTTTTCAAAACTAAAAATGAGTTACCCTAAGACCCAATAATTGTGCTCTTTGGTATTAATTCCAGATAAGTAAAGGCTTATTTTCATGCAGGAACTTGTATGCAAATATGTTGACAGCACCTTTTTTTGGAATAGCCAAAAACTGGAAACCATCTAAATGCTCTTTGATGGGTGAGTGGTTAAAGATACTATGGTACATCCAGACCATGAAATACTACTGAGCATGGAAAAGGAACAAAGAATTGATACATACAACAACTTGGATGAACCTCAAGGAATTTATGCTGAGTGAAAAAAAACCAGTCTCAAAAGAACCCATGATCCCATTTATGTAAAATTTCTGAAATAACACAATTACAGAGATGCAGAATGGGTTAGTAACTCCCAGGGATTAGGGATGGGAAAGGGTTGGTGGCTGTGACTATAAAGAGGTGACATGAAGTAGACCTCTGGTAAGTGTATATTTGAGCATGGTGGTTGTGATAGTGGATACGCGAAGCTACACGTGTTATAACAATGCATAGAGCTACACATGCACACACCCATACAGATGAGTCCATCTATGACAACCCATTGCTGTCGAGTCGATTCCGACTCATAGTGACCCTATAAGACAGAGTAGAACGGTCCCATAGGGTTTCCAAGGAGCACATGGTGGACTCCAACTGCTGACCTTTTGGCTAGCAGCTGAGCTCTGAACCACTGTGCCAGCAGGGCTTGCATCTATGACTGTGAAATGTTAATAAGGTCTATGGATCATACCAATGTTGATTTATTGGGTTTATATTTTAGTTGTAGTTGATGTACACCCTGTAGTTGTATAAGACATTAACACTGGGGGAGACTAGAGAAAGGCTGCAGGGGACTTCCTGTATAATTATTTGCAACCTCCTGTGAATCTATAACATTTCAAAATAAAAAAAGCTAAATAAAATCCAAATATGGGTGTTGTTTCAAGTAAGATATCAAGCCAATCAATGTGTGTTGAACTTAATGGTTGACTAACTCCTGACTTTGTGTCCCAATACCTCTTTTATTAAAAACAAAAACAAAACAAAGTTAAATCTAATACTAGCTGAGATTGTCATGATAAGTTCTGTGATTTAAAATTTGTTATCAATGAAGATAGCTAATGTGTTTTGATAAGTGGAGAAATATATATACATATATATATCATTTTGATTTTTAAAATAAAAAATTATATATTATATATTTATTATATATGATTAGTCCAATTTTTAATAATATCATATGCTACCAAATGTATGGACAAAATTGGAAGAATGTACTCTTGACGTTAGATTTTTCAGGGATATACAATATGAGTTTTTATTTTACTTTCTACATTATGTATTCCTTTAATATTTAACATTTGTATATTTTTGTAATACTCTTCTTTTTTTTCTTCTAATTACAAAATAGTTAAAATCAAATAAGAAAAATAAAATGAAGTCTGGCAGAAAATATTCTTTTATGGTTATGAGAGGGGAGAGGGAGGGAAGGCAGGAGAGGAATATCCACCAATTAGATAGTAGACAAGAACTACTTTAGGTGACGGGAAAGACATCACACGATACAGGCAAGATCAACATAGCTGGACTAAACCAAAAGCAAAGAAGTTTCCTGAATAAACTGAATGCTTCGAAGGCCAGCGTAGCAGGGGCAGGGGTTTCGGGACCAGGGTTTCAGGGAACATCTTAGTTAATTGGCATAATAAAATCTATTAAGAAAACATTCTGCATCCCACTTTGGAGATTGGTACCTGGGGTCTTAAACGCTAGCAAGCGGCCATCTAAGATGCATCAACTGGTCTCAGCCCACCTGGACCAAAGGAGAATGAAGAACACCAAGGACGCAAGGTAATTACAAGCCCAAGAGACAGAAAGGGCCACATAAACCAGAGACTACATCAGCCTGAGACCAGAAGAATTAGATGGTGCCTGGCTACAACTGATGACTGCCCTGACAGGGAACACAACAGAGAACCCCTGAGGGAGCAGGAGAGCAGTGGGATGCAGACCTCAAATTCTCTTAGAAAGACCAGACTTAACAGTCTGACTGAGACTAGAAAGACCTCATAGGTCATGGCCCCCGGACCTTCTGTTAGCCCAATATTGGAACCATTCCCAAAGCCAACTCTTCAGACAAGGATTGGACTGGACAATGGGATGGAGAGGGATGCTGGTGAGGAGTGAGCTTCTTGGATCAGGTGGACACTTGAGACTAGGTTGGCATCTCCTGTCTGGAGTGAAGATGAGAAGGTAGAGGGGATTAGAAGCTGGTGAAATGGACATGAGAAGAGAGAGTGGAGGGAGAGAACGGGCTTTCTCATTAGGGGGAGAGCAATTGAGAGTATGTAGCAAGGTGTATATAAGTTTTTGTGTGAGAGACTGCCATGATTTGTAAACTTTCACTTAAAGCACAATAAAAATTAAAAAAAAAAAAAATCTGGCGTTTACCTACAGAACAAAATGTTGCCCCTTTTCTGTTATTTAGTCAGTCTGCAAAGAGGTTTGAACCGTTTCCCTGTGTCTAGACCTAGTCAGCACTGGGTGATTCTGACTGTTACAGCCAATATTTCACAGGACTCTGCACCTCTGAATTGCTCCCGATACAGCTATTGAATTTCAGAGAGTTTCTGCTGTGACTAGAGACCTCATCACCTCTACTTCTGCTATTGTAGCTGTTTACGCTGCTCCTATTTCGTGATGTACAAATCAGCAGAAAATGCTCAAAGGTGTGCCTCCTTTCTAATAGAATGTGCTCTGCTGAAGCTTTCTGTAAAGTCCCTCCTTGCCTGTAAAATTGTGACTATCTTTTGTGAAATGCCTCTCATAAAATCCTCTCTATCACTGTGAGTGAATGTTTTTATTGTCCTACTTGACTTTAAGTGAGAAAATGGTATCTTTTCAGCTTACTGTTGCTGAGAAGAAGTTCCGTATCACTTAAAATTTCACTTTTTAGCAAACGATGCTCAAATTTATTTGGGCCCATGTCAAAGGAAATTACAGTTCATGTGTGTCAGGAAAATATATACATATTCTTTTACTTTATCTGGAAATAATAGGATTATATTTTAACTGAAAATTAAGTCCTAGTCACGTCTACCTCAGCCTCCCCCAGACTGAGTCAGCACAACTAGATGGTACCTAGTCAGAACCACTGATCGCTCTGACAGGGATCACGTTAGAGGGTCCCAGGCAGGGCTGGAGAAAAATGCGGAACAAAATTCAAACTCACAAAAAAAGACCAGATCTACTGGTTTGACAGAAGCTAGAGAAACCCCAAGAATATGGCCCCTAACCTAACCTAACCTAACCTCACCTAACCCATTGCTATCAAGTTGATTCCGACTCACAGCGACTCTGTAGGACAGAGTAGAACTGCCCCATAGAGTTTCCAGGGACCGCCGGGTGGATTCAAACTGCCGACCTTTTGGTTAGCAGCGGTAGCACTTAGCCACTATGCCACCAGGGTTTCCAGTATGGCCCCTGGACACCTTTTTTTTTTTTTTTTAAAGTACTGAAGTCACTTCTGAGATTCACCTTTTAGCCAAAAATTGTTGTCTTTAGGTGCCGTTGAGTCGGTTCCGACTCATAGTGACCCTGTAGGACAGAGTGGAACTGCTCCCATGGGATTTCCAAGGATCAGCTGGTGGATTAGAACTGCCGACCTTTTGGTTAGCAGCTGAGTTCTTAACCACTGTATCACCAGGTCTCCAGCCAAAGATTAGTTAGGTCTATAAAACGAACAGGAAACCCTGGTGGTGCAGTGGTTAAGTGCTACAGCTGCTAACCAAAGGGTTGGCAGTTTTAACCCGCCGGGCGCTCCCTTGGAAACTCTATGGGGCAGTTCTGCTCTGTCCTGTAGGGTCACTATGAGTTGGAATCGGCTCAACGGCAACGGGTATGGGTATAAAACAAACAATAATACATGTAGCTTAACCTTGTATATGAGACTAAATGACACACCAGCCCAGGGGCAAGGGCGAGGAGGCAGGAGGGGACAGGAAAGCTGGACAAATGGCAATGGGGAACCGAAGGTCAGAAGGGGAGAGTGTTGACATGTCACGGGGTAGGCAACAAATGTCACAAAATAATATATGTATTAATTATTTAATAAGAAACTAATTTGCTCTGTAAACCTTCACTGAAATGCAATTAAAAAAAAAAAAAATAAGTCCTAATGAGAAATCCTTGGATGGTACAGATGTTTAAGTGCTGGGCTACTCACCAAAAAAGCTTGGGAGGTAAGCCTACCCAGAAGCACCTGAAAAGTACGGCCTGGTGATCTGTGTCTGAAAAATCACGTTGGTGAAAACCTTATGGAGGGTGGCTCTACTCTGCACACCCAGGGCTGCCGTGAGTCGGGACTGACTGGATGGCAGCAAACAATAACAGCAGTCGCGTGTTCTGTCGCTTTCGAGGCTGAGAAAAAATGTGTTTCGTCTTCAAAGAGAAATTTAGACAATCAAAAATATTTTCCTAGGAAGGCTACTCGTGATCACTAGCGAAATCCGTTGAAGAGTTTTGCAGAAATTTTCTGAATTTTGTCTGTGCAAAGCATTATAAACCCTAATCCATTGCTGTTGAGTTAATTCCGACTCATAGCAATCCTATAGGACAGAGTAGAACTGCCCTATAGGGTTTCCAAGGAGCACCTGGTGGATTCGAACTGCCGACCTTTCGGTTAGCAGCCGATCACTTCGATTTCAAAGTCAATCAGATTAATGAGAAAAATTCAACTATTCCCTTATTGGAGGAAATAGAAGCCTTGAGAAGTTATAAAGTAAAAGAAAAAGAAAAAAATACAGGGCGTATCCTGAAACACACACACATTATTTAGCATCTTAACTGCCTTATTTTACAGATAAGGAGCGTGAACCCTCGTGAGAATTATCACTTGCTTGGGTCACAGGGTAACTTTCGACAGACTTAGCTCTAGAAAGGAGGTTTTCGAACTCCTAAAAGTGCATTATTTTCAAAATATATGTGTGTCTCTTCTCTAGATAATTTTTAGTACCGTTTTTGTTTTCCTTTTAGTATTGCTCTCTTTCCAGCATATCTTTGTTCTTAATGACACCAGCTTGTTTCATTTTCTATTGGCTGTTTATGCCTTTGAATTGGTTTTGCTCCTTTTGCTACTCCTTTGACTTATGTTTATTTGTTTCCCAATTATCCCTTGTTTGCTGCTTTTTCTGTAATTTTACCCCATCCTTTGTTCTGCCTCTGCTTTCCTCTTGATTTATCTGCGTCTTTTCCTTGATTCTATTATGTTGATTTTGTTTCTGTCTCTTAGTCTTCGGGATCTGTCTTCCTAATTCATCAAATGACACATTTCCTTTAATATGTTTCTCTCAATATAACCAGCTTTGTCTTCCTGCTCTCCTTGATTTAGACATGATTCTATATAAAGTAAAATTCCAGGAAAATACATTTATTGTTAGCTTCTGTTTTGATGTTTAATTGTGTTGGTCAACATAAAAGTTAAAATCATATACATCCTTGTACATATAATCTGCTCTCAACATCCCCTGTAATATTCCCTGATATTTGAGAATTTGGGGCAGCTCGTGTAATGAGTGGCCATGCCTGTTCTTGATAAAGGCAACATCAACCATTTGCTTGTGTGGGAGATTTGGGCTCAAGAATCTAAAAACTTGCTGGTAGCTGTAGGTGAGTGAAGAAACCCTGCTGCTGCTGGCTGGATTTGGAGTTAGAAAAAATGACCAGAGAAGAAGTCCTGTCTTTATCAAAAATTCTCCTTGAATCCTAGGATAGAATAAACTCATGGCTGATTGAGAACAAGTAATTCCATCTATGGCAGACGGAGGAAAGACGTGTAGAGGCTTCTGGCAGGACAAACAGCATCCATTCTGAAGATGTGGGGTGTTGGTTTCATTTACTCAGAGAGAAAGCGGAGTCTAGTCTCCAGAAACAAACTTCCAAAAACGAGGTGCCCAGTTCTTAAGGTTAAGCTGAAAAGGATGTGGAGGAGTAACCAGGAGGAACTGGGGAAAGGACCAGCCACACTGACCGACCTACAGATGAAGGACAGTAGAAGGGGATATGATTTAAAGTTTTCTCCAGGATATGGTCAGAAGGCAGAGAGACACCGTATAAAAATGTGGCTGGCAACTGCCCCTCTTTGGACCAGTTTGATGACAGTTTAGGCTAATCAGTCTCAGTGTCTCTCCCCCTCCCTCTCTCTCTCTCCCCCCCCTCCCTCCCCCCTCTCTTTTTCCTTCTCTCTCTCCCTCCCTCCCTCTCTACTTCCCTTTCTCTCATACACACACACACACACACACACACACACACACACTTCTATACTTTTGTTCTCTTACATTCACAGCTATTTTTGGTTCCAATATATATTTCTAAAATCCTTGAAATCAAACAAAAGGTTCTTTAGAATCTTTGGATTTTTGAGCTTGATAAAGCCTTAAAATTGATCAGTTACGTATTTAAATGTGAGTGATTAGGCTTTAGATTTCAGGAATAGAGGAAATCTCATTACCTGGGCTTCTTTAGGTTGGAGACATTTACTCCATTCTTTCAGTAGACACCTCTTTTTGGGCTCTTTCCCATGTATTTCGAGGAGTGTTAAGAACTGCGAAAGTGTGGAAAATACTGCTCTGCTTTAACAATGGCGCGCTAGATATGGGATATACCATGAATGTTTAGAGATCTTAGGAAAGGTATTTTTATAAGGTTATAAAGTATTTGTAAACAACATTTAATTGTCTCGTATTCTAAAATGGTTATCTGCCTGACATAGTCAGAGCAGATTAATTTATGCTTTTTATTTGTCCCGGATGGATAAACTAAATAGAATTAGAATTATACAAGTAAATGTTATTTCAAACCCTCCAGTAGCAGGAAATAGCTTTATAACAAAATTACATAACAGCTGGTGCTGTGGCCAGTGACCAGAATGGTAATGTTTTCTTTTGATTCCCTTGTAACTACACAGGGCTATTTAGCTGCACCGTCTTCAAAGACTTTCAGCCAAAAGGGACAGAATTAAGGGACACTCAGGCTTTAGAGGAATAAATAAATAATACATTACAGGAAAGGTACAATCTATTATTCTCATAGGAAATCACCTTGGCAAATTTATGTTACTTTAGAAATGTAAACAAAAGAGTAAAATTGCTATCCCAGACCTTCTCAAATGTTGGTGAGCATCCGAATTACCTGAAGAGCCTGGTACAGAGTAGACTCAGAGATCTGGGTCGGGGCCTGAAATTCTGTCTTTCTAAGGAACTTCCAAACGGTGTTGGTGCTGCTGGTGGTACTTGAACCGTTCTTTGGGTAGCAGATTGTGTTTGTCAAACACTAATGATTGTGTTTGTCAAACCGCACATTGTGTTCCGGTGTGTTCTTTAATTCTATCGATCCTGTGAGAGCTGATTTCTGACACGGAAGGAAGGCTGTGATTTTTCTCAGCTGCTGAGGTCTCCTTAAAACTGTCCTCTTTCCAGCAGACTAGAATCACCTCAAAGTAATTATGTCTCATTCACTTTTGGTGCCCCTTGAATATCAAACCCGTTACGGTTGAGTCAATTCCAACTCCTAGTGACGCTATAGGACAGAGTAGGACTGCCCCATTCGATTTCCAAGGAGCAGCTGGTGGATTTGAACTGCTGACCTTTTGGTTAGTAGCCATAGCTTTTCACCACTACACCACCAGGGTTTCCCCATGAATATCAAGGAAAGTGCTTTATACTACGTTTGTACTCCATGAACTTTTTTCAGTTGAATTGAATACACAGTTATTAAAGCTCATTAAACATATTTTCATATATTGTCATTCACACGAACATAACAAAACGTGGAATGTAACCTGTGACGTAACGACCCATAATTTCATTCACACTAAACTGTTCACCTGAAGAAGCTTTTCAAACTCCAAAAAGCCTGCCCATCTAAGTTCTAAGCAGGGCTCCGCTCCAAATAGCCAAAAGTAGGCTTTGGCGGTTTTGAGGCGCATCGGAGAGAAAGAGGAGCCCTGGTGGCACAGTGGTTGAAACACTCAGTTAACTAACCAAAAGGTCAGCGATTTGAGCCCACCTGCCACTCCGTGGGAGAAGGGATGTGTCAGTCTGCTTCCATAAGGTTACAGTCTTGGAAGCCCTACGGGACAGTTCTACTCTGTCCTGTAGAGTCACTGTGAGCCGGAATCTATTCAAGGCGCAATAGGTTTGGATTTTGGTTTTAGAGAGAAAAATAGACATTTCACATGGAAATAAACAGTGAAGATTTAGTCAACAGGGAGGTAAAATTTTCTTTGAAATGAAAAAGAGAGCTCATAGCCACTGCTCTTTTTTGTCAGATTATTGCCCAGTGCTGCCTCAGGGCAAGGACCAGATTTAAATTATCCTTGTAACCTCCTGCCTGAAGCATGGTGAATATTCAAAAAAAAGGAAGTCAAAAGAATGAATGCAGAGGGTCTTGCAAACAAACTTCATTTTCCTTGATATTTTTAAGATCCTGAGGCTGATACCTAGAGACTCTACAAAGGCAGATTACATTTTTTAAAAGACCCACTTAGATGCATAGCACTTACGAATGGGTTTTTTTTTTTCAGAGCAAAATAAAATGGAAACTTCTGTATGTTCTATCAGATATCTTCACAAAACCCGGTGCTGTAGCTGCTGTGGGAAGCATACAAAATAGACCAGGCACAGGGGGGTTTGAGGGGGGAACAAAAGCAAAGACAGGGACCACAGTTTACAATCTCCTATCTTCTAGAACAGTCGTGCAGCCAGATATTGAGTTAAGGATAGAATACACAAACGGCAAACATGCTGCCAACTGTCATTTCTCTTGGAAATAAAACTGCACCGATGCTAGCAGAAGGACTCAGTTCAAAACGGCACGCACTACAGAGTGACAGTGAAGATTAAATAACATAATGAAATACACTAATCTCATACGCTTAAGCGTTTGCATATCTTCAAGCCATTGAGTGGTCCCTGAGTAAAAGGTAAACAACAGTTTTCATTTCCTAGATGCCAAAGCAAAGTTCAAATTGGAAAATCTCTTTTTTGAAACCATTTTCCAATATTCTATTAGGTAGCCATTGCTAGATTCTCTGGATGATATTTTTAAAATGTGCTTAAATTCAAGGAGTTACAGGAACCCATTTTGCATATATATATATATATATATATATTATTTTTGTGAATCTAAAATGGCAAGCGGAAGAGCTCAGTCAACATCATATGAAATACGGAAATAATAATATGGCCAATTCACAGGGTTAAAAACTGTTAAATGCTAGCAATATGGTAGTCTCTACCTTGAAGAGTCAGTAGAGGGAGGAGGCAGTTATGGAAACACACAGTGAGCAAACTCAGGCTTCACTGGAAACTGAGAAGGGAAGAGAATTAGCAACGCTCTAGGACTAGTGAAAGTTTCAGTCAGAAAAAGTGGTAATCTGAAAAAATAACACATAGGAATTCACAAAGTAACAAGGCTGGCAAGGAGCAGGCTGTTTGCACGCTCTCAGAGTGTCTCCCTATAGGTCACTTACTAGATGCAAGTATTCAAAATTAACATCACCAATGGAAATAGACAGACAATGGGTGGATTTAAATATGACGCTGTGAGAAATAACAGCAATGCATTGTTCTGGTGGGGATAGAACACCTGAAGCTGATCACCAGGAACCATCAGACTAATCCAGAGTGAGGACATGCCATAAAATAACATTGTTCTTCAAGATGTCGATGTTATGGAAGGCCAAGAAGTAAAGCTGAGGAACTGTTCCAGATTCTAGACAGGACAACTAAGTACAGGATGTAATCTTGGATGGAATGATGTATGGGAGCTTGGGGATGTTGTAAAGAATATATCACTGGAACATTCGTCAGAGTTGCAATTCTGAGCGTACATTATTTGAAATATTGTATTTATGTTCCACACACTGACTTTGATAACTGCACTGCTATTATGTAAGAGAATATCCTTTGGAAATAAGAACTTAAACGAAATATAAAAGTGCAAAGGGGCTTTATAGCTTGTTCTCAAGTGGTTCAGAAAAAAAAAAATACAAACATGCTGGCAAGGGTGTTCAATTCTCAGGGCACATGTATAAAGGCACAAAATTATGAACCAACATAAAGTATTTCAAAAAATTAAAACTTCCATTCCACAAAAGTGTAGGATTAGTGGTGGCTAGTCCTAGGAAGGAAACCCTGCTGGCGTATGGTTAAGAGCTATGGCTGCTAACCAAAAGGTCGACAGTTTGAATCCACCAGGTGCTCCTTGGAATCCGTATGGGGCAGTTCTATTCTGTCCTCTAGGGTCACTATGAGTCAGAATTGACTCAATGGCAACGGGTTTGGTGTTTGTTTTAGTCCTAGGAAGTGGGCTAGGAAAAGGTATGTTGAAACGAAGTAGTTAACCAGCTTCTAGGCCCTGATGGGGAGTTTATCCAGCGTACACAATGTTGGCAGTGAAGACTTTCAGCCAGTATTTTATAAGAAAGGTTTTTCTATCCCTTGGCAAATACACAGATGAAGAGGGGTGTGTGTGTGTGTGTGTGTGTGTGTGAGTGAATTTACTATATGGTGAAGGTATGAGCAGAAAGAATTCACTAATAATCAAATCAAGCCCAAATCCCTTGCTGTCAAGTCAATTCCAACTCATAGTGACCCTATAGGACAGAGTAGAACTGCTCCATAGGGTTTCCAAGGAGCGGTTGGTGGATTTGAACTGCCAACCTCTTGATTTGCAGCCATAGCTCTGCCACTGTGCAACTGGGCTCCAGCGATTAGTTTTGGCAAATCACTATTTAAAATAACAAAACCCAGACCCTAATTCATGCAATATAAAAATACATTTTAGACCTTTAAAAAAACAAATGTACAAAATAAAATTATAAAAATGCTGAGATAAAATATATGTAATACTGGAGTGAGGAAGGCCTTTCTAAGCAATAGAGAACATAATGCTGGTATCTACTTTGCTTTTGGATTTACAATGTTCTTGAAAGAAAATCTATCAGACAGATTCTTTGTTATTAGCTCCCTTCAGTGGTTTCGCTCTCTTCTTTCTGGATCCCCAAACATTCCCCGTCTATTTGCAGTAGAACCTTTCTCCTTGCCTCTCTGACTTCATCTTCTCCAGCAGATTACTATGCCAATCCCAGTGCGTATTCCTTGAAGACTACATAGACGGTCATCTATACCTGAAAAATTCTATTGGCTTCTTAAACCCAACAGGTCCAAACCAACTTGTTGTCCCCATTACCCACTTGGCCCTAATCCCAAACGGGTTTGATAATTTCTCTGGTATTTCTTATCTTGCTAAATGATATCTCCATTATTCATTATCCCTGAGGGAAGTCTTGGGTGATCTTCAGCTCCTTCCTCTGACTCCCTGTCTTCCTCAACTCATTGCGTATTAATCACTGTTGATTCAGCCTCTGGGATACCTCTCTCTCCTTTTTCTCTCACCTATATTGATCTACTTCAAATAAGTATTATTCTTCCCCCTTGAATAAAGGTTTTATGTTTATTTTAGTTTTTAAATGAAATAATTTAAGAGTTTAATATTAGCAAACACTGAGGCATGACACAAATAGCAGCCCTATGGATTGTGTTATTCTGGTTTTTTTTTTTTTTTTTTGAATAGATTGAATGCTGGGCATATGGTTCATTACATTTCCTTTATGTTTCTTGTAAGGACCCAGAGGAGAAATTTCTATCCTGATGAGCAGCTGTTCCTCTCCAGAAAAACTTAATAATGTCCTTGTCCTAGGACACTATATATATATATATAAAAAAAAATTTATATATATATATACACACACATACATACATGTATGTATGTATGTGTACATATATGTATGTATATGTATGTTGTTGTTGTTAGGTGCCATTTAGTCGGTTCTGACTCATATGGAGTACATGGGTCAGCAGAAAAGAGAAAGACCCTCAATGAGATGGACTGACACAGTGGCTGCAACAATGGGCTCAAGCATAACAACAATTGTGAGGATTGTGCAGGACACGGCAGGTTTTGTTCTGTTGTACATAGGGTCACTATGAGTCAGAACTGACTCAATGGCACCTAACAATGACAACATATATATACGTACATATGTGGAAACCTTGGTGGCATAGTGGTTAAGTGCTACGGCTGCTAACCAAAAGGTCAGCAGTTCAGATCCACTAGGTACTCCTTGGAAACTATGGGGCAGTTCTACTCTGTGCTATCGGGTTGTTATGAGTCGGAATCGACTCCATGGCAACGGAATATTTAGATATAAATTTCAACATAATGGAATGATGTACTAGGGAAGAGTAGACCCATGTTTTATTCATAGGTTTATGACTAATTTTTGCAATATTTGAGAGCTATTAATTTTTCCCTTGTGAAACCATCTTCATCCACATTTGAAGAATTCTTTTTTTTTTCTGATGATTCTGATTTCTCAGAGTTATAGGCCAGTGACTTGAGTGTATCCAGGATACCATTTGTTATGGGGTTCTATTTCCTCAATTCAGTCATCCTGAATACCAAAACTTTTTCCATTATTAATGACTATTGGGAAAGTGATGCAATGATAGAAATCCATAACTATAGCTAGCATGCAGACCCAGTGTTGATAGTAGGTATGTTTGATACAATTTTAAATATTTTTTTCAGAATACAAGAAAATTAGAGTTGCTGTGAATCCTCTCTTCTGTCGATGACACGCATGCTTTCAGTTATTTGGTTTGTTGGCTTGCTTGTTTGTATGTTCTTACACTGTGTGGTATGGTAGAAAGCGTATTAAATAGGATTCAGGACCCAAGGATTTTGTGCCTTACGAAAAGCACTTAAATTTTCTGTGCCTGAGTGTTCTGTTCTGTAAAGTGAGTTTTTTTTTTCCCCCCATCTCTAAAAGGCCACGCTTCTGAAAAACCAAAGTAACTAAAGGAGAGATAACCATCATCCACTTTCCAGGGCAGCAGCAACAGTGGGACCAGAAGTGGCCGCTTTGTCTGGTGTTGGAAGCACAGACGGATACATCAAGTGTCCCTTGGGAGTGGCAGCAGTGGCCTCAGCAGCTGACTTCTGCAGTGTCATTTTGGCATTGTTGGCAGTGATTGGGCTCAAATTGCATCCTGTGTTCCAAGTCTAATTCTTGGACTTTTAAAGGCATTTTCAAAAAAATTATTTTCTGTTATAATAAGCCAAAATCTATTTCTGCTGCTTAAAAATTAGAACTCTGCCTGATACAGGCAACTTATATGGTCAACAATCTGTAGAGAAGATTTAAAAGAAAATCAAATCGAGGTTGCATTGAACAGTTAGTATTCAAAGCTGCCACAAATGACAGGGTACATAGGTAATACTAACATCACTAACTTAAAAAATGGCTTTTTTGAACACTTGCCATATGTTAGGAATTGTATTGCAAACCGTAATACAAAGCCTTTATATGCATTATTTCATGTAATGTACAGAAGTCATAGGAAGCCACGTGTAGTGAAAACGAGCAAGATGGAAAACATGGCTGACTATTTAGTCAACAATGATGATGATGAAGATGTCTGAAGTGAGTAGAATTGTAGTTAGCACCAAAGCCCATATTATTCAACTTGTTTATAGTGTCCCATGTCACATTGACCCTATTGGCAAGAATCTCAGCTCCAGGTAAACACTTTCACTTTCACAAAGAGAGACAGGATTTAAAGTAAATATTGATTGTGATGATAATCTCTAAGTCTCTTGGAATTTGCTTCCGTTTCGTGGTAGGAATATCTCTTGGCAAATCCTACAGTTTCCCAGTTATGTTGATTTTAGCTGTAAAGCTGCTTATGTCTACCAACAGATTGATGTTTAGATCAAAGGGATTGTTTTGAACAAGGATAGTATCTGAGTCTCGGCCACTAGCATGCTTGTGGTTTCAGCCACTGGGAAGTCATCCAGTGTCACTTTTTGGTAGAAGGAGTAGCTGGAAGACTAGCCCACTTTCAATGGTAATTCCTCTTTGCTATTTAAACGAATAAAGAATAGCTTACTTTCAATATATCATAAAAAAACAATAAAATAATGAAGTATAATTAAAGGTAATCAAAGATATGCCAAATAAATATTTGCTAAAAGAAACACTAACAACTGAGCAAGGTCTTTTGTCTAAACTAAAGAATATTAAAATGTCACAGGACTAAAGAAGAAAGTATATTCCCAATTAGGCTTGAAATAGGGAGATGGGAGGTGAGGGTGGGGGGTTATTTATTGTACACACTAAACAGGGAAGGTTAAGACAAGGTATAACCAGTGAAGTTCAGGCTCTTCATTTTCTACCCAGCTGCATGCAAACCTTTCCCACTCCCCACATACTCTTTCCAACGTTTCCATCCTTTTCCTGAAACTGATTTAAAAAAAAAGAAACTGATTGGGCTATGTGAAATTTGTGACTCTATAGGACAGAGTAAAACTGCCCCACAGGGTTTCCAAGAAGCGGCTGGTGGGTTTGAACTGCCAACCTTTTGGCTAGCAGCTGTAGCTCGTTGTAGCTCTTAACTACTGCACCACCAGGGCTCCAATATAGGTCTAGGAGAGTTAAATAAGAATTAAACATGTTGTTGCTAGCTGCTGTCCAGCTGGTGCCAATTCATGGAGACCTTATGTATGTGTAACAGAACAAAACATTGTCCAGCTCTGCACTGTCTTCATGATGGTTGGTATGTCTGAGTCCATTGTTCCTGCTATTGTGTCAGTTTATTTCGTTGAGGGCTTCCTTCTTTTCCTTGGCTTTCTGCTTTACCAAACCTGGTGTCCTTTTCTAGCGACTGGACCCTCCTGATGATATGTCCAGTAAGCGAGTTGAAGTCTCATCTTTGCAAGATATAGTATGCGCTCAATTTTGTTGACTAAATGAATGTTCTTTAAAAAAAAAAAAGAGTGAAAGCACAGATATTATAATTTGCAATGTTTCAAAATCTAATTAAACTTTTTCTCTGCATTTTGGAAGTTAAATGGTTGAACTGTTGTAAACAAAACCGTAATCCAACATATACAGCATTTTCAGAGGCTGGGTACTTTCTTTTCGTACTAGGTGTGGTATTGAATGTCCTTGTTTCTCTACTGTCTGTTAGCAGATCCCCCCCCCCGCTTCTTTTATTAAACACTGATAGATAAGCAGAGCCTAATCTGAAGGAACTGATGAATAATAAAACAGAGATGAATTCAGTTTGCTTCTTTGAGGCCTAAGGAGTTTTAATGTTAAAAATGAGAAAGAAAAAAAGAACAGTTCTAATCCAAATATTACTTCCTTTTCAATAAATTAACAAAAATAAAGAAAGAAATAATAATAACCAAAATCAAATCCATTGCTGTCAAGTCCATTTCAACTCTTAGCGACCTTGTTGGACAAAGTAAAAGTACCCCATAGGGTTTCCAAGACTGTAAATCTTTATGGACACAGACTACCACATCTTTCTCCTTCAGAGTGACTGATGGATTTGAACTGATGACCGCTGTGCTACCAGGGCTCATAATAATAATAATAACAATAATAGTAAATGAATGAATGAAGAAACGAAGTACAACATAGCTTTAAAGATGAGCAGTAAGAACTCATCAGCAGTCCCATATCAGTGTCCAATATAATTTTTCCCTCTTCCTCTTTGTTTCTCCTTCTTTTCTCTCTTTGTTTTAATCAACTGTATGTCTCCAACAGATCTTCTTTGTCTAAGAATTTGGTCAGATTCTCTTCACTAAAATAAGTTTAGCTTAAATCTAAAAGCAGAATCACAACCTTCAAAAGAATATGTCCCTTTTGTTTAACAGATACAAACCAAAAAAATCAAACCCATTGCCATTGAGTCAATTCTAACTGATAGCGACCCTGTAGGACAGAGCAGAACTGCCACATAGGGTTTCCAAGGAGTGGCTGGTGGATTCGAACTGCTGACCTCTTGGTTTCCAGCCGAGCTCTTAACCACTACACCAAACCCACTGCCGTCAAGTCAATTCTGACTCATAACAGTAGAACTGCCCAATAGAGTTTCCAAGGAGCACCTGGCGGATTCAAACTGCTGACCTCTTGGTTAGCAGCCGTAGCACTTAACCACTAAGGCACCAGGGTTTCCTTAACAGATATATTACACTGTTAAAATAAATTTCAGTAGAACTTAGAGTTGGAAAATACTCAACGGTGTCATTTTAAAGCATTTAAAAAGTAAATTCTTGTTACAATTTAAATAATATTTGAAATATATATCATTCTGCTTGGTTTGCATTTAATAATGTATTGCTATATTTCTATGATCATATAAAAATCATTTTTATATGATCATAGAAACTTTAAAATAGTGAAACTGCATTTGTTCTAAAGTTCTTGTCTCATTTTTTAAAACTAATTTATAAATCGGCTTCCCTTGATAATTCAAGATTATTTTTTGTGTTATTCTTTGGGAGGTCAGCTGATGAGTGAAGCGCCAATGCACAATAAGGCAATTTGAATAAAAAAAGTTACTGACTGCTATCTAAACTGAATTTGGGATTCTTGAAAACTTCCCAAATTTGTTTTACTATCATCAAATATTTTCTCCCCTCAAAATATAAATTTCAAGCAATAATTTGCATGAAGAAATGTATATTATCCTGTTCCACAGCCCGTTCTAATGGTTAGAGCTTGTGAATCACAATATAATTAAGCCACCTGCTCAATGGTCTACTGGATTATTTTGGTGGCTGCCAAGTGGAATAATTAGAGTAGCACTAATCACTCCAATTAAGGTGATTGTTTTACAGAGCAACCTTCTTTACCTAAAAAAAAAAAAAAAAAAAAAATTTTTTTTTTTTTTTGATAGGGGAGAGAAAAAAAACATCATTCAATTGCAGTAGTTTAGGCTCAAAGCCTTGTCTCCACTCTTATCTGTGGCTCAGAGTCTCAGGTTGCTGCTTGGCTTCCTCCTGCCTAGATACAGGAGTTTCTTCCCTGATTAAGCATTCCCCACACTCCTCCCTCAGCACCCTGGTGTCCTAGCCCCGCAAGCCAGCCTTCTACAGAGGCGAAGACCTTCCCTGCACTTAAAGAATGGCGATGTTATCACTGTGCCTTAGTGGCAGCTGCAGAGGGAGAGAGAGTCACACCGACCAATAAAAAGCCGTGGGCTGCAAATATGAATGGCACACCCTAAACCGAGGCTATTAGAAAGGAAGAGTCCATTTCAAACTCTGGAGTTAAAACTTGTGTAAATAATATATCCAGTGTGACAGGGGCCAGGCCATGCTTTGATAACTTCCTGCCGGCTCCTGTATCTTGACTTTTGCTTGAGCCCCTCGGAGCCTTGCTCCAGCTGCTGCCTGGGTGCTCTGGAAGGAAGCTGCCAAAGGTGAGGTCTCCTGGGTCCCACTGCTGCAAAGCCTAGCGGTAATAATTGCATCGCCTCGCTTTGGTCCTCCCTCGGTTAGTGACGCCACGTGTTTTGTGCAGGACTGACCATCTCTGTGTTGACTTTCTTCACCCACTCACTGAAACATCAGTCCTTTTGATTCGTGTCTCCACAGATCCCTCACCAAAAAGGTGCTTTTCCTTGTAGCTTTTCCCTAGGACCTTTGGTCTAGACCATGGAACTAGACAGAAGAACAAATGCAGTTCTGTCTTCTCAATTTATCTCCAGAAATCTGCAAATAAAGCTTCAGGCAAAGAGGATCCCAGGACCCTGTCCGCCAGAATATGTGACCCAGCCTGGCTCTTGCTCTGAGCTGTATTCTGAGTTCAGCCCAGAGTGTCTACCACAGATCAAGAACCCCTAAAGGATGTCAGGTGCTTTCTATATCTTCACTGACTTACCTTCACAACTATATAAAGTCACAGTATCTCCCCATTTGCAGATGGGGAAACTGAGGGTCTCAGAATTTCTAAGCCTCAAGACACATAGCAGGCAGCCACAAGTAAGGGTTTTTACTTGGATCCACAATCAACACCCACGGAATCAGCAGTCAAGAAATCAAACGACGCATTGCATTGGGCAAATCTGCTGCAAAAGACCTCTATAAAGTGTTAAAAAGCCCTGGTATTTTCAGTTGCCTCGTAAGCATGTGAAAGCTGGACAATGAATAAAGAAGACCAAAGAAGAATTGATGTTTTTGAATTATGTTGTTGGCAAAGAATATTGAATATACCGTGGACTGCCAGAAGAACGAACAAATGCGTCTTGGAAGAAGTGCAGCCAGAATGCTCCTTAGAAGTCAGGCTGGTGAGACTTCATCTCATGAACTTTGGACGTGTTATCAGGAGGACCTAGACCCTGGAGAAGGACTTTATGCTTGGTAGAGTAGGTCAGTGAAAGAGGAAGGCCCTCAACGAGATGGATTGACACAGTAGCCGCAACAATGCATCCAAGCATAACAACAATTGTGAGGATGGTGCAGGACCAGGCAGTGTTTCATTCTGTTATAAGTGGGATCCTATGAGTCGGAACTGACTCAACGGCACCTAACAACAACAGTGAAGTGAGGAATGTTTTGAATTGATTTGACAACTTTCTGACTCTTAGAGGCCACATTCTTTTTCTTACCCCATGTTGCCTGTAAGTTCATGAATATGCTCTTTTAAAGTAGACGTAGATTCCACTGTGCCGTGGTTACTAAAATAGCATCAGTTATATGATTAGGACAAAATAAATCCTGAGTAACAAAACACGGATCCAGATAGCGTAATTACTCTTCAAGACTATGAGGCCCTCGGGCCATGCCTTCTTATAATTAAAAACAAAACAAAAAAACCCACTGCTGTCGAGTGACTCAGGCTCTTACCGACTCTATAGGACAGAGCAGAACTGCCCCATAGGGTTTCCGCCACTGTAAATCTTCATGGAAGCAGACTGGCACATCTTCCTCCCACAGATGGCTGGTGGGTTCGAACTGCTGACATTTTGGTTAGCAGCCGAACACTTAATCGCTGCGCTACCAGGGCTCCTTCTTATAATTAAGGCAGAGTGAAAAGAGCCTCCGTTTAGTATAACTTTAGTGACTTTCTATTAAGTATATTAAATGTAGTTATATTCCTACTGCACTGCAATTCTCAATGCACCTGATATCAAGCATGGGAGGTAAAGCCTATTGAAAGCAGAGGGAAAAGAGCCTCTATCTGACATAATTTTAGTGACTTTCTATTTGTGTTAAGTGCTGTCTAGTCAATTCCAGCTCATAGTGACCCCATGTACAACAAAAGGAAACACTGCCTGGTCCTGCGCCATCCTCACAATCGTTGCTATGTTTGAGCCCATTGTTGCAGCCACTGTGTCAATCCATCTCCTTGAGGGTCTTCCCCTTTTTCTCTGACCCTCTACTTTAGCCGGCATGATGTCCTCCAGGGACTGATCCCTCCTGATAACATGTCCAAAGTATTGAATTTAAAAATGTGTTTTCTTTTAGCACATCTCTGGAGGTAATTTATTCCTGTCAAGAAATTTTGGTGGTTTATTGAATAATTTTACCTAACACTTTAAATCTAATACATATTAACCTTTAACAGCATAATTTCATGTGTTTTTCTTACTTTCCAATTACCAAGAAACTTATGTCGATTCTGATTCATTTATTAACTTCCACTGACTCTCAGGTAAGAAAATTTAGTGACTGAAGAGAAACTGTGAGAGGTATATACCTGAGCTATTTAGTGCGATAGCTCACCTTGTTAGAAATCTATTATTAAGTTTCCAGAAATAAATAGAAGAAACACCTCCACGTTAAGAGAGAGAGAAATGTATAAGAAAACAGCAAGCTATTAAGAGTTACTGTTAAATTTCAGCATTAATATTGAGTTACATATTTCTTGAGGAGAAAAATCTAAGAATAATATGAGTGGATCTTGAGGTTATGGTTATAAAGATGATAGCCAACACTCCCAGTCCTATCAGCTAACAACCCAAACCAAACCTGTTGCCTTCGAGTTGAGTCAATTCTGACTCAAAGCCACACTGTAGGTCAGAGTGAAACCGCACCCATAGGGTTTCCAAGGAGCACCTTCCTAGTGGATTCAAACTGCTGACCAAGGAGCTCTTAACCACTATACCACCAGCGTTTCCAAGGATCGGCTTGTGGATTCTAACTGCTGAACTTTTCTTTAGCAACTGAACTCTTAACCACTGTACCACCAGGACTCCTCAGCTAGCAATACCAGGAGGCGCAAGAAACAATGAGTTTAGTCGTGGTATTTTTTTGTCCAATAAAATGAATACAACTTTACATATTTTTATTTAGCTAGAGCACAATGCCAGGTAGGGGTTGGAGAGGCCAATTTTTTTTTTTTTTTTTTGGAAATTACTGTGCATTAAAACAAAATGTTCTAGACGACAAAGATGTGACCATTGCCCTCAAAGAGCATATGAAGAATCTGAGATGATAAGACACAAAGAAATGAACTGTTGTGTAAATATGAAATTTGAATAACTAATGAAGGCGATCATCTATAGAAGAAAAAACATAGAATGTACATAAACTTGATTCTAAACAAATACTTTAAACACAATGCTCCAAGAGTGGAAGAAAGAGTGGAATAAGTCCGGGATGATATTGAAAGCTTTAAAGAGAAGATGGAATTTGAGAGTCTTCAAAGTTGGTAAGATTTAAAAGTTGGAAAAGGGCTTCTAGGCAGAGAAAAAACTTCAGCAGAACGACAAGTGTCATAGAGGACACCTTAGTGGGTACAAGGAAAACAAAGTTTCAGGTATGGCATACGGGAACACTCAGACATAAGGTGTATGCACTAATAGGCAAGGAGGAATAAGACATAAGAATAAGAATTGAGACTAGAAGGAAAAAAATAGCATCAGTAACAGGAATACAAAATGTCAGTAGATAATTAAATCTTGATTAGAAAGTTATACAAAACCTTGAATTTGAGGGCAGGAAATTTGAATTGTATCTTGTGTCTTTTGAGTCGAGGGCTCAACTAGGGTTATTGATTCTTCAGAGACTTGAAACCATGAATTCCAACATCTGTCTGATTCAGAATTCTCTTGTACAAGGTCCCTGATAAGTCAGCATGTTACCTTTGCATACATACTTCCAATGATAAAAATGTGTGAGGCAGCCCATGACCTCTTCAGTAATTCTACTGATTAGAAAGCTTTTCCTAATATTAAGGCCAAATCTCACTGCGAGTAATTCCCATTTTTCTGTCTAGCTCTCCGCTTTGGTGGTGGTGGTGCTGTGTACCACCCAGTCGATTCCAACTCATAGTAATCGTATAGGACAGAGTAGAACTGCCCCATAGAGTTTCTTTGGCTGTAATCTCTACAGGAGCAGATCACTAGGCCTTTTCTCCTGCAGGGCTGCTGATGGGTTCGAACTGCTGACCTTTCCTTTAGCAGCCGAGCGCTTAACCATTGGGCCATCAGGGCTTCTTCTGCTTTGATAAAGCAAAACCCAAATCTCTTTCCCATTTTAGCTCTTCACTTTCTTGATCAAAGGACTATGTAAGGAAAATTAATCACTCATTTACAGAATAGTCTGAATTTGTAAAGTCCTTTTAATATTCAAGCATGGGTATGATAAAAGGGCCTGAACCAAAGTAGTGACTTTTAGATAATGAGGAAGAGGTCAAGGAGAGTGCACCGATGAACAAGAATCTCAAGTCATGGTGATCTGGACTATTCCTATAGGCAGAGAGAAAAGGGTGAAAAGTTACCCCTATTGTTATATAGTGTTAGTAACTGAGTGATAAATTATTTAGTGTATGAAAAAATGACTTAAAATTTCAAAGCTTCTTTAAGTCACTTACTATCCATTTTTAGCAACGTTGAGAGGATTCGTGACCAATCAGTCAGTCAATACTCTAGAAGTACAGAGAGGTCCTTAGCCCAGAATACAGATTCAGAGAAAGCTTAAGGCTTTGGAGGATGGTGAGCGCTGGAGCTCATACTGAAAAACTAGTAACATTCACCAGAAAGGCGCTCAGTAAAGGGCATTTGAGACAAAGGGAGCAATAGTTATCTAAAGAGGTTGTAAAAATGTTTGCTTGGTGTAGACTTTCAAAAGTATCAACATCTGGGATGGTTTTGGTGAGGTGATCTTTTGGATGATCCCTGAATTCAAAATTTTATTAAAACATCTGAGGCTTATCATGAGGAAACATTAGACAAACCAAAAATCAGAGACTCTCTTAAAATTAAATGACCTGTGCTCTTCAAAAATGCCAAGGTCACAGATAACAAGGAAAGACTAAGGAATTGTTCCAGACTGAAGGAAATAAAGAGTCATGACTATAAATGCAATATGTGATCCTCCCTTGGACTCTGGAGCAGAAAATAAAATGCTGTAAAGAACGTCAGAGGAGCAGTTGGCAGAATTCAAATAAGTCCTGTAGGTTAGATAGTAATACTGCATCAATATTCATTTCCTGAGTTTGATAATTGTACTATCGTTATGTAAGAAACAATCCTTGTATTTAAGAGGTAAAGTGATATTACATCTGGAATTTACTCCCAAATAGTTCAGAAGAAAAATGGCCTACACAAAATCACACGTGCGCACGTGTGCATGCACACACACAGAGGACAATAAAGCAAATGTAGTAAAATGTTATCATTTGAGAACCTGGGGGAAGGCTATACTGGGATTCACTATACTATTTTTGAAACTTTTGAAGATTAAAATATATCAAAGTTAAAAGAAGTAAAGATAAATTTGTAGTTAAGTTCTTCAGAGCTGAATCTGCTTTTCTTTGTATTGAGTCATTCACACATGAATTGATACCTATATTTACTTTATATCCTTAAGGCCTCTTAATGACAACCTTTTAAAAATTTTAGAATTATTCAATATACAACTCGGGATACAGCAAGTAACTCTCTATTTTTCCCACTTATAAACATTAAACCTTTCTAATTCTCACTATCACACGCTTGGTTCCACTTTTGTCCTCAATTATTGAGTATAAGGAACCATGCCATAGATTGGTCTAAGAGGAATATTAACTTCAACTGATTTTGTTCAGTGGTAATTGAGCTAGGTTGCCCTTACTGATTCTATGTCACCATTACTGACATAGGTCATTTTCATAAAGTAACTTCCATTATCTCATGTCTCAGAATATACTGATGATCATATATGCTGGGTTTGGGAAGTGAAAACTCTTATCAAGTGTTCTGTAGCCATTATGTTAATAAGCTATCAGAGTGACGGGCAGTTTCATTACCAAGAAGTATTTTCCACGTTGTTAGAAGCTGCACAAAACTGGACTCCCAAGGTATTAGCAAAGGCTGTGTTTCTACAATTAATTAATCAATCCAATATTTGTTTTAAAACTATGTATGTGTGTGTGTGTAACACACACCTAAGTGTAGATAGATCAGAATCGAAGAGGAGAATGCCCCTAGATATGCCTCCACAAGTTCACCGTGTACAGAAAGTTATTCAAAAACATCGATAGTTGTAACAGAGCACACTTAGAGCTAAGGGTAGACTGTATAGAACTGCAACAGAGGAATGGACACAAACAAACAACAGCCTGTAGACATGTTGAGAAACATCTCTAAGGTGTGGTACTTGATAGATTATTGTTTTTAGGTGTTGCCGAGTTGATTTTTGATTCATAGTGTCCCATGTTACGGAGGAGAACTGCTCCATAAGGTTTTCTCGGCCAGAATAGAACTACTCCATAGAGTTTTTTAGGGTGTAATCTTTACGGGAACAAATCGCCAGGTCTTTTTTGTCACAAAGCCGCTGGGTGGGTTTGAACTTCCAAGCTTTCGTTTATCGCCAGCTCTTTTTTGTCACAAAGCCGCTGGGTGGATTTGAACTACCAAGCTTTCGTTTAGCAGCCGAACACTTAACCATGGCACCACCAGGGCTCCTTACTTGATAGATTGTGGAGGAGGAATAAACATTAGGCCAGCCACCAAGATGGGGAAGTGACTTCTAGACAGAACTAACAAGGAAATGTATGGGCTGACCTCCTTTATTCTGAGAGCTTTTCTGTTCTGTAAATCGTTTATCCTACTGCAGGTGCTGTTGCAGACATTGATCTTTTATCTAAATCTTTAAATATTGTATTCTTAGCTAATGATCTCATCGATTATTAGA
The DNA here is from genome assembly GCF_024166365.1 of Elephas maximus indicus. Lineage (NCBI taxonomy): Eukaryota > Metazoa > Chordata > Mammalia > Proboscidea > Elephantidae > Elephas > Elephas maximus. The sequence continues at coordinate 73,281,515 of NC_064841.1, read as the reverse complement.
CTAGATCAATGCATTTTGATTTAACATGACCATCTGTTTACCACTTTGTGGAACTCTGAGTTATTCCTATATAAATTTGCTGCACTGCGGCCCCAAGTGTTGGACTTACTTTGCTGGTCTGTAGGCTGTCAGGCTCTGGAGCTGCTGGCCTACGTTTTACACACTTGCTACCTGTGCTATGCAGGCCCATCGTGCCTCAGGTACCTCATCTGTAAAATGAGGGTAATGATCATGTAGTTGTGAGGATTCATTGAGCTAACCCATGTAAAGTACTTGTGTGTACTACCTGGCAATAATTGTTAGCTATATTATATATATATTTTTTATATATTATATTACTATCTATCTATATTACTAAAACCCATTGCTGTCGAGTCGATTCCGACTCATAGCAACCCTACAGGACAGAGTAGAACTGCCTATCTATATTACTATCTATCTATATATTACTGTCTATCCATCCATCCATCTACCCACCTACCCACCCGTCTGTCTGTCCATCCGTCCATCCATCCATCCATCCATCCATCCATCTATAAATTATATTAAGGGCTAAGGTGTGCCTGACCCAAGCCATGGTGTTTTCAATCATCTCATATACATACAAAAGCTGGACAATGAATAAGGAAGACTGGTGAAGAATTGATGCCTTTGAGTTATGGTGTTGGCGAAGAATATTGACTGTACCGTGGACTGCTAAAAGAATGAACAAATCTGGCTTGGAGGAAGTACAGCCAGAATGCTCCTTAGAAGCAAGGCTGGCGAGACTTCATCTCCCATACTTTTGGCATGTCATCAGGAGGGACCAGTCCCTGGAGAAGAACATCATGCTTGGTAGAGTAGAGGGTCAGCGAAAAAGAGGAAGACCCTCAATGAGATGGATTGGCACAGTGGCTGCAACAACGGGCTCAAACATAGCAACAATTGTGAGGATGGTGCGGGATGGGGCAGCATTTCGTTCTGTGGTACATAGGGTCACTATGAGTCAGAACCAACCTGAAGGCATCTAACAACAACAACGTATTATTACTCAACACTGTGAAAGAGCTTAATTTGGTAACCCGTGAATGTTACCTACTACAGATGCTTTTAAACTCCAAAATAATTAAATTTATGTTGTTCTAACTAGTATTGTAAAACAATCTCGTCTCAGATTCCATAACAGAATTAAGCGTTTCTGGATCCCAGCTCCAAGACAGTATTTTCCTTTAGGGAAAATACTAAAACTATATCCCTTAACCACCCTTTTTCTCCCAAATTACAGAAATATTGCAAACTGTTCTGTTATACAGTTACTTTTCTGATGCCATAAAAAGTCAAAGGAATTCATGTTGTTATTTGTACCTCTATTTATAATTTATGATCATTATGAATGATTATCATTTATTTGACACTCTCCAAATGTTAGGTACGGAGAAAAGAGCCCTACGAATATTTTATCATGTATTTTTCTTAACAAAACCAGGAGGTAGGTATTATTATTTTTATTTGCATATGAAGAGGCTAAGGCAGTAAGAGAGATGAGTGGCTTATTGGCCATCATAGAGCTCGGATTCGAATTGGATTTACAAAAATAGGTCTGACCACATCCCATATGCAAATTCTTCTATCATATTTTGTTCCCTATATAATAAAATGGCCTTTATTAAGTACTCAATTATACTGCAGGAAGGACTTTTGCCCTGCTGGTGCAGTGGTTAAGAGCTCAGCTGCTAACAAAAAGATCTGCAGTCCCAATCCCCAGCTGCTCCTTGGAAATCCTTGGGCAGTTCTACTTTGTCCAGTAGGGTCACTATGAGTCAAAATTGACTTGACAGCAATAGGTTTGATTTGGGTTTATATATATATATATATTTTTTTTTTTTTTTCAAAACCTGAGTATCATCTATCACATTTCTATTCTTTACTAAAAGATTATTTTGTTCATAAGCTACAACAGTGGGATTTTATCTTTTTTTTAATTCAGTAAGTGCTTTAGAGTTTTATTTAAGAATAGTTACAGTGAGGCTAGGTTGTTGGTGTCAGGAAAACTAGTGGAGGAGGGCGACAGAGAAAGAAAGAAACAACAGCAGCAAAATAAATAAGCTTGCCTCTCAGTGATGTTTTATTGATTTGTGTTAGTGGTACTTAAAGTGGTAGCTAGAGCTATTTTGCCCTCTGGAAGCACAAATAAAAAGGTCAGCATAGAACATGAATCTACAAATGAATGTGGTATTTAGTTCAAATGAAATACTTCAGTCTGTTATATTCTGGACACTTAGCACCCATGAGGTCAATTATGAAACACGTAAGAGGTTTTCTGGGCAAACCTGCCACGAGGAAAGGCTAGAAAACCACAGCCCAGTGTGTTTATCCTTTCTATTGATCCCTCTTGCCTGGAGGACAAACGCAGTAGGTATCTGTGAAGTGTACTAAGGTCAAGTGGCAACTCTCTCTCTTTACCTAAGGACTGTCTACAAAGCAGGAGGACAGGATAAACCCCATGTGGAATTCACTGGAGCAGTGGCCCCAGGATGTGAGAGGCCCACTGGGAGTTCACAAGGTTTATTGAGTTGTTGGCTGTGACTCCATCGAAAGAATGAAGGATCTAGCAGCTTCTAACTCTCTGCAAGAGACTTAAGGGAAAGCTAAAAATTGTTCTTGAATGCTTGACCCAGAGACCCTGAGCCCTCCAAATAAAGGAAGCACCACTTTTGATGTCATTTGTTTTGGTGAAGAAACAGAAACCTGCAAAATGCACCATCATTCTTTCTAGAAAGACTTTTGCCGTAGGGAAGAAGCCATGCTGTAGAAGGAAACTAGTCATTAGACATATTGGCATGTCCCACTGCTAGATCTATTCCAGTGGTTTAGAGCTTACAGGGGAGATAGTGTACCATCGAATGTGCCCATTGCTTAGATATTAGCTCACTGAATGGTTTTCTTTCCCGGTTCTCAAGGCCTTGCCTACCCACCTACCCTACCTCATCTGATCCCACTCTGAGCCCTGTCCTCCACATCTCCATCACACTGACAACATTTTAGTTGGAAAGCACCATACTTCTTGCTTCCTCAGGCCTCCAGACCATACTGGACCCTGCCTAGAAACACTCCCCCTGCCCCCAACACCTTCATCAGCTCTGACCCTACTCACGCGTCAGATCCCAGCTCCAACCTCACTGCTTCAGGAAGTCTTTCCTGACTTCCTCCTTCCCTCCTTCTGAGCTGAGCTCAGGCACACTTGTTATGCTCTCCCACATCACCTGTATTTTTTCCTTTAGAACATGCAGCGCGATTTGCCTTTGCATGCTTAGTGGAAAAAACAAACCAGTTGCCATCGAGTCTGTTTGCCATTGAGTTTACTTTGACTCATGGCAAACTCATATGTTGCAGAGTAGGACTATGCTCTGTAGGGTTCTAATGACTGATTTTTCGGAAGCAGATTGCCAGGCCTTGCTTCCGAATCTCCTCTGGGTGGATGCCAACCTCCAAGTTTTGGTTGGTAGCTGAGTGTTTAAAACCATTTGCATCACTCATGGTCTCCATATGTGTCACTAACTGTTTAAAGCCTGTGTCCTACATTGGACTGTGAACTCCATGTCATTCAACTCTATCTCCAGCTCCTCACACACTGATAGGCATAGACTTGATGCTTTTTTTTTTTTTTTCTAAAATGAACGAATCTCTTTTCTACTTCTGAACCAAGATTGTTTCCCAGCTTTTCCGCATCCAAGGCAGGGAATAAAGTCCTATGACACACAATTAAAAAAAGAAAAAAATCAAACCCATTGCTGTCGAGTCAATTCCGACTGATAGCAAACCTATAGGACAGAATAGAACTGCCCCATAGGGTTTCCAGGGAGCAGCTGGTGGATTCAAACTGCTGACCTTATTGGTTAGCAGCTGAGCTCTTAACCACCGCACCACCAGGGCTCCAAGTGACACACAATGGGTTGCTGTCACTAATAGGTTCTTCCCTGGACCTGGGGAGAAAAAAAGTTTCTCCGTAAAGGCAATTATAGAAACAGTGGTCATTCCGCCTAATGCTCACGTTGACATTCTGGTCAGTTAGCCCAAAACACATATTGTTAAACTCCTGGGTTGTCTTAAGTTTAGCAGCAAAAATGGTTTAGAACGCACCAGAATTTTTTATTTTGGAAATTGTTCATATTTCTATTTTGCCTCTGAGATATATATTTTTTCTAGTGGAAAAGTTTGAGGAAAATAGCTACTGCTTCTTTATTCTAGATAGCTAACACATCTATTCTCAATTATGATTAGGCTCGTCTGGAATAAAGACGCATCTGAACTGGGAATATGGAGCATATTAAAATAACATCACGAACGCCAAGTCTTTCTAACTAAGTGATTTCATAAAGTCACAATGTTAATCTTTTTGGATGTCCCACAGGGTTTATTTGAAGATCCAAGGCCCACTTAGCTAAAAGCTTATGTCCGCCCACATCCTTTATGTTAGCAAATTGTTATTTGACAGTTTGCTTAGAATGGGTTTTCATAATTTAAAATTCGTACATATAGCTTTTTATTATTGCATTTGCACACTTCAATTATCTGACTAATTCTAGCAGAGGGAAGCATTCTGATAGATTTAATTATCACAAAACTTTGTTTTTATTTTGACTTTTAGATTGTTGTTGCCTTCTTGGAAATGCCACCCCACCCAGTGTTAGATATATATGTATATAGATATATGGGAACCCTGGTGGCGTAATGGTTAAGAACTACGGCTGCTAACCAAAAGGTCGGCTGTTCGAATCCACCAGGCACTCCTTGGAAATTGTACGGGGCAGTTCTACTCTGTCTTACAGGGTCACTGTAAGTCGGAATTGACTCAATGGCAACGGGTTTTGATTTCTTTTTACTGTATATATAAATTTTTTTTTTTAGATAACATTTGGCTATATATATTGAATTCCTGGGTGGCCAATTGGTTAGTGTGCTCAGCTGCTAACCAATAGGTTGGAGGTACAAGTCCGTCCAGAGGCACCTCAGAAGAACAGCCTGGTGATCTACTTCTAAAAAATCAGCCATTGAAAACTCTACGGAGCACAGCTCTACTCTCACACATGTGGGGTCACCATGAGTCAGAGTAAGCCCAACAGCAGCTGGCATATTATATTGAAGGTAAAAATAGTTTATCAGCTGTAGGTATTTTACCACTTTAAATGGCCACTCTGTTTCTACTCTTTTCCTACTATTTCCCCTCTTGTATTCTCTGCACCTCTGCGTCAGGTCCAGAACTCTAAAACTTGGAAATGGTTTTAAAAGGAAATAAGTGAGTTTTGAGTCTAGAAAATATGATCATTCCAAAGGCAAAGACAAAATTTTTAAATAAAAATTTAGCATGTATATTCCAAATTATATATTTTATAGAAAAACCAAAACCAAACTAAACCCATTGCTGTCAAATCCATTCTGACTCATAGCAACACTATAGGACAGAGTAGACCTGCCCCAAAGGGTTTCCAAGGAGCACCTGGTGGATTTGAACTGTTGACCTTTTGGTTAGCAGCCCTAGCACTTAACCACCGCATCACCAGGGTTTCCATATATTATATACACATATGTAAAACATATATATGACAGATTCCCCGCGCCCCCCCCCACACACACGCTAGGAAGTTGTCTAGTAAGCAGATGTCTCTGACGGTTGACTGAATTATAATTGTCTATTATATTATATAAAAAGTACAGGACATAATACTTGGGTCATTTATCGTATTCCCTGTGAGCAGGCCTGAGTAGCATCTTCAAGTTAATTACAATTGAATCCATGATATGTGATTCTGTTTTGTGTTTGTTGCTACTTTAAATAACATGAACTGAACTTTGGATCATAATATATGATATAGCATTAGTTTCAGGTTTTAAGGGTAAACATAAACCAAAATGAAACCCAATGCCATTGAGTCGATTCCAACTCATAGCGACCCCATATGTTACAGAGTAGAACTGCACCACAGGATTTTCTTGGCTGAAACCTTTACAGAAGAAGATTGCCAGGCCTTTCTTCCTGGGCATCACTGGGTGGCTTCAAACCACCAACCTTTCAGTTAATAATTGAGCAAAGATCATCCATGCCACCCAGGGGCCTTGAGCTATATTTAGTGGAGTTCAATGTCTGATATAGGAGCTCTTCCTTCTGAATTTAGTAACAGGGTCTGCCCTGCAAAAAGATTATGTTTGTTATGTTTCAAAGTATACAAGTTTAGTGGTAAGCTTGTTAATATAAACACTGTTGCTATAACATAGTTGGTTAGATATATTTCCACTGTGCTTTTTCACTTCTTGAAAAGAAAACAATTTGACTTTTAAACTCATCCTCAGGAAGTCTGAAAAATATTTTTGATCCTAAATTTTAATGATATATTTCAAGAATTTATAAGGCATTGCTGTTAAAAAGGATATATGTAGATGTGTGTGTATATGAATTATCATGACTTTTTAGAAAACTGGAAAGAGAAAATCAACATGAATGAAGTTTGCTAAGGTGATAGGTAGACCAGTGATTACCGTAAATTGTCAGAAGAAAGGTTATTATGATAGGTGAAGGGATTGTTAGGATTTATCTAAAATATCATGTAATTTAAGGTATCTCAATACCTTGGCTTCCAATGTTTTAAGACATCAATTAAAATTATAAATCATAGCATCATCTTAATAATCTAAATTTTTAATATTTTTAATATTTTCTAAGAAAAATCAAGTTAAAAATTCAGCTTTGATTCATAACTTTTGAAGAGCTCTGTAGGATTTTCAGTATATAGCGTAGCAGCAGTATGTATGGAATAACATGTTTTGCTCATTTTTTTAAATTAATATAGTAAAAAAAAATTTATGGGCATAAACATCAGATTAAATCAGATAAGTGAATGGGTGAATGAATTAGTAATTCAGTAAAATAAATAAATAAATACGTTTGGAATAGCGTGGAAATATTGACATTGAAGATTGGTTCTTTTAAGTGGCATAAATACATTTGAATCAAGTCTAATTCCACTACAATAAACTGAGTGGGAATATCAATATTGTCTTTTCTTCATTTAAGAGAACATACCTTTGGACCAAATCTAATTCAGCTTTTTTTTTTTTTTTTTTAATTTATTGGGATATAACATACATACTAAATTCACCCACTTAAAGTACACAATTTATTGGTTTGTAGCACATTCACAGAAATGTGCAACCATCCCCACAGTCAATTTTAGAGCGTTTTCATCACCACAAAGAGAAACCCTACACCCTTCAGCTATCAGCCCCTTATTTCCCTCTATCTCAGACCTAAGCAAACACTGATCTATACTCTGTGTCTATAGATTTGCCTATTGTGAACATTGCACGTAAATGAAATAAGGTAATACGTGGTCTTTTGTTACTGGCTTCTTTCACTTAGCATAATGTTTTCGAGGTTCATCCATGTTGCGACATATATTGGTACTTCATTCCTTTTTATGGCTAAATAAGATTCTAGTATAAGGCTATAGCACATTTTATACATCCACTTCTCTGATGAAGGACATTTTGGCTGCTTTCACTTTTTTGCCTTTTGCTAATAGCACTGCAATGAACATTCACGTATACGTTTGTGTTTATACACCTAGCAGTGAAATTGCTAGGTCATACGTTAACTTATGTTGAACCTTTTGAGGACTGTTTTTCAAACTGTCTGTACCATTTTACAACCCCACCAGCAGTGTAAGAGGCTCTGATTTTCCCACATCCTAGCCAACATGTACTGTTACCTGACTTTGATTCTAGCCATCCTCTTGGGTGTGAAGTGGTATCTTATCGTGGTTTTGGTTTGCGTTTCCCTGATGACTAATGATGTCGAACATCTTTTCATGTGTTTCTTGGCCATTTGTATAGCCTCCTTGTAGAAATGCCTACTCAGACTCTTTGCTCATTTTTTTTAACTTAGGTTAATTCTACCTGTTTTTAATCTTGGTGCTTCTAACTCTTGCCCATAATGTCAAATCCCAGCTGAAACACTTTTCTCATCAAAGAAAATAAAGGAAAACTCTCCTCAGCCTGCATCCCCCTCTTGTCCTCTCCTTTCTTTCACTGCCTCCCCGGCTACACTCTTACATCCTTCAGTATCAGCTCAAATGTCACCTCTACAGAGAAACTCCTGATTCCTCCCAATGAGGGTGGGTAGCCCAGTCGTATGCGCCTGTGGAAGGATGCACTTGTCTTTGCAAGCCTTCAGTAGTCAGCTCTTACTCAGCACCTGCAGGTCAGATGTAGTGCCAAGGGCTGCGTGTGCATTCTTGTGTTCAAGCCTTACAACTGCGAGGTGAAGCAACTTGCCCAAGAGCACACAGCTATCAAGTGGGTTATGCAGGATTCAAACCCAGGCAATGCGATTCCAGAGCTCCGGCTCTTAAACTATGTTAGTTCATTTTGCACATTTTAGTTAACGTAATTATTGCAAATAATCTGCTGGCTGTAACCTTCTCCATCTACTGTGCTCACCAAAGTATCTCTAACATTTGCCATGGTAGGTGCTCAGGAGGTGCTAACTCTCAGCCTGAATAATTCTCTGCCAACCCTTACTTTCTTTGCTTAGTTTACTCTAGTTCATCCTCGAAAACATGAATCGGACGTGCCTTTTGTGTACGTAGGAAAACACCTGGGCTTCCCTGCATCACAGCATTTATCGAATTGTATTTTAATTGTTGCCTGTTCTTACTCTTATGATACTGCGAGTTCTCTTGGGGCAGGCACTGCACAAAGCAATAAACTCTTTGTGTCACAGTACATCCAACAGTACATTTTCCTTGATACACATTTGCTGAATGAATAGATTGGATGTGTGGACTCTATATATGTCTCAGTCATAGCAAAACTGTCTATCCATGCATACCTGTAATTACGCTCAAGCCAATATTTGCAGTTTACTATACATAATTAATTAACCGGTTAAAGTATTGCCTAAAAAAATCAGGCTCTCTGGATTTTGGATAACGTGTTATCTGTTAATGCAACTGGTCTCCAAATTCTATCTCCATGGAGACAAAATCCCATACCTTGCAGTCATAGAGCTGGCCGGTTAGGCTCCCTTTTATCTCTGCAGAGGAGAAACCAAGTTCATGCAAGCTAGCTCCAAAAGTTTAGTCAATGGCATGGACTTGATGTGGGACAAGGTCTTCCCACAGGCTGTTTTCACGTTAATTTGATTTTTTTTTTTTTTTTTTGTATCTTCTTCTACTTGCAAACATATCAAGATGATAAAGAGAAAAGCGTTTGATGTATAGAAGGATGTTTTATAGCCACATTTCTGTAGTATTAAACCATCTTTCTGCTCAGTTGGTAAGATATGTAGAATACTGCACGGGTGGCCACACACACTTTGAACCACATACACTCTGAACCTTAAAATCTCACGGAAACAAAACAGTTGTCAAAGGGCAGAATTATGGTGAAGGTGTAAAGCAGAGTCTATTGGTTTTTTATCCTAACTGGTTGCCGTTGAATCCACTCTGACTCATAGTGACCCTGTGTGATCCTGTGTCAGAGGAGAACTGTGCTGCATAGAATTTTCAGTGGTTGATTTTTCAGAAGTAATCTGCAGGCATTTCTTCTCAGGCATCTCCAGGTGGATTTGAACCTCCAACTTTTCAGCTGGATACATTAACCTTTTGCACCACCCAGGACTCCACTGTTTAATATTTTTACATTTCTTGGTTTGTTGTTTCATGTTTATATTGCAAGACTGTCATGTCACTTTCATTTAAAGGCCATGGATGCGATTGGGAGACACTTCCCCCCTAAAGAATCCTGCACTGTCAAGCTGTTCATTTTAATAAGATCACCTTTGTTCATACACCTAGTCTTTTATCTGTAACATTTATGTCTATTCAAATTATATATGCATATTCCCAAAGTAAAAATAAAATGCATATTGTATGCTTAAAGTTATATACAATGAAAGTCAGTATCAAACCATAAGACCTTTGGTGTGTTTTTTTGTGCTCTCTCTTTGTACCTCTGTCTCCAAATGTCAAGAGATTGGTGATTCAAGAGTCCTGAATTTTGATTAAAGCTATTTCTCTCTTCTGTTTAAATGCTCTTTCTTTTGATCTGAAAAATGAAGGAAGAGAAAAGGTATTCTTGCAGATGCCCAAAAACCAAAACCAAACTCACTGCCGTCGAGCTGATTCCGACTCATAGCAACCCTATAGGACAGAGGAGAAATGCCCCCACAGAGTTTCCAAGGAGCGCCTGGAGGATTTGAACTGCCGACCTATTGCTTAGCAGCCGTAGCACTTGACCACTACACCACCAGGGTTTCCCTTGCAGATGTACTAACTTAACACTCTCCAGTAATGACAGAGTTTTAGGACAATGTACCATCCAAGCTAACCTCTTCATGAGCAAGAAGAGAACAGCAGCTCCAATGAGTAGCCTCACCTTTGCAATGACAAGATAATTCCTTCAGCCTTATAATGATCCTAGCTTTTTATTCTCTGACAGTTTGAATAATTAATTAAAACAAATTTGTAAGGTTATTAAAAGCTTTGGATTAGGTGGGGAAAAATAAAGAGCATAAATCTTGCTTTTCATTTTATTTTGTTTATTACAAGTGGCTGTCAGGGCTGTTTTTAATTCATTTAATATTCTTGTTAATAACAAGTCTAATTAAGAAATCCATTAGAAGCCTGCAAAGTTAATTTAACAGGGGGAAGTCCTAACGGAGTGCTACTGGAATTGTCTTTATAAAAAGAATGCCACGGGCTTTCATGGATCCTTAGTCAGAATAGCCGATCATCTAAATCAGTTCCTGTAATCAGACTTGTATATTTGAAATGTTCATTGTTTGAATATATCTCAAAACATTTTTTGGCATACGTTATTATGTTGTTGAGTAGGTTTCTCTCCTTGACATGGCTGTGTTGGCAGGAGTTCTGAAATTGGATGACTTTTATTTATGTAAAATGTCCTGAGTGTAGACAAAGATTATATGATTTTTACCCCTAATGAATTCAGTACCTTAAAATTCAGGCACCAATGTGACCCGCCATCAGTGTGGAAATTGACACCAGAGCTTTCAATCAGTCGTGCGTTTCAAAAAGAAATCGTTGACTTTTCTAGAAAAGAAGACTTTTCTAGAAGGTCTGTATTTCTAAAATATATATTTCTATATACACATATAAAATATTCACTTTGGAAAACCAAGAATGCAGTTTTAGGGTACATGATACCATCTTTCCATCATGATAAAGAAATTAAAATTTCAAATGTTATTTATGAAGTAGAAATATACTGAAACGCTGGCTAAATCGAAGCTCAGGGACGGTCTCTTCAGGTTTGTCAGATTAAATGATTTTTTACATGTTAGGTACTTCCAGCTTTAGCAGAGGCTAAAGAATTTGCCATTACATTTTCTTTCAGCGGGATAAAGGCTTACCGTGAGGCACATGAGTTCCATATATGCCATACTTGAGGTAAATGCCATTCACACCTATCCAAGGCATAAAGAACATCCCTCAGACTGTCACAAAGAATGACTTAGCAGTGTTATTCTGCTGGGAATCGCCTACAGAATCTAAATACCCATAACTCGTTGGCATCGAGTCAATTCTGACTCATAGCAACTCTATAGGACAGAGTAGACCAGCCCATTCGGTTTCTAAGGAGCGGCTGGTGAATTCGAACTGCCGACCTTTTGGTTAGCAGCCAGGCCCTAAACCACTGTACCACTAGGGCTCGTAACTTCTAAAAATTGCCTATGATTATTGTTATATAACTTAGGAGCTCTTTAAATTCTCATTGGGCAAACAGAAGTTGGTGGTTATTTGATGTTTTTTTCCTTGATTTAAAAATGGGCTTTTAAGAAACTATTCGTTAACTAGAAAAGCATTAAAATTAAGCTATCTTCAGGAACTTAGGGAACAGGCTTTTTAAATTTATACATCTCAGTAATATAGAGCAAAATCAATACATCGTGCTAGTTTAGAGTATATAAGTTTTGGAGTCAGGGAGGACAGGGTTGGAGGCCCAGTTTCACCGATTAGAGATACCTGGCCATAACCACTGTGGGTATCAACATATAAGTCATGTGATTAAGAACATTTAAAGTTGTTCCTTTCTTTCAGTTAAATTATATTGGCGGGGGGGAAACCCGTTGCTGTTGACTGGATTCCGACTCATAGTGACTCTAAGGGACAGAGCAGAACTGCCCCATAGAGTTTCCAAGGAGCACCTGGTAAATTCAAACTACTGACCTTTTGGTTAGCAGCCATAGCACTTAACCACTGTGCCACCAGGGCTCTGAACCACCTGGAGGCTTTGTTGAAACACAGCTGGCTGGGCCCCACCCCAGAGTTCTGATTTCATAAGTCTGGGATGAGGCCAAAGGACTTGTTTCTCAAAAGTGTCTAAATGTTGCTGACGGTGCTAAGGGCCACACTTTACAAACCATTAGTCTAGATTTTTCCCTCATATTCCATTCCTCTTCCCTCTCATCTCTTCCTCCGTTGTCCAAAAAAACTTCCTTTTGCAGCCTCTTGCCTCCTGGAATATTTAATTCCTTCTGTTCAGTCTAGGCAATTATGGATCTAGTTTTTCCTCCTCAATAACATTTGCTCCTATGTATCCAAACAGTCGGAAGAACAGATTATGCCTAATATGCTGATGACTTCAGTAATTTAGAACATGGTCCCTTTGAGTTATTCAGCTTTTAATAAAGTCTTGGCCAAAGTTGTGATATCTCCGGTGGTGCGGTTTCAGGCACCAGAGAGCATCCGTAGAGGAGGGATTTGGGGATATCTGTTTTGTGTGGTGAGTTTGTTTTGTTTTCCAAGGTAAGACCTTTCTAATACTCTCCCAAATCCTACCCTATACCACAGACTTATCATTGAAAAGATGACGTCTAAACACACCTGAATGATACTGTTTTATAACCGTTAATATACAGTTATGCTTTTTGAATTGTAAATTTCTATAAAGATTTCTAACAAAGTCACTTTATAAGCTAACAATTGAAATATATCGGACGAAATTTTTAAAATTGGCAAACTGAGCCTCTGTGAAGTTATGGTTCTAACAGTCTATTTTACTGGGAATACTTACCTTTGGGCAAAATAAAAGTTTTATTTGAAAAGACAGGCAACAATCAGATCTAGTCAAAGCAATTCAGTCTCTGAGATGGTATTTTAAAGTTTCAGCTTAGCATTTATACTAAATTGGTTTTGGTATCATTTTTGATATCTTCATAGCTTTCATTTTATGTAGTTTCCTAAATAATTCTGCTACTGACTTTAATATAATTTTTGAAGCATGTCTAGGGGCCAGCATTTTGTCTTTGGGTAATAGAGTTGCAATTTTATATTAGAAGCCAGCATAAAAACATAATTATATTCCTAAATTAATTTCTAAATAGCTAACTTTTCAGGGATTCATATTTTCTCTAAATTGAAGTTCTTAGGAATTTCATTACTATCCAAGGCTAGCCGGTAAATGGGGCAGGCGGAGCGACAGAAAAATCAATGTTGGAATGAGGTCTATGGGAAATAATCGAATGATTTTGATAATTCATGTCAAAAGGTATGGGTACATGGAGACTTCACCTAATACATTTGGATTTATATTTCAGTAGTTTGTGGAGTATGAGTTTCAATTACATCCCACTAAAAGCCCGATGTTTAGGATGACTTGAACTCTTGAATGTTTGATAACATAAATTACATATTTCTCAATGGGCTCCTGTGCCACTACAATGAACATTTCTTGCAAAAACACAGTAACAGGGAGGAAATACCAGCAATGATTTTTATTCCTCAGTAAAGTAAGAAAGCATAATAGTCCATGATGATAGCTAAGCCAATGGAAAATAAAAATCATTGAAAGCTGTTAATGAATTCTTTAATACTTATCCTCACATAGAAACATCTCTCACTTTGGGGAAAGTTCACAATATTTCAAACGAAGTAATATAGTTTTACTTTGAAAAATTTGTCCTCGAAAGCCTATAGCTTTTCAGACTCCCAGTCTGTTTACATGCTCCTATTTCTCTTTCCATTTCAATGTGAGCTGTGTTAATTCTTGGTTGACTGTAAGCAGAAACCTAAAAATCAGACTGTAGTACCCCGGACAAGGAGCCTAGGTGGCACGAATGATTTGTAATTGGCTGCTAAACAGAAAGGTTGTCGATTTGAACCCACCTAGAGGCACCGAGGAAAATAGACCTGGTGCTCTGCTCCCGTAAAGATTATAGACAAGAAAACCCTATGGAGCAGTTCTGCTTTGTAACACACGGGGTCATCACGAATCAGGGGCCAACTTGATCACAGCTTATGACGAGTGCTCTGGACAACGTTTCATTCTGTTACACATAAAGTTGCTGTGAGTCAGAGCCAACCCCACGGCACCTAGCAAGAACAAAGTACTTAAAAGGGTTGAGAGTATGTATACCAAGTCAGTTAGCAAATAATGCGTCTGCAATAAATGTTTTTTGGATAACTAGATCACTATTGGATGCACTGCATTGGGCAAATCTGCTGCAAAAGACTTCTTTAAAGTGTTGGAAAGCAAAGATGTCACCTTGAAGATTAAGGCGCACCTGACCCAAGCCATGATATTTTCAATCACCTCACATGCATGTGAAAGGTGGACAATTCATAAGGAAGACCAAAGAAGAATTGATGCCTGTTGGTGAAGAATATTGAATATACCACGGACTGCTAAAAGAAAGAACAAATCTGTCTTGGAAGAAGTACAACCGGAATGCTACTTAGAAGCAAGGATGCAGAGACTACGTCTCACATACTTTGGACATATTATAAGGAGGGATAAGTCTCTTGAGAAGTACATCATGCTTAGTAGAGGGTCAGCAAAAAAGACGAAGACCCTCAAAGAGATGGATTGCCACAGTGACTGCAACAATAGTCTCAAGTATACAGTTGTGAGAATGACACAAGACCAGGCACTGCTTCATTCTCTTGTACATAGAGTCGCTATGAGTTCGAACCAACTGGACGGCACCTAACAAAAACAAGATCACTATTAGAGAAGAAAAAAGAGCAGTACCCTACATCAGCTATGTTAGAGAAAAGTGATACCCTAAAAACTAAAAAACAAACACAGGAATGCATGATTACAAAACGACAGAGAACTTCTTAAGCATAAAGCCAATAAAATAAAATCCTAAGCAAATTATCAGCAGATATGTCCTCATAAAAGGCAAAAACTCTATTGCTGTTGTTACGTGCTGTCGAGTTGGTTCCTACTCATAGCGACCCTATGCACAACAGAACGAAACACTGCCCGGTCCTGCGCCATCCTTACAATCGTTGTTATGCTTGAGCTCATTGTTGCAGCCACCATGTCAGTCCACCTCATTGAGGGTCTTCCTCTTTTCCGCTGACCCTGTACTCTGCCAAGCATGATGTCCTTCTCCAGGGACTGATCCCTCCTGACAACCTGTCCGAAGTATGTAAGATGCAGTCTTGCCATCCTTACTTCTAAGGAGCATTCTGGCTGTGTCCTTCTTCCAAGACAGATTTGTTCATTCTTTTGGAGGTCCGTGGTATAGTCAATATTCTTCTCCAACACCACAATTCAAAGGCGTCAATTCTTCTTCGGTCTTCCTTATTCATTGTCCAGCTTTCACATACATATTACATGATTGAAAATACCTGTTTTCAAGGTGTACTTGTCTTCAAGGTGACACCTTTGCTTTTCAACACTTTAAAGAGGTCCTTTGCAGCAGTTTTACCCAATGCAATGCACCGTTTGATTTCTTGACTGCTGCTTCCATGGCTGTTGATTGTGGATCCAAGTAAAATGAAATCCTTGACAACTTCAGTCTTTTCTCTATTTATCATGATGTTGCTCATTGGCCCAGTTGTGAGGATTTTTGTTTTTTTGTGTTGAATTATAATCCATACTGAAGGCTGTGGTCTTTGATCTTCCTTAGTAAGTGCAAAAACTCTAGCATGTCAGAAAGCATTGTAAAATTAAAATGCAAGTGGGAACCTAGAAAAACCATTTACAACACATATGCCAGTCAAAGAATAAGATGAGCATGCCGGTAAGAAAATGGAAAAAAAAAAAAAAAAGTATGGGCAGACAACTCAGAAAACACACACCTGCAAAAATAATCCATGTAAATTTCTAAGAAATAGCAATTTGATATTGAACTGTAATTAGGGGGAAAATTGATGATGAGGGTCAGTGAATCAAGAGCTTGCTCTTTCTGGAGAGCAATGTTAAGTATATATACTATATTTATATGTAAGTATATAGTACATTAGTATACACTAAAAATTTATATAGTATATTTGTATTACATATTAATATATAAAATTTATATAGTATGTGTTTATATATATTCTTTGATCCAGTAATTTCTTCAATAAGAATGTGTCTTAAGAAAATATCTGAGTTGCAAATATTTGTGAATAAGAATATTCATCAGAGGGTTATTTATAATAAAGTCCAGAGAGCAGAATGTTATCTCTTTAAGAGTTTTTACACATAATTTCTTCACTAAAAATTGCAATAAAAATATAGTATTCTGTATTCTTTGCACAGAGCTGGACGCAGTCTGGCATTTATGCTGTTTTCCATATTATTTCTGAAATCTTATTGGGAGAATGAGCTAAGAAGTGCATGGTTCATGTATTTCTTAGAAAGGAATTTCTTTATACATTGTCAGCTGCTATTCATGGGTGATTAGCCTCAATGTTCTGGAAGGACTCTATAGAATTATAATAGGATGGCTATCCTGTTTTCCCTGTAGCTTTGGTTGTTTGCAGTATTGTTTTCCCTCCCATTTATCATGTTACAGCAGCTTCGTTACCCCAAAGGCAGTATTTGAGCCATGGTATTTTTTATTTTTGTGTAAAATTACAGTCCATTTTATGAGTGCTTGCATACACTACTATAAAAACCAGAAACCAAACCCACTGCTGTCCAGTGGATTCTGACTCACAGCGACCCTATAGGACAGAGCAGAACTACCCCATAGGGTTTCCAAGGAACACTTGGTGAATTTGAACTGCTAACGTTTTGGTTAGCAGCCATAGCTCTTAACCACTATGCCACCAGGGCTCCAATATTAAGGTAGAAAAGTTCCTGCGACTTGGGTAATGAATCCTTGTTTAACTTGACATTTTTAAAATTTTAAAGAGCATGTGATTCTATTAGACTGTAGGTATCTAATATATCGAAAAGCCTGGTGGCCTAGTGGTTAAGTGCTTAGGCTGCTAACCAAAAGGTCAACAGTTCGAATCCGCCAGGCGCTCCTTGAAAACTCTGTGGTGCAGTTCTAATCTGCCCTATAGGGTTGCTATGAGTTGGAATCGACTCTATGTCAGCGGGTATCTGATATGTTGGCCTGTTAGAATGTAGTTATGTAGCTTTGTTTTTTTTTTTAACTAGAGTACGCAGAAGCACTAAGTAATGAAACTTCTTGGACTCTGCTTTTTTAAACTTGTTAACTTATTTTATTATGACATAAACATAAGATTTCTCTTACATTATTATGTAGATGAGCAAATTGGCCCTTTTGAGGAAAACAGTTCTTCTCTAATCAGTAAAATATGTGGACGTCTTCTTAATTGTCATTATCAACATGCAAATTATTGTATTATTGTGTAGATTAATTGCAGAAACTGTTTTAGAGCTGTCTTTATAAAATGATTTGCTAGTATTTTAGGAATATTTATGTTTTATGCACTTGTATTTTCCAGTTAGTGGATGCTCTTTCAATTACCACATTTTATGCAAATAACACGCACCTTCTACTTTTATTTGCCAGCCACTCCCTCCCCCTCCCCAGGTGTTTCTGTAAGCTGCCGCTATGCCATGTTAAAAAAAAAAAAAATTAGCATAGTGTGCTGTAAAAAACGGCTTGGGAGCAGTGTCTGACCTCCAACCCCAGAAGGGCAAAGGACAACCAAGATCAACAGCACAAGACTGACTCCCATGAGGTGGAGGTCAGAGAAGCGTCCTCTCTCTGCCACCTGTGTTAATTCTGATGCCAACCACCCCTCACACAGCACTCCACTTCTCTGCTGGGTTCAATAATTCATTGCAATGGCCACACAGAACTCAGAGCCAATTCTCACCTTTGTGGGGTTTATGATGGGGTTTATGATAAGGGAAGTAACAGTTACAATTCTGGCTCAGGAACACTCAGGATACAGTTCTTTCTTCAGGACAGCCTCTTCCCAGCCATGCTTGCAGGCATGCCTCTCCCTGGCCCTAGGCCTCTGCCCAAAGGCACTCAGCAGGAAGCCCTCGGCACTGTCTCCTGCGGCCAGTCTCTGCTGCCTGGTCTCTCCTCCTACTGCTTCTCATGGTCTTCAGGGTTACAGCTAGCTCTCTCTCTCTGTCTCCTGCTTCCAGGAGCTTCTCAGCACAGGGATCCCGGGTCCAAAGAACGCATTCTCTGCTCCCGGCTGTTCTTCCTTGGTGGCAATAGGATCCTCCTCTCTGCTCTGGAATTCGCTCTCTTTTAAGGCAAAACTAATGCCCTAGGTGGGCCACAGTCACCCCATCACACAGTCCTACCCAGTCACCTGAGTGGGAGTTCTAAGACCGTGGCTAATAGAAGCAATCATTCACACCGCACGTGCTTACGACAATACCTCTAGGGGAGGAGGGAGCAGTTGGCAAACGAACGTAGAAAGTGTGCGTTAGTCATGACCTCATTAATTTTAATGTATCAGTATGTTTATATTCCCTTTGTGGTAAACTAAATAATTTTGAAATATATAAATTCTTATGTTTTAAGCTTGAAAATTTGGGCAGCCTCAAGCTATCCAGAGGTTTTCAAATCAAGGCAAAACATTCTGTAGCTAATTAACAGTTATGAAGGAGGGGGTGGGGGGATGCGTGCATGTACGTGCGTGCGTGTGTGTGTGCGCGCGCACATGCGGGCATGTATTTAACTAAAAGTAATACTTCGTGTCTCCAATAGCTGTTTGAAAATGGAAGACTGACACCTCCAGAAAGGAGCACATCTATGCCAGCTCTCGGGGAGCATTGTTAGTATTTTTTCCCTGAGCTGTCAGAGTTCCTCTGCTCATGCTGCGGCAGATGTCCTCTGAACCTCTTTGCAAATGTTAACAATATTTCACACAGGAGTCAAGTTAGGCATGTGAGTGGATCAGTGCAAATCCATTCATCCCGCTACACATCAAAGTGATCCGCCAGTGACAGCAGGTCAAGCAGCTGTAATTCCCCAGGTAAAGATCAGCACATCCTAGCCCTACCTGACACCTGTTCTTCTTACCGCTGAAGGCAATGGAAGAATAACTTTTGACATTCCACTGGGGGTTAATTAGAAAACTCCAAAACAGACCTTGCAAGTCTTGGGGCCTTTTACAAGTCATCCTTGTCCTGATTTTTGAGTGCTCTATTTAAATATCTCGGTGGATCTTCAGCGTGGGGTCAATTGGTTCATAACTAGGTTAGACGACACTTGTTCTCAATTTAATTTCATCCTGTCATTTTGTAGATAAACACTTTCCAAGCTGCCTCATGTCTGAAAGTATTTTCTTGACTCCTTTTTTTTTTTTTTATGAGCAGCAGATGCTCTTTCTTAACCCTAAAGGATCTTTAAAAAATTAAAAGATTTGAATTTGATTTTGAATGCCTTAAAATTGATGCAACCTAGAGACAGAGGTGTGAGCTAGATCTTTGTGCTGGGTGAATTCTAGGCCCATAGTTTCAGGTGTTCTTCCTCTGTTTCCATCTTTAAATCACATCAATCATATTGATAACAGAACAATTGCTGCAGCCACTCTGTTAGGATTCCATTGCTCAACAATATTTTTTTCACTGTTTATCCGACTATGATAACAATCTTATTTGTACTTAGAATGCAGCTCAAACCTCAAAAATTGTCAGGCTTACTGTATTGCCTTGGACACTAATATATGAAATGAATAATAAATGTTGAACTAATAAGCAGCCTGTACAAGGACTCCCGGCTTCTCTGCTAGGGGATGCACAGAGAAGATGAAACAATCAATTGAAACGGAGTTAAGAGATAAAAGCCTCAGGAAGAGGTACATCAGTTGTTGCCAGGAAAAACCCTCAATTGATGAATGCTCAGAGAAGGGGTGAGTTCGCGGACACTCTTTTAGGCTTAGCTAAAGGGTCGAATTATCTTAAGGACATCCTTCAGTTTAGCTGAGCACCCAGATGCTCCTGAAACAAATGGGGCAGACAGTATATGAGTCTAGAGGGAAGAATTAAAAGAAAAAATGAGGAGGATAACAAAGAAAAGGAATTAAAAACTTTCTGTCTGAGAAAGACAGTTAAGAGAATGAAGAGACAGCCTATGAACTGAGGGGAAATATCTGCAAAGCGTATGTCTGACAAAGAATTTGCATCTAGAATATACAAAGGACACTCAAAACCCAACTATAAGAAAGCAAACAACTCAATTAAAAAGGCATGAATAGACCCTTTACCAAAGAGGGTTTGTGGATGGGAAATTATGTGAGAAGATGTTCAACATCTTGAAACGTTACAGAAGTGCAGACAAAAATCACTGTGAGATACCACGACATACTTTTAGCAACACCCAGGTACCCCTAGGTATTAACGCAGCAAGAAACATAAACGTTTGTACATAAATGTTTATAAATGCTCTTTTCATAGTGGCTAAGAATGGGAAACAACCCAAATGTCTTTCAGTAGGTGAATGGATAAATAAACTGTGCTATATCCATAACATGGAATAGTACTTAGTAAACAATAAAAAAGCGAATTACTGTACACGTGACACCATAGATGTCAGAGGAAGCGTTATGAATGGAAGAAGCCAGCCTGACACTCAAAAGTTACACACTGTGTGATTCCGTTTATATTACGTTCTGGAAAAGACAAAGTTAAAGTGACAGGGAACGAATCCGTGGTTGATAGTGGACGGATGGGGGGGAATTGTGTGACTTTAAACCTGTTGTTGTAGAGTTGATTCTGCCTTGTGGTGACCACATGTGTGTCAGAGCAGTACTGTGTCTCGTAGGGTTTTCAAGGACTGATTTTTTTCAGAAGTAGATTGCCAGTCCTTTCTTCCGAGGTACATCTGGTGGACTTGAATCACCAACCTTCCAGTTAGCAGCCGAGAACGTCAACCATTGGCACTACCCAAGGACTCTGTGACTTTAGAGGGATTTTGGAGGGGATAACGGGACAGTTGTGTGCACTGATTGTGGTGGTGATTATACAAATTTACACGTGTGAAAATTCGAAGAACAGTATGCACAAAAAAATCAATTTGACTTTGTGTTAATTTAAAATGTGCTTTTTTTTTTTAAAGGGGCTTTAGGTGTGTCCTTTTGAAATGCTCAGTATTCCTTTAATCATCTGTAGTTTAATCTCGCCAAAGCGCCATGTGGAAAACAAGTCAGAAAATGGTGGGATAATCTTGTGAAGTTTGGAAGCTCTCTGTGTCTCCTGGGAATTTTTTTTTTTTTCACTGACGGAGGACAAGTTTCTCAGCTGTTACACTGGGATGTTGAAATTCACAGCTTTTAAGCTGCAGCTGCTGAACTATGGCTCTGGAAATCATCTGAAACTGAGGATGTATAAATATTATATATACAGTCATTTAGAAGAGAGTCAACACTTCTTTTCTTCACCCAAGGTTTTTGAGTTCCTGAAATTGTCAAGGTCGAGTAAACTTTTAAGCCATCCATTTTATTTCTCTTTATCCAAGTTTTCATATTGAATGACTGTCTCTGTGCCAAGGGTATTCCAAAATTCAATGATTAGGCTGCAGAGTGCTTTGAGACTTTGGGATACAGAAGATTCAAGTGCTAATTATTATGTGGCATTCTCATTCCATTTTTCTTTTCTTTTTTAATCTCATCTACCTCGCCTTCTGCTTTACTGCCCTCTTATTTTTCTACTACTTTGCTGATCATGCCATTCTAACATTGTCTCTGAATCTTCTCCTTTATTCAACCTCTAAATGTTGGCATTTTGTTAGGGTAGAAACATGGAACTGTAAATTCTTTCTTCCCATAGACTGATTTCTTCAAGAAATCACAGTAATTTTCGTGGACTCTGCTTACAAAGGAAACCCTAGTGGCATAGTGATTAAGAGCTACGGCTGCTAAACAAAAGATCAGCAGTTCAAATCCACCTGGCACTCCTTGGAAACCATGTAGGGCAGTTCTACTCTGTTCTGTACGGTCACTATGATTCGGAATTGACTTGACAGCAATGGGTTTGGTTTTGGTTTTGGTTTTTGGCCTGCTTACAAATAGCCATGCAAACAATTCCCAAACCTACAGTTCAGCTTCTCCTCTTTCTTGAACTCCAGTTTGCCAATTAGTCGGGTCATCTTTACTTGAGCTTTCTGTCAGCATCTTGTGTTTGGCAATACTCATTACAGGCGCGGGATGGAACAGGCATTTTCCTGCATTATGGGTGGAAATTCAAACTGGGAGGAATTTTGGAGCACAGGTTGTCTAGTGGTACCAAAAGTTTTTATGATATGGCTTTTGACCCAACAATACCACATTTTGGAATTAAAAAAAAAAGTCAAATCTGCACAAAAAAGTATAACCAAGGCTCATCTCTATTTCATAGCAAAAAAAAGAAAATAACTTCAATATCCATCGGTAGGGTATGTTCTCAAAAACTTAAAGATAATTCCATATAATGCAGTTCTGTGAAGCCATTGTAAGTTTACATTTATTGTTATAAAAATACACCCACAGAATATTATTAACTGAAGATAAGAGGTTATAAAATAGCATATAATTGCTTTTTTAAATATTAATTTCTCTTGACTTCCTCTGACATTATTTTTGTAATCAGAAAAACTGTGCTCATTTTGGGGGTAACATTTAAACAAAACATAGTTTATTGGTTTTGTCCTAAAATCCACATCATCTTGATTGGCCCTGTTTCCATTGGTAGGTACCACCAACCCTCCAGACACCCACACTAGAAAACTAAGAGATGCGACCCTTAAGGATACAATCTCTCCTTCCTCAACTTTCACACCAATGACAAATCTTGGCAACTGGACCTATAACAGTGATTCTCAAGAAAGGTTGGCTATGGATGTGTATATCAAAATCTCCATGGAGAATGGCGTATATGGAGACCCCCGCCCTCTACTGAGATTCTGAAATATCCATGGGTTGCTCACCTTTCCACTTTGAGAATCTCCGTGGGTGCTGAAGGCTCTAAGTGTTGGAATGTTTTGCCATCTGGAAATGGTACAGAGAAATAAAAAGTACTGAGACTCATAGCTCTGAATCCCATCCCTTATCATTCCCACTGGGTACTTTTCCCTGGATAATTTTAAGGAACATCTAACTGGTCCCCCCTCTGCCTTTATTTTTTGACATCCAGACTCCCAATTAATTGGGTCAATAATGTGGATTGCATTGTTTCTAGGCATAGTATGGGAAAACACATCAGATATCTAGTTTTGCTATAGCAGAAATACCACAAGTGGATGGCTTCAACAAACAGTTTATCCTCTCACAGTCCAGGAGGCTAGAAGTCCAAATTCAGGGCGTCGGCTGCAGGGGAAGGCTTTCTCTCTCTGTAGCCTCTGTAAGAAGGGCCTTGTCACCAATCTTCCCCTGGTCTAGGAGCTTCTCAGTGGAGGGACCCCAGGTTCAAAGGACATGTTCTTCTCCTGGCACTACTTTCTTGCTGTTATGAGATCTCCATGTCTCTCTGCTCATTTCTCTCTTTTATATCTCAAAAGAGATTGACTTAAGACACAACCTAATCTTGTAGATTGAGTCCAGCCTCATTAACACAACTGCTGCTAATCCCACCTTATTAACATCATGGACGTAGGATTTATGAAACATAGGAAAATCACATCAGATGACAAAAATGGTGGATAATCACATAATACTGGGAATCATGGACTAGCCAAGTTGACACACACTTTTGGGGGGACACAGTTGAAGCCATAGTGGTGAAGAAATGTAAATTAAACAGGGAGCTCTGGAATTCATTTATACTGTTTTAATCATGGTCTTAGAATAGGAAATCATCATCTAAGTGAAAAGCAAGGAGACTGATACCTTTAATAACTGGTTGTTTTTGTTTTCATGTACGTTTTCTTCCTTCTACATGTATGAATTCAGATATATTTATTTTAGCCTCCAGAAGCAACTTCCAAGTTACGACTTGGGCCAAAACAAGCGAACTTCAATTTCCTATCAATTTCTCCTGTAAAATTTACAGTTGATCTTCATAGTGCTGACCCTAATGACTACAACATGCTGAAGAATTTCCTGAGCCATTAAAAAATAAAGTCTAATCGTTATAGAAGGAGCCCCGGTGGCTGAACGGTTAAAGGCGTAGCTGCTCACCGAAAGGTTAGTAGTTTAAGCCCACCGCTCCACGTGAGAAAGACCTGGTGATCTGCTCCAGTGAAGATCACAGCCTATGAAACCCTATGGGGCAGTTCTACTGTGTCATATGAGGTCATTATGAGGCAAAATTGACTCTATGGCACCTAACAAAACAGTCATTAGAGTGTTAATTTTACTTTCTTAAATTTTAATTAAGTAGCATTCCATTTGAATGAATGAGTGATATTATGAGCGACTTTAAGCTAGTCAGAGTATGAGATTTGTTAACATGTCCTCCCTAGCTCCTCTGGATTAAGCCCAGTTCATTCTAGTGGAATAACATCTGAAAAGAATTCTAGTTACTTTCTTTCTTCCCATCTGCCTTGGTAATATCATGAGATGTAGCCGCACTGGATGAAAAGTGTGGGTTTGGCTGAAAAGTATTGTTCCTTTTATTAGGTCATGTGGATTTATTTCATTTAATATATTGATATTAAATATTTGGCTTTTGAGATTTTAGTTTCTGTGGCCACAAAAGATTTGAAATAGTCTTCTTTTCCTTGCCCCCAGCAAAAAAGAAGCAACTTTGTTTAGTAATTGGGTAAATTTATTTTGCCTGCCAAATAATGGACAAATGTCAACCCTTTGGTAGGCCATACACTGGATATTAGTTGTTATTCTCCTAAAACAGTCCTCTCCTCCCAGAATAGTCACCCAACAGAACACTGTTCTTAACAACACTGGGTCGTTTTGTAAGTTAAAACTTACAGTTATATAGGCTTCGGTGGTTACATTCTTTAGGGTGTGTTCTTGGAAACATTCTCCTTTCTTCCCCAGGTCCTCCCACATGGCATCACATAAGAATTATCTTTGTGTTTCTCATGCTTATGATACAACTTTATTGTCAAATACTCCCAATAGAAGAAATTGGATATAAGTGTATAAGGAAGTTTTCACCCCTTTTTGAGAATCTCAAATACCAGAGTTCTGATTGGAGACCAAAGCAAAACATAAATTATATGTTATCTGGAACTTGTGATTGGTTGTACGCACGGATCACAAGCCATTACCTAGGGATTTTTTTTTTTTAATATACCGGATCCTAACCAAAGCTCTCCTGAGGGCACTGTATAAATTCTGCACAGTAAAATTTGTACCAGAATGCTTACATCAGTGTGACATCACCTGAGTCATGGCCCACTTATGTGTTTGTTCCCTGTGTTGCTTTCCTTTCAACCTTATCCCAATTCACTTTCCCACAAAGGTCACTTCAGTCTTATTTTTCACTTTGCATTGCAATCCTGCTTTCATTTCTACCTTGAATCCTTCTGGCCTTGTTATCTTCTATGGATCCACTTCAAATTCACTTTTCCAGATAAATCACTGTGATGTTGAAATATTCTCAAGTTTATTTAGGATAATCCATCTGAAAATCATCATGATTTTTGAGGAATACCCAAAATAAGTAAATATTCTACCTTAGCATAAAGCGATAGCAGGCACCAATGAGATCAATGACCCACTGGATACTGAGTACTGCGTGTGGCTGGCCAGACCCAGCACTCATGAGCATGTTACCCTGTTCTGTTTTCTTGAACTTTTTCTGCCAAAGCAGTCATCACCTTCTACAATAGTGTAAAGATACTCGTTTATCATGTCTCTGCTTATCTTTCGTCTCTCTCCACCAGAATGTAAACTCAGTGTGAACACATACCTCTGTTTTGTAACTCGAAGTACCCCAAGTGCCTGCAAAAGTGACTGACACACAATGCGATGAATAAATATTGGTTGAATGAATGAAAACAGAACAAAAAATAAAGGAAAAATATAGGACAGAGAAACTTAAAGTTTAGAAAAAATTACGTGCATTAGCCTAATATTTTCCCTAATTCAGAAACAAAATTACTCTTTAATTTTTATGGCAATATCCCACCAAAGCAATATTTGTGAATCACTGAACTACGTGACGTACATTTTTAATATCCCTTCCACTTCCCTTGAGCCTTCATAGAGCCATCGCCCTTCTCTGGCTTTCTCAAATGCCTGTAGAGCCATAACCCTTTTCCCACTTCAGGAGCTTTAGAGAGCTTGTTTGTCAAGTATATACATATGAGCACCTCATATCTCATTTCACTAATTTCCTGAAAACTGCTCTCACTCCATCACCTACTGGACACCCCCAAATTCCAACACCTGAGCTCGTTTCATAGAGAATTTGTAAGCAATTAAATGAAACCAGAGTCATGCAGAGTCCCATATAAATGATCTGTTTTCTCTTTCTTTCTATAAAAAAAGTTTTCAATTTGTTTTTGTATTAAATGGGATAAAATCTTTTTTTTTCTAAACTTTGTTAAAGAGTTGAGGAAGCAGGGGCCAAGATACTCACACATACACACATATTGTAGATGGGCTGAACAGAAATATTACCATGCTGATATTCATATATATAACTGAAAATTGAGAAAATAAAAAGAAAGAAAGGACTAGTGAGGAATATCTTCCTATTTCATATGAATGGAAAAGAGTCCTTCGAATTAAAACTGGGCACCATTCATCCTCTTTGGTGAATGTCAGCATGTAACAGTTCTCGTCATCCAATCTATCTAAACGTTATGGACTGAATTGTGTTCCCCAAAAATGTGTGTCAACTTGGCTAGGCCATGATTTCCAGTATTGTGTGGTTGTCCACCATTTTGTGATCTGATGTGATTTTCCCATGTGTTGTAAATCCTACCTCTATGATGTTAATGAGGCAGAATTAGAGGCAGTTAATGAGACTGGACTCAGCCTACAAGGGGGGTTGTATCTTGACTCAATCTCTTGAGATATAAAAGAGAGAAGCAAACAGAGAGGAGAGGGACTTCTTACAATGAAGGAACCAGAGCTGGGAGCAGAGTGCATCCTTTGGATCCAGGGTCCTTGCGCTGAGAAACTCCTAGACCAAGGGAAGGTTGATGACAAGGACCTTCCCCTAGAGCCAACAGAAAGAGAAAGCCTTCCCCTAAAGCTGGCACCCTGAATTTGGACTTCTAGCCTCCTAAACTGTGAGAGAATAAACTGTTTGTTGAAGCCATCCACTATGGTATTTCTGTTATAGCAGCACTAGATAACTGAGACCCTAAAGAACTGAAATTTAAAGCTTTGGACTCTTGTGTTTAGGAAGTAACCAGTGTCAGTTTTTACAAATCGACAAGACACAAATTTTACGTTTGTTATTGGGAAATATCCGTGAATGTCCCAATATTAAGTAAAACCCTCGTTGTTGCTAGCTGCCTTCAAGTCTGCCCCCCAACTCATGGTGACCCCATACACAATACAATTGAGCTGTTATGATCTAAAAAGTTTTTTGTGGTTGATTTTCTCCCTAGTCTGCCTTAGTCTGGAAGCTCCCCTGAAACCTGTTCAGCGTTATAGCAACCCACAAGCCCCCACTGACAGATGGGTGGTGGCTGTGCATGAGGTACACTGGGCAGTAATTGAACCCAGGTCTCCTGTGTGGATGGTGAGAATTTTACCACTGAACCACCTTTGCCCCCAAAACCCTCATTAAAAAAACAAAACAAAAAAACCAAACCCGTTGCCGTTGATTCAATTCTGACTCATAGCAATGCTATAGAACTGCCCCATAGGGTTTCCAAGGAGCGGCTGCTGGATTCTAACTGACCACCTTTTGGTTACAAGCCGGCTCTTAACCACTGCACCATCAGGGCTCCAAGCCCTCATCAGTTGGCAGAAAGCCATAAGTGGTCAGAGCCTGGAGAAATGCCCCTGTTATTCTCAGTTTAAAAGTGGAATGTGATTGTACTCATGGTTTCCAACATGCTAAATTCAATGTCTTCAAAGGAGAGAATAAAAGATTAATCCACCATTATGGGAAATATTTTTTCTACCAAGCGTGGTGGGTAAACAGTTACAAGATTGCTTAAAATATATGTTAATTTTTTTTAATTGTGCTTTTGGTGAAAGTTTACAGAGCAAATTGTTGTTGTTGTTGTTGGGTGCCGTTGAGTCTGTTCTGACTCATAGCAGCCCTGTGTACTACAGAACGAAACACTGCCCAGTCCTTCATCATGTTCACAATCATTGTTATGCTTAAGCCAATTGTTGCAGCCCCTGTGTCAAGCCATCTAGTTGAGGGTCTTCCTCTTTTTCGCTGACCCTGGACTCTACCAAGCATGGTGTCCTTCTTCACGGGCTGATCCCTTCTGATAACATGTCCACAGTATATAAGACAAAGTCTCTCCATCCTGGCTTCTAAGGAAGTTTCTGGTTGTACTTCTTCTAAGACAGATTTGTTCATTCTTTTGGCAGTCCGTGGTATATTTAATATTCTTTGCCAACACCACAATTCAAAGGTGTCAGTTCTTCTTCGATCTTCCTTATTCATTGTCCAGCTTTTGCATTCATAAAATGCACTTGAAAATACCTTGGCTTGGGTCAGGCACACCTTAGTCTTCAAGGTGACATCTTTGCTTTTCAACACTTTAAAGAGGTCTTTCCCAGCAGGTTTGCCCAACGCCATGCGTTTCTTGATTTCTTGACTGTTGCTTCCATGGGTGTTGATTGTGGATTCAAGTAAAACGAAATCCTTGACAACTTCAATCTTTTCTCCGTTTATCATGATGTTGCTCATTTTTCCAGTTGTGATAATTTTTGTTTTCTTTATGTTGAGGTGTAATCCATACTGAAGGCTGTGGTCTTTAATCTTCATCAGCAAGTGCTTCAAGTCCGCTTCACATTCAGAAAGCAAGGTTGTGTCTTCTGCAAAATGCAGGTTGTTAATGAGTCTTGCTCCAATCCTGATGCCGGTTCTTCTTCATACAGTCCAGCTTCTCAGATTATCTGCTCAGCATACAGATGGAACAAGTATGGGGAAAGGATACTACCCTAATGCACACGTTTCCTAACTTTAAGCCACTCAGTATCTCTCATTCTGTTCAAATAACTGCCTCTTGATCCACATACAGGTTCCTCATGAACACAATTAAGTGTTCTGGAATTCCCATTCTTCGCGATGTTATCCATAATTTGTTATGATCCACGCAGTCAAATGTCTTTACATAGTAAATAAAACACAGGCAAACATCTGTCTGGTATTCTTTGCTTTCAGCCAGGATTCATCTGACATCAACAATGATATCCCTTGTTCTATGTCCTCTTCTGAATCCAGCCTGAATTTCTGGCAGTTCCTTGTGAATATACTGCTACAGCCTTTTTTGAGTGATCTTCAGCAAAATTTTACTTGCACGTGATATTAATGATATTGTTCGATAATTTCCATATTCGGTTGAATCACCTTTCTTGGGAATAGGCATAAATATGATTCTCTTCCAGTCAGTTGGCCAGGTAGCTTTCTTCCAGATCTCCTGGCATAAACAAGTGAGCACTTCCAGCGCTGCATCCATTTGTTGAAACATCTCAATTGTTATTCTGTCAATTCCTGTAGCCTTGTTTTTTTGCCAATGCCTTCAGTGCAGCTTGGACTTCTTCCTTCAGTACCATCGGTTCCTGATCATATGCTACCTCTTGAAATGGTTGAATGTCAACCAATTCTTTTTGGTATAACGACTGTGTATTCTTTCCATCTTCTTTAGGTGCTTCCTGCATCATTTAATATTTTTCCCCATGGACTCCTTCACTGTTGCAACTCAAGGCTTGAATTTTTTCTTCAGTTCTTTCCGCTTGAGAAACACCGAGCATGTTCTTCCCTTTTAGCTTTCCATCTCCAGCTCCTTGCACGTCACTGTGATATTTTACTTTGTCTTCTCAAGCTGCCCTTTGAAATCTTCTGTTCACTTCTTTTACTTCCTCATTTCTTCCTTTTGCTTTAGCTACTTGACCTTCAAGAGCAAGTTTCAGAGTCACCTCTGACATCCATTTTGGTCTTTTCTTTTTAATGACTTTTTGCTTCCTTCATGAGTGATGTCCTTGATACCTTTCCACAACTTGTCTGGTCTTTGGTCATCAGTGTTTAACAAGTCATATTTATTCTTGAGATGGTCTCTAAATTCAGTTGGTAGTACTTTGGCTCTCGTCGACTTGTTCTCATTTTCTTCAGTTTCAACTTGAACTTGCATATGAGCAGTCGATGGTCTGTTCCGCAGTCGGTCCCTGGCCTTGTTCTAACCGATGATATTGAGCTTTTCCATCATATCTTTCCACAAATGTAGTCGATTTGATTCCTGTGTTTTCCATTTGGCGAGGGCCGTGTGTATAGTTGCCATTTATGTTGGTGAAAAAAGGTATTTGCAATAAAGAAGTCATTTGTCTTGCAAAGTTCTATCATGCGATCTCTGGCATTGTTACTATCACCAAGGCTGTATTTTCCAACTACCGATCCTTCTTCGTTTCCAACTTTTGTATTCCAATCAGCAGTAATTATCAGTGCCTCCTGAGTGCATGTTCGATCAATTTCAAACTGCAAAACTTCTAAAAATCTTCAATTTCTTCATCTGTGGCCTTAGTGTTTGGTGCATAAAGTTGAATAACAGTGGTATTAACTGGCCTTCCTCATAGGCGTATAGATATTGTCCTATCACTGACAGCCTTGTACTTCAGAATAGATCTCAAAGTGTTCTTTTCGATGATGAATGCAACTCCATTCCTCTTCAAAATGTCATTCAGAGTAAATTAGTTTCTCATCAAAAAATTAATACACATAATTTTTTTATAACTTAAAATATTATTTTACACAGGATGTGAAGGCTAGCCATAAATTGTGAAAATAGTTTACATTAATATAACTGACAAAAATTAATCTTAATTGTTAAGTTAAATTCTTTTTCACCTTTTCATGGTATGTGCTAGTATTTAAAGGCAGTTATTCTACACTTAACAAAATAATGCTTGCTTTTGAATATGGTATTCTTAATGGACATGTAACCTCATTTAAGTAACTTATGCTCTTTTCTTTAAACATCACTTTTGGCCACATTGATGGGTTAGTTCAGATCATCTTTGTTCTCGACTCTGTTCTTTCTTTCTCCACATCTGAGTCCTCAAACCTGGGCTCTGCTCATTGTCATTCTTGCCTCTGTCATTTTAAAAGCTGAATAGAATCTCTTTATTGCTCATGGATCAAATGTCAGCCTTTTTCTCCTTAAAACCTGGCAGGTCGTGTCTAATAGCTTCAGTCCTCAGAATGAATGTTTTCATTTATTTGCAGAGCCATTGAGCCAGACCAGCCTGGAAATGTGTCACTCTCTTATCACATTCTACTTAGCCCATAATAGTCAATTCAGTCTTCTATTTGTGAGATTTTCTCAGTTCCTTTCAGGCTGTAGTCAATGCCTGAAATACAATTTCCTAACAAATCACTGGGGCTACCTGCTTTCTCATCTCCAAGACCTGAAATTATTCCTTCTCCTTGTTAAATTAAATTCCTTTTGATGGTATGTCCTAGTAGACAGTTACTCTATACTTAACAAAATGGTTGTTGCTTTTGAATGTATTACGTTTAATGGACATGGAACATCAAGTAAATAACTTACGCTGTTTAGAGCCTTGCCGTCTTCATTCAGTGTGTACGGTGGGGCTATTTCCACTTCAGCGTAGCTCTAGAAATGAGCCTGACAGAAGAGTTATCTCATTGC
Organism: Elephas maximus indicus; assembly: GCF_024166365.1. Classification (NCBI taxonomy): domain Eukaryota; kingdom Metazoa; phylum Chordata; class Mammalia; order Proboscidea; family Elephantidae; genus Elephas; species Elephas maximus. Next base: position 73,249,630 of record NC_064841.1, on the reverse strand, counting down.
CTGGGGTGTGATAAGCAAGCATTCTATGGGCTTCTGTAGAAAGCTAGGAGGACAATGTGAAATAAAAACTTCACACTCACATTTTACGTGGTTATGTTAACAACACACCTGTGTACCCAGACATGGCTGCCATTCATTAAAACAGTGCGTAAGAAAATGGATGTTGTAGTTGGACAGAGTCGGTTTGAAACCTAGCATTTGTTATTATGAAGCTATGTGATTTGGGGCAAGTGTTCTTGGTTTCCTAAGTTGGTTTCCTTTCCTGATTCATGGGGCTCGCGGGAACAGCTACCATGTGAGGTCGTTATAAGGGTTTAATGGATTAATTCATACAAAAGGCATAGCATGGTGCCTGACACATAGTAGATACTCAGTCTACAGATCTATAATACAGTACTTAATATACTTTGAGCTTGAATTTGTAAAGGCAAGATTTCTGGTCATTTTTAACTTTCCTCTCTTTCTTTCCTACTATTTCCCACATCCGACTTTCCCACTCTTTCTGTCAGCTGGAGGGTTTGGGCCCCAGGTACCACTCAGTTGTTTGTAATGATAATCATTTCTAGTTTTGAGCAGTTCCTGTGGTCACTACAGTGTACTTTTATGAAAGAAATGCCTTTGATTTGGAAAGCCTCTCTTTAGGTAGATATGCTTATTTTTTATATTTTGCGAGCGGTAAACTGTTGCTCAGAGAAGTTAAGTAATTTAATTATGGTCACATAGCTGGCAGGTAACATAAACAGCTTAATCTTCCTAGAGTAGGTGGTGATGAGCTCTTATAGAGCAGAGTCTGTGTCTCCGTACCCATCTGTCTTAGCCGTCTAATGCTGCTGTAACAGAAATATCACAAGTGGTTGGCTTTAAGAAAGAGAAATTCATTCTCTGACAGTCTAGGAGGCTAGAAGTCCAAATTCGGGGCTCCAGTCCAGGGGAAGACTTTCTCTCTCTGTCGACTCTGGGGAAAGGTCCTTGTCATCAATCTTCCTCTGGTCTAGGAGCTTCTTAGTGTAGGAACCTCAGGTCCAAAGGACACGCTCTGTTTCCGATGCTGCTTTCTTGATGGTATCAGGTTTCCAAAAAATTTGTGTCCTTGCCACATGTAAAACATTCACCCCATCATATCATAGCAAAAGTCTTAAATCTACTCCAAGTCCAAAATCTAAAAATTTCTCTTCATCTGTGGAATCTAGAATACAAGTTATCTGCTTCCAAGCTTCAATGGCAGAACAGGCACAAGCTAGACTTTTCTATTACAAATGGGAGAACCTGGAAGGAAAGAAGGGATAACAGTCACCAAGCAAGTCAGCTGAACACATTACATTAGCCCTCAAGGCTTGAAAATAATCATGTTTTCTGAGACCATTTAAACAATGGCCCTCCCCTCCAGACTCTGGGTGCTGGCAGCAACTCTGGATTCTGGATGGAGGCCCCTCGACCCTGCCTTCCAGGCCCACTGGAACAGCAGCTCCACCCACAGGAAGTTTATGATAAAAATCCGAAATAAAACCCAAACCATGCTGTCAAGTCGATTCCGACTCATAGCAACCCTACAGGACAGAGTAGAATTGCCCCACAGGGTTTCCAAGGAGTGGCTTGTGGATTCGAACTGCCAACCTTTTGGTTAATAGTCAAGCTCTTAACCACGTCACGACCAGGGCTTCTTTATTGTACCTGTTAAATAAACAGAAAGGCAGCTCTGGTCCCATTTTCCTTTGTCAATGAACTATAATTCCTTAGCCTGGCCGTTTTTTCACCTTTATTTCCTGGTATTCATCCAATGATTCAGCCAAACTGGAGTAAGATGTTAAGTAGGGAGAATATGGGCTACAGACCAGAGTTTGAATACAAGTTCAACCATTTTTTTACTTCTAACCTTGGGGAAATTCCTTAGACCATCTGAATAAAGAAAGGCAAGATTCAGAAAATAAAATAATGCATATAAAGTACTGCCACGTGGGAGGTGCAAATCTTCCTCAAAAAATTCAGGTATGCAGAGCAAGTTAATTTACATTAATTTATATCACGTCTTAGAGCAGGAGAGCCATAAATTTGGTCTTCAATTTTGTTGCAGACCCAGCTGAAACCCCTTAAGCCTGGGGTCATTCAGAGGTCTCAGGGCTCTTATGCTGAACAAAACAATAGAGGAGGTGCCACAAATCATTGGTTCACACCAATGACCTACGAAATACCCCTTGCCCATTGAAGTGTGTACCCTGAATCCTGTTGTCCTGGACCCTCCACACTGCCTAGGGCTCAAGCCTCTGCATGTTTTAGCCTCCCTTCATGTACCTATAGCCATTCTTCTGGAAGGCCTACCACCTTCTTCTTTATCCATCTTCTTCATCTTCCATCTTCTCTATTCATGGAATGCCATCATTGATCTAGGCTCCAAACAATGTTTCTGCTTTTTGTTATTACTTCTACTATCAACTCTCAAAGGCACTTCCCTCCTTTACTACAACAACATAACCCTCAATTAGCTCAGATTTCAGAAAACAAGATGCTGGAAAGCTCTGATCTAATAGAACCTCTTTGTCCTTTCCTACAATACAAACCTCCATTGAGGCAAGGGAGTAGAGAAGTCTTGCTAAGCGCTTGGGATGGGTGAGTGAGAAAGATTTATGGCATAAGAAAAACACACAAATATATCATTTCAGCAACTTTTCTGTAGGTTTAAATGTTTTTCAAAATAAAAAAGTCAGAAAGATAAACTAAATTAATAGTTCAAAAATTTATCTAGCCGTCGAGCTTCTGTAACTGATACATGACAAAAGCCCAAACCCTTTGCTGTGGGGTCAATTGAAACTCACAGTGACCCTATAGGACAGAGTAGAACTGCCACATAGGGTTTCCAGGGAGCAGCTGGTGGATTTGAACTGCTGACCTTTTGTTTAGCAGCCAAGGTAAACCACTCTGTCACCAGGGCTCTGATATATGACAAGTGCCTAGTAATCAGTAACTACCTTATATATGTCCAAAGATCAAGGATAACTCTGTTTTCTCTGAAAAATTATCCTTCAGAAAGGATGGTGGTGTCTTATTTGAGCCTTAGAAAGTCCTTCATACTATGATGGGCTCTTTTAAACACCTACTTTGAAAGCACTCTTTTGGGAAAACATATTGACTTGAGACAGTTGCAAGCAACGCTGGTTTTGATGCTTATTTTCTGTAACTTCCTAATGATTAAAAAATTAGTACAAAAAATTAATGCAGATGTTAATTCTAGCTAGGTTCTTGTGGGTATGACTTTACAATTGCAAGTTTCAGATACTGAAATAAACAAGCGTTTTTAAAAGATCACTTTGGAAAGGAATGCAGTATGTGGTTCACGTATATAACGACAGAGGTGAACAAAAAGTACTACTATTACGTCAATGTTTTCTTGTGGTTTGACACTCGACATTCTGTGAAATCATTGCCCAAAGGAAAATAAAAACCAAACTGGTTGCTTTCGAGTTGATTAATTCCCACTCAGAGCGATCCTATAGGACAGAGTAGAGCTGCCCCATACTGTTTCCAAGGAACAACTGGTGGATTCAAATTGCCGCCTTTTGGGTTTGCAGCCGAGCTCTTAACCACTGCACCACCAGGGCGGACAACTGGCAAGTGAAGGCCATTGCTCTGGGTAAACTATTTTACATACTCAAAACATTATTTAACAGTGAAGGTTATTAGATGTAGGTGGAGGTTGAATAATTTTATTTGGGGGAAATATGAATGGGAACAGCAATACTTATAAAATGAAAATGTTTTTCACCAGTTTTCAATATGTGAAACAAAATTAATAAATTAAATATTGTAAATAAATATGTGATTATCCATTGTTCTAAAAGTTTGAAGCCTGGCTCAGCCACTTGCCGCCTGCATGAGACCTTAGCCAAGTTGCTTCGTTTCTCTCTGCCACAATTTCACCATTTGCAAAATTGCAATAATATTAGTTATTATTAACGTCGTTGTGAGAAAAAATGTGTTAATTCACGGGAAGCACTTGAAAGACTACACTCGCTGTAATACGGTAACTGACATGTTAGCTGTTACTGTTCTTTTGGGATTTGCCTTCTACTCAGGCATTTACGGCATTTTAATAACATCTCTTATCCTTTTCCACGTCTGCATATTTGCGTAGGCTTTCACCTTCTCTATGAATTTTGCCTACCAGCTCCTTGCACCAGAGCCCCAGGTTTCCCCATGGTGTCTGTTCTTCTTCCATGCAAGGGGTAATATTCCAGCTTGTTTAACTACAGTGCGTAACTGGCACTATTTGGTTGGAGGCCGTTAACGTGACCTCTCCTCTGATTGCCTTTAAATCTTTATTTGAGCTTCTTGGGATTCCAGTCACATGCCATATATTTTCAGGTTCTGCATAATAATATGATCCAGTCAGAAAAGATATAGACAACAGAAGAGATTTGAGATCTGCCTGAGCTAGTTAAAATAGTTGTCACCTTGATTAAGTTATTTAAATCTCTTGAGTTGTATTATGTTAACGGTATCCCACCAAATAATTCAAGGAACACACATGTAGGTAAACCAGTTGGATTATCCCTCCTTGCGTGGAAGAAGAACACACACCACGGGGAAACAGGGGTGTCTCAGTAACAGGCTGTTTGTTGCTGTTGTTAGTTGTCATTGAGCCAGCCTCCGACTGCTGGCAACCCTATGCAGGAGGAAATAGCTAAACACTGCCCCATCCAGCACAATCCCCGTACCTGGTGACAGATTGGACTGTTGTTAACTCACAGGGTGTTCATGGGGTGATTTTGGAAGTAGATTGCTAGGCCTTTCTCCCTAGCCTGTCAGTCTGGAAGCTATGCTGAAAGCTGTTCAGCATCCTAGCAACACACAGCCTCCACTGACAGATGGGTGGGTGGTGGTCATGCACGAGGTACACTGGCCAGAAATCGAACTGGGGCCTCCCTCATGGAAGGGGAGAATTCTACCACTGAACCATCACTGCTGCAGAAGAGGATGTTAGGAGGGACTTAGTACCAGATTTAGGTTTGTGCTGGATGATTTCAAAGACGGTTAAAGGAGGTGGGACATTGCTCTGAATTATATACTGCCAAAGAGCAAACTAGAGTCTCTGTTAAAATTAAACCAAAGGCTATTAATGAAGGAATACAGTGATCTGGGTTGGCCAGCACTTGATGAGGATTCACAAAAGTACTATAGCAAAAGGAATTTTTCACAGTGGTTTAAGTACAGATATTCCAGGAAGTTGCAAGGAAATAATCCTAATAGGTTGACGTTTACATAATCATGCTTTAACAGACACCAGACAGTTATGAGATCACTTAAGCATTGTTTTGTTAACCATAAAGTTTGAATCAGTTAACATCTTGCTAATCTCTGAATGTTTTGGGGGCCAGCCTGAGTAAATATCCTTCCTGGGAACATGCCGTGAGAGGAAGAGAGGGGAGGGAAGCCCCACAAACTTCGTGGATATTCTGGCCAGCTGATTTTTGAGAGTCAGCTCAGAATGAGCAGTAAGCAACGAAAATGGAGCTCGGCCTACATCTTTGGAAGAAAATTCTCCTTATGCCAAGCACCCAGATATTTGGTGCTTCTTCCAGGGAATATCAAGGCCTCATTGTGAATGGCAGGCCAGCTCCAGGAATTCAGTCTGCTGTTCTTTCTCAACTCTTTTGTCACCTATGTATTAGGCATGATAATATTCAGTATGCTGGATTAATTTTTGTAAGCATGTGATTAGGAAAATACCTCTCAGAGGGAGGGCATACTTGGCAAACAAATGTAGAAAGTGCACTCGTTATTAGCATAAAAATATGGCATGCCAGAAAAAACCAGGCCTATTGCCATCAAGTTGATTCCAACTCACAGTGACCCTACGGGTTAGAGTAGATCTGCCCCATAGGGTTTTCAAGGCTGTGAATCTTTTCAGAAGCAGACTGCCACATCTTTCTCCCGAGGAGTGGTTGATGGATTCAAACTGCAGACCATTAGGTTGACAGCTGAGCTCTTTAACCACTGTACCGCTAGGGCCCTTCTATGCAGGATTAGAGTAAGGATTAAATTATATAGGTTTTAAAGTATTTCACATAGTGTCTAAAACTACTAAAAAAGTGCTTGAAAATTTCAGGCTTATTTTCGGTACTGCCTTAAATATCTGCCCAAATACAAAGCATGTTCCACCTCTGTTGTGATTCTGACCTTGAGTTTTCTCAAGCAATGAAATAAGACCTTCCGTTGGAGGCTCAAATGGGAAAACATTCCTCTTCTAGTCTGTCCCAGCTTCCACAGGGTGATTGTTCTTGAAAATCACGGCATGGCCCTGAAACTCTAGTGTTAGAAGAACCAGGTATAACAGCTGATTCTTCCCAAGAGTTACTGAGAGAAAGGAGAGGGAATTGGATGTGAAAGCATCAGTGAAATTTAATGCTATCACTCAAATGGCAGGATCATCATAAGCACATCTGAGCTGTCATTAAGGGTTATGCAGGCGTATAGGTTTTGTTAAGGAAGAGCAAAATCAAGCTTAAACTTGAGTGAAACCAATTTTTCTCTTAAGTATTTCAAAGAAGAGTCAATTTAAAAGCCATTTTTGCCTGATGGTTATAAAAGAAGCCTTTTGAAGTGGTTAATGTTTACATATTCCCAACTTTTCCCATGCCTTTATACTGGGTCAGGTGCAGAGATGAGAGCATCTAGTAAGAGCTGCAGACATTTTGAAAAGCAAGTTGGTGGTAATACTGTGAAAGTGACGTTGTGTAAATTACACAGGGCTCAGAGACAGACAGACAAATGTTCTGTCTTTGAAGTATGACTATTCCAAAAATGAAGGGCGTGTTGTTCTAACCACCCCCCATATTTCGATTTCAATCTGTTTCTCAGAAGTCTTTCCGTACTGAAATCTCTGTTGTGAGGGTTTTAGGACAGTAAATTTAGTCACACTTTTCTTAATTATTAGTTTACTTCTTAATTATTTATCTAGATTTCCTGAAGGTAAAGCCTTAAAGTAGTGAAAATAAATGGAATAGCCAATTTAATCCAAGTCACCAAGAGTGCTTGGTGTGTGTGTGTGTGTGCGTGCATATATGTGTTTTTGTGTATCACATTGCAGTATGTAATCTGTATGTATGTATGTAATACAAATATATGAACTAATGGTATAATCACCATGAATCAGGTCTACATAAACAACAGGCTTTATTCTAATTTTGGCTGTTTTGTTTGAAGCAGAATATCTGACTTAAAAAATTATGTATATATACTTATAATTATCTATAGTTTCATTTTTTTAACCATTGGTGCTTTGTTAAAATATAATTTGGAAATAATGATATATTTTTATATTAATTTTTTATTAAAGTAATAATAGTGTTGTATAACAAGACTTCCCCCCCTCCAAAAAAAAACTTTGACGTCGAGTTGATTCCAACTCATAGCAGACCTATAGTGGAAAGTAGAACTACCCCACAGGGTTTCAAGGAACCCCTGATGGCATAGTGGTTAAGAGCTACAGCTAACTGAAAGGTCAGTAGTTTGAATCTACCAGCTGCTCCTTGGAAACCATATGGGGCAGTTTTACTTTATCCTATAGGATAGTTAGCGGTCAAAAATGACTCCTTTTTTTTTTTTTAATAGGGTTTCCTAGAAGCGGCTGGCAGATTCCAACTGCCTTCCTGTTGTGGTTAACAGCAGGGTTCTTAACCATGCACTGTTTCCCAAATCCAAGTTTTACAAGTATTAGGCACAGAAAGTGTTCTGTTTTCTCACTTTTTTTTGTTTGTTTGATTGTTTGCTTTTTAAAAAGTCCATGATTTATTTGGCTCTGCTCTCCATTTTATGAGATTTATTTTGTTGGCTTTTTATTCCTGATTTTGCATCATTTGTGAGATTGGAGAGTCTTCGCTTAGTTGAAGCCTGTAATAATATGCAGCTGGAATTGTCCTGGCAGTTTTAGTTTGTGATGCCGTTTCTTCAGCACACTGCTCAAGGAGAGAGCTGAATGAATTTGAAAGGCCTTGGTGAAATCAGGATACTTAGATCTGTATTTTCTTCCAAAAGTTTGGAAGTTAATTTATCCCCTGTTTACATTATAGATAGGAACTTTGGTGGCACAGTGGTTAAAGCCCTCAGCTACTAACTGAAAGGTCCACACTTCATACCCACCAGCCACTCTGCGGGACAAAGATGTGGCAGTCTGCTCCTGTAAAGATTTACCGCCTTGGAAACCCTATGGGGCAATTCTACCCCGTCCTATAGAGTTGCTATGAGTTAGAATCAACTCGAGGGCAACGGGCTTGATTTTGATGTTATAGATGGAAGTGCAAAGTTTGAGAGAGGTTGGATGACTTGTCCAAGGTTCAGAGCAGATTAGTGATACAGCTTCCACCCAGACAAGCAGTTCAGCTCTCAGTTTACCGTCAAAGCATCTTATCACTATGAGTAGTATTCATATGTGTGTTTGCGTGTGCATGTATGTAAATAGTAAATTTCTTAGGTAACTTATTCCTCTAAGGCATTTATGACTGACCTTGGAAATCCAACATACTTGTTATTATGCAAGCTCTGTGGTTTACAATTAACTTTACCCACAGAATTTGTCTTTGGTGCCTAAGAGGTAACCTTTAAACTCTTAGAATTTCCTGAGTGATTCGAGTGTTTTTGTTGTTAATAAGGGCTCCAGACCACACTTACTTAACAAGTTATGGTAATAAGATGACTAATGAGTTCAGGTAGGGGCTGGGTATGCCACAAACACCCACCTCTTGATATCAGCCACCCTCAGGAGAGGGGAGCATGATTCAATCAGTCGTGCCTTGTAATGATGCCTCAATACAAGCTGTGGTTATGGAAGCTCCTTGGGCTTCCTGGTTGGTGAAAGACTTCAGTACTTGAGATGGTACTGAAGGTACATGGAAGGTTCATTTTGGGAAATGTCCCAGACTTCGCCTTTGTGTCTCTTCATTTGTATCCATTTTTCTCTAGTAAGACTGTAATTGTGGGCATAGTGCTTTCCTGAGTTCTCTGCATATTATCAAGCCTGAGGGAGTAGCGGAAGCTAGCGGGTGAGAAGTGAACGAGGCCCTGGGCACCCCTGAAGTTACGGTGAGTATTCTGAAAGGCTAATGAGATATCCTCCAATTCGTAGCCAGCAAGCCAGAAGTGAGAGTCCACCAAGCTTGTGCACCAACTGGTGTCTGAAATCTTAGGCAGACTTGGCAGTCTGGAGAACTGTGTCCTTTAACTTGCAACATCTGACCAGCTCTGGTGCTGAGGGTCAGAGGAAGAAAAGTGCATCTGCAATTAGGAACAGAAGCGGCACAGAATTTCACTGCATTGATTGACCCAATTTACAAGGTAACAACAAGAGCTGAGTCAATGCTTCTTAAAATGTCATAAACCAAGTAGTATCTCCGCTAATTGTTACCACCAGGAGGATTATAGAGCAACAATAGTATATCATTCCTTTTCTACTTCTGTTAAGAGCCAAATATTCCTGCGAATAATTCCACTTGTCAGAACTCATAATAGCTACATTTTTAAATAGGAGAGTATAATTTATTATTATTTTTTTCTAAATGATGAGGCTAATTTTTTTTTTTTTTTTTGGCAGAAGGAGGAATTTCTAGAGAAGAAAGGTCTGACAAGACAGTTGTGTAGGGGAAGGTTCAGACATAGGAGTGCATTCTGAGGGCAATGCTTGCTCTTTTAGTTTCCCCATCCAGCCTCCTTTTTTCCTTTTTAATTAGACTTTTCATTTGGCTTGTCAATTATCCATTCAACAATGAGTGCAAGTGATTCCCTATTATTTCAATAAATATAGCAGGGTATAGTTTAATGGTTATAAATTTCACAAGGGCAAGACAAGTTAAGATAGCTAAAGCCAAAAGGCTTGTTTTCAAAGCAACTTCACCACACCAGCAAACATTGCTATGTGGGCAAATGAGACAACTTGAAAAAAAGAAGGACATGAAGTGGGCTTTCAAACATATGTGTACAGGTTCCGCAACCCAGTTGCTGTTCTCCTTAGCTTCCCTTGAGTCAACCCCCAGACTCATGGCACCCCATACACAAATGAATGAGAGGCTGCCAGGTCCTGCACCATCCCCATAATTGCTGATCAGATCTTGTGATCACAGGGTTTTCAATGGCTGATTTTCAGAAGCGGATTACTAGGTCTTTCTTGCTAGCCTGTGTTAGTCTACGAGCTCTACTGAAACACGTTCATCATTATAGGAACACGCGAGCCTCCACTGACAGACAGGTGGTGGTTACGCATGAAGCGCTTTGGCCAGAAATTGAAGAATTCTGCTACTGAACCTTCACCACCCGCTCCTTAACCTAGATTGCCTCAATTGCTTGCTTATCATTTTCTTTTCTTTCTTAATCATTAAAATAATCCATCCCATAAAATAAGTGAAATCCCTCTGGGGCCAGTTATAAACAAATGTTCTACATTCCTAGTGAAGGCAAGGAAGTTTGAAGAAGATGTATTTTCCTCCTAGATATTTCTGCCATTTTTATAATTAAAAATCTGCAATTATCCCAGAATCCATGGACTAGGAAATGTCAATAAAAAGCTTTAAACCAGGTCAGTTTAACAACAACAACAACAAAATTACATTTGCAAAGTTCTATTACAATGTGAATAGTGATTTCATTTTGGAAAATAGCTTAGTATTTCCATGTGCATTCATTAACTCTTGAATTAAGAGTGTGTGTGTTTTATATGCTCCATGAAAGGTCTTCCTATTCAATTAAAAATTGACAGTATTCCAGAAATTCAGCATTCTTCCTCTTTCATATTTCAACAGTGAAAAAAGATGATTATCTTTATAGAGAGTTTTTGAATGTTTAATTCAGTTTAAACAATCACTGTTTTATTTTAAGATACTATTGCCTAGCAATTCCACTCCTAGGTATATACGCAGGAAAGATGAAAACATAGGATCACCCTAAAACCTGAACACAAATGCTTATGGCAGCGTTATTAATAATAGTCAAAAAGTGGAAACAACCCAAATGTCCATCAACTGATGAATGGATAAATAAAATGTTGTATATCTATGCAATGGAAAAATACTCTGCAAAAAAGAAAGAGGGAAAGAAAGAGAGTTCTGAAACCTTCTATAGCATGGCTGCACCTCAAAAAACATTATGTTAAGTAAAAGAAGCTCGTCACAAGAGTCCATATAATTTATGATCAATTTATATAAAATGGCCAGAATAAGCAAATGTATAGAGACAGAAATGAGATTAATGGTTGCGTAGGGATGGAGAGGTGACTTCTAATAAGTGCAGGATTTTTGGGGGGGGTGATGAAAATGTTTTAATATTAGATTATGGTTATGGTTGCACAACTTTGAGAATATACTAAAAATGGTTGAATTGTACACTTAAATGGATGAACTGTATGATATGTGAATTATATATCAATAACTATTAAATTTTTTTTTTAATCCAGTATACTTTTTTAAACATACCAGTGAAGGAATGGAGTAGGAATATATAAGAGTGATTTGATATAATTGAAAATGACCATAGTTTCTTCAGTTAATGCTATCTTAGAGTCTTTCTGGTCAAAATTGAGTCTTTAATTTCTCATATATTCTGATGTCATATATTATCGATAATAACAACAAAAATCCTCTAAGTTTGAGAACTGATGTGGTAAGATGCTTTATGTCCTAACTGTTAATAAATAATGCCAACACAACAGCATCAAATATACTTCAAACACTTTCAAACTGGTTTTAAAAACAAAATTTTAATGCAGCAATTACACCACCTACCTAGGAAATTTTATTATCATAACTCCAGCCAATGTTTATGGAGCCTGTCTTAATTACCTTGTAGTGCTGTAATAGAAATGCCACAAGTGGATGTCTTAGAAGAACAAAACTTTATTTTCTCAATGTTCTGGATGCTAGAAGTCCAAATCAGGGTTTAGGTCCTGTGGATTCTTTCCTTGTAGATAGTCCAGGCCCTTGTTGGTTTCTTAACAATCCTCAAGCGAAGTCTATCTGTGTCTAATCTGCTCTTTTTATAAATCAGAAATGATTAGGTTTAGAACCCACCCTACTTGGGTACAATTTAATTAACATATCAAGGAAAATTCTATTTCCAAACAGGATTGCATCCACATCCAACACATTTGGGGAGTGGGGGCACAATTTAATCCATAGTAGATCCTTCACTATATATCCATGTGTTCATATATCACTGTCGTTATGAGTCAAAATCGACTGGACAGCCGTGAGTTTGTTTGTTTTTTTGTATTATGCAAAACAGAGATTATGTTCCCTCTCCAATAAGCATTTGATATGGTGGGAAAAACAGATTTGTCGCTATGTAATTGAGATGGTGTTGTATGCCATCCACTCAATTCTGACTCATAGCAACCCTATACGATAGGGGTAGAACTGCCCCATAGAGTTTCCCAGGCTGTGATCTTTACTGTACCACATCACCAGGCCTTTTCTCCCTCAGAGAGGCCTGTGGGTTCAAACCACAGACCTTTTTGTTAGCAGGTGAGCACTTAACCATTGTGTCACTAGGGCTCCTATAACAATGATACTAAGACTAAAATAATTTACACAATAATACATATATAAGCTGTCGTTTTTTTTAAGCTCTATGACTAATGATTCCGAAATTTGTATGTCCAGCTTAGAAATTCAAGACTCACATATCCAATGACCTACTCAAAATTTCACTTGGCTGTCTCCATTTGGCTGCATATGAAGCATTTCAAATGTCATATGTACCAAACGTAACTCTTAATCTATCTCTAAACCTGTTAAAACCCATCGAGTTGATTCCGACTCATAGCAGCCCTATAGGACAGAGTAGAACTGCCCCACAGGGCTTTCGAGGAGTGCCTGATGGATTCCAACTGCTGACCTTTTGGTTAGCAGCGAGGCTTTTAACCACTTTGCCACCAGGGCTCCAGCCTGGTGTCCACCAAACTTGCTCTTCTGTCAGTGTTCTCTAATTCCATCCCTCTTCCCCATTGTCAGGCCAGAGGCCTCGGAGTCATGCACAGCTTTCTCTTTCTTTCATTCCCTACATCCAGTTCAGTCCAGGGGTTAATCTTGCCACCCTACGCTCCACATAAGTCTGAATCTAAACAGCTGCCCCCTTCTCCCCAGCTGCCATCACCCGTCAAGGACTCTGTCTCTGTTCTCAGTGCTCCTGCCTTGTGCCTGCATCACAGCAGCTAGCGTGATCTTTTCTAACAACAAACTAGATCATGCATTCTCCTGTTCACAACCTTTCAACAGGGTCCCATAACACTGAAAGTCCAAACTTCTTTACCATCACCCTCAACACCTTCATCAGCTGCTGTCTTCCCCACTCACTGCCCTTCAGCCAATCTAGCATCCTTGGCAGTCCTCAAAAATGCTCTCTTCTACCCTGGTGGCGTAGTGGTTAAGTACTATAGCTGCTAACCAAGAGGTCAGGAGTTCAAATCTGTCCGGCGCTTCTTGGAAACTCTATGGGACAGTTCTACTCGGTCCTACAGGGTAGCTATGAGTCGGAATCAACTTGACGGCAGTGGGTTTGGTTTTGTTTTTTTCTCTGAGATGTCTTGGAATTTGCAGTAGTCTCTGTTTGGAACCTTCTTCCACAGATATTTGTGTGATCCTTTTCTCACTCCTGCCGGTTCTCTGTTCCCCTGTTGCCTGCACAGAGAGGCCTTGCTGGACCCTGTAATTGCTCTCTAATGCCTTCCCCTTTTTATGTACTTATTTTTCCCCACATCACTTACTGCTTCTTTCGATGACAACAACCTTTGTAGATCTATATATTGTCTGTTTCCACTGCCAGAACATAACCTCCCTGAAGGCAGGGACCTTTGTCTTGTGTAACATTGTATCTCCAGGGTCTAAAACAGTGAGTGCTTCACATCTAGTAGTCATCCAGGCAATCGATGTTGAACAGACAGATGTGAACAGAAGGAGTTACTTGGCCCAGAGGACCAAAGAAGCTTTATTTGAGATGACCATTTGCCCTAGACTTGAAGGACAGTGTTGTTGTTGGGTATCACTAAGTCCGTTTTCCACTCATAGGTACCCGATGCGATAGAGTAGAACTGCATCATGGGGTTTCTCAGGCTGTAATCTTTATGGACACAGATCACCAAGTCTTTTTTCCCACAGAGCAGCTGGATGGGTTCAAACTGCCCACCTTTCCATTAGCAGCCGTGCACATAACTGTTGCTCTGAGATAGTTAAAAGGTGCCAGATGTGGTAGCAGAAGTCACAATAGGGAGAAAGGTCTGAGTGTAAATATGTTATACTCAATAAAAATACATGAGTTTTTGGGTGAGGTTAGTACACAGAATAAAATTGAAAAATTAAGTGGAGGTCAGGTTTTGGGGGGACCTTCGGTATCATTATCAAGAACTTTGGAGTTTATATTATAAACAACATGTGAACCCATTAAGGAACTGAATAGTGGTATAATTGTGCCTTTTTGATAATAAATTAGTTGTCTTTTTTACAAACTTACAATGAGCACTAATACTCACTAAAGATTAACTTAAAAAGTTGATCTGTTTGGTCTTATCATTTCTGTCATATGTTAAAAGCTACAATTTCAAATGCCTTCAAGGATTCGTTGGGAAGGAAACCTAGATGAATGACCTGAACTGGTTGGAGGGCTTCCTAGGGGAAATAAGGCTGGAAGGGCTTGTGCCAGCTAAAGGCATTCAATTTCAGTTTTTGAACTTTCAGTCCTATAAAGCCTGTCTCTTGGTAGGATTCAGCCTGAGGTCCCTGAGTCTGTCAACACTGCACTCCAGACTCAAATCAGCTAAGTCCCTAAGGCGCCCCTGGGGCTGGAATATATTGGAGCACAATTTCAGTAGGACTGTTACCAGTAGTAAAACGGCTTCTTTTCCCAAATATAGCAGTGAGCAAGCAGCATCTCCCATTTTATATATATTTTTAAAGAAAAAATACTCATTAAGCATCAGTATCAATATGAATTCAGCTGCATTTTCTGAAAGCTTTTAGGAAGTTAAATTTCACAGAAAGCAGAAATATAAGGGAAAAAATCTGGATTTAATCATGTGTCTGCTCTCACTTTTATCTCATTGTCTTAAAAACTATCTGAGATTCTAGACTTGACTCATTAAGTCTATATAAGAACCGTAATACTTGACAAAGGTTTTTAAAAAGCCACGGTTCATCCAAATCTTAGAAGCAAGGGTGGTAAGACTTCACCTCACATATTTTGGATGTGTTATCTGGAGGGATCAGTCCCCTAGAGAAGGACATCATGCCTGGTAAAGTACAGGGTCAGCAAAAAAGAGGAAGACCCTCAATGAGATGGATTAACACAGTGGCTACAACAATGGGCTCAAGCATAACAACGACTGTGAGGATGGCACAGGACCAGGTAGTGTTTCGTCCTGTTGTTTATGGGGTCGCTATGAGTCGGAAACGATTTATTGGCACTTACCACCACCACCACCACCAGCAACATCCAAAACCTCAAGGGAATAGATTAAAGAGATTTGGGGCCATAGTGGATAACGTCCCTGCAGTAAAGGGATTGAGGAAAGTGGGCTCAACTTATAGCCATTACATTTCTCATTAGTCTTATCATCTGAGGTGAATATCTTCTATGAACCTCAGCTTACTCTTCTAAATTAGCAAAGAGCTGAACAATAATGCATTTCTTTAAATAAAAATCTCCTAAGGGGTTTAACACAGAGAGTTATAGGACAGATTCAGGCTGTGTTTGCAAAAGGATGAGGATTCGTGAGATGGAAGGTGGCCTGGAAAACGCCAACATCTTTTTTTTTTTTTTTAATTGTCAAAAAAATGTAGATATTTGCCAATTCAGCATTTAGTCATGTCCACAATTCAATAAAACCAATTACTTCAATCAAGTTGGGCAACATCACCAATTTCCGTCTCCATAAGTAAAAGCTCAAAGCTGCCACAAACATCTTTTAAAGCCTTTTTCCTGAAAAATCGAAGTTAATATTAATTAAAGTTTTCTACTTTTCTCATTGTCAATATGAAGCATTTTCAAGGTATATTTCTCATCTGCATATCTTCACGTGAGCCTCCAAAAGATTAAAAAAGGAGAAATTCTTGAGACTGTGCTATTACTTGAGACTATGTATCATTTTCACTCTTGAACTTATGAAACAAATACTGAGTAATATAAATAGATTCCTCTGTTGACAGTTTGGGGCCGAGAAATAATCTTTGTCTTGTCCTTGGTCAGATATAGGCTACAAGTGACAAAATACTCATTCAGTGCCTTTAAATTGCAGGGGACCCTTGCTTCCTACTCCAAACAGAATCCCCAGCCATAATCCTTTTGCATTTATCATGAAAAGTAATGAAATGCCTTCAGAATTTCCATCCTTTCTGTTAGATAGATAAATCGTTAATTGTTCTTCAAAAAGACTTACAAACATGAAAAGAAATGCCAGAAATCATATATTTCACAGGATGGATGAACGCAAAAAAAAAAAAAAAAGTAATGCCTTCTTACTTGTTTTCTAGTACATCAATCTTTCACGTATCCTGCTTAAACCACACAAATTCAACAGAAAGTAGAATTCTGATCCTATCAGCATCCAGCCTAAGTAATGCACACACTTCTGCCTAAAATTGGATGAGGAAATTGACTTGGTAAATAGATAAAATCACATTTACTTGATGTGTTGGACATTCTGAAAAAGTAAACTTCTCTCTAAATAATTCAGTTTATTGAGTTCTTTTACAAAATATTTGCCTTCTCAGCAACTTAGTTCTTAGCAGATATCTTCCTCAGGGGATAGGGTGATACACAGTAGGAGGGACAACAACAACAACAAATTAACAAAATTGAGATGAGAGTCATAGCAAAGTGTTGCCAGGGTCAAATGAGTTCCTGAAATATGATTTTTTAGAACAAAAATAAAAACAAAGTAGTGGGGTCATTTTACATCCCTGTCTACTTTAGAAGGGATATATCTGAGACTGTCAAACCTTCCAATGTTCTTTTGTTGACAAACCCAGTTGCAAACTTCTAACCTTATGCATAGTAATTGATATAGCCGAACTATACACTGTGTGATCTGTTTTGATAGTACACGTCCCCTTGATGCTGCTTTTATATCTGACCTTTTAAACTGAATACGAGGGTGCGTTTTAAAGATAATGAGACACCTCTGAGAAACAATAGAACTGTCTATCAGTGTACTACTAGAATATAACAAGTAAAAATTAGATTGATGCAGGTAAACAGCAACCAAAAGTCTCAAAGTCACTTATAGCTGACTTTGAAAATATACGCACATGAGGAAAATTGAGGCTGATAAGAGAGGTATGTCCAATTCAGGAAAACAAGAAAGACAAATGCAAAACATAAGGAAATAATTGTTCAATTATGTTTTGTTTTGGGCTCCAAATCTCAGCCTTCTCTTTCAACAGTATCCTCAGCTTTTGGAATGGTAGTATAAAATCACACATTCTTAAAATAGTGTGAAATAGTGACTTAAACAAGGGCATACACATGTCCTGTAACCTAGAGGATGCTGCGAAGATGACACATGACGGGGCACTGCTTTGTTCTGTTGTACATCGGGTCGCTATGAGTCGGAACCAACTCAATGGCACCTAACAACAACAGCAACATAACCTAGAAGAGCCAATTAAAAGGTAGGATTTTCACTGCTTCTGTGACAAACTGACTTTTAAATAAAAGTTTTTTGTATGTACAACCTTTAGAGGTAAAGCTGTGATTTAATTTTAATATTTTGTGAGTCCTGTGGATCGGTAATTCTAAAAATGTTTGCAAAAAAACACTTTTAGTGTTTGAAGAATTATTCTTCAAGTGGTCTGTGGGCATGAATTTTATGAAGTGACCGAAGAAGTGTTCCCGTTTTTGTTTTCCTGGTATTAATGTATCGACTAAAATCATTAAAAATCAGGCATCTTATCAGTTTTACCAGTGGGAGTGTTGATCCTTTTTTTAGCTTTCTTGGAGTGTTATTCTCATTAAGACTGCATCACAGGTATATGTGTGTGTGTAGTGTGAGAGAGAGATAGTACACACACACACACTCATAGGATGCATTTCTTCTACTCTTCTTACTGACTCCCTGGGTGGTGCACATAGTTAACATGCTTACTAATAACTGAAACGTTGGCTGTTTGAGCCTACCCAGAGACACCTCGGAAGAAGGGCCTGGCAATCGACTTCCAAAAAATCAGACATTGAAAGTCCAATGAAGTATAATTCATATGGGGTCACCGTGAATTGCAGTGGACAATTCAGAACAATTCAAAGAGAATACCAGCCAGTTGCAAACAGTATCCTGTGTGGTGTTCTCTTTGAACTGCCCTGAATAAAAACTGCTTTTAAATCTTTCCCAGAGATTTTTTGTATTAACCAGAAAAGAATCCCTTCTAACTGCTTTCAATATGGCAGTTGTCAGTATTGTTTTTATTTATCTTGTTGAAGAAACTTAAACTCTTTGCCAAAACCATAGTAGCAACAAGAATGAAAGACAAACTCCTGTTTAATTTTCCTGTAATATGTATGCAGTCTTCTTTCCTTCTTTTCATAACTGGGACAGTTCCATTTGCAAGAGGCTTCGTAGGTCTAAAGTTCATTCTCGGTTCCGCATTTTCTCCTCATGTCTTCTGCCTGCCCATATCCTCTTCTTAAAATTGCTGTGATAAGTTTGCCTGTTCATCATTATTCATCATCTTCCCTTACCTCTTCCTGCCCCAAACTTACTTATTTTCCCAAATCACTGCGCAAATTCGATTGACTTTCAGAGATGCAAAGCCATTTTTAACAATGATCAGAAAGCAGACATCTCCACTGCTTTCTTATATTCCTGAACATAAATTGTTTCTATTCTGCCTCAGTTCTTCTTATAAGCCCTTCGAAACCTCCACCCACAGTTCATCTATAATGGATCCAATTACTGAAGTCTTTGTTCTGATCTGTTTAATATCTGACGCCTTTCATCTGCCCCCCTCCTTTTGCCACATGAATAATATTTCCCCATCTCTTTCATTTTGATTGAGAAATAAGACCACCACCAGATACAGCTTTCTTCCATCTTCTTTGTTATTCATACCTAGATGCTGTGTGCCAGATGTGTTTCACATGGCGATTCGTCAGGTGATCAGTATCACACCTGTTTGAACAGCAAATTAATAAGAAAAAAAAATTTCACCTGATTGGCTTTATCTTTTTTCATTCAGATAAAAATCTGAACTTAAGAGGCGGTCAAGCAGTGTGGTTGTATCTCATATATCTTACTGCGTTCTTACCTGGGCAGAGAGTTTGTCTGAAGACAGACACATTTTGCAGTTACTGGATTTATCTGCATGCCAGTGACAGAGCTGCTGACTCATGACTCAGTGATTTTCTTTCATTTAATTGTCAGATGCAACCGAGGCACAGTCAATAATCATTAACTCAAGACCTCAACCAACCAAAGGTGCCTTAAGCATGTGAAGAAAAATGAGACATGGCTCCCAACCCTGAACTGTTAATATTTGATAAGGAAATATCTATAATACCAATCAAATCATAATAAAGCTATATCCAAAGTGCTGTGGGAACCCTGAGAATTATTCATTTTGATTGCTCTGATTGAAAAGGAACCCTAGTGGCACAGTGGTTAAGAGCTCAGCTGCTAACCAAAAGGTTGGCAGTTCGAATGCACCAGCCACTGCTTGGAAACCCAGTGGGGCAGTTCTACTCTGTCCTGTAGTGTCACTATGAGCTGCAATCCACTTGAAGGCAATGGCTGTTTTTTGTTTGTTTTTGGTTTTGATTGGAAAAAGCCTTTATTGATAGGATAACATTGGTCGTGCTTCTTAAATTATCTTGAAAGTGTACATCAGAGAGAGGTTTCTTGTGCTGAGAATGGCAGAGTATAACCTAGGTGGTCATAAAACCCATTGCCATTGAGTCGATTCCGATTCATAGTGCCCTTATAGGTCAGAGTAGAGCTGCCCCATAGGATTTCCAGGGAGTGGCTGTTGGATTCGAACTGCTGACCTTTTGGTTAGCAGCCTAGCTCTTAACCACTGTGCCAGTGCGTCTCCAGTTAGGTGATCATAGAGATCACCTTTTTATAGACACCACACAGAATACAGTAATATCAGATAAATCCAAAACATAAAAATATTATATATAATAAATAATTATACACATGTTATTACTTTAACAAAATATGAAATATAGGTACTTCTTAGAAATTATGTATTCTGTATTTACTTTTCTGTTACATAAGTGCTGTTATTTAAACATAGTAATAGGACTGGCTAACGGTATGAATTATGGTATTAATATAGGACTAAGTAATCGAACAGTATGTGTGAAAAAATAACAGTATTTTTATAATATTTATTTTTTCATGGATACAGCAACTTCTTTTAACCCTTTTTATTGGATGTTTACCTTACATAGGCTATATTACTGTGTATTCTTAAGATGTATAAATATAAGAATTTTAAAAAGGATAACACTGGAAACAGGGCTTATTAAATAGATATCACTTATATTTAATAAAAGAATAACAATGATGTGTTGTTTTTTGTTCCATGATGCAGTGGGATTTTTTTTTACTCTTTTTTTTTTTTCCTTTTTTCTTTTGCAATAGCACCTCTCTGAACTGCCTGCGGCCTTTAGGACATATTTTTATTTATTTTTGTAAATATTTCATTTTTGTGGTTGTTGAAAACATACACAGCAGAGAACACACCAATTCAGCAATTTCTACGTGTACACCTCAGTGACACTGATCACATTCTTCAAGTTGTGCAAATCTTCTCACCCACCTTTTCCACACTGGTCCTTCTGCTTTAACATGCACTCACCATTTTAATGTAGTGCTGAACCTGAATACCGTCAAATGGACAATTCACACTGACTTGCAGCTCTGCTCCTATCAGACCCAGTCGTGCTGATTCCTGCTCTCAGTCCAATGTGATCACATCAAGCTAAACATCCTCTCAGTCAAAGCATTGGAGCATTGGATACTTAGGATTTTACTTACTGGGAACAACAGGTTTTAGACTCGTAAGAATTACTTTCCAGGTCTCCAAAAATGGCCATCCACTTTGTAGCTACAGGCTTGTTTTGGTAAACCAGCTGTCAGTCAGATCTTTTGTATTTATAAATTTATTATATAAATTATCCACGCCCTGGTGGCACAGTGGTTAAAAGCTATAGCTGCTAACCAAAAGGTTGGCAATTCAAATCCACCAGCTGCTCCTTGGAAACCTATGGGGCACGCCTATTCTGTCCTATGGGGTGGCTATGAGTCGGAATCAGCTTGACGGCAGTGGTTTGTCTTTTTTTTAAATCCATGCCTAAAATGTCCATCATTTTTAAACACTCCAAAGCAAAGTGGGTGTCATCCTAAGTTAAACCTCCCCTTCTCAGGAATAACGCTTTCAAGGACAGAGGTAATTTAAACTTGTGAAATCAAAGTTGTTTAGAAATAAATAATAATTTTAATGACGAAATTGAGGACCTGATGTTTAACTTGTTTGCCCTTCTTGGGTAACTTTTTTTTTTTTTTTTGAGTTCTGAGGCATTCTCCTTTCCAAAAAAACAAGTCATTATTTTGCTCCATAAATTTTCATCATAACCTACACACAACATCAAACAACTCAGTTCTTCCCTTTCTAGGCTCCTTATAAAGGTCCTCCTCCCTTTCTAGGCTCCTATGTCCTCTTCCCTTTCTAGGCTCCTATGCCCTCTTCCCTTTCTAGGCTCCTATGTCCTCTTCGAAAGTTATCGAACAGTTTTGGAGAAACAGCCTATAAATTTCTGCCTTGCTGTAATTTTTTTTTATTTTCATTCTCAACGAATTTCCACACTAGGAGGGGCATTCTTCCTGTCCTAAGTTTTGAAAATATAGGATTTTATAGCCGGCCAACATTTTAACATCTTTTTTATGGCTGGCAACAATGAGAGACATCTTGTCTAAAGAGGCTGTATCCTTCCATTTGTGAAAATTCAGAATCTCATTAAGTGCTTCTGTATATTTTGAGGAAACTGAAAATCAACCAAAACTTTCATTATGAAAGTCTCAACGTGGCAGGAAAACAGATCACAGCCATGGTTAGCAGTACTGTGTACAAGGTATACAGGATATTTAGAAAGTATTTTGTTTTGTATAAAGTCTGTAACTCTCGTTATTCATTGCCAGCGAGTTGATTCCAACTCATAGTGACCCCATAGGACAGAATAGAACTGCCCCATAGGGTTTCCAAGGAGCAGCTGGTGGATTTGAACTGTCAGCCTTTCAGTTAGCAGCCAAATGCTTAACCACTGTACCACCAGGGCCCCGTAAATCTATAGTGTAAATGAATTTGCAAAATTTATATTTGTACCTTCTGTTGAATATACAGGTAGATGAACCAAGTCTAGTTTGCATTTGGACATGATATCAACAATTTTTGTTTAAGTTTTCTGTGGTTTTATTAAAATCTTCACAGAAATCAAGATGCTGATTCAAAATTCTGTTTTTCAAGTCAAAGTCCATTCGTGCTAGGGAGAACGTTTTTGTTGTTGTCACTGTCCAATCTTCTCGTGATTGGACGCATCACTTGAAAGCGTGATCATAGTAAGATCTGATAGAGTCAGCTCTACACTGTAAGAGCCAACTTGTCTGTTCTCAAAATTCTTCCTTTTGTTCAACCATGAGACATTTTAGTTGCAACCTCTGATTCAGGAAGCAGAGTTTTTCTCAATTTCATTGACCAATCGAGAGAATATGATGATGCGCTCCAGTTCATGTGGTTAACCTCAAACTAATTCAGCAGCCGCTCTTTCTACTGAACATCGATCGGCGTCTTAGGAGGAGACAAAAAGCTTTTGATTGACTTAGAAGTACTTTCCAATCTTAGGGAGGTTTGATTTCCATGTGTGTTTTAACACCCCTTTCTCTACCATCCCCAAATCCAAATTCTTTTCCGCACATTGTGCAACCCGCTTCCTTTTTGTTATTTACTTCCCTGATATAGTTTTAGAGCCCTGGTGGCACAGTGGTTAAGAGCTACAGGTCAGCACTTCAAAGCCAACAGCCACTCCTTGGAAACCCTATGGGTCAGTTCTACTCTGCTCTGTAGCATTGCTATGAGTAGGAATCGACTTGATGGTACACAACAACAACAACCTAGTTGTATCTGTGAGCCTATCTGTCATTAAAATAATGTAGTCATTGAGCCTTTACTTACTGTGATGTCTGGGCCATGATGGTGTTGGTGTAATCATCCTCATTTCCACTATCTGAACTCTGAGAAAACATTGCCACAATATTCACAATGTTAAAAATTAAACTAGGGTCATCTTGGTAGGAAGCACCAGGGTTAATCCAAAGGCAAAGGAGATGGACTGTTAAGGCTGATGATCACAACACACTTAAATTGAATACGTAGGTGGCATTACTCAGAGTGACGTAGCAGAGAAAGCTATTTAGGCAACAAGAATAGTGTGTGCAAAGGTCCTGAGGTAGGATGCTGTGTGTAGGTTTTGAGGAACTGAAAGAAGGCAGTGTAGCAATAGTTCAGGTGGAGAAAGCAGTCACAGTACAGATAGAGGCTCAGGGTTAAACCTCACAGGTTTAGATCTTCCGTTTAGTTGAAATTTTGATCTGGGGCATATTCTTTCATTCTTTTTTCCTCTTTTCTTTCTTTCTTTATTTTAATAAAGAAAGTCAATGGACTCCTCTTTACACCAAGCTATTTAAACTGTTAAAATGAAAAATAACAGTGGATTCATCTGCCTGCCAACCTGTTGATAGTAGTGACCACAGCCATGGAATGTATCAGTCCTTTTATGACTCAAAAATAGATAATTCTGTCTATCCAAATTCTTGTGAGGTCACTTTCTCCTGTCATTTCAGCCATGGCAAGGGGGTAAGCCATGACCATATATGAATACTTTTTTGATTATTCCTCACATTTATCACTCTTTTCTTTTTTAGCCATTTCCAAATATGGGCTCTCATACCTTATACATTTTCAGAACTACTCTTACAAAGAAGAGAAATAGACTTTCGTCTACTGAAATCAAAGCATTATACCTATTTTATAGATGAGCAAATTAAATATGGAAGAAACCAATCAATAAACCTTCTTCACATTCCACGTTGTTGTTGTTAGGTGCGGTCAAGTTGGTTCTGACTCATGGCGACCCTATGCACAAGAGAACAAAGTACTGCCTGGTCCTGCACCATCCTCACAATCCTTGCTATGTTTAAGCCCATTGTTGCAGCCACTGTATCAGTCTAGCTTGTTGAGGGTCTTCCTCTTTTTCATTGATCCTCTGCCCTACCAAGCATGATGTCCTTCTCCAGGGTCTAGTTCTTCCTGGTAAGACGTACAAAGTACGTGAGAGGAAATCTTGCCATTCTAGCTTCGAGGAGCGTTCTGACTGTACTTCTTCCAAGACAGATTTGTTTGTTCTTCTGGCAGTCCATGATATACTGAATATTTTTCACCAACAGCATAACTCAAAGGCATCAATTCTTCTTCCACCTTCTTTATTCATTGTCCAGCTTTCACATGCTCACAGTCCAGTTTCCTCCAATGCTTTTGTTTTATTTTTGCTATCTGCTCTTCTTTCCAACCTCCTTAGAACACTTGTAGTTCTTATTTCTGTATATTCTAAGTGTCCCTTTTGCTGCAATTAAATTTTTGTAGGTAGAATAAATGCACCTTTTGTAAAAATAAGGTGACTTTTTTTAATGTCAGATGTTTTCATCAATTGAGACTCCAAATTAAATCCTGTCACAGCCTGAGTTACCTGTTTCTAAGACTCTACATAATATAGGGTAAAAGGCTCAAAATAAATTTTACTTTGGATCATTTCTTTCAGGGGTTATTTTATATTGTCCAGTTTTCCAGGTAACTCCTCATCCAGTCCTTTCGTTGTCATTTCTGGCTTGTCCAGCAGTGCTGAGCCTCAGTTTAGGAAAATCTCTTTACGGGTATGATTTTTTTTTCCTTTATACATAAAATAGAAGTGGTAATATATTTTCCTGTGTCATTGGGCTATCATGAGAGGATAAACTGTAAATATAAAAATACACTTAAGAGAGCACTTTGGGCAACTCTAAAAATTATAAAATAGTTGACGATCAACTGGTACTTAAAATTCCAGTGAGAAATTCAAATTTAGCCCCACTTGTTCTTATTGTTCTCAGCGATAGATTGTTCGGGTTTTCAAGAATTATTCTGCATATTAATATTACAGTCAAGTCATCACAACAGCTGTTTCTTTAGAGCTACAGATGTTTTGCCCTCCAAAAAAAAGAAATTGTAAATTTTTCTTCTTTTTTGCAACTTTGATTTTGTCTGCTTTGAATCTAAATAAGTACAGAAATACATAAATATATATTTGCCTGTGAATATATATATGTAATATATATATATATATATTCCACCCCCCTTGCCGAACCCTGAACTGCACCCATTAGCAGAATCTTATAAGTTAACCTTTTTTTTTTTTTTTTTTAAATCATCCTTTATTTCCTTTGATTCAAGTGGGGAGATCTAGTAGTCAAGGAGGGGGACAAAAAATAAAAAGCCAATTATATAAAGATGATACAGCATTTCAGTTCTAGAGCTATGGTGGCGGATTATAGGAGGACCCTGGGGCAGGCAGGGAAAGCTTCTTGAGGAAGTGACCCATGAGTTGAGATTTTATAGAATGAAAAAGTTAAGCAGGCAATGTTGCGGGGGGTAGCACCAGAAAACCTATGGAGGCAAGAGAAATAAATGAGTTTTTAGACCATCAATTTCTGGTCCTATTTCTGGTGCCATCAATATTTACTGACGGGACAAGTTTAAGACCGGCCTATGAAAATGAAGCAATAATACATTGGAGGTCTACTGGAACACCTTAAAGGGTATACATGCCCAGGCATCATTCAGTGGTGTAATAATAGTAATTATTATTAACATTAATACCATTTAAAATCATGCACCCTATCATTCCTTCACTTTGACTCATTTTATCTGTTGTCTTCAACTTTTTTCTCCTTTTTTTCACCTTTCTAGACTAATATTTGTAAGAATTAATTAAATGTGCACTACAACTCTCACCATGTGACGCTTACTAAAACGTTTTGAGTATTCTAGAGAGAGAAAGGGTGTGTATGTTGCACGGGGAGCAAGCAGGAATGTGGAATAGTTCAACAAGAAATTAAATATGAGATAAAGTAGAGATTGTTGTTGTTGTTAGGTGCTGTCGAGTCGGTTCCAACTCATAGGAACCCTATGCACAACAGAACGAAACACTGCCCGGCCCTGAGCCATCCTACAATCGTTGTCACGCCTGAGCAGTAGTTACTGAGATGGTTGTTTTGATGACTCGCACATTCCAGTTATTCTTTTTGCCTCCTACGATTGTGCCTTCAATTTAACCCTTTGCAGGGATTGAAAGGTAGAGAGATCAGGGAGGCCTTTTGGGAACTGAATCGAGAATCCACTTCTGGTGAGCTCAGCTTCGTGTCTCCCCTAGGCGAGCAGAAGGGAGCTGGATGGCTGGATGTGAGCATCCACCTGCTGTCTTGCCAGGGCACCCTTGGACCCTCCAAATCCTATGCAACCAAGTAGACTCCGTATTCTGTGCTCTTCTGAAAACCACTTCTTCACTGCAGATAAAGTTCGCTTTGGCCTTTTCTCTCTTAGCCTGGAGTCCGTCGCCAAGAGGGATTTCTGGCATTGTCTGTCACTCCTTATAACTGACAAAGTCATTTGTGCGTGACTCTAGAGGGGAAGGCACAAAGAAACTCTTCAAGCTTTCATAGCCCCTGCCTGTCTACAGATGTCCTTTCAGCTCCTTCCATCTCAATTAGGTGTGATGTTATATAATGAACCCACTCAGGGCAACGCCTTCTCTCTCCTCACATGTCATTTTTTTTTTTTTTTCTTTGTTCACAATGCAGACTTCTCCAGCAGTTTTCCACTGGCTCGTTAGAGCCGTAAGACCTGTATTAGATGCCATCGAGGCAGAGAATTGTGTTGCCTTTTTAAGTCGAGTATGCGTGTAAAATACGTGACTTAATTTTGCTAAGGTAAAGTAGTAAGTTGGGGTATCCTTTTTCCTGAAGCCTTCTATGTCTGGCTAACACTGTCAGCACTGTAATGCTTGTTTGTAGACTATATAGTGGTTGAGTTGAATCGATTAAAATTTTTCTAAGTCTCTCAAGTCCACTGTATCATTATTTCCCATTTTGTTGCACTGCAGTGCTTTCTATATAGTAAACTTCCAAAGTAAACCCCAAGCCAGTGACGAGTGTAGAAAAATAAGCACTCCTTTTAAAAAATAACAACTTGTGAGAAAACAAGAAAATGTTACACAAAGCTTATCATTCTAATGGTTATATATTCCCATAACTGGTTCTGCCTTGTGGCATGTGAACAAATCTGTGTGCTGAAAGGAAAAAAAAAAAAAAAAAGTTCTTTACACAAAGTTTTCATTAACACGGGTAATAAATTCCTGTGTATTTTCAAAACTGTATCCTATCTACTAGTATCTTGCTAATGATAATATTCACTGTTCAAAAGAGGAAGATGTATCCAGCTATCTAGAAACTCATTTCCCAAATCATGTCCATATGGAATTGTGTGCAAAAATTATAGGTGTTTTGCCCACCCCTAGTTACCCGTGGAAACAAACCCTGGTGGTGTAGTAGCAAAGTGCTATGGCTGCTAACCAAGAGGTTGGCAGTTCGAATCTGCCAGGTGCTCCTTGGAAACTATGGGGCAGTTCTACTCTGTCCTATAGGGTCGCTATGAGTCAGAAGCGACTCGACAGCAGTGGGTTTTAGTTACCCGTAGCAGCCCTTGTGGTGCAATGGTTAGGAGCTCGGCTGCTAACCAAAAAGTCAGCAGTTTGAATCCACCAGCCACTCCTTGGAAACCCCACGGGGCAGTTCTACTCTGTCCTATAGGGTTGCTATGAGTTGGAATCAACTCCACAACAACGGGTTTTTTGGTTTAGTTACCCCAGACAATTTTCCGTTGTTAACGTTGTCCACCCTGACTTAAATGCCTACATATTAAAAATAAATTAGTTTAATGTTGCTACAAATATGATGGTATGTGTGCATGAGTGTGAGTAGATAGTAAATGATTCTCATCACCTATAAATCAAAAAAAAAAAAAACCCAAACTCATTGCCATCGAACCGATTCCAACTCATAGACATATGTAAGACAGGGTAGAACTGCCCCATAGGGTTTACAAGGAATAGCTGGTGGATTCGAACTACCGACCTTTTGGTTAGCAGCCGAGCTCTTAACCACTGTGCTACCAGGGCTCATGTCAAACTAATCAAATGCTATTGAGAATAGCAATCCTGGGGACACCCCAGGGAGCTACACAGAGTTACTGTGCTTGTGGAATGCATATTCTAGACCTGTGCCATTTCCTGCTCTACACAGGCCCAGTTTCCCCTCCTAATATTTCACTGGAGGCCTTTATTAAAATTAAGGTTCAGAAACTTTGTGTACAGCTGTTCTTTTTAGTCCCATACTGTTAATAAATGTATTCATCTTATGGAACATAATAAGAGAAATGGTTGTAGTATTTCCCCAAGATTTAATGACTTCTCTGAAAACAGGATGAAATTGATGCCCCTCCCCAGACACCCAAAAGATACTAAATTGAAATATAGCTATGCTAAGGAGGGAAGGAAGAAAATACTATGTCCATTTTCTTGCTTCCCCCTCAAGAAATTTAATTCAGATTGGAAAGAAGACACAGGAAAGGCACCAAGAAAGCCCCCTTTGGCTAACCTCTGTGCCTGTGTTTGCCCAGCCAACTTTGTGATGGCTCTCCCTAAGTCACATGTACGAGCAGCAAGGTTCAACCAACACCAGGCCAAGAAACATCAAGGAACACTGGAGGGAGTCTTTTAGTTCTTTACCCTTTGGGTCCCAGGCCTACTTTCCAAACTCAAAGACACGGGGATTGAGAGAAGAGGAAGATTTTGAACTCTGTTTCACTAAAAAAAACAAAAAACAAAAAACCCTATTCCTTCCTAGGTTATTGGTGTCTTATGTTCCCTGTTCTTGGAAGCCCTGGTGGCATAGTGGTTAAGTGCTACAGCTGCTAACCAAAGGGTTGGCAGTTCAAATCCACCAGGCGCTCCTTGGAAACTCTATGGGACAGTTCTACTCTGTCCTATAGGGTCTCTATGAGTCGGAATCGACTCAACGGCACTGGGTTTGGGTTTGGTTTTTGGTTTTCTCCATCCAAAAGCTCTCCCTATAACTCCTCCTCCCCAATTTCTCTCAACTTCCATTACCCTTAATCTATGGTTTAGCAGCTAAAATACAAAAAAAAATTTTTTTTTTCTCTTCATCGTATTCTAATTATGAGGTGAATCCAGCCAACTGGTCCATATCGGATCAAGGCCTAAACATAAGCTCATTTTGTCCAGTCACTTTAGCCCATGGACACAGATTGCCATCCTGCAAGTGTGTACAATCTGGAACAATCTGAAGTTGCTCGAGTATTTTGGAGCACTCAACTCTATATCTAATACTGTGTTCAATTCTAGACATAAATGGTGAGTAAGAATGCCTCTTACCAGATTTGGAAGAATGGCGGGTGGAGGGCAAGATGTACACAGGACAGACAAACAACTCCACAAACTGATGAAAAAGTGCAACTGTTTTAAGTGCTGTTGCTGAGTGCTGTCAAAGTGATTTTTGACTCGTAGTGACCCTATAGGACAGAGCAGAACTGCCCATTGGGTTTTCTAGGCTGTAAGCTTTGGCTCCTTACCCAAAGGTTGGCAGTTCAAACCCACCAGCTGCTCCTTGTAAGCCCGATGGGGCAGTTCTACTCTGTCCTGTAGGGTTGCTATGAGTTGGAATTGACTCGACAGCCATGGGTTTGGTTTGGTTTAGTAAACTTTAGAAGGGCAGATTCCCAGGTCTTTTCTCCCAAGGAGTAGCTGGTGGGTTCAAACTGCCAAACTTTCAGTTAGCAGCTGAGCTCTTAACTGTTAGACCACTGGACCTGAGATCATACAACAGGGAAACTTGTCGTGGTCTGGGGTTTAGAGCATGTTTCCTTAGGATATAATTAACTTGGAGTTAGCTATGAGAAGGAGTGGCAGTGTTGAGGAACCAGGGTGAGATCCTTTACACCCCAAATCTCCCTTCACAACTCCCTACCCCCACTCCCACCAGAGGGAGCGTGGTGTTCAGGGAACTGAGAAAAGCCCACGTTACCAAAGACCCTTTAGTTTTAGCTCTGAATGTACATATAAGATTTTGACTTTCCTTAAATTTTAGGTGGAAATGTTTTAGGAAATGGTTTAAAGAAGCTGTGCGCAGACGCAGCTGTATTTATGTTGGAGCAGTTGTTTCTTTTTTTCATTCAATGAATAGTTTTTTGAAAATTGTCTGTGCCGTTGTCTTCATACTGGGTACTAGGACTATAGAAATGAACACAACACAAGCAGTTTACAGTCCCTAATGCATTTTCATCATTTTCCCCTTTGAATCTTTGACAGCCAGTGAGATGGGGGACTTGCGCTGCAGTTAACGTGCAGTTCTTACTTGAAATGCAGTGATAGCCCTCAGATCTTTACTCTGCAACAAACTGCTTTGCACTGACAGCGCCACCTTACCAGACAAGAAAGCCGATGTCTTTGCAGATGTCTGGAGCTTGCGAATGCTGGGCAGTGTGAATGGAACTAATGGGATCTTAGCATCAAGCTCACTGCGGCTGTGGCAGAAGTGCCAGTAAAGTGTCTAATTAATTTTTACTAATTGGCAATCACTGCGAGAGGCAGCGGGGAAAGACCCTGCCTTCATCTCCAAAAGGAAGGCAGACACACACAGCACAACTGGTGGAGCGTTCATTATGGGGAGGATAGCAATTACCCAGGAAGCCCTACTTCACAACACTTATATCATAGCTGTACATTTAGGAAATTTGCTGAAAAATAAGATCTTTTTCAAGCCGTCTGTGAGCTAACTAGCATTTATGAGGCTAGGAAATCCCAGGAGAGTGTAAAGAGAAGCTGAATGTGATATTCCATCAGGTTCTGCTGGTCAAGTACTTTGATCACTCAAAATACCCTAAGGACAAATACTCTGCCACAGTGATCTTTCTGAGAGGCTTTCCAGCTAAAAAATGAATTATTGTGGCTGTGAACTCCAGTTGCATTGCAGAGTTTCTCTGTTTATATGCCCATGGAGTTCTGATTTGAAAAAATAAATATTGCCTTCAGCAGCCAATAGGGAGCTGTTCTTTGGGTTTGATTGCACCCTTGTTCTACCATTTACAACCCTGCACAAATACCAGAATATCTTCAAGATTACTGCTCTTCCCCCCTTTTCCTGCTACCTACAATGCTAAGTGTACTGTTTGCACACAGGGTGTTAATGAGAGCTACTAGTGGACTGGAATCATTTATTTATAGTCATTAATTAACCAATATTTATTGGATGGCCCAGAGAAGGCAAAGATGGATAGTCAAATGCCCTGTTAGGGTCTTCCTTGTTCTTCATTTGACCTGAATGAGGGAGAAGGACAAAGAAAGGCGAACGAAGAGGAAGGTCGTCTTCATTGCAATACCTTCCTCTTCCCCTGCCAAAGGTAGTTCTCCCTGCCAAGGTCTTGTGGGGATTTCACAATAGTGAAGAATAATTTAAGCTTCAGACATCTAATGTGTTCTTATGATTGAAAATAGGGCCATTCCCTAAAGTCATTTGCCAGAAAGTGTTTATGAAGCGAAAAAGTCAAGTCATAAATGGACAGAAAACTAATTCAATTCTATATTGAATATAGACTATGCAGGGAAAAATAGATCATTCTGTTTTTTCCAGGAGTACTGAAATAGATAAAAAATATCGGGTACATATTTCTTTATTTCAATTACCTCTCCACTGTCAGCAAGCTATAATGAATGATGACATTCTTGTTCTGTTTTGGCCTTCTGCTCTGTGCTCTGGTGGTTTGGTGGAAAAAGAATGAGACTTTAGAGGTAGAAAGTTTGGCCTCAGTGCTGACTTTTCCATATACTTGCTGTGGGACTGTGGATAAATCATTTAACTTCCAAAATTATGTAAAGGCTTAATAACAATGTGAACAACAAGAATAATACCACTAATAGCTATTCTTGGATATTTTTGTGAGAGTCTTAGGAGATTTTTTGTATAATGTATAATCCTTTCACCATGTATAGCCTCTCCAAATTTTTTTTAACTTCAAGGCATTCTTAAGCTGTTATATTTATGTAATATATTTATATTATATAATTGTTATCATTTTTAAGGCTGGTTTTAGTGCTATAGTGTTGTAATGTCAGGTTTTAAGTTAAAGCTCCAATTTCTTTCTAAGTAAATCCCAGTGATAATCATTGGTTCAAATGATTGCAGAGCTTAAGGAATTATTCCGGTTCTAAAATAATTTGAAGTCTCTTTTGCCTAGTAGTTCCTTCTTTTCTAGGCATATAAATGTGTATGAAAATTAAAAAAAAAAAAAAAAGGATTGTTACTTAATCAGATTCCTATATGTTACAGGTAGAAATCTGGTTAGACGAAAACAAAACAATATATTATTAATTATAAGACTAAGAAAAAAAAACCTGCCAATTAAAATATACCAAAAGCCAGATTTCAGAAATGTTAAAAACACAGCAGGTAAAGTTGTTTTAGAATTAAAGAAATTTGGAATATAGAATGAGATTTGTATGCATTTTACCTGAGTTAACTGAAATCGTATGTTATGTAGAATATATAATCTTCGTTCACCTTTTCGTTTAGCTGGTAGATATTGAGTGCTTGCCATGTGTAGGCATGATGCTAGGTGAATAAATAAAAAACAGACACAACCAGTACAGTGTATCTCTATACAAAAGCTCATGTGTTATTTGGGAGGTTGGCGTTAGTCAGAAGATCTCACCAATAAATGTAAAACCCCAGGTCTTCTAGGGACTACCAGCGGTGCATGATGGCGGGAACCATTCAGTGGGGCTGACCCCAGTGGATTCTGGGAAAGCTTTCCTGGGAGACTTACATGGAGCTGAGACCTAGAGGATCAAAAAAAAAAATCGCTGAGTGTTAATTGGGAAAAGGAAGGAGATTCTGATTTATATTTTTTAATTGACTATCCATAGGGAATTGAGGATAAATCTTTACCAGTATGGCTAGACAACTGTTTTTGGATTGATGTAGTTCAAATTCTTCTCCTCCTTGTGCTGTCAAAGTTCCCCAGATCCTCTTCTATGTTTTCCATTATCTGTTTTCCATGCTGCTATGGACTGACGGGATCACTGGTGGCCCAGTGGTTAAGAGTTCGGCTGCTAACCAAAAAGATCAGCAGTTCTAACCCACCAGCCACTCCTTGGAATCCCCATGGAGCAGTTTTACTCTGTTTTGTGTGTCACTATGAGTCAGGATTCGCTCACCATTGGGTTTGGATGGGCTGACGTACTTCTCTACTCTCCCAGGACAATGATTCTAGGCCACTTCCTAAACTCTTGCTGAAAAATCATTTTATATCAAGTTTTAATTAATTATACTGCTGTAGAGGCTTGTTCATTTCTTTTTTTTTTTTTTGCAAAATGTAGGCTGCCAGCTTTACTTGTTCCACTGAAATGGTACTTAATGCAGTTTCTCCCTTCTTTTTTTTTTTTTAATTCAAATGCTCTCTGTCCTATATTTGAGTTCTTTCCTACACTGCAGCCATAAAAGAGAATTATCAAAACAGCCTCCTCGGTGAGATCTCTGAGAAATCAGTTTCATGCAGATGGCAGAACTATGGGTGATAGAACAGGTCTTGAATGACCTAAGTTAATATCCTCTACTTCTGCCAAAACTCGTGGCTTTTCTACACCTGGGTAAGGAAGCATCACGTAAAAGTCACAATGTAATGAAGCAGAGGCCTTGTCTCAACAGTCCCTATCCTCCAAGGCCCCTATCAAATATCACCTTTTCCAAGAACAGTTGATTATGCTTCTAATTAGAGTCACCTCTTTCTTTAAGCCGTCATAGCACTTAATACATTCTTCCTCTCAGATTTTCACTACATCTTCATACAAGAGTACTCT
This sequence comes from Elephas maximus indicus, assembly GCF_024166365.1. NCBI lineage: Eukaryota > Metazoa > Chordata > Mammalia > Proboscidea > Elephantidae > Elephas > Elephas maximus. The sequence goes on along the minus strand of NC_064841.1, from coordinate 73,215,592 downwards.
TCCAGCGAAGGCAGTGTGTCTCCATCTTTTGTCCTACTAAAGCAGTACTTTTCACCTTGTTGTTGTTAGGTGCCATCGAGTCAGTTCCGACTTACAGCTTTGCTGCCTGCAGCAGGGTCACTATGAGTCAGAATCGACTTGACGGCACTGGGTTTGGTTTGGTTTTTTTTTAACCTACAACAGAATGAAACACTGCCCCATCCTGCACCATCCTCACAATGATTACTATGTTTGAGTCCTTTGTTGTAGCCACTGTGTCAATCCGTCTTATGGAGGGTCTTCCTCTTTTTCGCTGACCCTCTACTTTACCAAGCATGATGTCCTTCTCCAGGGACTGGTCCCTCCTAATAATCATGCCCGAAGTAAGTGAGATGAAGTCTTGCCATCCCCATTTCTAAGGAGCATTCTGGTTGTACTTCTTCCATGACAGATTTGTTTGTTCTTCTTTCAGTCCATGGTATATTCAATATTCTACGCCAACACCATAATTCAAATGTAAGAGGTACTTAATAGATAAATTTTAACTGAATTTAAAAATCAAATAAAAAGTCAAAATCATTTTATCTGTTTTTGTGCTTTGGAGAGAAGTAACATTAAAAAATGTTAATTCAGTAAAATCAGTTTTTCAATTATAGTAACTTCATTTTATAGAAAAGAAAATATTGCCAGGTGTTTTCTTTTTCCATTAGAATTGGAAAGGACAATAGGAAAGATCTTTAGAGCGTGAAATCATTTGAGATATACTATTTCGACAAGATTTATAGCAAACAGTTTAAAGATAGTATTTCACGTATAAGGAATTTTAGGCATGCACAATTTTCAGTTTTAGGGCGAAGTTTCACGATCCGAAATCCATTCAACTATGCGTTAAATGAATCCATTTCCTTCAGATTTGCTTTCTCTTGATCCCAGTGACATTACAATGCAATTGCTGTCTAATTGTGCTAATCAAACTCTTAGCAGTCAATCCAGTGGTAAGCTGTTTGACAGATCAGTTTAAAAGTAATTAATAAAAGAGAAACTCTTTAGCCTCAAAGAACCAGACTCTGTCAGAACTCCTTTGGACAGTCAAAAGGACTAGCATTCTGAGCTTGACCTTATAAGGTGACATCAAGGTATTAATTGTTTCAGTACCAAATGGTCAAATCCTTTCTTTCTGTTTTCCCTGGTTTGTTTTACTTTGGAATTTTTTTTTTTAAATAAAATTCGTAGAAATATTAATGAGAGGATACAAGAAAACTTTATCAGTGTATCTTGTAAAAAATTAGAGATTTCGCAGGAATATTGCTCTTAATATTTATGTTCACTAGAGCCTTAAAGAAGCCCTGGTGGTGCAGGGGTTAAGAACTATGACTGCTAACCAAAAGGCCACCAGTTCGAATCCAGCAGCTGCTCTTTGGAAACCTTGTGGGGCACTTTTACCCTGTCCTGTAGGGTCACTATGAATTGGAATCGACTCGATAGCAATGCGTTATTTGGTTGGTTTTAGATCCTTGGAGCCTACATTATCTCATGTAATCTGTATTCATATTCTAATATATGGGACTTTAGACCATGATAAATAGTGCTATCAACCTTTAATATAAACAGAATTAACTGCTTTATAGTGACTACAAAGACCCACGGCATGTAGCAATTTGGAATTTTCCTGCGTCAAAATACTGCAAGGCAGGTCTACTGGAATGATTTCGTTAATAAATATCTTAGCAAATAACTGATTTAGCAGATGGGTGATTTGAGTAATGAGTGAGTTTAACCTGCAGAGAAGCCATATCATAGTTGCTATTAAAAAAGGGTCGACTTGCCCAGTTTCAAATGTCTGCTCCTCCACTTATAGGCTCTGTGTTCTTGGGCAATTTAGTGAACCTCACCGAGCCTCAATATTCTCAGACATAAAATGGGACTAATCCTAGCAGGAATAGTGTTCAAATGATGTTAGCTTTTTATAGCCCAATTGGGCGTTGAAGTTTTTGTCTCAATGTTGTGAGTAAAGGCATGGCCCTCCTTTGATTATTATGTTTTATTCTTTATGGAGAGTGGAACTTTGAAACATATATTCTTTGCTCTACACCAAGCCACAGATTACTTAAATAACCCATCTTTCTGAGTATTGGAACCCTGGTGGCATAGTGGTTAAGAGCGCAGCTGCTAACCAAAAGATCAGCAGCCTGCATCCACCAGCCACTCCTTGGAAACCCTATGGGGCGTTGCTACTCTGTCTTATAGGGTCACTGTGAGTTGGAATCCCCTCGATGGCAATGGGCTTTTTTGTGTTCTCTGAGCACCAGTCTCATGCTTGGCATTGCGAACGATTTTGTTAATGTACAACTTAAAGAGAGAAAAAGGGAGTGAAAGAGAATATCGAGTGGACATAATTGTTTATGACTTTCAAGAAATGACTGAGTCATTCTGCTAAATTAATTTCATCTTAAGAAATAATGTGCTTGAACTTAAAATAAAAATAAATTACAGGGAAGTTTCTAGTATAGGTCTCTCACACTTTATGTGTTGAAAATATGGTTTTATGAAAGGCGAAAATCATAGGAGCATAACATCCTCCTAGAAAGCACAGTATGGATGTTAATTAGTGGTGCATAGGATTAGAAAGAAAACACCAGTTTCTCCTCTTTCCATTTTTCTTTTTTTTCCAGAGAAGATCTCAATTAAAATCCCATAGAGCACTTTAATTCAGTTTAGAAATCAGCTATCAAGCATTCCTAATCATGAAGGAGCTAAAAGTTGCAATTATGAAAGTGGATGCATATAGAAAATGTGCCAATGACAAGCAACATATCTGTTCAAAAGGCTAACGTAAAGAGAGCAGAACTGGAATCAGATTCCTTTGGCAGATATGTTAAAGGAATGAAAATATTTCTAAATGTAGAAGATACATATAATGTTGTTATTTGTCTCCAACCTGACTGCAAAAGAAAAACAAGCTAGAGGTGTTATGAAGCAAAATTATTCAGAAGGGGTTAATTGCAGCGATGCAAGGAGTTTTGACATTCTTAACAGGCGAAGTGTGGTTAAATGGTAGATATCTTGAGGATTTTTGCATTTCCAATGCAGATAGTCAAACATCCAGGATGTTTTTAAAACATAGACAACCTGTGCAGGGAGAAAGGAAACTAGGAGCTGGAAACGGGATGAACAGTACCGTAACGTATTGGTTTGAACTACCTCTTCTAAGAAGGCTGGAACTGACTAATGTCAGGGATTCCTTTGACACTTAAAACTAATTTGAATAAAAAAGTTACTTTGATATGAAAATTTTTTTATTCTCCTAGTTTGCCAGGTACTCTGCATGGTGAAACTCTAGAGAAACTTTTGAACTGTAACTTTCATTGGAAGTCAGAAATTATTGTATTTTAGAATTTGGAACGAGTGTATTTGTTTCTCATGAGGCTGTGTATTTCCCAAATACATATTTCTTTATTGTAATCGACTCACAACAACACATACAGCATTTCATCAATTTCTACATGTACACTTTAATGACATTGATTACATTCTTCAAGTTGTGTACCCATTTTTGCTCTCTTTTTCCAGACTATCCCACCACCGTTAGCAAACCTGCAACATACTCCAAGGTAAAGCTCCCTTTTTCCCCCTCCCTACCACCTCGATGGCATTGGGTTTTGGGGTTATTTTTTCTACCACCTCTGATAACAGCTAATTACTTGTGATTTCTATATATTTGCATATTTCATATAAGTGAGGTCATATAGTATTTGTCCTTTTGTGCCTAAATTATTTGATCACCATAACGTTCTCAAGGTCCATCCATATTGTAGCATGCATCAGGACTTCTTTCCTCTTTATGGCTGCATAATATTCCATTGTACATATATGTATACCACATATGGCCTATCCATTCATCAGTTGATGGGCATTTCAGTTGTTTCCACCTTTTGGCTATTGTGAATAGTGCAATGAACCCAAATATATATTTTAATCTTTAATAATACTACGGAATACAGTTATATAATAGTGACTTTATTTGTGTTAGAACACCATTAATCTCAGGCTTTAAAAGTAAAAACCAAGAAAGGTTAGCTTCTTTCAGTTTCCCAGTTAAGCAAAAAGCAAATGTAGTAAAAATATTAATAAAAATAAATAAAGCCATTTGACTATAAAGATGAGAGTGTGTATAGCATAGTGCTTTATAGAGGACTCTAAAGCCAGACTCTTTTTGTTGGACTTCGTTTTAATACCTTGGGGGAGTTACTTAACCATTCTTTTGTGTTTGTTTGTTTTTTAAATCAGTATTGTGGGCATAATAATTTCATCCACATCACAGTGGTTGTGTGTGTGTGTGTGTGTGTGTGTGTGTATTAAATGACTTAGTACAAAGAAGCTACCTGTCAATAAATATTCAGTAAATATTGGCAATTATTATTAAAATTTTTTTTTATAGCCTTGCCTAGGAATGTTCTACCTTATGTTATACCTTATATTGTATTTGTAAAAAGTTTTATTGGAAGGATTTGTGTTTTGAATCATTAAAAAATATTTACTAGATTGCATAATAAATTAGAATTTGTTTCATTCCCTGAGAGAAAAGTAAAATAAAGTCCAGCTAGACATAAAAATCACATACAGGAATCTTATCTTTCAACAGCGTGTTTCAGTTTTGAATGCAGTGTCTGTGGGCATTAAAAATCTCCCACATTTTTGTGTAAGAAAATGAATGTTGACCTCCACCTCCCTGAGAGACTACTAGAATAAACTTTTGATCAAGCAAAGCTGAGTTTATTACCTCCAGTAAGGAAGAAAACACCGCAGCAGTTTTTCCAGTATTTTTAGGAGTGGGTGGGAGGCCAGGGTGATGGATATTGATGGGATTTTGGGGTCTGAACTCAAGTGATTTAAGGTAGGTTTTTCAACGCAGGAATCTGACTGGGCCTGGGAAAATTCGTGGGACTCTAGTTTGGGATTGGTGGACCAAGAGAGGCCAGAGCCTTGAAGCAAGTATCGATAGTTTTGGTTTTATTTTTATAAGAGAGCAGTTTGCCCAGTTGAGCAACCAACCCCCTATGTGGAGAAGGGGGCTGTTTAGTTTTGGGGAAGTTCCTGAAGCAAAGAATGAAGTTATTTACTGGTTTACAGACTTGTCTCCTGAGCAGGAATTTGCTGGAACAAATAGTAAAGTCATGTTGATGCAGAAGGTCTTTATTTTTGGTCTCGGTTGTTAAACTACAGGATGTCTTGAGATCTCACTTCTCATTATTTAATTGAACATTCAACTTTTTTTTTTTTTAAGTTGAAAAAGAGTACAAAAATGGTTTTTGTTTTACTGGGATTTTTTTTCTTTTTCTTGACTCGGTTTCCCTGACTGTTAATGCCATTAGTGAGAGCTTCAAGCATCACATGAAAACGCTTTTCAGGGTCACATTAAAATGATTTGTATTCTGAAAGAAATTACTGTCCATTTAAACACTGTAGTTACTCTTCTAAATTGTTTGTTGACTTACAAATTAATTGATCCCTGAGCTTCTAAATACCTTTCAGCTCCTTAGAAGAGCACTTTTATTAATTGACCCAGCAGAGGGTCTCTGTGGTTGTCTCCACTGCTGGAGAATTTTTACCAGGTGTGTCCACGTAGGGATTCCAGTATAAATCTACCATCATAATCTGATGAGAATGGGTGCAAAAATCCTCAACTCCACCTGCATAAAGTGAGGTGTCTTTCAATCAGGATTAATCACGTGACCAAAATTTGTCTGAACTTTGTTCAGATTACTCTAAATGGTTCAAATGGTTTTATACCTTTCAGATATTAAAGGAATATACTTCAGAATTCTTACTCTTAGAATGTCCATTTGCTTACATTATATAAAAATTATTAGATTAGTTTAATATATCTGTTTTTTTAAAGACCATATTGCATACTTCTAAAACCAAAATAATTATCAATTTAATTTCCTCTTATATTTTATGCATCAGGAAAAAAAAAAGTGCTCAGATGGTTAAGGAATTAAACATGGTCAGATGGTTGGGTGGAAGCAGAAATTCTAAACCCGCGCATTATAGCTCTTTACTGGACACCACTTAGCATCTTCAAGGCCCTGTAGTTTAAAATATCTCAATTTACAATCACCCTCTTTGATGAATGGTTCATATTGCAAAATTCGAAACTCAAGACAGGTAATTTATGTCCATGAAATGTCAAGTCAGACGTGAGAGGGCTGCTGCCCACAAGAATAGCACGTTCTTAGTAACTCAAGGATACCACTCCTAAAAGTAATTTTACTAACCCTAAAAGATTTCATATTATTTTTCCACAAGCCACATGTATGGCCTGAGCATGGATTCACTTGCCAAGAAAATGTGTTTGTCTACAGAACTAGACTCTTCACGATGAGTCTGTCCCCAGGGGCTTCCTGTGCGAGGTAGTTTATGGGTTATTAGACTCTCTTTCTCATCCCTCCTACATCCCTTTTGTTTATTAAAAAAATGAGAAAATTATATTTGAACACTTGGTAAAGGCTTTGGGTTTGTGTTTCTACATCTCTGGGTTCCTAGGTAGAGTTGGTCGAACAGCTCTCAATAAAGAGCTTCTCCGAGTAGATAATTTCTCCCTCAAACTCCATCGCTTTCTGATTTAATTGTGTCCATTTCATTGAACCGAAGGAGACAGTAATTCCACTGAGAATTTATTTAGCTATTTCCCAAATAAAATTATGTTATAATTATGCTTGCTTTCTTCAGTTTTTCTTTTTTCCTTGGCTCTTTGGGAGCATCTCTGAGGCACTGATTTGAAGGGTGAATTCTTATTACCCTAAAAATCTTCAAGCAGTCCATTGTCAAGATTTTGAGAACAGCCAGCACTTGATCACTTTATAGTAATTAACATTGTATGTATGAAAATAAACTGCTGTATTTGGAGCTGAAAAGAAAGATACCTTCCACATGTGTTCAATGAGTGGCAGCTACACTTGAATATAAGGTTCAAAGCGTTGGGATCCCTCATCTTGTTTGCCTCTCATGTTTCAGCTGTTTTGCCCTCTTCTCTCAAATTCTAGTCATCTTCCTGGCTCTTTAATGAGGACCTTCTGTCCATTGTTGTGGATAATACCAAGTTCAAATAGTTTGGCCTGTTGTCCTTATGACACGTAAGAGATTACACGGCCTAAGTTGTGTTGCGGGAAGTGTGATCACCTTATTAAACCACAAAGCTTCCAAATTGGTGTGATTAGTATATTGTTGATATATTTAATGTATTTTGGAGTAAGGACTCTGAAAGAAGGAACCATATGCATCCACAAACTGCACACTCGTTAGCAGCCTCTATTCCTAACTTTTTACTAACGGATATAGAAGTAAAAATCAGACATGTAACAAATTATTAATCGTTCTGCAGAATTTAGAAGTCTTATTAGACATTTAAAGGGCCCCTGGTGGCACAATGGTTAAGTGCTCGGCTGATCACTGAAAGATTGATGGTTAGAACCAACTCAGGGAGTTCACGAGAGAAAGACCTGGTAATCTGCTCCCATAAAGATTACAACCTAGAAAACCCTATGGAGCAGTTCACTCTGTGTGTTAAAATCACCTTGACGGCCCACAATAACAACAATTAGAAATATAAATTATATCAAAATTCTGGCACTTTGTAATTAAGTCCCAAAGAATAGAGTACGTAGAGCAGAAATTTTGCTGGTGTAGTCACCTCGCCAGCTGCCCCTCGGGCCCTCTCTCCTTTCACTCCAGCCAGGTGTTGATACGACAGCCTTCTGTCTCAACTACAAACGCAGGCCCTCCTCTGTCCAGCCACCTAGCTGCTCACCCAGGAGGCTCTAAAATTACCTTTTCTAAAAGTTACTTTCTTATATCTACATGTCTCCTAATTTCATGAAAATCAAAAGTGGCTGTAAATAAATGACTAGCAGGGGGAAACTAAAATATAAATACTTTCAAATTTATAACTCCTTACTTTTTTTTATATATATATTTTGGAAAGGGATAAAATCCATGTCAATGAGAACACCAACAAAAAACAGTCAATTTTAACAAATGCGATGAAACTTTAAAGCCACGTGTTAATTAAGTCACAGCAATAAATCACAGCAGTGAACTGTGTTATACACACGCATGTGCCACGGTTTATACAATTCTGGAAAATCATTGATTTTTATGTCAACATCTTTAAGTAGGATGGATAACTTTATCAAAAGGGTTTGGGTGAGAATGACAATGTCAAAAAAATTACAATCGACCATGCGTTTTATAGTTCTTGAAGAATTTTCCAGCAGTGTTAAATTATTTTTGCAAAAGATAATGAGCTGATTTTTTCTTTTCACTTTTGCTTTAGATGAAGGTTTACAGAACAAATTAGTTCCTCGTTAAACAGTTAATACACATATTGTTTGGTGACGTTTGTTGCCAATGCCATGACATGTCAACACTCTGCCCTTCTCAACCTTGGGCTCCCCATTTCCATTTGTCCAGCTTTCCTGTCTCCTCCTGCCTCCTCTTCCTTGCCTGTGGGCTGTCGTGCCCATTTAGCCTTTAATACATGGTTGAGCTACTTTTTCTTAATTTTTGTTTTATGGGCCTGTCTAATCTTTGGCTGAAGGGTCAGCCTCGGAGTAACTTCAGTATTGAGTTAAAAGGGTGTCCAGGGGCCATACTCTCAGAGTTCTTCTAGTCTCTGTCAGACCAGTAAGTCCGATTATTTTTTCATTAGTTAGAATTTTACTCTACATTTTTCTCCAGCTCTGCCCAAGACTCTCTATTGTGATCTCTGTTATAAACTGTTCTTTTTTTTTTAATTCTCATTTTCAAAATAGAAAAGCAATATATATGCATTGCAAAAATTCAACAATATAGAAATAGCCTATAAAGTATAAGGTATTATTTTTTTTATAACCCTCAGATTATCAAGGATAAATATTATTAGTAAGTTGATATCATTCTTATCAAAAATGTATACATATATTTAAGCCTTATGAATAATATGGTTATACAAACTCCTTTTATAACCAAAAAATATTTCATGGCCATCCCTCTATATAAATTTAAAAATCTTACTATTTTTCCATATCTACATCATATCACATGATATATATTTACAATAATTTATTTAACCAGTGACCACTAAGGATCAGCAGTTAAGAGGAAAAAAAACTTATTTTTTTCCAACTTCTTCACTTTTAAATATAATGCCCCAATAAGGATTTTTGCACTTACATACACATGTACATGTGTAAATATTTTTAAAGTTTAGCTTCCTGCAAATAAAATCTCTGGCCATATTAGTCTTTGTTTTCATTGGTATGGTTCGTAACTGATGACCTCCATGTGGTTCTAGGACAACCTCCATGTGGTTCCAGCATACTTCCGGTGACAGGTGTTTATGATCACCTCTAGCACACATGCAAACTTTTGCTCTGCCATCTTGAATGCACAAATGAGACTTATATTTTGCCTGAGAGACAAGACTGAGTTTCCTTTTCATTTCATACATGAAATATGTGATGAGAACTGACCTTAAAGTACTGAAAGTTTGAAACCTATCTATGCTGCAAAATAAAAAAAAATCTATGCTACCTATTATCAAATCAATCAAGAAATAAATACTTTAGAAATAACTATATGCATAAACAAAAAAAGAAAGGAAAAAAACAAAACAAAAAAACCAACCAAGACAGCAACAACTAGCAAGCAGTTGAGTATGGGACCATTAGATTCTTCCAGCTAAGACTGAGCGATTCTAGCTTGTTTTAAAATAATCTTTTTTTTTTTTTGACAATCAGTATGAAAAGCAAAGCAGTCATATGAATATTGATTTATACTAAGAGGTAGGTCATAAATCCATCTTGATTAAGAAGATGTACTTTATGTCCACAATCCACATAATAGATACTGTGAACATTTTCTGCTACCCTGTTATGCTATAGAAATCATTTGTCTTATTATAAGCTTGGTGGTGCAGTGGTTAAGAGCTCGGCTGCTAACCAAAAGTACTTTATATGTAGCTAAGGTTGAAAAATAATCCTGTGTTCCAAACAGAATCTCTTCTCAAACAGCAGAAAATTGTACCACTTTTTTCATCTCTAGGATTTTTAAATATGCAGTGGATTTTTAGATCACCTTTTTTTTCCCCCCCTGGGGTGCTTGTGAAAATAAGACTTCCTTGACTTTGGAAGAAATCAAGGTTCAAGCTTTATAGTAACAATGTAACAATTCTATTGAGGAACGTGCTCAAAATTCAGCAAGGAATACCATATGCTTTTGACTATAATCGTGCTTCTGCAAATGTATTAAAAATCATAAAATCATTTCAATAAGCTCTTTGGCAAGTGGGAATGTGTATGTTTTGGTTCAACAGCTGAGAAATATGCCAATAAAATATCTATCTTCTTTCCCAAATACTACTTCTCGTCTTTATTTCCAAAACACTTTGTTCAAATCCCCATTATTAAAATTATCATTTTATAATTACTTGTGTATACCTGTGTTTTCTCCCTTACTATTCCGTAAGCTCAGTTATGCATTTAAAAGAAATTTGTTATATTTTACCCAATAATTCTAGATGCTTTGTACTTGGGGTTTTAAAAATATTTCCAGTTAACTATATTGCTGAATATAGAAATCTAGTCAACCCATTTTTTTTTTTAATTTTGTTCCCATATTTTTCTTATAGTGACTCTATTTTAAAATTGGGAAACTTAAACACAAAATTGTACGTGGGTTAACCACTCTTAACCAGCATACCAGGTGCTGAGTTGGGTTTAGAAAACTTCACAGCAGCACCTTCTCAGCATTTATTTCATCCTGCCATGTTTCAGAGTTAGGTGGTTCAGCCCCCCTCCAGATATGAAGGCAGAGACATGGATATGTGTTCTTTGTATCTATCAATATTTATTGAATCGAATCACATTGGCCTCTATATTCCCTCAGGCAGTTACAAGTAAATTTTAGTAAGTTACCAATAAAAAAAAAGAAAAGAAAAAAACCAAACCCGTTGCCGCTGGGTCGATTCAGACTCATAGTGACCCTACGGGACAGAGTAGAATTGCCCCATAGGGCTTCTAAGGAGTGGCTAGTGGATTCGAACTGCTCACCTTTTGGTTAGCAGCCGAGCACTTAACCACTATGCCACCAGGGCTCCCTAAGGAATATTAATAATACAGATTTCTTAATTGGTACTTGATTTTTATTAATCATAACAATTAAGCTGTAAGGATGAGAAGAAAGCTAAAAGAGCTTTTATTGTGCATTTCAATAGCTTGATTTTACAGCAACACTCAAAGGCAGCAAATAGCATTGAATATACCGTTACCTCTTGGTAGATTGATTATGAAGAATTTAATATATTTTACACAGAAACTATATTGTAACAGCAGTTCCTGTGGAGAACTGGAGAAATATTTTTAACCTAGTATCCCGGTAATGAAAGTATATATTTATATCCATGCCGTAATAATAAACTTCATACATACAGAAAGAGACACATATCACCTCTGTGATCTTAACTTAGTTTCCACATACTACATACTACTGTTAGAAGCTGTAGATAATACTATACACGCACATATATGTTGATGTTGTTAGGTATCGTCGAGGCGATTTCGACTCATACTGACCCCATGTGACAGAGTAGAATTGCCCCATAGGGTTTTCTAAGCTGTAATCTTTATGGCAGCTGATCGCCAAGTCTTTTCTCCTGCAGAGCCTCTGGGTGGGTTGAAGCTGCCAACCTTTTGCTTAGCTGGTGAGCACTTAATCGTTGAGCCGCCAAGTCTCCCTATACGTACACACACACACACATAAACCCATTGCCATCTATTCGATTCTGACTCATAGCGACCCCTACAGAACAGAGTAGAATTGCCCCATAGGGATTCCAAGGCAGTGTTTTTTTTAGGTAATCATTACGGAAGCAGACTGCCATATCTTCCTCCCACAAAGCAGCTGGTGGGTTTGAACCACTGACCTCTTGGCTCGCAGCTAAGTGCTTAACCACTGTGCCACCAGAGCTCCTAGATAGATTTCATAGTTGCTGATTTTTATGCTCTCAGTAAAAGTGTACCCACAAAAGGTAAAGTTAATCAAGAAGGCAATAGACACAATCCCTAGTGAATAAAGAGAAGACCACCTTCTAATGGGTACAGAAGGGAGAAGAGCAGGAATTCCACTCATTCAGAATCTAATGTTGCCTGTCATATCGCATGTATTTGAACATGATTTCCCCAAATACAAAAAATCAAATTAAGGTTTTTGTAAGAATTCAAAACTAACAATATGGTACATTCCTCCAGCCCCCTAGTTTTGACACTTTGGTATCCCTTTGGCTCCATCTCTCTCTCACCACCCACCCCATTTACTCTGTCGTCAGGTGTTTCTCATTTCAATATCATAAATTTTCATGCAGAATAGTAGTGATAGCAAACTTTCATTGAGTACTTATCATGTATCAGTCACTTTAATATATCAGATTTTTATTTGTTTTTTTTATTGTGCCTTAAGTGAAAGTTTACAAATCAAGTCAGTCTCTCATACAAAATTTATATACACCTTGCTATCTAGGGTGTCGGAATCCTAGGGTGGGTATGTACTCCTAGTTGCTCTCTCCCTAATGAGACAGCACACTTCTTCCCTCCACCCTGTATTCCCCATGTTCATTCAGCCAGCTTCTGACCCCCTCTGCCTTCTCATCTCGCCTCCAGACAAGAGCTGCCCACATAGTCTCATGTGTCTGCTTGATCCGAGAAGCTCACTCCTTACCAGTATCATTTTCTGTCTTCTAGTCTAGTCCAATCCCTGTCTGAAGAGTTGGCTTTGGGAATGGTTCCTGTCTTGGGCTAACAGAAGGTCCAGGGACCTTGACCTCTGTGGTCCTTCTAGACTCAGTCAGACCATTTAAGTCTGGTCTTTTTTATGAGAATTCGGGGTCTGCATCCCACTGCTCTCCTGCTCCCTCAGGAATTCTCTGTAGTGTTCCCTGTCAGGGCAGTCATCTGTTGTAGCTGGGCACCATCTAGTTCTTCTGGTCTCAGGATGATGTAGTCTCTGGTTTATGTGGCCCTTTCTGTGTCTTGGGCTTATAATTACTTTGTGTCTTTGGTGTTCTTCATTCTCCTTTGATCCAGATGGGTTGAGACCAATTGATGCATCTTAGACAGCCACTTGCTAGTGTTTCAGACCCCAGGCACCACTTACCAAAGTGGAATGCAGAATGTTTTCTTAATAGATTATGCCAGCTGACCTAGATGTCTCCTGAAATCATGGTCCCAAACCCCTGCCCCTACTACTCTGGGCATTTGGTTGTATTCAGGAAACTTCTTTGTTTTGGTTTAGCCCAGTTGTGCTGACCTCTCCTGTATTGTGTGTTGTCTTTCCCTTCACCTAATAGTTCTTGTCTACCATCTAATTAGTGAATACCCCTCACCCTCCCTCCCCACCCTCATAACCATCAAAGAATATTTTCTTCTCTGTTTAAACTATTGCTTGAGTCCTTATAATAGTGGCATCATAAAATATTTGTCCTTTTGCAACTGTAATATGTCAGATTTTTATGCAAGTTGATAAATAAAGGTATTTCCATTTTATCTCACAGATGATAGAAATAGACACAGGCCTTAGGTAATTTGTCTGAGGTAACATAGCTTAGTAGGTGGTGGAGCTGGGATTCTCTCCCTCCTGTCTGAATGTGAACATAAGTTTCCATGTCAGGCAGGCAGATGGGTTGGAACCTGTGAAGGCTGTCACTATTTTCAGCACAATTAGTAGTGCTTTTCGCCTAGGCAGTATAACCTTTTATGCACAACTCTCTACTTACAATGGTCTTGTTACACACCAGTTTCCGCAACTGGATTATGAGCCCCCCAGGGGCAAGGAACTGAATCTGACTTGCCATTATACCATTATTCCTAGGAACAAGCTCGGCTTCTGTTTCGATGGAAGTGCTCATTAACTACTCTTTCTGCTTTTTGGAATGCCAACCCTTCCTTTTTTTTGTCACTTTAAATATGATCCATGTTCCTTCCCTTCTCTACTGAGTGTTCCCACATCTGTGAAATCTTTTTGCTCTCCACGACCCGTCTCCTTCCATACTGAAGATCTCTAACACTGCTTTTCCAACTGTAAGGAGTATTTTATTCTCAGTTACATATTATGGATTCCTGTACAGGTCTTTCACTTTTCATTCTCCATCCATGCCTGTCAGTCTAACAACTTCTTGAAGGCAATATCGTTGTATACACCTGCTTCTTCTGGTCTTCCCAGTGCTTAGCATTCCATATTCGATAGATCGGTGTTGAATGGTTAAATAAATAAATTTCAGAAACTCCTAAAATTGCCTCATAATTATATATATATATACATGCACACATATATATCTATATATGTGTACATGTGTATATATATATATGTTTGCACGTATATATGTAAACAATAACCCAAAACCCAGTGCCCTCGAGTCGATTCCGACTCATAGCGACCCTATAGGATGGAGTAGAACTGCCCCATAGAGTTTCCAAGGAGCACCTGGAGGATTCGAACTGCCGACCCTTTGGTTAACAGCCGTAACACTTAACCACTATGCCACCAGGGTTTCCATGTAAATAATACTCATTATATATTTATTGGATTTAATTAACTTGATTATTTTACTAATTCAAGGGCAAGTTTTTTTGTGTGTGCTTTTCTTGTGTTTTAGGAAACCAGCTAACCTATGAACTTGTATTACTTCCAACTTCAGATTTTGTGTTTGTATTTCTTTGGATTATCACAAAGCCTTCCGAAGATTGTTGGTGATTTGCAGTTGCAGTAAAAAGCAAAGAAACTCAACAGTGATCTTTACTTTAACTTCAAGTACACACAATGGTAAAATTCACACATTTATGGGTAAACAGAGAAAACCTTCCTTGGAAGGATTTACCCTCAAAGGAAATAGTGGAAAGATAAGGGTAAAAGCCAATATTTGCAAAGCCACGGGAAGCATCTAAATGTTAAATAAATGACTATCTAAGGATCTGAAGGTGACTAACCCACTGCCTTTATTTTTTTAGATGATCAGAAAGATCTAGGATTGGAGACCAGGGCAAAAGGAGGAGAATATGTATAAACTTCTTTACTCAGTTCAGTTTAGCCTTCGCTCCTTTTATCAATGAATGTGCAAGTCCTTGGGTCTCATAAACGTTCAGAAGTGCTTTTGAAAGTGTGTAGAACATACTTGGTGGATGCTAGGCACTGAAATGGGGAAATTAAAGGAAAAAAAGCAGACATAATTTCTTGACAATATCTTCAACCTAGTGGAAGACAAAATGCCCATGTTAGAAAAGGATACATTTCTTATTCTTTCTACCACATGAGGGGAACTGTGTAGAGAGAAGAAGAAGTGTTCTACAAAGTATTTTGTAAAGCTCATTGTCTTCAACCGAACAATGTGTTTCATATTCTTTACAACCCTTTGGCTCACAAATGACATTAAATGTGCATGTTTATGCAAATTGAAGAGTGAATTCGCTCAATTTTAATTACTTCATGTTAATGATAAAAAAAGAGATGATAGCCGTGATTAATACAAGGCCATTTCCAATTTATATTCAATTTTTAATATCCAGTGAGAACACTATAATTTTCTCAACATAATTGGATTGGATCTCATTTAGAAAAAAAGAAATCTAAATTATTTCTGTTTTTTCAGAGTGTTGAAGATAAATAAGAGAGACTTTGGGACACTCCACGGCTTTGGCCTTTAACAACTCCTCAAGCTTTTGTATAATGGGCCCTTTTAACAAAGTGGTACGCTGACTTTTGGTCTTTAGATGAACGGTTAAAATCAAGACCAAACCAAAACCTGTCACTGTTGTCAGTTGACTCAGAGTGACCCTACAGGACAGAGTAGAACTGTCCCATAGGATTTCCAAGAACAGGCTGGTGGGTTTGAACTGCCGACTCTTTAGTTAGCAGCCGAGCCCGTAACCACTGTACCACCAGGGCTCCAAAAATCAAGACAGTATACTCTAATTTTATGCCCTGTATTTTATAAGGTGGCTTTTGGTCCCACATTAAAATATTAAAAGACATGGCTTCATATGCCAATTGATTCCTTTTCAAAAATAGAATTATATTAAAGACAACCTCTGTGACATATTTTTTCATCCAATATTGCTGTTGTTGGTGGGTGCCATCGAGTCAATTCTGACTTATCGTGACCTGAAGTAACAGAGTAGAACTGCCCCATAGGGTTTTCACGGCTGTAGTCTTTACAGAAGCAGATTGCCAGGTCTGTCTTGTACAGAGCCTCTGAGTGGGTTCTAACTACCAACCTTTTAGTTAAAAAAAAAAAACGCGCTGCCATCGAGTCGATTCTGACTCATAGTTAGATACCCATGATCAAATTCTGCTGCCATTAGCCAGCGATGTTCTTGCATCCATAAAACACCTGTAAAAGAAAACCGCTCTTGCATCTGTAAAAAAAAAAAAAAAGCGTCTCTAAAAGAAAAAGAATTCTTAGAATAATTTTGCCTTAAGAAATATATCTGTGGTAACTTTTTATTATCAGTACACGTAGTCCGGCATATGTAATACCACAAACAACGCTAATACCTGTAAAGCCTTAGACTTAAACATTATGTTCCGCCTGACACAAGACAGCTGGATGTCAAACTCTACCGTGAGGCTTGCCGGGTGTAAAATAGATCAATGCTTTGCTGAAGCGAAGAATTCTGTGTACCTTCTGCAGAAATTGGATTTGATGCCAAGGAACATTTTTTATAGAATAAAAGGCCTTGCAAAAAGTAAGCATTTTGGGACAGAGCACACCTACTCCTAGCACAAAATATTAGAGGTAGATGCCAAGTCTCGGAATCCTGAGAAGTGTGTTAAATTAGAAAAATAATTGGATGTTATGTAAAGAGCTGATAACCCTGGATGCTGGGCTCCCATCTATAAGTCCCTGTGTGTGCTTAGCCTTGTTTGAGGTCTGCAGAGCTCTGCCTCTTGGGGGTATCTGTGGAGGTTGTGAATCCCTGGAGAAGTCTGGGCTTCTTGCTTTTTAATTTGTCATCCTGTCACCCTCCCACTCTTGTCTCTTCAGAGTTGAGATGAAAGAAGTGAGATATAAAGGAATATTCATTTCACTTTTTAATTAAACATTTGGCTTGGTTCCAAAATATAAGACTTCTGTACACATAGACACATACACACAAGATGTTAGAAAAATGGCAGAAAGTTATGCTTAGAAAGGATTTTCATACACTGCAGGGAGTTTTAGTTTTGCTTCAATGCCAAAACTCGGCGTGCAGGGCTCTTCTAGGGCTTTCATATATTGCAGTCTTGGGATGTGAATTTTTTTTTTTTTCTGAAGCCCTGGTGGCACAGTGGTTAAGCATTTGGCTGCTAACCAAAAGGTTGGCAGTTCAAATCTACCAGCTGCTCCTTGGAAACCCTGTGGGGCAGTTCTGTTCCGTCCTATAGGGTTGCTATGAGTCAGAATCGACTCCATGGCAACAGGTTTGGGTGTTGGTGGTGGTGGTTGTTGCGTGCTGTCAAGTAGATTCCCACTCATAGCAACCCTATAGGACAGAGTAGAAATGCCTCATAGGGTTTCCAAGGCTGTAAACGTTACAGAAGTAGCTTTCCACATCTTTCTCCCTCGGAGTGGCTGGGTGTATTCAAACTGCCAACCTTTCCGTTAGCACCTGAGCTCTTAGCCACTGGGACACCAGGACTTCTTGAGATGCAAATATATTTTGAACTCTGTTAGCTGAAATAAGTGCAACATGCTATAAAATACAACAGTGCAAAGAAATTACAACAGTCTGATATTATTGCAGTGCTTGATATATGATGTTTTATATTTTTACACAGCAATGGTGTTTTATGCTTTATGTTGTATTTCATGTTTGTGCTGAGAAAGATCTTTTTTCATTGCATGTCAGCAAAATAGTTCTTTTTATTTATTTATGTTTATGTCTTTAAAAACTTTGATCAAGTTACAATTTATTAGCTCCATGGTGTGAAGAAATCTATTTTACAAAATAGTTTTTTTTTTTTTAATGCCAACAACAAATACAGGGAAACCTGTGAAAGCCGGAACTCTGGGCTGCTTTGTTTTTCTGGGTCTTGCAAGTTTTCTGCCATTGACAGGGTGCAGTCTTACCACTTTTCTATCTCTCATTTTAGTGGAAAATATTTGAGTTTCCCTTCTTGACAGGTTTCCGCCTCACACAGGTTCCGGCTTACTCAGGTTTTTCTATATTAAATAATTTCTCCCTTTACGTTGAAATAGCACCTTTGGCATATACTAAAAATCAAAGCTTAATCCTGTGTTTTCTCTTCTGCCTAAATATGTGTCTATTTTGCGCCACTGGCATACTATTTTAAAACGTTTAATTTAAGCACTTAAGAGTGGACAAAATGGAAGCAGTTTCCTCCGTCAGTCCCCTACTATCTTAAAGTTCAAGGCAGTATTTTAACCTTTAAATGTCTTCCTGTTTAACTTCACTTTGTGCTTCCTTCATTCTCTTTCTACCCTTTTCTATCATAACCTGTGGAATGAACTGAACCTGATTTTGTCCAGGCATATTTTCCTGCACTTGATCAGCACCCTGCCTCCCTTTCTAGTCCCATTTTTGTCATTCCTCTGTCTACTCCTTACACTCCTAACTGACTCAGGCTTTGCAACTGCCATTCCTCATGGCATTTGCACACGAGCTGTTCCTTTTGCAGGTAGTGTCTTTTCCAAATTTTTCTTCTTGACAACTCTTCCTAGACAAAGCTTTCTGTCACCCCCTAGGTCTGAGTAAAGTGCCCTTTATATGCCCTGCCATACCCCAGAAACCAAACCCACTGCCATCCAGTGAACTGTAACTCCTGTGTGCAGAGTAGAACTGCATTCCATAGGGTCATCAAGGCTGTGACTTTTTGGAAGCAGATGGCCAAGTCTTTCTTCCAAAGCACCTCTAGGTGGGTTTAAACTGCCAGTGTTCAGGTTAGTAATAGAGAGCTTAGCCATTTGTACCATCCAGGTGCTCACCACCAGGGACTCATCCAACCCAAAACCCAGTTGCCATCAAGTCGATTCTGACTCATGCCAACCCTATAGGACGAAGTAGAATTGCCCCATAGTGTTTCTAAGAGTGTAATATTTACAGAAGCAGACTGCCACATCTTTCTCCCACACAGTAGCCGGTGGATTTGAACCACCAACCTTTTTTTTTTTTTATATAATTTTTATTGTGCTTTAAGTGAAAGAACCACCAACCTTTTGGTTAGCAGTCGAGCACTTAACCACCTCACTGTCAGGGCTTCTTCAGGGGCTCATACGGTAAACTTTTTGCCTTAAAGTGTATCTTGACTCAAAACGACCCTATAGGACAGAGTAGAACTGCCCCACAGGGTTCCTAAGGCTGTGAATATTTATTAAGACTGTCACATCTTTTTCCCTCTGCTGGTGGGTTTGACCTTTCAATTAGCAGCTGAGCACTTAACCACTGGACCACCAGGGCTCCTCAGAAACTCGCAGCGTCTCTATAATCATCATTATGCAACATGGGAAGGCTGGTCCGTTATTTACCTAGTTTCCTCAAAAGATGAACGGTTCTGATATAGGGCATGGTTTTCCTTTTTTTTTTCCCTAGCAATATGCCTACCCTGAAAAAAAATCGGCATTAAATAGGTTTTGTGTTTGTCTGTTTTGAACCAAACAACAAACGAATAAATGCGGAATGCTTTCCTCTGTATCATTTTATTCCTGCTTCTTGAGTTTTAGAGTGTAAGCGGAAAAGGGTAGAGTGTGAGAAGTTATGCTAAAGCAGTGAAGCTGAATATTTGCCAGTTAAACAATGTGGTCTGAACAACTTAAAAAAAAAAATTAATAACGCAAACAAACAGGGAAGGTAGAAACAACATCTGTGTTTGTGTTCGAGATGTCTTTAAGAGTGCCATAGTTTCTAATTGCACAAGTCGGTGAAAAAAAAAAAATTAGCAGAGATTGCCAAAAATAAATAAATAAATGAAGCCATAAGAGCATGCTTGGAAAAGTATTGTTTGTTACGTTTCTTAACCTAAACAAATGTTAGAACAGTTGTTTAAAAGACTTGTAGATATCTGTTTGCAGCGGTTCTTATTATCTTCGATTGACCATCTAGTTGTGAGCATTCAATACATTGCAGTGAGTTCAAACAAACCTCTATATACCCTTTTTTCTATCTTAGTGTATGATGTAGTTACCAATTTGGCAAATGAAATATTCAACATCCTCTAAAAAAAAAAAAAAAAAAGAAAGAGCCTAAATAATAAGAATGTATTTTTTTTATTCTACCTAGTAAGTGCTCCAAATCAGAGCATGGAACCCCCTCCTGCTTCTCTGGTGCCTGACAGACATTCCTCAGCCTCAACACCCAGTTAATGGATGCAAATTTGCTTAACACATTCTGTCTTGTATCAGGTCAATGCTGATGTTGGTTCTGAGCGTCTGAAAATTTCCATCAAGCCCTTTCACAGCCTCCTGTATGACATCCAGTAGTCCTTTGAGGTCCAGGGAGAATATGTTGTGTTCTGGGCCATCCCTGGTGAATGGGGCCATGAAGAAGTCACTTCACTGTTTTTTGAATGACCTTGAATGTCTCTTCCAGTTATAACGTTCTATGGATTTCTCTTCATGAAGAGTTTTTAAACCATACTGTAAATGTTTGAACTTGAATCTTCCTATTAAGACAGCATTTAGTGAATTTTAATGGAAAAGCTAAGTAAGGAAACACTCTTTCCAATGATTCTGCCTGAACGTCAGAATTTTCGTACTTGCACCTTCCTTCTGGCACTTCTCTACACTCTCTCATCAACAAATGTCATGTAACTGTTATCATCTTAAACTCCTGAGCTAAACAAAGTCAGGACAATCTATATAACTTCTCAGTGGTGACACTATCTAATCCTCTTTTTTATGGGATCTATGGGAGAAGATTTGCATTGATCAAATCTCATTTCTTTAATGAGGTGTTACCCTGATAATATAAGCTTAGAGCAATTTTAAATATCATTTTTTGAAAATATTAACATGAAAGGAGACTTCTCACATGCCATACACATAGACTTTTGCTAGAAATTCAACAACTCCCGAGCGTGGTAAAGGTTTGATTCATTATTTTTCTCTGAAATAAAGCCAATAAGAAATATGAAACTGCAAAGGGGGTTCAAAGAGTTGACAAGATGTTATGTATCATCGGAATTTTTCTTTTGAAACCACAAATGGTAGAAATGATCTCCAACGTTTAACAGAAGTAAAAAAGCAGAGGATTAAGCTAGGCTAAAACATGAATCTACCCTTGTATCCCAAGTTGTAAGAGCCTGAAGGAGAGTCAGGAAACATTGTGTAGAATGCCTAAATATTTTACATGACTGAAATGGGCCAAGTAGAGAGTTTCATGTAGATGTGGTATGATTTGTTTGGCTGAATCCTCCTAGTCCTCCCTCCATATGACTTCCTAAATTGTTAGACAGCAGATTATTCAAATAAGAGATAAAAGCTAGAAGTTGGTGGGAAATGTCATGGGAGACATAAATCTGGGTAACAGCATGTTGTGAATATTTGCCCTTGCTTTCCCTTTTTTGCTGTGCTCTTTAGGGGAAAGACAGGTTCTAACTGGCTCTGAATCAAATGGAGAAAATGGTGTTAGGAAGGAGGCTTGGTAGTGCAACAGTTAAGCACTCACCTGCTAGCAGAAAGGCCTACAGTTTAAACCCACCCAGCAGCTTAGTAGGAGAAAGACCTGTTGAATAGATCTTCTCCTGTAAAGATTACAGCCTAGGAAACTCTATGTGGCAGTTCTCGGTCACGTGGGGACGCTGAGTTGAAAATAGACTCAATGGCACCTGAGAACAATAACACAGTGTCAAGCGAGAGAAAGCCCTAAATCTTGACAAATGCCAATGCCAGGCTTCTTCCACCCCCTGACAGGGATTTGGATTCTTGTCCTGTCTGTGGTAATGAAGGCCCCCATAGCTCCCCTGGCACTACCCTGCACCCCTACAGTTCTATGGTCAAAAATAGCGATGGAGGAAAAAAAAGACAAAAATTGCATACAACTGTACAATTGTGGTGTGGGATTTTAGTTATGATCCATAAGAAACATTAACAGTTAAGTACCTAATTTAATTAGAGAAACAATAGGTTGTATTTCTCAACGAAACCAATGATTGATTATTAAAACACTTCTAATTCATTTTAATTCAATAAAACTTTTCATTCACCGGAGGGGAGGAGTGGAGAAGGAAAAACACTAACTAGATAGTAGATAAATGGTAACGTTAGTAAAAAGGCTAAGAATTCATACAATAATGGGGAAGTCAGCACAAGCTGACCAGGGCAAAGTCACAGAAGCTCCATAGACACATCCAAACACCCTGAGAGACTGAACTACTGGGCTTAAAAACAAAGCAAAACTTTTCATTAACCAGACCTAATATATGATACGTAAATATTTTTCATGTGGCTAATGACAGAAAATATTTAATTCCTGCCAAACTACAACAATAAGAACAAGAGTAAAAAAAAAAAAAAAAAAAAAGTTACAGAGTCCAGTAGGATAGCCTGCATTGCTGACATTTCAGGAGTGGACTCCGGGGTGAGCCAGGGAGGTTGTGTCCCATCCTCAGGGCTGCTTTTCAGCTGGTTATCAGGTAGAAACAAAGGCCTAGTATTTTCAGGTCTTCAATATTTTCAAGGGAAGCCAGAGTGTAAAAATCCGGTCCCCCCCGACAAAAAAAAAAAAAAAAAAATTCCACCTAGATGTTAAATGGAGACTTGATGGAGCAGTGGTTAAGAGCTTGGCTACTAACCAAAAGGTTGGCAGTTGGAATCTACCAGCTGCTCCTTGGAAACTCCATGGGGCAGTTCTGCTCTGTCCTATAGGGTCACTGTGAGTCAGCAATGGGTTTGGTTTTTGTTTTAGTATTTGGATGTTAAGTAAAACTTTGTAGGCCAAACCAACACATTTGCAAAAACCAATGTCTGGGGGTCACCCATATTTTTACCTTTGGACTAAGAGAATGGGCGTGAGAAATAGGTCACTGAGGAGCCCTGGGCTAAGAAAAAGTGCTGAGAATTAAGAGTGGGAGGAGAAGGAAGAAGAGGGAAACAGTGAGGCCAAAGGAATATGAGAGAGACAGAAACAGAGACAGAGAGGGAGAGAGATAAATAGGTGGATAGATGGATGGATAGACAGATGACCAATATAAAAAAGAATAGAATAAAATCAGGGATGCCAACAAAGCAGAGATGAAGCCAGATGGGGTGAAACCCAGGCAAAGTACATACCATATCTCTTATATACGCGTCATAAAAAATAAGGATGAAGAAAATTCGTTTGGTTGGCTTGTAAGGTGACTTTTGACCTTTGGCACTATGACCCATTGATCAGTAGTAGGGTCACAGAGGTCATTAAGGGAGGGGTAAAAGACAAAGGGGTTAAATGGGGTTAAATAGGAAAGAGTAGTAATTTATTTATTGAAAAAGTCTGATAAGGAAAGTAACTGATCAGAGATTAGGGAGATAAGTAAAGTCAAGAGAAAAAATATATATTTTTTTATATATTTTATATGTACATGCATATATATATATATTATAAGGGAGCTTTTTTTATGTTCATGTATAAAGCAGAAGTGAGGAATCCATGAGGGAGAAAGTAAATACAGATGCTGGGGATGGAGAAAAACAGGAAAGGGCTGAAGCATGTCCAGTGCTTATTCAAATGTACTCCTTATTCTGCTTATTCTTCTTTAAAGACGTTATGCCCTCGTATTTCATAGGCTCATAGATCCAGCTCTCTTTATTTCACACACTTACAACTTAATGGCTTCTTTTTGTTCTGGGGATTTTAACCCCAAAGTGACGGGGACGCAATGGTTTATTATCAAGCTGAAATGAATCTAACGTAGCATGTGTGCTTCCCAAGAAGATATTGTTAGACACCCGCAATATAATAATTAGGAGAGGAAACCAGGAAAACCTAATTGACTCAGCCATGCCAGATACTGCCCCCTTCCCCCAAGAGTCTACAGAGTTCAATAAATCTCACTGATGGGTTTTTATATCTGGCATCTGCACTCTGGTGCTGGGAGAAGCAAACGTTTCCGCTTGCCCAGGCGCTGGCAGGATCCTGCCATCCCTGGTTCCCTGCCACGGAGCTCTGACCCAGCCTTTGTTCAATACTCGGGGTCTGCTCAGTAGAGCACAGTCATTCTAATTGCCTCCCTTTGGGTTTTCATTTCGTCGACAGGGCAACTGGTTGCAGAAGGCCCACATCCTTTGTCTCGGCAGAAGCATATGAAAGCCCGGTGTTATTTCCTGTGCTGTGACTCACATCCCATCTGGCAAAACCAGGAGTTGACACATCATCTGCAGGGCACAGAGTATTTAAAATTTAACTCATCATTTGAGGGTTTCACAGCCAATTCAGAGCCTATATTTTCCATTAGTTAAATATTTAGTATTGGCAACATGAATTTGGATTCTTTCATCTTCTTGCAAATTATGTGTTTATAATTATTAGTGGTGCCTAATGAGGTTGGCAAAAACTCGGGTTCCTTCCTAATCCCCAACCCCACTGTATTTCTCAGTTTCAAACCTGTTCAGGCTGCAGAGCCTGGGGATGTCACCAATGGTGTCTCTAGGAGCCTTACACACGGCAGCCTTTCTTACCCGCTATTCATCTCTCCTGTGCTAAAAATGTTCGGTCTCCTAAGCATTGCAACACCCCAGTGATTCTGGGAAGCTGTCTAAGCTCAGTGCTTTCATTTTCTCATCTTACTCCTGTATTTCATCTTCCCGCAGTGGACTTTTCTAAAGCCCATATCAGAAACTGCTCTATTAAAATCTCAGTTTTCAAGCTCACCAATTCTTCCAAATATCTGTGTTCAGTTGTGTCTTCCTTCTCTTCCTCCTCTTTGCAACACCCACCACAGAAGCAGCCCTTCTCCTCCTGGGCCCTCTCAGTCCCCATGGTGCTGTGAACAGCAATTTCCAGCTTTCCCACATTCCTCCCAATTACTACATCTCTGCCTTTCTCACGGATACCCTGGGTGGTGCAAATAGTTAACGCACTTGGCTGCTAACCAAAGCGTTGGAGATTCAAGTCCACCTTGGAAGAAAGGCTTGGTGATCTCCTTCTGAAAAATCAGCCTTTGAAAACCACACAGTTCTACTCTGCCACACATGTGGTTGCCATGAGTCAGAATCCACTCAATGGCAACTGCTTACTAGTTGGCCTTTTACATTAGTTCCTTTTACTTTCCCCAGCCCTTCAAATGTAGGTGTTCTTTAAGGTCCATCTTCTCTCAATGTTCTCTCCTTTAGGGATCTCATCTATCACTTAAGCACCAACTCTTAGATAACCTCCTATATAAGCCTGGAACTTGGACGGAGCTATTGGGTGTATGTTCCAGGTTGGAAACTGTTAGAAGACATGTTATTATTTATGTTGTCATTTAAGCTCTCTTTGCCTTAATTACATTTCACTTCCATCACCATCTCCTCATCCCCACCTCCTCCAGGACAAATACCTGGAAGATACTGCTGGTGCCAAAGTTGGCCAATGTGCCATAGTGAATGACATAATGGTCATGGAAGAAGAACTGCTTTTCCCACTGCTGAATTCTAGACAAGTCTTCCAATCTTTATATGCCTCCATTTTTTTTTTATCTATAAATTTCAAATAGTGATAGGACCTACGGAATGAAAATACTGCCTAAACATTTTAAGTGCTGTTTGAGTGTTGGTTATTATTATTAAACACTGCTTTGCTCCATAAACTACATTTCTAGCACCAATCTCTCTTCTAAGCTCCAGCAACCAATTGATGTCTGTACCTCCATGTTCCCAAGGTCCCCAAATATAATAGATTTAAAATCAGATTTCTCTGTACCTTCTTCTTCAGATCTGCCTGAGTATTGCCTGCCTAGACTTCTTTTATAAGCATCATTATGTCTTATCAGACTTCTTGCTTGAACCACCTCAGTCAACTTAGTTATCTCTTTTGCATCCTTTTCAATATTAACTCTTCCTTTCTCCCCTGTTTCACCCTTGTACATCATTGTCCATAATCTGGGTCAGATGTTCCTTAGTTTATACAATCAGAAAGTCTCTCAAGCAGATCTTCTTCCAGTATTATGCTCCACCCAACACAGCCCTCTGGGTCCTGCCCACTGCCGCCTGCATGATTTTCAGAAAGCCCAGCTCTGCCTGTATGGCATAGATATGTGGTATTCAGAAGATCGTTGGGAAAAGCTCATTTCGGCTGCTGTCACATTAGCTTGAGTAAAGCAAGACCTACATGAGCTCTAAGTAAGGACATAATCACACCTGTATTTCCTCAGGACTCTAGCATGTAAGTCTATTATTCTACTTCCAGACACTTAACTCTCAAAAACCTTTCCAGGGCCGCTTCTATATACACACGCAGGTACATTCCACAGCCCTAAGTGTCTTGTCATCTAAAATAGCTCCTGGTAGGCAGCAGGTGTTCTTTGTACGTTTCTCAAATGAGAGAATGAATGAGTAATGCCTGCAAAAATACATATATGAAATGCAAATGTGTGTATCAAGCGTATGGCCACCAATATAGACATGACCCATTTTAGATACTATCCCTCCCATTGCTTCCATCAAAATATTACATAAATATTCTATTTCTCCATTTCTAGGAACAAGGGCCACTCTGTGCACAGGTAGAGTCAAATGCTTCAAGGTGCTAGCATGTCGAGAATGATCTTCCCTACTTTCATGCTATGTGACTAAAACTCCTAGTACTTGGATTTCTCCTCAGGTTGAAGTAGTAGAAACATTGGGGCACAGTAAAAATCCATTTTTTTAATTTTTTTTTTTTTAACACATATGCATTGTTATTGTTGTTAGGTGCCGTTGAGTCAGTTCCAACTCATAGCCGCCCTGTCACAACAGAACAAAACACTGCCTGGTCCTGAGCCATCCTCACAATCATTGTTATGCTTGAGCTCATTGTTGCAGCCACTGTGTCAATCCACCTCATTGAGGGTCTTCCTCTTTTCTGCTGACCATGTACTCTGCCAAGCATGATGTCCTTCTCCAGGGACTGATCCCTCCTGACAACATGTCCAAAGTATGTAAGACGCAGTCTCACCATCGTTGCCTCTAAAGAGCATTCTGGTTGTACTTCTTCTAAGACAGATTTGTTCGTTCTTTTGGCAGTCCATGGTATATTCAATATTCCTTGCCAACACCACATTTCAAAGGCGTCAATTTTTTTTTCGGTCTTCCTTATTCATTGTCCAGCTTTCACAAGCCTTGAGTTGCAATAGTGAAGGATTCTATGGGGAAAATATTAAACAATGCAGGAAGCATCAAGAGAAGATGGAAGAAATACACAGCGTCATTATGCCAAAAAGAATTAGTCGGTGTTCAACAATTTCAAGAGGTGGCATATGATCAGGTACCGATGGTACTGAAGGAAGAAGTCCAAGCCGCTCTGAAGGCATTGGCGAAAAACAAGTCTCCAGGAATTGATGGAATGTAAACTGAGATGTTTCAACAAACAGATGCAGTGCTGGAGGTGCTCACTCATCTATGCCAAGAAATATGGAAGACAGCTTCCTGGCCAACTGACTGGAAGAGATCCATATTTATGCCTATTCCCAAGAAAGGTGATCCAATCGAACATGGAAATTATAGAACAATATCATCAATATCACACGCAAGCAAAATTTTGCTGAAGATCATTCAAAAATGGCTGCAGCAGTATATCGACAGGGAACTGCCAGAAATTCAGGCCAGTTTCAAAAGAGGACATATGCATTATTATTATTTTCTGTTTTGGTCAAATTAGTTCCAATCATTGTACAATGAATGGGCACTGGACAGAAGAGACATGTCCTGATGCCATGATGAAGACAGTTTTGAGCCAGTCAATTTCAATATGGGGCCAAGACACATGTTGAATGTAGAGCTCAAAAAGGACCAGAAAGTCTGACTGAAGGTCAGAGAACCTCATGAACACAGTGGATGAGAAAGAAGAGGAGCAACTCTGAGGCTAGGGGAATTATCAGGAAGTGAGTAGAAGTCACTTAAATTGCACCATGTTTGAAAGAGAACACATCAGTTTCCCAGACCGAGAGTTGGGTAAGAAGCCTTTTAAATTCTCCCGGCTGCAGCAGGAGCCACAAAAGCCTTCTTAGGTGCAGCTAACCAAAGCCAGGTACAAAGAACCCATGACACTTTAGCAATGACCTCAGTTGCCAGTTTCTGATACAGGAAGTTTCGAGGTGCCTGAGAAGAGTTTAGTGGCTGTGACTGGGGCTGTGACACTGGGGTGTCTTGACTTGAAATGCAGGCACACAGAATTTGCTTTGAGTGCTGCTGCTGGAGATGAGCAGCACAGGGGACACCATGCAGGTTCTGTTACTTATTAGACGAATTATACTCTTTGTGACTCAGTTTCTCTGTCTATAAAATGAGAATAATAACAACAGTTCCCTGAGAGAGCCAGTGGAAGCTTTATGTAATGCACATAGAGAGCTTAGAATAGCACGTAGCATATTGTTAAATCTCCAGAAAAGTTAGCTCTCATTATCACTATTCAGAGCACAAAAAAACTTGATGCATTTACATGGTGACCCAGTAGTTAAAGCGCTTGGCTGCTAATCAAAAGGTCGACAGTTGGAACCCACCAACCGCTCCACGGGAGAAAGATGTGGCAATCTGCTTCCGTAAAGATTACAGCCTTGGAAACCCTATGGGGCAGTTCTACTCTGTCCTACGGGGTAACTATGAGTCAGAATCGACTGACAGCAGTGGGTTTGGTTTTAGTGGGTATCTCGTTTAATAGAAATGAGCTTCACAGGGTGACAGGACTCAGAATGGTGAGTTTCGTCAGAAGAAGAGAGATGGAGTTAAGAGTCTGAAGCCTCATTTAGATAGGCCCAGTTCCAGAGAGTTCTGCAAAGGAAGGCCCTAGGCAGTCTGAAGATAACCAGAGTCTTGAGTGAACTTGCAGAGGAAAAAATAATAATGAGAAAACTGGAAAAGTGTAACTTTGGTATTTATAACTTAGCTGTATCAGCCACTCCTTCCTTAATCAGCTTAGCAAACCAGGAAAAGGCGAGGCATTCTTGCTTTTAGAGAGGGCAGAACACACACTTTTTGAAATGCGAAACACCTGTGTAGTACCTCATTTTTTCGTCAGGCCAATGTTGGCTTTACATCTGCTATTTGTCAAGCACTCTGCTAGGTGCTAAGTGTGCAACGGTGAGAAGAAAACTCACCGTTTCTGGTCTCACAGAGCCAAGCACATGCCTATTGGCTCAATATGAGGGGTGATTATTTCCGACATTTTCAGAATTCTTAATTCATAAATGTTTCTGGGCAACTGACTTACTCCGTAATTATTTAGCAGTCTTCTATTTTTTTCTTTCTTACTGAGGTCATAAATAATATGTTGTAGAACAATGTAGAAGATGAGGGTTTTGCCATTAAAAAAATAGTAAAAAATTATTGAGTCCATTTCAACTCAAGAAATTTCAGTGTTTCAGAGTAAACTGTGCTCCACAGGTTTGTAAAGCTGTGACCTTTCAGAAGCAGGCCGCCAGTTCTGCCAAGGTGCCTCTGGGTGGGTTCAAATAGCCAACCCTGCAGTTAGTAGTGGAGCGCTCAACTCTCTACACCACCCAGGCACTTCCTGGGTTTTGCCATAGTTGACTTACCTTCTTGAAAATTTTCTTATTTCAACATATGCACAAACAAATAAACAGGAAGGGCTGGAGAGGTTAAGCACTATAAAAAACAAAAACAAACCAAACCTATTGCGATCAAGTCTATTCTGTCCCATAGTGACTCTATTGATAGCATGAAATCTTTGACATAGCAATACCACACCCAGGAAATTAACCTTTGCACATCATTATGTAATATCACAAAAAGGGGTAAACCAAAGTGTGCCTCATTTCTTAATTAGAATAGCAAGAAAATGGAAATTACCTCAATAAATATTACATCCAAACAGTGAACTGCTGCACTGACATGAAAAATAATATTGTAGGATAACAATGATGAAGAAAAATTCCTGATATATTAGGTTAAAAAGCAGAAATTAAAATATCATATCCAGTATATTTCTAATTTTGCATAGAGTACAATTAACAATATTGTAAAAAGATATATGTGTGTGAATAGCTAGATAGCTGATGGATGGATGGAGGGAGGGAGGGAGGGAGGGAGGGAGGGAGGGAGGGATGGATGGATGGATGGATGGATGGATGGATGGATGGATGGATGGATGAAGGAGCCTTGGTGGTGCAGTGGTTAAGCACTCAGCTGCAAACCAAAAGTTCAGCGGTTCGAACCCACCAGCCACTCCATAGGAGCAAGATGTGGCAATCTGCTTCTGTAAAGATCACAGCTTTGGAAGGCTTGTGGGGCAATTCTACTCTGTTCTGTAGGGTCACTATGAGTCAGAATAGACTTAATGGCAACTGGTTTGGTTTCAGGTATTATATACAGATGCAAATATACATATACATATACATATACATATACATATACATATACATATACATATACATATACATATACATATACATATACATATACATATACATATACATATACATATACATATACATATACATATACATATACATATACATATACATATACATATACATATACATATACATATACATATACATATACATATACATATACATATATACACCTATGTTGTTGTTGTTACCTGCCTTCGAGTCAGTTCCAACTCAGCGACCCTATGTACAACGGAAGAAGACACTGCCTGGTCCTGCACCATCTTCACAATTGTTGTTATGCTTAAGCCCATTGTTGCAGCCACTGTGTCAGTCCATCTCACTGAGGGTCTTCCTCTTTTTCACTGACCTTCTACTTT
This sequence comes from Elephas maximus indicus, assembly GCF_024166365.1. Classification (NCBI taxonomy): domain Eukaryota; kingdom Metazoa; phylum Chordata; class Mammalia; order Proboscidea; family Elephantidae; genus Elephas; species Elephas maximus. The sequence goes on along the minus strand of NC_064841.1, from coordinate 73,184,711 downwards.
ACTAAGCATGATGTCCTTCTCCAGGGACTGGTACCTCCCAATAACATGTCCAAAGTATGTGAGAAGAAGTGTCACTATCTTTGCTTCCAAGGAGTCTTCTGGCTGTACTTCTTCCAAGACAGATGTGTTCGTTCTTCTGGCAGCTCATGGCATACTCAATATTCTTCACCAGCACCATAATTCAAATAAGTCAGTATATACCTATACATACAGGTATGGTATTATTATCAGAGATGAGATTTCAGGTGCATGCTTTCCTTCTTCCTTCTCGTCCTCCTCCTTCAGGCATTTATTTTTTTATATTGAACACAAATTATAATTAGAAATGTGTAAACACACCGAAGTGTTTGGGACTTGAGCATATAAAATATAAGAAACAGAATTAGAGAAAACACATACTAAACTTTGGTTCTGAACAGCAAGCTGTCCCACATATAAATGACGTATAAAAATAATTTTTTTCTGTTGAGCACCATTAGCCACTGGGTAAACATAAATCCATAATAACACATTGGTATGTATCTATCAGAATGGCTGAAACAAAAATAACGATAATGTCAAATGCTGACAAGGATGCAGAAAAACTGGATCACTCATACATTACTGGAGGGAATGTAAAATGACATAGCAGTTCTGTAATTTGGAAGTTTTTCAACAAAGCATGTGGTGAGAGGCACTGAAAGAAGCAGAGGACTTTAGAGATGAGGATATGGGTGGAGATCCCTAGTCTACCTGCATGCTATCTTAGTCATCTGGTGCTGCTGTAATGGAAATACCACAAGTGGATGGCTTTAACAAACAGAAGTTTATTCTCTCACAGTCTACAAGGCTAGAGTCTGAATTCAGGGTGCCAGGTCCAGGGCAAGGCTTTCTGTCTCTATTGGCTCTGGAGGAAGGTCTTTGTCATCAATCTTCCCTTGCTCTAGGAGCTTCTCCGGGCAGGAACCCTGGGTCCAAAGACATGCTGTGTTCCTTCCCTGGGCTGCTTTCTTGGTGGTATGAGGTCCCCGTGTCTCTCTGCTTGCTTCTCTCTTTTGCATCTCAAAAGAGATTGGCCTAAAACACAACCTAATCTTATAGAGTCCTGCCTCATTAATATAACTGCCACTAATCTCATTTTATTAACATCATAGAGATAGGATTTACAACACATAGGAAAATCACATCAGATGACTAAATACTGGACAATCACGTGATACTGGGAATCATGACCTACCCAAGGTGACACACGTTTTTGGGGGGACACAATTCAATCCATAACAGTGTCTCTATGCAATTCATATTCATTGATACTATCAGAATCCAGACCTATAATTTATGATCTGGGTACCTGTGGATAATTAAACTTTCTATAAGCCTTTGTTTCCACTTAAAATACAATGAGAATCACACCAACACCAATTTTACTGGTTGTTCTAATTATTAGGTGACAGAATACATGCAAAACTTATAGCATAGGTCCATTTTCCTAACCAAATCTACCATCACTGATGTTCTTTTAGTTCCTTGAATGTATCCAAGTCTTTTCTCACTCCAGTGTCTCGGTGCACACTGTTGTTCCATTAAGCTTGAATGGTCCTCGCTAATTAACACCTAAGCTTTAGTTCTCCTTTCCCATATTTCCCTCTACCTTTCCTTTACTCCTCACAGTTTGAAACTTTGCATTATTCCTGTGGTGAGTTGATTAGTTTCTTCCCAAGCCCATAAGCTCAATGAGGAATCATTTCTGCTAGATCCCCAACATCTGAGGTCATGGCATTCCATCAATATTTGTTGAATGGCAGAATCAATGCTGAATGAATAATATCAATATTTTACCTCAGTCGAGGTTGCGTGGTGCTTGAGAAGCTGCATCTTTCGAATCTATTAAATTGAGTTGACGCCTGATATCTACCACATGGGGCGAGTCAGTCGCCATCATTCCTGTCTCCAGGAACTGCATGCACAAAGTAAAACCTCTTTTCTCTTCTCGGTATAAAACTGACAGCCTATTTCATATTGGATTTTGTTTGTTTTTATCTTTTGAACTCCTGATCGTGACCCTGCTTAATTTTATTTTACTGTTCTCTGCAGGAAAACAGAATTCGTTTTATTTTCTGAGATCAGTTGGCACACTTTAATATGAACAGGATTGAGATAAACTAGACCCTAAAAAGAGATACTTGATTTAGGGCAGTTTCCGATTTCTATATTCAGATATAATTATCAGCATCCCAGTTTTCCCCTGTACTCAACAGTCTTTTCATTAAGTAAAGCCCTCTGCAGGAATTTTTGGAGCTCGAAGCATGTAATTTATTCCGTGTGTAATATTTTACAATTCACCATCTTTCTCAGTAAAAGCAGTCTCTGTGGAAGCACATTTGGGAAGCCAATCTGACCATAACTGTCGGCCAAACCGATGATGGTCATCTGTCTGAGAATGGACACAGACATGAAGGATGTCAGTAGTTCTAATTGTGTTACGTAGAGTGACCAGGCAGAAGCAGTCCGTAGACTTGCCCACTGCTCTCCCTGTGCACAGCCTGTCTGGCAGTACTGTCAACGACTGCCTCCCAGCACAGTTGCTCAAACAGACAGTAATGGAAATTGCTTAGGAAATACAAGAGCAAAAGGCAATGTAATCATAATGACAGTCATAAAATTCTTATTTTTTTCTTAGTAATCAAGAGACCTCAGAGAGGAAGTACGCAGAGTTCTTTTCATAGATTTGTTGCCTTTATCCTGAAGCACTTACTTTTCATGACAGGAAGATAGCGAGTTGCCTGAATGTCCACATCCATCAGAACCCAGGAATCCGTTGTGGGTAATGATGACGATTGTCTTGGAGATCTACATCATTGAAAATTTTCAGGTTTTGCATGAACTTATCGTGGGTATCTCCAGAGATAGGGAAATGGCTCGCATTTACAGCGTTCATGATGGTAGAAGAACTGAGGTAATGATATTTTCTGTAATTGCTATTTCCAACCCTATCCTGCGCCCCTGGTTTACTGTGGAATCTCTCTCCATTTTTATTAATCTGCTATTCTAAATAGGTTATCTTGGCCAGCACAGAAATCTTGCATTTTTTTAAAAAATAAAATCCAAGTACTTTTTGGTTTCTCTTCTGATGCAGCAAAGAACTGGGGAAGAAAGCTTCAGAAGGTTTCCAAGGCTCAGGACAAGGTTTTCAGCAGCGTGCACTGAGGTGTTTGTGGGCTTCATTCCCTACTCCCCACCAGCGAGGCTACCGTAGATGCAATCAGAATGGATTTGCTTTTGCAAGATGCACGTTGAAGTACAATCAACACTTCCGTGAGTGTTGTGCAGTTGTAGTAGAAATTGCACAATTATTAATCCAACACTGAACGCCTAACTGGCTGAGATCAGTTGCTCCTATGAAAAGGGAATTTTGATAGATTTGAAGGGAAGAGAAGTAAATAATCTGGCATTCTGGTGATGCTGCTGAAGTGGAGGCTGGGGAACCAGCAGGAAACGCACTACGAGGCACTGGATTTCAGGAAGATTTAGAGAACTCTGTGATGGAAGAGTGGGACCATCAGGCAGTACATGGAATATATCAAGGTGGAGAGATACTAGATCTTGTGGAGCCTTTTTAGTTTTCTGCATGGGTTTATGGAAATCTAGGACATTTAACAAAAGTGAGGAGGGCTTTTAAAAATTATTTAATGGTGACAACAACTTTTAATTGACATATAGTCCTACTCTTAAGAGAAGCTGCTGTTATGGCTTAGACATGGTTGCTCACTGTTTTTTTTTTTTTTTTTTTAGCATTTGAAAGCCTACCACATACCAAACACTGTTAATATACTATCATCACAACATAGTAAGAAGGTTAAAAAAAAAAAAAAAATTACCATAGAGCATATTCCAATTCATGGAGTTGCGTGTCAGAGTCAAATGTGCTCCACAGCACAGTTTTCAATGGCTGAATTTTCGGTATTGTATTATCATCAGGCCTTTTTTCAGAGGTGCCTCTGAGTGGACGTGAACCTCCAACCTTTTAGGTTAGCAGTCGAGCATGTTAACCATTTGCACCATCCAGGTACAGTAAGAAAACCCCAAACCAGACCGTTGTCGACCAGTCAATTCCGAGTCATAGCGATCCTACAGGACTGAGTAGAACTGCCCCATAGGGTTTCCAAAGCTGTAAATCTTTACGGAACCAGACTGGCACGTCTTTCTCCCCAGAGCATAATCACCAACTTCTAATCTAGCTTTCGGGTAGCAGTTGAGTGCTTTAACCACTGTACCAACAGGGTTCCTTACAGTAATAGGGTAAATAGGGTAGGGGATATTAATATCATTTTCAGAACTTTATGCCAGTCAGATAAGAGTTTTATATTTATTAGCAAAATAAATTAAAAAAATAAGGGAATGAATGACAAGTAAGAGTGTCTTACAGAATACACGGCTATTATAGATTTGGCAGGTTTGGAAGGACCATTACAGAAGCTGTGTAGAGTATACCCAAATCCAAAGGAAAGCGCCACTTCCTGTACAAGGAACTTTGTTTAAAAGTAGTCATTGTAGTTGTGTAATCATGGACAAACTTAGATAGACGGACTTTTATTGAATGTTTATCCAGACGCTAGGGCCACAGGATCACATTCCTTGCTACAGTCAACTTCATTATACCCTCTTCCTAAAAGATTTTTGCACAAACCTCATAACTGGACTACTCACCCAACAGAGCAGATAAAACATGAACTGTGTGGTCCTAAATTCATTTTAGGAAATGCACAAGATACAAATAATAGCTCCCACAAGATCCATTTTGTAGCCTTCCGAAGTAGACATACAAAACCCATTGCTGTCCAGTTGATTCCCACTCATAATGACCCTGTAAAACAGAGCAGAACTGTCCCATAGGATTTCCAAAGAGCGACTGATGGATTCGAACTGCCAACCTGTTGGTTAGCTGCTGAGCCCTTAACCACTGCACCATCAGGGCTACAAAGTAGACATGATGGATATTAATAAAATTTTTGCTGATTCTCTAACATTATCTTTGGCATTCCTCTTTATTATTTAGTACCGCAATTTGTTCCCAAGGTTTCACAAACCCTTACTGCATGTTTTTTCAATAACTGTCTTCTTAGGAAGTGGATTTTTTAGTTGGTTTTTAGCATTTTCTGCCTATATGGCGATTTTAGCTGTAACCTTTTTTCTCAATGCTTTACTTGACGACTACAATAATTGGTAAAGTTATGACTTTCCTTTTTAAGAAATAAATCAGGTTCTCCTAGTGGGCAAACTCTTTGAAGTCACCGTTATTTCAGGGAAATGGCTAAGGCGTTACTGAGGGCACTGCAATGTCCATTGACTTGAAAATTGTTCCTGTAGTGGCAAGGTTAACGCAGGTTTCCGGAGTTGTGTTTACCTTGAAGTTTCAAGTTGCACACTCATAGAATCTTAGGCAAAGACATTTTAAGAAACAAGTTTTAGCCACGGTGAAAAAGTTCTACTCTAGGTGAGTGAGTGGAGAAGCAGTGTTAATTCCGTATCTTTATCAAAAAGTTGTAATTTAAAGTGAAGTCAGACTTTAAGGTCAATTTTATTATGACAATGGTATCCTTTCACGTCTGTGACTTATGGAAATAGCTGTAAATAAACCTTTATTTATTTGAATTTTTTATTTCTTGCACCCTGAAGTATGAAAGCACTAAGTGTTAATAAGGACGGATCTTCAGTCTTTTACTTTATCCAAGTCAGAAGGTTAAGGCATAATAGTAACTGTTCTCTTTTATTCTTTACTATGGACAAAATATAGGGTCGCTATGAGTCGGAATCGACTCGACGGCAACAGGTTTGGTGTTTGGTTTATGGACAAAAACTATCTTTTGACTACTTTTTCAATAATAGGAGACTGTGAGAATTAAGGCAAAAAATATTCTGTTAGTTCAAATTAAAAGACTAAAAAAGTATATCATTTCAATCATAAATGTAATATTCTTTAAGAAAAAAGCAAGTCATTATTTTTCTGTGGTCTCGGCGGAAAACAAGATAGTGGATTTTCTCACGGAAGAACTTGCCTTCTGTGGTTAGCATTTATTAAATCTATTGACCACTCTTTTTACCCTGTTGTGCAGGCTTGATTTAGCAACTTGCTATAGTGTTTTGTTGGGCATGTCTTATAAACTAAGAAAAATGTATTTTTTTTTTCATCTTCAGGGCATATTTAAGACGTTGAATTATGCATTTTAAAGACCAAATAAATGTAATGAAGTAGTCTGGAAAACTAATCGCTTCAGAGAGGCGGGTTTTTCTCCCAGACCAGATTAGTCCGCAGAGCAGCTCCTTAATCAGTGGAATTTCCCCCATTGCATACGTGCTCTGCTACAACAACCGCATTCGTTACAGAGGAGAGTTAGAGCTCAGGTAATAAAAAATTAGCTCAAAATATTTCTTTTTTAAGTACAAGCGTGATCTGCATTTTGAATTATTTCCATGATCACCCCTCTTTGCACCCAAACCATAACGAAAAAAAAAACAAATCCACTACCGTTGAGTTGACTCAGACTCATAGTGACCCTGTAGGACAGAGTAGAACTAGAACTGCCCCATATGGTTTCCAAGGCGTGCCTGGTGGATTTGAACTGCCGACCTTTTGGCTAACAGCTGTAGCTCTTAACCACTACACCACCAGGGTTTCTGCACCCAAACCATAGAGATACTGGAAATAGAGTAAGAAGCCAGAGCAAGACCGTCCATCAAAGCAAAGCTGGGCAGCAAAACATAGGGTCAGATTTGGAAGCTCCAGTTCCGCATTTGGCCAAGAAGCTGCAATCCATCAATCAAGTCAGAGGTGAAAACGTCAGACCTGTAGGTACCAACACCTGGACATCTTGAAGGAGACAAAGCTCCTACCTTGGAATACTTTTCATGCAGTTCTTGCTGGGGTCTGCCAGTTACGGCAATGGATTGTGCTAGCAAGGCCATGTGTTGACCTGGCAGAATGGACAGACAGTGTCCAGAAATAAACCCAAACCCTAAAAGTCATGGACTATAACGTCTTCTTAATGACTTCAATAGTGATAATTCCAGATAACCTGTTAAGTACGGTCACTTCCTATACTTCCTTCAGTCCTCTAAAGTAAGACTATCAGAGCTCCTCTTTACAGATAAGGAATCGACGGTTAAGGGAGGTTCAATACTTTGCATAAGCAACAGATTTCATATTCAGTTCTGACTGACTTCAGCACCTGCAGTACTGTACTTTCTCACAAGGAAAACACGGGTGAAGCACAATGATTGTTTTAGTTGATGTGTTTATGAGACAAAACCATTTAATGACTTACATAACCTGAAGAGGTCCCTGGGTGGCACAAATAATTTGTGCCGTCTACTACTAACCTAAAGTTTGGCAGCTTGAACCCATTCAGCAGCAGCGCTGTGGAAGAAAAGCCTGGTAATCTGTTCCCATAGAGATTACAGCTGAAGAAAACCCATGGAACAGTTCTACTCTGTAACACATGGCGTTGTCATGAGTCGGGATCAACTCAACAGCAACAGGTTTGGTTATAGCCAGAAGAAAACCAGGGCATTGCATTAGCTATTCCTCCATAATAAATTACTACAAAATTAGCGGCTTAACCCAACACGCATTATTATCTCACAGTTTCAGTGTATCTGAGTCCAGGCACAGCTTAGCTAGGACCTCTCTCGGGGTCTCACATAAGGCTGCAATCAAGATGTCAGGCAGGGCTGGCATTTCATCTGAAGGCTTGATTGTGGTAAGACCCATTTCCAAGCTCAAGTTGTTGTTGGCAGGAGTCAGTTATTTGTGGGTTGTTGGATTGAGGTCTTCAGTTTCTTGCTCTTGGTTGGTTGAAGGCCACCCTCAGTTCTTTACCACACGGGCCTTTCCAACCTGGCTGCTTGCTTCTTCAAAGCCAGCAAGGGAGAGAGCTTGCTAGCAAGAGAGAGCTTACTGTCCTATGTAAGATAATCACAGAAGTGACATCCCCTCAGCTGTGCCATGTTCTTTTGGTTAGAAGCAAGATGTTAAACCAGCCCACGTTTAAGAGGGGATTACACGTTGTATCAGATGTAGATAGAGATTAATGTGCCTTTTTGTAAGAAATGATGCGGGTATAATCTATTTAGCTTAACGCTAAGCTTAATTAGTTATTTACTTAATTAATTTACTAAAAACATTAAAATTTGAGTTGTTTTTCAACTCAAAGCTGTCTGACACAGGTTTATGACTTTATTGCTACCTTAACGCACAATACAGTCATACGTGTCCAGTCCAGGCTTTTAGAGCCGAATGGCAGTTGCTACAGCAGGAAAGGAGTTTAACATTGGTTTTTAAAGTAACAGCTCTTCGAGTGAGGATAATTTCTAAATGGCCTGTTTATTTTAAAGAAGCACAAATTTTTTTTGATGTGTAAATGAGCAGCTCTAGAAAAAGGCATCCTATGGAAAGCAGTTAACAAAATCATGAATTGTTTTAATTTATCCCGAATATATGATACGACAAAGATATTTTAGATTTGGTTTTTTAAAAGGCAGTATAGTGAACAATAAAGCTGAATCCTTTCAACGCCCCAGGTTTGAGCTTAGGTTTCCTATATATAATAAATATTTACATGTTGGTCAAATCAGAATATGCATATGATTAAGACAGAATAGGGGGTCAGTGAATGAGAGGAAGACCCTCAATGAGATAGACTGACACAGTGGCTGCAACAATGGGCTCAAGCATAACAACAATTGTGAGGATGGTGCAGGACCAGGCGGTGTTTCATTGTGTTGTACATAGGTCGCTGTGAGTTGGAACTGACTCGAGGGCACCTAACAACAAGGCTTCATTTATTCTTGAGAATTCTTGGAGTCCATTTCAGTGGGGTTCAACTAATCAGATCTTTAAATAACATCATCGTAGAACGAATCTCTGTATGAAGATCTCAACTAAAATAGCCTCAGTGAATTACTCTTGAGCACGGAGGTTTATCAAGGCTTGATTTATAACTAGTGTGTGCTTACTAAGATATGGTGAAAAACATGTGAAAGTGTTCACTACAAAATAGTAAGTAAGCACAAATAAACCCATGTTTACATTGCTTATTGGGTAATCTGCCCCTGTTGTAGGCAATTATCTTTTAAAAAAAATCGAGGCCAAATTTTGAAAAGCATTTCCCAGGTAAATACCAGGGCACAGTATTTGAGACCAAAAAAAAGAGCAATCAAAGCAATGTGAAAATGTGTCAAGAATAATTACTCTGATTATGTTATTGTTTCGTGTTCAGATAATTGTTTAAAGTTTATATGCAGGATTTGTTTTGTTTTAATATACGTATTTATTCATTTTTATTTTTAGAAGAATTTATCATTTCTAAAATAAAATTTTGAATGTAAGTATTTTATAAATTAACTACTATGATAAGATAGTTTGTTGGTCAAGATATACATTTTTTATTACATATGTTCAACATCACTTTTCATACTCAGAATTGTCTTGAATAGAACAGTCATTACGTGCTTGATCAAATTTTACTCTATGTCTCTTTAATTTTCCTAAAATTTATATTTCATCTCCTGTCTGAATTATCACCTCTTAAAACTCTAATCAAAAATAAAGCAGACAAGTCTAAATTTTCAACACTATAATAAGCTTTACTCTTTTATCTTTAAGAATATCCTTCAGTCTTTTGTAATGATATAGTTTATAAGTTGAAAATATTGATACATTCAATTAACTGTGACCATGCTCTCTTTTAATTGAGGAAAAGGTCTTCACAAGTGCTGAGGTACCTGGAAAATTCAAGCAAATTCTGCGAATTGGAGGTTTTTAGCAATGTTACTTTGTTTATATTTAAATGGGTAGATATCCCAGTGCAAACGTTTTCATATTTTTTCATTCAATTCATGCTATCTTTGTTTGAAAAATATTTTATTCTTTTGAATATTTTGCCAAATTTAGATGTCACAAAAGTGTAGGCCTTTAAATTTCCTGAAATCCTGGTATAGATTATAAATTTATCCAATTAAACAAGAAATCTCCAATCTTTCATTCCATGAGGTAAGATATTCAAAAGCTCAAGGACAGAATATAAAAATGAAATCTTGAGCACTGAACTCTGCAGGTATTTTGCTCAGGATAATTTGTTCTGTTTTCCATTGCTTTAGTAAAACATGTTTCTGTTTTTCTGTTTACATGCTTGTTTTTCATTACTGAAATTCACTAAAAAGCTGAAGTGTTTTGATGCTTTATTAACAAGTACTTTGAGTAAATATTTCCAGTTTATTTTGAAGAAATATAGCAAAAAATATATATAGAGAGAGGCTTTATTTAAAATAAAAGTTGAATAGCAGTCTTTAAAAAAAAAAAAAAGTCTTTAGTATACCTGAAATAATTTACAAAGTAGTTCTTCAAAGGCTAAAACATTTCTAAAACATGATCAATAAGCAATTTTCCATAAAACTTGAACTTGGAAATGAGTGAAATTAATCTTAAAGAACAAGAATATCACATGCTTTGCTATGAGCAGAATTAATTTCCAAAGGCTACTAAGATTCCATGAATTGGTTGCAAAAAAAATCAGTTACTGGAATTAACTGATTTTTAACTTGAAATATCTGATGGTATTGATATTATTTTCCACACTTATGCTAACCACTAGTGAATGGACCTGATGGCACCACGGATCAGCACTTAGCTGCTAACCTAACGGTCTGCGGTTCAAACTCACCAGCTACCCTTCAGGAGAAAGATGTGGCAGCCTGCTTCGTTAAAGATTACAGCGTTGGAAAATCTATGGGGCAGATCTACTGTGTCCTATAGGGTCGCTATGAGTAGAATCAACTCGATAGTAATGGCTTTTAACCATCGGTGATCTCCACCTTGAATTTCAGCTTTAGGAATTGCCCTTGGCTTAACCTTGTCTAAAGGATTCTTCATGTGGAGCTCCCACAAGCATCAGTGTCAACTGGAACTTGTTAGAAATAGTTTCTCAGGCCCTGACCAGGCCTTCTACACCAGACGCCCTGCAATCTGTGTTTATGATAAGTCCTCCAGGAGAGTCTCAAGCATGCTCAAACTTGAGAACCACTGCCAGAAAGCATAGTGGAAGGCCATCTTTCTCCTGCTGGTATTTATTCTGAAAATGTAAATTATTCTTAAAGTTTGCCTAAGCTAAGCATAATTACAGAGAAAAAATAACTGCCAAGTAAATCATCTACTATTTAAAAAACTTAGCTACTCTCCTGAATAAACCATGTCTCAATTAGCATAAATAATTGGTAATAGGCCAAATTAATGTATGTTAATGTAACTAATTGTGCATTCAAAGCTAAATATTTAGATAATTTGTAAATTGTTTATTAATCAATTACATGCGTGAGGCATAGTATGCAATGTTGACGTAGTGGTACCAAATAAATAAATCATTCAATGAACATCATAGCAGAACACCTATTCTAGTGTTATTTTATTATATTTTTGGTCTAGTAAAATTATTTAAAATGAAGCTTCATGGTCTTTTAAAAAGAGCATTATTATGCAATGAATTTGGTTAACAGACCATTTTATGTAAATAACTCATCTTTGCAACAAAAGGGTACAGAGAACACTGTCATTATTGAATGCCTCCTTTTATTTTTTCTGCTTTCAATGTTTGTTTTCGCTTGGTCTTTCTTATGACATGTTTATAAAGAAAGAACCAAAGCAGTTGAATACACATTTTAATAGAAATTGATGCTAGGAATCAGGGTATTCAGCTACTTATTTTTCTGTTGGCACCATATCTCAGGGCTTTCATCTCTACTTTAAATTCTGAGTTGTGGAGTGTGAAGAAGATCTGCACTCTTCCAAGAAATGGTAAAACAAAGGATTTGGATCAACAAGGGGTTGGAAGCACAATATACAGGGTGAATGCAGCATGCCCGTGACATGGCCGGGGGCCATGAAGCTTTGAGGAGCACTGGGCTGGGCAGGCAGGAGGCTGTGACCTTTTCTTCCATCAACTGGGTTTATTTCTTCTCTCTTACGCCTTGTACATAATTTTTCATCTATTTATTTTAGGGAAGTACAGGTTGGATGAATTATGAATGTGGAACATCTCCTTATATTATGGGTGTTCTACTCTGTCCTGTAGGGTTGCTATGAGTCAGGATTGACTCAACGGTGATGGGTTTGGTTTGCTTATTTTATCCCAAAGTAAGTACCCATTTGCCTCTTGTCTCTATTAGTGTTTGTGTGTGTACCCATGTTTATGTAAAATGTTCAACACATCTCTCTTTTATAGAGCATGGCATAATACATATCTGTCTTAGGGATATGTATGTATGTATTTGTATATGTATGTGTGTATATATAGCTTTTTTTTTGTTTTGTACAACCCTCCTCCCATTTGTTTGTTCCCCAATAAGCAAAAATAATTAAGAGAGCTGTTTCTGAATTTTTTTTACTCTGGGTACCTTGTCTACTCAAGTCATTGAACCTACAACTTCTCCAGTAAATATGATGCACGCAGTCTACAACTGTGTTGGTTTTACTGGGCTTACCATAACATATGACCATGCCACTCCTGAAACTGGCCACCTGGACAGTGGTTAAGCATTTTTTTAGCACCATGATGTTCTGCCCCAAACATGGTAGCTTTCTACAATGTCCTGGATTCAGCCTTCCTTACATGTAGAAATGCTTAACGTTAACAGCGTGAATATTGGTTTTCTAACTTGTAAACTAACCCATTGCCCTCGAGTCGATTCCGACTCATAGCGGCCCTATAGGACAGACTAGAACTGCCCCATAGAGATTCCCAGTAGCATCTGGTGGATTTGAACTTTTGGTTAGCAGCCAGAGCAGTTAACCACTATGCCACCAGGGTTTCTGATTGGTAAAAAAAATGAAAAGAGAATGATTTTGTTTTTCTCTTCTGTTGCACTTGGAAGAGTGATTGTTTATGTTTTCCTAAGCTTCAAATCTTTCACTCATTTATATAATAAGTATCTATTAATTGCCGACTATATACCAGACATCATAGCATGTGGGGAGGAATACAACAGTTACAGTCATGAGTATCAATTTATTTATTCTGAATTAACAGGTCAGTGAGTTTATCATCAATAAATGGAGAAATAATTAGTATTGGGAACAGCTACAAATCATGAAAAATAAATGAATTTTTCTCCTACCAAATCCTTCTATAATACTTATTTATTCCACACAAGAAGAATATTAGTAAGAACCATTTTAAAATGCTTCCAGTCAGTTGCCAGAAGGATCCACAAGAGGGCACTGTATGTTCTTGAGCGCTCCAATCCCCATTTTCTATTTATTCTCTGCATTGTTTGGCTTTTAAAAATTTTTGCAAATGAATGAATTAGTCACAACTGCCAGCACTTACGATCTCATGTCCCTTTTTCTGGGTTGAAGAGTAATTCTCATTTTCTGAGTCTACTTAATAAGTGGTAGAAATTTGTACCTTATTAATACTAACTTTTTCTGGTTGCTATTCTGGACAGCTCAAATAGTGAGAAAATACATAAAAGATAATTTTGCAAGAAGCTGCCTTCCACACTCTTTTTTTCGAAATGGATTTTTACACTGGAAATTTTGACCCTTACCATGAAGTTCAGAGAAAAAAAATACCAATTTCTTTTTTTCTTGAAAATGACAATCATGGTCAAGTGGGAATTGTCCATTTTTTCCTTGCCTCTGGAACGTTGTCAGGCGGCTGGAGAGAGAATAAGTGAATATCCGTCAAGTTCATCTGTAACAGAATCAGTTAGGGAACAGTGTGTTGGCCACTCTCATTTTTAACCACTTCTCCGGATGGTCACCCTTTATTTTACAGAGCGAGAGCCTGATATGCCAATCCCCGGGTTATTGTTGGGATGGTGGCATCTTCTATAAGTAGGAAGGCATAACGATATTAAACGCAAAGTGACTTTCCGATCCCTCTCCTTTTTAAGATCACTGGTTAGGGAGGGATCAGGTTCCTATGGCTACAATGGAAACCCTAATAGGTTATCCTTCTTGACAAATATGGAGCCAAGGGATGAGTCCAAGTCCATGTCTTCTGGGGAGTTTCAAAAAATTAAAGTGTAGGAAGCTACAGACTAATCTCATTGTGATGTTCAAATACAGGCAGAAACTCAGGTAGACTAGTCAATAACCTCCAATGACACAGAGGGCCTGTGAATCATTTTGTTGGTTTACCTGTACGTGTGATTAATGTCTCTGTTAGTTTAACTTTCAAAGTACCGGATGGATGCCTTAAACCTAAAAAGCATTTCAAATTTCTAGTCAAGGTTCTTTGACATTCCACACTAGACAGCTTTATCTTAACATCAGGACTAAATAGAGCAAAGGTAGAATCTTGAAGCATCTCTAAGTATTTATTTCTTCCTCTTATAATCCTGTAGGCATAGAGAAACAAAAAGAAATACCAGGACAGGAAGAAGGCAATCAGCCTCCAGCACTGTGTAGAGTTAGCAAGAGAAACAGACTGCGGGGAGTGAACTGTAGACGACTGACTGTAAGAATAGGTCTCCTTGAAGCGGTTCTTGTAGCTACCCTGCTTGGATGGTTTTCCTTGTGCAATCTCCTAGATCCATGCAATTGATGATTGTAATATAAAAAACAAAACCAAAACAAACCCATTGCCGTGAAATTGATTCCAACTCATATATAGGACAGAATAGAACTGACCCATAGGGTTTCCAAGAAGTGGCTGGTGGATTTGCCAGGCTCTTAGCCAGTGTGCCACCAGGGCTCCATTTGATATATAGGATAATGAAAACCATAACCTTGGAGCAGTGATCCCAGATGTTGGACCTTCACTAAGGGTACAGTTTTATCTTCCAAATATGTCCCTAGAGAAACCCCCTTGCTTTATTTGACCTGTGCTATGACCTTAAGTGGTTTAAAGAGATGAACTTAGAATTTTACTTCATATATATTTATGTGAGCATATAAATATATATGTATATAGTCTGATTAATATTGATAAGTTTCTACTTTATAGTCTTGACCGTAAAGGCCATTTTTCACATGCCAAAAAAGTTTCCACAGAACTCTTGAAGTGGGGCTCTGAGCAGGATAGAGTCTGCTGAGTGAAGGTTTTCTCCAAGCTCATTTCTACCACAGCAGAAGAGGACTGCACTTCCTCTTCTGTCTTTATGTAACTTAATGACATTGTAGCATTGTATTCCTGTTCTTCCCTTAGATAGTACTGAAGCTTTTTCAGGATATTTTCCACAAATGTCCTATGTTATTATTTACATCTGATCTGGCCTTACCCGAGAGAATTGTCTCCATGATAGCTGAGAGTCTACTCCTTGCTGTAAAGATCATTTGCTCTCAGTGGTAGTCAGACATTGCAGCTCAGACTCCTTAAATACTTTAAACGTTGGAATGGGTTATTGGGAAGGCCTCATCTTTGGAAAGAGCCTTGTAGCACAGCTATGCTGACTGAGGAGCTTTTCTGAGTGCTTTCTCTTGCCCTCCTCCAAAACTGAATGTAGAAAGTGACCGTCTCAGAGTTACCTTGATAACATAAATGTTTCAGTGAACATTATGAACTTGATGTCCAACAGAAGCAGCAAGAACATGAGGGAGTAAATCTCAGAAGGATACTCCTGTCAATTTATGGTGACAAAGCTCAAAGGCCCAGCCCGTGGTGCCTGGAATCTCAAAAATAATTTTAAGGAGGTACTTGCCTTGCCTGTGTCTTCTTGGGGAGCTGTTAATAGTTGACCTTTGTCTTTCTTTCTGTCTCTGGCCTTCAGGAAGGCTGTTACTGACTTTAGTGCTAGGAAGATCTTGCTTTCTCCTAGTGTCAACCTCAGGGCTGGCCCAATGAACATGGTCATCAGGCAATTCAACAAGCTCCAGAGAAGTTAAAAGTGTTAGTTAAAAGTTAAAAGTGGTTAGTGGAAGCAGTTCAGTCTGTATGACCCATAAGATTACCTTAATTTTTAAAAATCAATCTTCAGCTGACTGCTGCCATGAACACAAAGGCAACCAACTTTTATTAAACAGATTAGTTTTTCTTGTCATATGAAAGTTACTTTTCTTGTAGAACATTAAAATTCTCAATTCTCATTTTACTCTTAATAAGTTTATTAACTTCTTTATGGTGGGAACTAAGTCTTATTATATTTTTGCATCTCTCTTAGCACCTTGCATATAATGGGAACTCAAAAATGTGTTGTTTGATTTCATGAAGCAGGGTGTCATTGGATGTACCCATTGGAATCCCCAACTTGCTACATCTCCTATCACATTTTTTGGCCTTAAGCAAAATGCTGGTGGAGTTTCTTTTGCCCTTCCCTCTTACCTGTTTCTTGCAGTGTTTCTGCTTCCATTGCCCTTTATAGACCACCTTTGGCCTGCCAAAGTCCATTCCACATGGCTGACACATTTTTAGCCAATGCCCTCTGGTTCATAATTATCTCACCCCTTTTAAACTAACTTAGGTATTTTTATGTAAAAAAGAGTCTCTGATAATGGCATTTGCCCTGAAGTTGTAATAATATTAGCAACATATCTCTGTAGGTACATGTGAATTTCAGAAGTAGATACTTAAAGAAACAGTGCTCTAGTGAAATTAGACTACTCACTCTATCATTGACGTTGCTGAAATTGTAATCACTTAGGTCATCTGTAGATGCCAGTTGGTCTCGGGTGGCCTGAGTTTACCCCTTTGACATAGCTTAGTTATTAAAAGGCCCCCTTTCCCTCCCAAAAGTGTCTCAGATTGAATGATAAGTTAGGTGGTCACACTACCTATCATCTACCCGTTCATAGGGCAATTTTGACACACACATGCAAAACCTCATTATTTTAAAGCCTCCTTTATTTTAAATGACTGAGATTTTCTCAGTTATACTAGCTATTCAGAGTTAGTCTGCCAGAGTTAGCCTGAAAGCTGTAGAAATATTTCCCAGTATCATTTTAACAAGTTACTGAACTAGTTACTTCTGGCAAAATGGAGATTACGATGTTTAATTAATGCCGTCACCTGAACAACCACTAAAATAGTAACTCGTTAAGGTGAATGCTAATAAGGACGGTGTAATACCGCTTACTAAAGTGCTTACTACAAAACCAGGAATTATCTTACCGAGAAAACACCAAACCCGTTGCAGTTCCGTCAATTACGACTCATAGTAAACTTATAACACAGGGTTTCCAAGGAAAGCCTGGTCAATTTGAACTGCTGATCTTTTGGGTAGCAACTGAGCTCTTAAACACTGGGCCACCAGGGCTCCAGAAGATTCTCGGGGGCTGACGTTATACATACGTTACATTATTCCAGGGTTTCCTTTAATCAGAGCTACAATGACTCACTTTTTAGCTGTCTGTAACACTGGTTTCTCAGCTGTAATCTCTCCATTCATAAAGCAGCACTTTACTTTTTTTTCTTTTGGTCAAGTATCTTGGGAAGTGCCTCTTCTTTAGTTCTTTGACGTCAGTGACTCTACCTGGAAAAATAGTTTGTAAATCTTTTTCCTTTTTTTCCTTCCTATGCTTTTACTTAAAATGCACGTAAGGTTTTACATTGAAGAGTAAATTCCCAGTTACTATGGCAGAATCTTGTTGTGATATGTTTGAGATGACTCTGGGACAATGATTTTCTTATACTGTGTTTAATTTAGTTACCATTGACTGTTGCTGGATAACATAAAAACATTATTCTCTTCTTTTTTATTTTTTGTATTGAGTTTGTTGTCATTGTGTGCCATCAAGTCGGTTCCAACTCATGGTGACAATATCGGAGAGTACAGAATTGCCCCATAGGGTTTGTCTTTATGGGAGCAGCTCACTAGGTCTTTTCACCTGAGGAGCAGCTGGTGGGTTTGAACCAATGACCTTTTGATTAGCAGCTGTGTGCTTAACCATTGTGCCAGCAGGGCTCCTTTTTATTGATTTTATTCATTTTAATCTTCTCTGTTATTTATCTCCCATTGTGGGTCGAAGATGCTGACCCATTCAACCATGGAGTTATTGAAAATTAAATAACGCCCCCTATTTTTTTTTTTTTTTTACCCTATGGGGAAAAGGACCCCCCTTTTTTAAAAAAATAATTTTTATTGTGATTTAAGTGAAAGTTTACAAATCAAGTCAGTCTCTCACATATAAACTTACATACACCTTACTACATACTCCCATTTACTCTCCCCCTAATGAGTCAGCCTGCTCCCTCCTTCCAGTCTCTCCTTTTGTGACCATTTTGCCAGTTTCTTACCCCCTCTACCCTCCTGTCTCCCCTCCAGACAGGAGATGCCAACATAGCCTCAAGTGTCCACATGGGGCAAGTAGCTCACTCCTCATCAGGATCTCTCCCCAACCCATTGTCCAGTCCATGCCATGTCTGACGAGCTGGCTTCAGGAATGGTTCCTGTCCTGGGCCAATAGAAGGTTTGGAGGACCCCTTTTTTAAGTGACTTCAAGCCTCTAAAAGAGGTTGGCAAGACCAAGTTATTACTGGAGATTTAAATATATATATATGTGTGTGTATATATATATATATGAATCAAAACCAAACCTGTTGCCGTTGCAGTCTATTCCAACTCCTAGCAACCCTGTAGGACAGAGTAGAACTGCCCCATAGGGATCCCAGGGAGCAGCTGGTAGATTCAAACTGCCGACCTTTTGGTTACCAGACAAGCTCTTAACCACTGCACCACCAGGGCTCATACAGACACACGCACACACACACACATACACACATCAGCTCTGACTTATAGCAACCCCATGCACAACAGAATGAAACAATGCCTGGTCCTGCACCATCCTCACAATCATTGCTATGCTTGAGCCCATTGTTGCAGCCACTGTGTCAATCCATCTCGTTGAGGGTCTTCCTCTTTTCTGCTGACCCTCTACTTTACCAAGTATGATGTCCTTCTCCAGGGACTGATCCCTCCTGACAACATGTCCGAAGTATATTATATATATGTATTTTTTTCCAGAAAAAGAATTGTTGATATGCTCTTGGTCCCACCTTCATAATAAGATGCAAAGAGCAGTCTTAAATTCAAATGAAGTTAGAAAAATTTTGTTATTATGCCGGACTGAATATTTTAATTACTAAACTGAGACCATGACTTGAAGTGGTTTAAAGTGTCTAGAGCATGTTTTGATTATCTGAAAATGAGATGTTTCATGGAAACTGTCCTGGTTTCCATCCACAGTGACAGGAAGGAAACCACCCACGGGGCATCCATTTAAATGGGTAGCAGAGGCAAGGAAACAAAGATGCTTTCTGAGGCTACCTCCAAACGCCCTACTGGCTCAGAATACTGGGTAAACCAGCTAGGCGTTTCTTCCTCCATATTTTATCCCGAGCTAGTCATTGGGCCTGGTACATACTAAATTCTTAATAAGGTTTTTAAAATAAACGTTGAATGTAGTGAGAAGTCTCCATCATTCCTTCCATTCTCTAAAGAAGCCTCTAATGTTTTTGTTCTTCTGTCCTACTCTGCCTGGCTGTATGAATGGTTTTGCAAGTGCCCTATTACTATCGTAGCTTTGTGCAGTCCACTGGAGTTCTGGATGCCATTTTCTTGTGAAATATACCAATTTACTTAATTTATTTGTGCATTTCCTTTCTCATATGTAAAATGGCAGTATTGCCTGAGATCGGCCTTGAATAGTTTTTGACGTTGATGAATCAGTTTTCTTCAACTAAAAATCTAATACCAATAATTTTGGAGTATTATTGCTTATTTGTTACAATTCTAATGTGGGTTGTTTTGTATGTGTGTGAACTTGTTTTTTCTTTTTTTGCATTTTATGCTTCAAGATGCTTAGTTGGTACAGAAACACAAAAGGCTTTAAGCTGTCCAATATCAAGTTGTGTTTCTAGTCACAAGCAAAAAGTTCATTTGAATCTTCTAACACAGGATATATTTTTCCTACCAAAATGAGTCAATCATTAACTTCACCAATAAATTGTAAGAGAAGTAGATATATAATTTAAAAAAAAAAAATTGGAGGTCTTATTTTCATGTTTAAGCATCTGACAAGGCATAGCTTAGACAAGTTCTGTTGGCTAATGCTTAGACCTGATTGTCACATCAAATTACATTTGAATGTTATGAATTTTGTCCCTGGAAGTAATTTACCCATTCAATAAGCATTCATTGGGCAGTGCTAAGTGCCAGCTCCGGTACTAAACAGCTGTGCTAGATATATCAGTGAACAAAACAGATAAAACCTTACCTTTGTGTTTACATGCTAGTGTGTGCATGTCTTGAGAGGGACATACAATTAATCATGAATTCATAAATAGCTAGATAAACTAGATGGTATGCTGGAAGGTACTTTGGTGTGGTACCAGGGATGAGAAAGTGAGCCTCGTGCATAGGTACAGAAGAACCATCTTTGCACAAGGCATCCTCACACCACCCCGCTGCTTCAGCCTGTCCCTGAATGTCAAGGATCAGGAAAATCCTGAGCTACCACATGGGCGCAGGGGAGCGGGGCTGTCTTTGTGTAGCCAAGAATCCTGTATAGGAGGACTGCATTTTTTTTTTATTCCCTAAAGCCCGAGAACCGCATTATGCTGACACTTCACTGTATCGTGGGAAACGAGGCTTCAAAGACATTGAGAGTTATAACAGGTTAAAGTATAGTTTACGTGAATGTTTACTGTAATATATAGTATGTTCTTACATTTCTTGCTCTATGACATTTCTTTATATGTTTTTATTATTATTTTTAGTAGATTTGTCATGGTAGGTAAAAGCATAATCTATTTTCTGGATTGCAGCAGTTTATAGGCTCTAATATTTGTGCTTCTTCGTTTCTTTTAAAAATTCTAAGCCCACTATAAAAAAGGTGTGAAGAAACAGGGACCATTCCTTCTAAATATATTTTACTCTTGCTTGATACAGTGTCTTGTAAAACTTGCACTCACTCTATTCAGACCTAGTGTTTTCTTCTTACGTTATAAAATCTTGCCTTAAACTGTACCTGATTTATTTTGTATGGCACTTTCATAAGTGTTTTTGTTTAGTATGAAATGTTTACTTTTTCAGATATGTTTACTCTTCCCAATTTCTTAAGTATTTAAAAGGAGAGCGTGTTAGGGCCAATATTATGGATGAGAACATAACATCAATTTAGGCGTGAGCATAAACACTTAATCTCTTGCAGTTTTACAGTTTTGGGGAAAAGAACTTTCAGTATAGAGTTTTTGAAAAACAGAGATATCTAAGCTTTTAAATCTCAGTGCTATACCCTGTCCAACAGCCCGAAAGTATTCTGGGTAATAAAATATACATGATGCCTTTTTCTCTTGCATAAGATCAGAGGTGAAAAAAAAATCTGTTTTGAGTGTATTTCAAATGATCTATGTTATACATGAATAAGTGTTATAAGAGAAATTCCACGCCACGTTATGTTATACCTCTGATCCTTGAACAAGTGTACCAAAGATTAGCAGCCTATTTACTTCTGAGAGTCAGTGAGGACGGAAGGGGAACCTGGAGGGTGGGAGGCAAGGCAGGGCGGAGGCTGGTGCTGCTGACATGCTGTGGGCATTAATAGAAAGGCTATGGGAGAGAGGACACCATTTTTTCATGTAACAAAGGAAGGCGGGGATGGCAACAGAAGTGTATGGGAAAAGGCGCACGATAGCTGCTAAACAAATGCTTTTTAATGCATGAGAATGGTCAGAAGAAGATGAAAAAAGGTAAAAGGGGAAACAAGGTTTGGTGAGGTCAGTGAAGATGTCTCCACCATGAATTACTCAGAGGCACCTGAACTTCCTTTATAACCATTTTGAAAATGACTTAGCTGAAAAAAAAAGTCCAAATACCTATGAATCCCAGCCAATTTTATTTTATGCAAAACTAGGGCAGCTGCCTAGCCAGTTGTTAACTTTACAGGCCTGCAAACTTGGCCATTTTCTCCTGCACACGTTCTGAGTCTATAATTCCACTGTCAGTTTAGGGGAAGTTTTGGCCCTTCATGACACCATGGTTATTTAAATCTCATCTCAGATCAGAACTGATCTTTGAAATTGTTTCATTTTCAGGTGAGGGTTGCATTTTCCTGACATAGAACAGAGCCCATGTGCTACCCAGAGAACTTCCTTTTAATCTAGCAGCGTGCTTCTCAATTGAACCAGACAGCGGTAGACAGGCAGACCGTGAAACCCAATCAGTAGGGGTTGACGGTAGCCCATTAAAGGTGCAAAGATAAGTCATGTCTTATTTGGAAGACTTCAGCTTTGTGAAGTAACGAAGGGACCTGCTGCTGGGCCTTGCATGACTGGGGGTGGAACACGGGACAGAAGAAGCTCTGTCAAACATTATCCCATCTGTTGCTGCAGAATTAGACAATCAATCCATATAAGGATGGATACAGATTTCTAAAATGTCTCAGAGTTTCAAAAGTTCCCATTTGGATCATTTCCAGAAAAGAGCTTAATTTCTGTCAGTTGCGTCATGTAAAATGACCAAGATGCCTTTGATTAAGTGTCTTTCTTCTCTCTACCCAGGGATGTATACATCTATCATTGTCGTCTTTTTTGAAGCTGCTACTGATGTGTTGTTAGTACTTTTTCTGGGGGAAAAAAATCCACTCCATGAACTGAAGTCCTTTCCAGACTAGGAAACGTGTCATTTTTGTCTGTGATGCCCGCTACTGCGTGAAGAACCTGTTCACAGGGCTGTTTCTGTTTAACATGTCGCTTTTACTTAAAAGATAAGTCTGTCCTTTTCTTGCATCCTCTTCCCAGGACTATCTGTCATCTTATGTTTCCTTCCTTTGACCTCTAAGCTCTGTGCGTGGAATTGGAAACGTAAGGGCTTTGTGTGACACAGGTGAGGGCACCTGAATGGAATAGCTCCGATAACTTTACAGAGTGGCCAGTGAAAAGATGTGCGGACGCATTTGTGACAGAGTCAACAAATTTCATTAGAATATTAGAGCTTTGAGGTAATCTCAGCCATTTCCCTCACATCACAGAGTTCAGAAGATTGTCAGGGATTATACAGTTAAACCCATTGCCGTTGAGTCAATTCCATCTCATAGTGACCCTACAGGACAGGGTAGAACTTCCCCATAGGGTTTCCAAGGAGTGGCTGGTGGATTCAAACTGCCAATCTTTTGGTTACCAGCCAAGCTCTTAACCGCTGTATTACCAGGTTTCCGTTGTACAGTTAGTTACTACAGTAAGGGCAAGGACCGAGTCACTCATCTAAAAATCATGGAATAACTAGACTCAGGGAGTCAGAAAAATCTTCGCAGAGCAGATGACAATTCAGTACAGTTATAAAGAATGACCAGTTAGCAGAGGAGACAGGAGAAGGATTTTGGAGGTAGCTGGAGTAGCCAAAATAATTGTCTAAAAGTACAGTTATAAGAAAGAGCAGATTGTACACAAACCTAAAAAGAAATGTAATTTCCACAATCGATTTTTTCTTATAACTGAAGCGGTTGCTAAACATGAAGCAAGATATAATTTGACTTGCAGACAACAAATCAAAGAGTCTTTTGCCTATAAATATTGCCTTTAGGCACTTTATTTTGGAAAAATAATCCTTTGTTCAGTAGTGTTCAGTAAAGAATGCAATTCTATGCTATTTAAAGGTAGAACTAAAAGTGGGAAAAGTGTCTGGTTTTCATATGTTACTCCCACTCATCTAATGGTTTCATGTTGGAGCATACCCCTTTAAAGTTTGCACCTGTGGTGGGCTAATAAAAACCTGCTAACCAAGAGGTCAGCAGTGCAAATTCACCAGCGACTCCCTGGAAGCCCTATGGGGCAGTTTTCCTCTGTCCTATAGGGTTGCTGTAAGTCAGAGTTGAATCAATGGCAGTGGGTTTTTCGGGTGGACTAATGGCCAACTCATGTTCCAAGACATATTGTTTATTTTGAATTGTGTCTAGATTTAACTAAGGAAGGTCCTTTCTGTTCAAGTTAAATAACATTACTGAGTGAGAAGAATTTTGAAAAAATTCTATGAGATAGCACTTTTTATAAATGAGAACAGAATGTAGAAATACGGGATTTGCTCCTTTTAACACCATTTTCTAAGAATTGACATACAGATTGCAAACTATTGAACAAAACAGAATTTTTTCTCTAAATAGCATGAAAACCTGTTATTTTAAGATGCTCTCAGTGCAATTAATTTCCAAGAACTGGAAAACATTGCCTTTATCCCTCTATATCATTTAAATGCTCAGTTAAATTAAGTAATTTTGTATTTATAAAACAAGGGGGGGTTTCTTGTTGTTAGCTTTAGAGTATTTTGAAATAGGAATGATGATAATAGTATATACATATATACCAGTTGCCATCAAGTTGACTCTGACTCATGTTGACCCATATGTGACAGGGTAAACTGTGCTCCGTTGGGTTTTCAGTGATGGTGATCTTTTGGAAATAGACCACTAGGCCTTTCTTTTGAGCTATCTGTGGTTGGACTCGAACTGCCAACATTGGTTAACAGCTCTGCTTCTTAACTGTTTGTACCACCCGGGAACTGTGATAATAATAGCTAACATTCAATTACTCCTTAATATGTGCCAGAACTATGCTAACCACTTTACTTTGATTATATAATTTAATCTTTACAACCATATGAAGTAGGTATGAATATTATTAACTGCTTTCTACAGATGGAGAAACAGATTTAGAGGGAAGAATTTGCTTACCTGAAACCCCACAGGTGAGAGTGGTAAAGCTGAGGTTCAAACTCAGGCAGTCTAACTCCTAGGTGTACTACTTAATGGGAGATAAAGACCTTGATACATTCTTTCTTCGAAAGCAAAATCAACATATTCCCCATGAAATCTTTATAAATGTATTTGTTTTCTTTTTCTTTTAGTATCATGTAGATGTAGATATATCTTTCTTAAACTTTTCTTTCACCATTCTAGTTTTGCTTTCTTTCTGAAAAGCTTACTCTCAGAGGGAGAAAAGTTAATTGAAAAATCAATATAGGGAAGGTAGAACAAGATGGTGAAGTAAGTGGATGCTCCCATATCCTCTGCTAGCAACTAACTCACCGAACAACAAATGAAAACAAGCATAGACTGAGATCTCAGAACTCCGGACACCAGCTGAGGTATTGGAGAGTCAGGGTGAGTCCAGAAGAGGGGAAGAGAAGGAAAGGATCAGCTCAAAAGCCAGGAGACCCTACCCAATAATGTCAGAAGCACTTGCTCATCACGACCATTTTGGGACAGGGCTGGCTAACACCCCAAACACAGAAAAGGAGCTAATCTGAGCAAGCTCTAGCCCAATTTCTTTTTTTTGAAGGTAGCTCAAATTGGCCTTGGGAGTTCACAGGCCATACAATTGAGAGGGGGCTGAGAGACCATGGTGTTTCCTCAGAGAGCTGTTGAGTTTTGTTTAGGCCCCAGATGGATGGGCGCTAGGACCAGGAGTAACTTCAAGGGCAGCAGGGTGAAGGGAACACTTCAGACTGACAGGGACAAAGGAAACGGCCTATAGTGGGACACCATGGGATACCTGTGTGGGGTGCCAGTGAGGGAAATACATAGACAGCCCCACACAGTCGCCTCAGGGAAGTCAAGCCACTGCTTAAGGTAGAGTCTCTGAAAAACTAACACTCCCTCACTCCCTGTGAATGTGTATTGAATTCCAGAGATGAAGCATACAGAACTTTTGGACCAGCGCTGGAAAAAACCGAAGGATAGAAGTGCCGTCTAGGGGTTCTCAGGGTCATCTTGACTCATAGTGAACTTGTAGAACTGAGGGAAGCTGTCCCATGGAGTTCCCAGAGCTGTGAACCTTTGCAGAGGTGGTCTGTTGCATCTTTCTCCAGTGGAGAGGTTGGTGGGTGTGGGCCTTGGCCTTTTAGTTGGCAGCCAGGCATGTGGCTGCTGTGCCACCAGGGCACCTAATTGGAAAATTTACCCACAATCAATAGAACCAAATTTTTTTTTAAAAGACCACAGAATGGCCCAAGCACAACAAAAGTTAGTAAAACACAGGAAATCACAAGAGAAGAAGGAACAATTAAAAGCAAACTATGAAGAACAGGAAATCTTTTCCTGTGGAAGCCAGACCAATGCAAAGAATTGATAATTTTCAGACTGTGGTGCTAAATATGTTTAAAGAAGGCAAAAAGCACACAGAAAAGTTATTCATGCATTTTTGGAATGTGTTATCCTATTTTTACAAAAGATTAAGTCCTATAATTTTCTTCATGTGTTGACTTCCAGAAATTTTATTATTTTAGATTTAACATTTATATCTTTGATCCATTTTAAGTTCGTTTTTGTGAATGATACGAGGTATGGGTCCTGCAGATGGATATCCAGTTTTACCAGATCCATTTATTTCTGCCCCACTGAATGGATTTTGACCCTTATCAAAAATCAGTTGTCCATAGATGGCTGAGTTTAATACCGGGTTCTTAATTGTACTCCACTGGTCTATGTGTCTATCATTGAACCAATACCAGGCTGTTTTGAATACAATGGATTGGAATCAACTGGACAGTCTTTTTTTTTTTTTTTTTTTTTTTAATACGTTTAATATTGGGAAGTGTGAGACCTCCTACTTAGTTCTTTTTCTACAATATTACTTTGGCTTTTCAGGGTTTCTTTCCTTTATATATGAAATTGGTCAGTAGTTTTTCCATTTCAGTAAAGGATGCTGTTGAGATTTGTATCAAGATTGCATTGAATCTATAGAATGCTTTACATAGGATTGCAAATTTGAAGAGTTTTTGATTCTGTAGGAAGGTGCCGAGGGGTTGGGAGAGAGATGCCACCCATAACTAGAACTAGAATCTTTGATGGGGTGAAAATAATGTGAAATTCTTCACTACAGAGGATCTGGTAAGCAAGGTAAGCACCGTGCTTACCTTGCCTGTTAGATAATCCACTCCTGAGGCTTGCACATCTCTTTGCCACGCAAATATACACCCAAGTTTTGCGTTTCATTGGTTAAGGCCTTCAACTCAAACTCCTCCTTACTGCATTCTTATAAAAGTTTTTTTCTCTTAACACAGTTTGCTTTTGTAGTCACTATCTCATAAATAAATAAGCAGATTTTTCAAAAACTGACAACTACCAAGGAAACACAGTAATCCAAGTATGCAAATATCTAGTAAAGGCCAGGAAATTTTGAATTTTTCAGGCTATGTTGATTTAAATTGTAGAAGTGGGGACATTAAATATACTAATTTTTAAATTGTTTTTTTCAGTAGTTATATTCAGTTAATGACTCAAAAATAGCACAAATAATTACATAGCAAATTAGTAGTGAACATTAGTTGCTTTTATAATCATTAGGGAATCTATTATTTTTCCAGTATCATAGAGGAAAAAAGCCATATCTGCCATTAAAAACAAAAACAAAAAATCTTGGTATGTGTGTATAATTTTCTTTTCTTTAAACTCTGAAAGAGTTAATAAAGAATTGGCAGGTGAGTCTAGGTCTTTAGAATAGAGCATTTATTCACCTTTGTCTTGACATTTTTAGCATCTCCATGTCATATTGATTTAGTGGAGAGAATTTTAAATCTCAGCCTTGAGTATAAATCCCATGTGATGCTCTCAGGTTATGATTTCTTTCTAAATAGAAGAGTATTCTGTGATAGGTTGTCTCAAGGCTTGTCATTTGTCTGAAACTTAATTAGTTCTGAGCAGGTGTTGAATAAAGAAGTGATCAAGCCAAGACACAGTTAATCAGACAAGGTTTCTTGGATGAGGACTGGTGAAGAGGAGGAAGAGAATTCTCTGGGTGGGTTACAGCTTATAAGCATGACTCTGTGAGTCATAAGTGAAAACGATGAACAGATGGCGAGACTGAACTCACGTTAGCAACATTTCCTAAGAAGAGCTTACATTTCCTGATCAACTTTGGTGTGGGTACAGAGCTTAACTTTCTCTGTGCTTTATTTTCCTTTGCTCTTCCCTAACTTGCTTGTCAGGCCTAAAATATCCTTGAGATCAGATGTCTTCATAGATTGGGACAAATCATATCAATAAATTATCGTTTAGGCTCTGTGGAAACCTAGATATTCTGGGTGGTTTTGAGAATCTAATAGCAATCATAATATCAAGCCCAGTTTGGGACAGGGACATATAAAGTTATTGTTATTTGTTTTTTATCATTTCCTTGGTGACAAGAGAAGCTATAATTAATTAACAGCCTACTACTATGGTGATTTCTGGGTTATCACTCAACAGAACATGAAGTGATTTTTTTTGAGCTGCATGAGAAATGGAACCTTCCAACTCTAAAATCATTCATAACGTGCAAGGTAGCCTATAAAGATAAAATAAGTCCTTTCTGAAAGGGGCAGAATAGTCATTCTGTCACTGTCACCTAAGGCCAGGGATAGTGTTAGCAGCTGTCTGTTAACCCGCAGTGTTCATCATTACCTTGTTAAAGATATCTCTAAGAATAAAAATGTCCTAAATTAGTGTGATCTTAATTTTATTTTCCATTTCAAATATCAAGCCCTTATTTCCCTGATTCAGCATGATCAGCATGCCTTTTGTTTTTGACTTTAATCCAAAGGACTTGATGCCTTATTATGTAACAGTAATATAAGAGTTTTTTTGGGGGAGGGGGAGGATCTGTTGCAATATCTGATTTTTTTTTACAAATTTTGGATTTTCTATTCTTTCTGTTTTTCATCATGAGCCCTGACAATAATACAACTTAATTTTCAGATTTTTAAATACTCCACAGATATTTTATCATTTTGAACCAGAATAAGTGCCAAATTCCCGTCACGTTTATGGTGTTTGAAAGTGGAAAAGTTCTCAGAGGAAGTTTGCTTTTAGAGGAAGTAATTTGTATTTTGGAATGCCCAAAAGCTTTTGGTGAGGTATGTCCATGTGTGTTTAATCTGGATGCTGACCTGTCATGGAAATTGGCTCTATTACAAAATGTATCTACATGTGTGTGTATATCTAAAGAGGTAGAGACATAGAGATGGACTGCTGAAGAAACTTACATCCCCAAGTTATTAGCCTGATAAGGAGCTGTTAAATGGTAATAAACACCCTATACAGAACTGAAATGTATACAAAGCCAATAGTTCTTGCCGTCGGTGGTGTGGTGGTGTTTCTTGAGGAACTTAATTTTAGGGAATTATGCTATTCAAATTTGTAAGAATCTCCTGGTTTGTTCACTTGAGAAACTAGGTTTTGTTTGTTTGTTTGTTCTCTCTAGCATTATAGAGAATGTAAAACAAAAACTTCCGTAACTTTCAAGTTCCAGGCAACTCCTGCCCATGGCAACCCACTATGTATTGTCTGTTAGGCATTAAGTTCTACCTCTGTTTAAACTCTGAGGAAGCTACATAAGAGACGAAGAAGAGGTCTTGTTGTTGTTATGTGCCCTCGAGTCCATTCCAAAGAGGCAGGAAGATGGAATTTAAGCACAGAGATCAAATCAGATAAAAGCTATGAGAAGAGAACAAGGGGAAAAGAAGAAAAAGATGCTTTGGGAAAGGAATGTCAGGATACATAAACTATGTACATTAGCTGCATTTCGCAATTTGGATTTGGAATTAGAAGTCATTTAGAACTCATCCAAACCTTTATTACCAAAAGATTAGTCCAAACTGCTACATTATTTTGAAAATAAATAGATGTCTAGGTGTCAGGTCTTGTTTTGCTTTGCCATGTAAATTTGAAAAACAAATAGGGAAATATCCCTTGGCGTTTCTCAGTCTCTATCTACTGCTTTCTTATCTTGTAGGTCTCAGTGATTGTTAGCTGCAGTCAAGTCTATTCTGAATCATCATGACCCCATGAGTGCATTGTAGAGCTGCTCAATAGGGTTTTAAAGGCTGTGACCTTTCGGAAGCAGATCACTAGGCCCGTCTTTTAAGGCATCTCTAGGTGGGTTTTAATGGTCAATTTTTCAGCTAGTAGTTGAGCATTTAACCCTTTGCACCACCCAGGGACTCTTCGGAGCCTGAGAGATTAATTTTTATGACCCACTGATAAAGTACTTGCCAAGTGAAGAATCAAAATGTATTCCCTCAGGTTCTCCACAGTTGTCCTTGTTTTGAAGCAGGTACTTGGTTGTAAACAAACAAACAAACAACAACAGGAGGAGACTCATTTCCTGACACTGATCAATTTGCATGTCCGCCTTTCCTCCTCTCAATGCTCTGACTTCTCAGCTCCACTCTTGTTCTCATGTAACCCTTACCTCCTGAGGAAAAACATATCTAAAGACAGATAAAGGGTGCTAACCTTACTTCTTGGAGCCCTGGTGGCGTAGTGGTTAAGAGCTTGGCTGCTAACCAAAAGGTTGGCAGTTCAAATCTACCAGTTGCTCCTTGGAAACCCTATAGGAAAGTTCTGCTCTGTCCTATCGGGTTGCCATGAGTCAAAACCAACTCAACAGCACCTAACGACAAAAACAACCTTACTTCCAGTAAGCACCAGCTCCTGAAGAGGTGGGAAGGGAATGGATGCAGAAGACCAGGGAAGGACTGGCTTCCCCAGCAAGGGAGAGAAGGACAGACATGTGGGTTTAACTGCAGCAAGTTGTGAGTTGCCTTCGGATGGCTTCTGTTTTCTCCACTGCAAAGGAGGTGAAGTGATCTAATCTGCCTGGCAGAGAGATCTATTAGTATTAAAAGTGGCTGCGGAGAATAAAGGTTTTAAAATAATCATTGTGGTGAACAGGAGGGAGTCGTCAGAAATACAAAACAATCGCCTGGCAGTTGAGAGGATCAGTTTGAGGTCAGCTACCACAAATTTAGAGTGTAATCAATTTTCTTGGTTGTGCAGTTTTCTCCAGCAGTTTTCAGCCAGTCGAGTCCATGGCACAATTAAACAGGAAAACAGGAGTCACTCAAGGTCAGTCTTTTGTCTGACAGGCACTAGGGTATAAAATGAAAGGGTGCGGAAAGGTCAGTGCCTGGAGTCCATCTACAGCTCTGTATGGCAGACACGGATATGTTCAAAGTGATTTCACTTAACTTTATTTGCCCTTGAACTTTTGTTGTATGCCTCCCTATGCTGGTATTTGCCACCATGCACCAGTATTTGTAAATAAAATAAAACTTTAAAGTGTTTTCAAAGGTAAAGTTATTTTTGACGTTCTACGGCTGCTAACCAAAAGGTCGGCAGTTTGAATCCACCATGTGCTCCTTGGAAACTCTATGGAGCAGTTCTACTCTGTCCTATAGGGTCACTATGAGTCGAAATCGACTCCACGGCAATGGGTTTTATCCTTCTAAAAACTTCTGTGATTCAAAAATATACTGTTAAAACAAAAATCATATTAAGCCAATGAAAGAAATTTACTTAATAGACCATTTGCAAATTGGGGTAACATTTCGAGTTGTTGTTGTTTTAGGTCCCATCACGTTGGCTCCAACTCATAACTACCCTGTGCACCACAAAATGAAACACCGCCTGGTTCTGTGCCATCCTCAACAAATGTTGCTATGTTTGAGCCCATTGTTGCAGCCACTGTATCACTGTGTCCTCGAGGGTCTTCCTCTTTTTCGCTGACCCTCTACCTTATCAAGCATGGTGTCCTCCTCCAGGGACTGGTCCCTCCTGATAACATGTCCAAAGTACATGAGACAAAGTCTCACCATCCTTGCTTCTAAGAATCATTCTGACTGGACTTCTTCCAAGACAGATTTGTTCATTCTTCTGGCAATCCATGGTATATTCAATATTCTTCGCCAACACCACAATTCAAAGGCATCGATTCTTCTTCGGTCTTCTGTATTCATCATCCAGCTTTCACATGGATATGAGGCAATTGAAAATCCCATGGCTTGGGTCAGGCTTACTTTAGTTCTCTGACATCTTAGCTTTTTAACAGTTTAAAGAGGTCATTTGCAGCCCATTTGTCTAATGCAATACATCCTTTGATTTCTTGACTCCTGCTTCCATGAGCGTTGATTGTGGATCCAAGTAATATGAAATCCTTGACAACTTCAACCTTTTCTCCATTTATCATGATGTTAATTATTGGTCCAGTTCTGAGGGTTTTTATTTTCTTTATGTGGAGGTGTAATCTGTACTGAAGGCTGTAGTCTTTGATCTTCATCAGTAAGTGCTTCAAGTTCTCTTTGTTTTCAGCAAGCAAGGTTGTGTCATCTGCATATCACAGGTTGTTAAAGAGTCTTCCCCTGGTCCTGATGCCGAGTTCTTCTTTATACAGTCCAGTTTCTGGGATTATTTGCCCAGCATACAGATTGAATAAGTATGGGGAAAGGATACAACCCTGACCCACACCTTTCCTGATTTTAAACCGTGCAGTATCCTCTTGTTCTGTTCCAATGACTACCTTTTGGTCTATATACAGGTTCCTCATGAGCACAATTAAGTGTTCTGGAATTTCCATTCTTTGCAATTATCCATCATTTGTTATGATCTGCACAGTCGAATGCCTTTGGATAGTCAATAATACACAGGTAAATATAAAACAAGACTAAATGGGCACACCAGCCTACACAGGTAAATATAAAACAAGACTAAATGGGCACACCAGCCTAGGGGCAAGCGCAAGAAGGCAGGAGGGGATAGGAGAGCTGGTAATGGGGAACCCAAGGTCAAGAAGAGGAATGTGTTGACGTGTCATGAGATTGGCAACCAATGTAACAAAACAATATATGTATTAATTGTTTAATGAGTGCTAAAATTGAATTGTGTCCCCCCAAAATATGTGTCAACTTGGCTAGGCCATGATTCCCAGCATTATGTGATTATCCACCATTTTGTTATCTGATATGATTTTCCTGTGTGTTGTAAGTCCTATCTCTATGACGTTAATGAGAAGGGATTAGTGGCAGTTATGTTAATGAGGCAGGACTCAATCTACAAGATTAGATTGTTTTTTAGCCCAATCTCTTTTGAGATATAAAATAGAAAATCGAGCAGAGAGACATGGGGACCTCACACCACCAAGAAACAAGAGCCAATAGAATAGTGCGTCCTTTGGACCCAGGGTCCCTGAGAAACTCCTTCACAGGGACTTTCTCCCAGAGGTAACAGAGTGAGAAAGCCTTCCCATAGAGCTGACACCCTCAGTTCAGACTTCTAGCTTCCCAAACTGTGAGAGAATGAACTTCTGTTTGTTGAAGCCACCCACTTGTGGTATTTCTGTTATAGCAACACTCGATGACTAAGACAATGAGAAAATAGTTCACGCTGTAAACCTTCATCTAAAGTACAATTTTTAAAAAATTAAAAATAAATAAATAAAGCCCATAAATCCAAAAAAAAAAAAACACCACAGGTAAACCTCTTTATATGTACTGCTGCAACTGTTTTTAATTATCTTCAGCAAAACTCTATTTGCATGGGATATTAATGATATCGTTCAATAATTTTCACATTCTGTTGGACCATCGTTCTTTGGAATGGACTCAAATATGGATCTCTTCCAGTCAGTTTTCCAAGTAGCTGTCTTCCAAATTTCTTGGCATAGATGAGTGAGTGCTTCCAGCGACATCTAACGTTTGTTGAAACATCTCTATTGGTATCCTCTCAATTCCTGAGCCTTGTTTTTCACGAGTGCCTTCAGTGCAGCTTGAACTTTTCCTTCAGTTCCATCAGTTCCTGATCAGATGCTGCCTTCCTGTATTCAAATCAAACCAAACCTACTGCCGTCGAGTTGATTCCGACTCATAGCAACCCTATAGGACAGAGTAGAACTGCCTGATAGAGTTTCTAAGGAGCGCCTGGCGGATTCAAACTGCCGACCTCTTGGTTAGCAGCCGTAGCACTTAACCACATGCCACCAGGGTTTCCATATTTCAAATAGGGAGTCAAAAATGTTCCAAAGATGAAAAGAACTTCCATAAATTCTTATACCCCATCTTAGTGACATTGCCATGAAAAGGGCCAGAACAATGATTACACAATAACAATTTATCCTAAGGCAGAGCTTTCAGTTGGACCCTGGAATTTCTATTTCCAGAAACTAACTGCACGCAGGTAAGTCTTCAAAGCAGCCCAATGTCTAAGGCAAATGTCCTTCACTAAGTTGCTTAAGAGGCTATTGCTTGACTTAAAGGTGACTAAAAAAAAAAAAAAAAGATGACTTTAGGAAACCAGTTTTCTCAAGGCTCAAGTTTCAAAATGACATCTAAGGTCAATGGCTTCGATGAATTAGTCCAACTCCATGGACCCCAGAAATCTGAACTCCAGTAGAATTATATCTGTTTCTCAATATCATATGTGTTTGATGCAATGTGTATTTCATCAATTTTATATTGTGAACTATTAATGGCCTGCTGGAAGGAACCACATTGGATTTTTATCCTCAAGATAGAGATTTCTATTTCACAAGTGAAGTAGAAAGTCGAGCAAAGAAAACAACCCATGCTATTTAATAAAGGGCCCAAACCAAAAACCAAACCCAGTGCCGTCAAGTTGATTCCGACTCATAGCGACCCTGTAGGTCAGAGTAGAACTGCCCCAAGAGTTTCCGAGGAACGCCTGGTGGATTCGAACTGCCGACCCTTTGGTTAGGAGCTGTAGCACTTAACCACTACGCCACCAGGGTTTCCTTAATAAAGGGCAACTACCAGTTATTGAAGGCCAAGCTAGTAATCAAAAGCAGATCTTTTCTTTAGCAGATGTTTAGCATGCATTTTACAAATAATTAACTCAATTCTTTTCTGAACTAGGCTTGTATACACCCAGTGTTCCTTATTATTTTCATCAAGCAAAGACTTTCATTTAGAATATCTAAGAATCAATTTAGCTTGGTACTTCCTTTCTGTAACTTCCCACCCCCCTCAGTAGCCTGGACCCTCCCATGCTTATCCTCTTGGTTGATGTCTTCATCAAGTTGTGTATTTAGAGAAGGACGTGGATACTAAAGTATGCCATGATGCACTGATAACGATTAATGGATAATAGCTGCCATTTATGAACACAGGCAGATATTAAGATTTACAACACATAGGAAAATTATATCAATCACAAATTGTATTTTAGTCACACAAACCTTAAAATCTCCTTGTTATATATCCCATTATTATTCAACAAGTATTACTGAGCACTTAGTATGTGCCAGACACTGGCACATACTGGACACAGGGCTGCTGTGTACAGTTTCCAGGCTGTACCTGTACAAGGAGATTCAGGCCAGGAACCAGCTGGGGCTGAACCCCGCCAATGCTCAGCTGGTCTGGAGGAAGTAGAATGTTTCCCCAATTCACACAGATGCACCATAAAGCTAACAATGGCTCTGGGGATATGGAGATAAATTCAAGAAGTAGAGACAGAAATAAACAAATATAAAATAAAGATACGATTTAATGTTGAGTGCCAGTAAACACAATGGAGGGAAATTGGGAACATGAATCATAGTAAAGGAATTGCTATATTAAAAAAAAAAAAAGGAATTGCTATAGGTTAGATTATTGTTCGATAATACCCGAGTCTCTATGGGAGGAGTATTACTTCCCCACCTCATTGACCTTGGGCTTGAATGTGCTTTGGTCAACGGATGTTAGCAGACATGATGCAAGCAAAGGCCTGAAATGTGCGTCTACAGTAGGGCACTCTCGGTTTTCCCGTTAGAAGAACATGTTTCTGGCAGCTGCTGGTCCAAGGATGGTGAGAGACAAGTGAAAGAGATCCAGTCCTTAGCTTAGAGCCAAGCCCAGTCTAACTCAGCTTATAAGTTAAACTCCTGCTGACTCAAAGATGTATTCATGAGAGAGAAATGCCCATCATGGTATGCCACTGAGTTTTGGGGTGGTTTTTTACTCAGTCTTGTTGCAGAGCTGACGGTGCTAGGTTAACCAAAACACCAAACCCTTTGCCATCGAGTCAATTTCAAGTAGAACTGCCCCATAGGGTTTCCAAGGAGCAGCTGGTGGATTCGAACTGCCAACCTTTTGATTAGCAGCCAAGCTCTTAACCACTGCACCACCAAGGCCCCAATGCAAGGTTAGAGAATTATGAAACTGAGAGTCAGGGAAAGACTCTATGTGGAGACAACATTAGAGCAGAAACTTGAACAAAATTAAGAAGTACCTCAAGAAAGAACAAGCTCAGTCTCTGCCACAAGACAAGTGAGGCTAGACCATGAGAGCAGCTGGAGAGACTGGCCCGTGACAGACTATGTATTTGGAAACCATGGTAAGGATTGGAGTTTCATGATGAGTATGATGGTTGTCTGTGGAAGATTTTGAGCAATGAAATCATGTGGTCAAACTCATCATCAAGAAAGATCACTCTGGCTGCTGCATCAATTATTGCCCATAGGAGGGAAGGGGAAAAACATGTAGACCTACTAGGAAGTTTTTACAGTAGTCTAAGTAAGAGATAGGAAAGGCAAGGACTAGAGGAGATTTGGGGTGGGAGGGTAGTAGGTAAGAAGTGATTGAATTTAGAATACATTTGGAAGTTAGAATCAGCAGCACTTGGTATGAGATTTAATGTAGAATATAAGAAGACAAAAAGAATTAAAAATGAGTTCTAGGTTTTTGTTGTTGTTTTTTTTTTTACTTCAGCAACAGGCCTTGGTAATGCCATTTGCTATAATAGCAAGACAGAGGAGGGATAGTGAGACAATTCTGTTAAACTTTGAGAAACATGTGAGAGTTTTTTTTTTTTTAATTTAAACAGGAGGAAAAAAAAAAACTGAAAGTCTTATTAAGTAATTTACAAAGCCAGTACAGCTAAGTTGTATAGATTCCCTAATAATCCATATGTATTTAGAAATGCTATTATGGGGCAGTTCTACTCCGTCCTATAGGGTCACTATGAGTTAGAATCGACTTGAGGGCACTGGGTTTTTTTTTATTTTTAAAATTAGGAAAAGACACAAAGGTGCTATTTAGATAATAAGATGATTCCAGCAAAAATAAAAAAGCACACAGAGATAGGACATTTGGAGATTCTGCCCAAGAGTAGTGGTAGAACCAAACCAAAACCAAACCCATTGCCATCGAGGCGATTCTGACTCATAGCAACCCTATAGCGCAGAGTAGAACTGCCCCATAGAGTTCCCAAGGGGCCCTCTGTGGATGTGAACTGCTGACTTCTTCGTTAGCAGCCGTAGCACTCCAGCACTCTACCACCAGGGTTTCTAGTGGTAGAATAGTGGTACTAAACCATGGCCACACGTACTGTACGTGCTTAAATGAGAGGCTTTTTGAACATACACTTTTCTGTAAGCCAGTGACTGAGATATACAAGCGAACATATCTCAGCTTAATGGGATTGAAACTGAAGGGTCTGTAATTTTAGAAGCTCCCCAGATGATCCTGCCGTGCAGTCAGGATGGAGAACCATTTTTGTCTAAACCACACCAGATAAAGCACTAGGTACATTTTCATTTTGTTTTTGCTCTGTGGCAGGTGTGGATTACAGCCTTACATTAGCAAATGAACTCCATTTTTTAGGTTTTTAAGACACTTGGTATATTTATAGGTTGCAGATAAGACCTAAGGTATTTTTAATATATTGAAAGTAGTTAATGGACTCTGTTACATTACAGCCTTCAGCAGTGCCCTGGAGGGAAGGTGGCAGATTACATTTTCAGAGAGCCTTTTGGTCAGTTTTGTATGTGACATACTCTTAATTGAGAATAATTAT
Source organism: Elephas maximus indicus (assembly GCF_024166365.1). Taxonomy (NCBI): domain Eukaryota; kingdom Metazoa; phylum Chordata; class Mammalia; order Proboscidea; family Elephantidae; genus Elephas; species Elephas maximus. Next base: position 73,147,204 of record NC_064841.1, on the reverse strand, counting down.
TTATTCAGTTCATGGACAAATATTTATTGAGAGTTTATTATGTGACAAGTACTGTTCCAGGCATGGGGTTAGAGAATTAAACAAGATAGGTAAGGTTTCCACTCTTATGATACTTTCATGAATATATTCTAAGTAAAACAAAAATGCAAGAATACTAATAGGAGAAAGTGAAAATCTGTCAATCCCACTAAACTAGTTGTCTATTGCTATGGAAAAAATTACCCTGAAATTTAGCACTTAAAACAACAACGTTTTCTCAAAAAGTCCCTGAGGTTCAGGAGTTCTGAAACAGCTTATCTAGATAATTCTGGCCAGGGTCCTCTCAGGAGATCATAGTTACAGTTTTGGGCTGCAGTCATCTGAAGGATTGACTGGGGCTGTAGGATTGGATTGCAAGATGGTTCCCTCACATGGTTCTGATGTTGGCAGGAGACCTCATTTCCTCCCCAGGTGGGCCTCTTCATGGGGCTCTGAGTGTGCTCAGGACATGGGGTCTGGCTTCCCTTAGAGAAGCAATTGAGACAGACAAGACCGAAGCCCTTTATGACCTCTCCTTGAAGTCACGTGCCACCATTTTTACAATATCCTATTGGTTACACTCTATTCAGGTCAGCTCTAATCAGTGTGTGTGTGGATGTGACTTTATGAGAGTGCGAATATCAGTAGGCAGGGATCATTGGGGATCACCTTGGAGGCTGGCTACTATACCCACTTTCTACTTTGCTCATTTTACTCCTTAATCTTCTGTTAACGGTTTGGTAGTTCCTTTCTGAATCTCTCCTAGGACAATCTTTGAGTGTGTGTGAAGGTTTACCCAGATAAGAGCGTAATATCCTGAGTTGATTCTCCCCTCAAACTTGGAGCTACATTTTCATTCTATTTTACTTTTCTTCCTAGAGTTCTCATAGTTGAACTTAAAAAAATCAGATTTGACCCTTAAATTCTCATATATTCCTAGTATTCTGTATTTTTTCGTATTTGATGATACAAAACATGCAACACTTCGTTATATGGTACAGCTAGTTAGTAATCATTGGAATTGGGCAAAGCACAAAGATGAGAGTCACTTTCCAGTTATCTACATGATAGATATTTTCTGGAGTGCTTTTTCTTCTTTAATATACATTTTCATAAACGATATTTTTGTAGAGTATGACCTAGCATTTCCCAGAGTTACTCTTTGAGAACTTGAGAACTGTAAAAAGAATTTCCAATGTGTCTTCATTGGCTTGGTCAAGTAGAAAATATCAAGTGTAGTTTTTGTATATCTAATGAATTTTATTAGGTAGGAAAGAATGTTTTTGAGACTATGCATTTGAAAGCTAAACATATAAAATACATACATACCTTACAGCCCACATCATTCATATACAATTTACTTATTCTTTAAATCATAATTGTTAGAATTCTAAGTGTGCCACATTTATCCTATCAAAAATAATGTAATTGGATTTACGCACATACTTTTTCCCCTGTAAAGCTGGGGAAGACGTAATTGAGCCATTTATATAGTTAGTTGTCTTTGTTTTTAGTTTTCTGCGAGTCCATTCCAAGTCACGGTGACCCCATGTGTGCACAGTAGAACTGCTCCATAGGGTTTTCACGGCTGTGACCTTTAGGAAGCAGATCAACAGGCTTGTCTTTTGAGGAGCCTCTGGGTGGGTTTGAACCAAGAACCTTTTGCTAGTGGTGGGGCAGTTAATTGTTTGCACCACCCAAACCCGTTGCCATCAAGTCGATTCTGACTCATGGCCACACTATAGGACAGAGTAGAACTGCCCTATAGGTTTCAAAGGTGGAGTCCAACTGCCCACCTTTCAGTTAGCAGCTCTTAACCACTGCACCCAGTGACTCCTGTATGTTGTTAGAAGCTATATTAAAGTGAATTTTTAAAGTGAAGTAACCTCATCTCTGAAAATAATGCCTTAACCTTGACCATGAATGGTTCCACTCTGGCTGTGAGGGTGCTGTTCTAAACAAAGGTGTGTGTGTTGGGAGAATGTCCTTGGTAACAGCGACTGCTCTAGGCTGATTTAGAGCCAAGAATAATTTGTGTAGGAGAAACAGGGAACCATTGAAGAATTTTAAAAAATAGGTTCTTAAAACTTACAAAATATGACATGGGAAAAAAGCTTTTGTTAAGGATTTTGTTAAGGATTTTAAATAAATTGTGGTATATTCACACAATGGAATACTACGCATCGATAAAGAACAGTGACGAATCTCTGAAACATTTCATAACATGGAGGAACCTGGAAGGCATTATGCTGAGCAAAATTAGTCAGAGGCAAAAGGACAAATATTGTATAAGACCACTATTATAAGATCTTGAGAAATAGTAAACCTGAGAAGAACACATACTTTTGTGGTTATGAGGGGGGGAGGGAAGGAGGGTGGGAGAGGGTTTTTTATTGATTAATCAGTAGATAAGAACTGCTTTAGGTGAAGGGAAAGACAACACTCAATACATGGAAGGTCAGCTCAATTGGACTGGACCAAAAGCAAAGAAGTTTCCGGGATAAAATGAATGCTTCAAAGGTCAGCGGAGCAAGGGCGGGGGTCTGGGGAACATGGTTTGCGGGGACTTCTAAGTCAATTGGCAAAATAATTCTATTATGAAATCATTCTGCATCCCACTTTGAAATGTGGCGTCTGGGGTCTTAAATGCTAACAAGCGGCCATCTAAGATGCAGCAATTGGTCTCAACCCACCTGGAGCAAAGGAAAATGAAGAACACCAAGGCCACACGACAACTAAGAGCCCAAGAGACAGAAAGGGCCACATGAACCAGAGACCTACATCATCCTGAGACCAGAAGAACTAGTTGGTGCCCGGCCACAATCGATGACTGCCCTGACAGGGAGCACAGCAGAGAACCCCTGAGGGAGCAGGAGATCAGTGGGATGCAGACCCCAAATTCTCATAAAAAGACCAAACTTAATGGTCTGACTGAGACTGGAGGAATCCTGGCGGCCATGCTCCCCAGCCCTTCTGTTGACACAGGACAGGAGCCATCCCCGAAGACAACTCATCAGAAATGAAAGGGACTGGTCAGCGGGTGGGAGAGAGACGCTGATGAAGAGTGAGCTAATTATATCAGGTGGACACTTGAGATTGTATTGGCAACTCTTGTCTGGAGGGGGGATGGGAGGATAGAGAGAGAGGGAAGCAGGCAAAATTGTCAAGAAAGGAGAGACTGAAAGGGCTGACTCAAGAGGGGGAGAGTAAGTGGGAGTAGGGAGTGAGATGTATGTAAACTTATATGTGACAGACTGATTGAATTTGTAAACGTTCACTTGAAGCTTAATAAAAGTTATTAAAAAAAACTTACAAAATATGACATGGGAAAAAAGCTTTTGTTAAGGATTTTGGGAAATTTCAAAATGGGTGGTGGTAATGGTTGTACAATATGATGATTGTAATTAATGTCACTGAATTGTGCATGTAAAAATATTGAAATGGCAAATGTTTTCTTTTATATATACTTACCACAATTTTTTTTAAAGGCCAGTAAAGTTAATATTTTTATATACCTTAATATTTTTCATTAAGATAAAAAGACATCCGGAATGTATTTTTCAGGTAGTAAGAGGAAAAGCAATGTTTCATTTTAAGGAATATTAAGTATGATCCTAAACTATTGATCTCCATGTGAAATCTATTTTTCATAAATGGTATTCTTTTTATCAATGGAAATTTCTGTAAACGAGGTGAATTGTTCTGACATAATCATAACCTTTCACCATGCTCAGCCAGATTTCCTTGGCTTTGATAAGCCTGAACCACGCATGTTTGCGTGATTAGCCCACCCACTGTTTGATTAAAAAAAAAAAAAATAGAGACAGACTAAATCTCACACTTAATGAGAGAGAGAGAGAGAGCATTGCCCTCTGGTGGCTATTCTAAGACTAGACAGCCACTTGAAAAGACCTGGATGTGGGAATATCTCTTCCATATGATTTAGCCTTGAAAATCTGGTCATGTTCCAGAATGCTGCTAGATCAGTTATGACCCTGTTGAGGTCCCATCCTCCATTAGCTGTGGGGGATCCATTAGCTGAGATCATGGATTAGGATCCCAGCTGTACCCAACTACTACATGTAATTTGAGTAAATCACTCAACAATCTCTCAAGTTGAGACTCTTAAAAACTAGAATTTCAACTCATTTCTACGAATCTATTCCATTTTGGATCCCTAATCTGTCTCAGACCTGTTTCCCTGCTCAAGGCGCCCATCGTCTCTTATTGAAAGTGAAGCTGCATGTCCAGTTTCTCATGAACCCGGTGCTGGATGTCAAGAGAACTTGATGCTGGTCTCAGCTCTGCTCTTCACTTTGCAATCCTTAAAAAGTCTCTTTCTTGTTAGGCGTTACTCCTGTTTAATAAAGAACGGAAGGAAGAGAGGCAGGGAACTTGACATTTATTAAGGCAACAGACTAGTAAGCACCTTGTCCTCTGCTAGGTACTCAGTTTAAAACCAAAACCAAAAACCCATTGCTGTCAAGTCAATTCTGACTCATAGTGACCCTATATGACAGACTAGAACTGCCCCATAGGGCTTGCAAGGAGGGGTTGGTTGATTTGAAATGCTGACATTTTGATTAGCAGCTGAGTTCTTAACCACTGTGCCACCAGGGCTCCAGTACTCAGTATAACCCACTAACCCACTGCCGTCAAGTCAATTCAGACTCATATGAGTACTCAGTATGGGTTATATGAATATATTATTTTTCATATAATGATTACATAACACATATAATTATATGAGCTGTTCCAAAAGAATCAAACCAAGTATGTGTTATTACCCGCACTTCACAGATAAAGAAACCGAGGCTAAGAGAAGTTAAATGACTTCATTAAGCTAACAGAGTCTAGTAGTGGAGCAATTAGGATCTGATCCAGATATTTTCGATATTATTTAAAAAAAAAAACAAAACTTGTTGTTGTTGAGTTGATTCCAACTCATAGCAACTCTATAGGATAAAGTAGAACTGCCCCATGGGGTTTCCAAGAAGGTGTTGATGGATTTGAATGCTGACCTTTGGTTAGCAGCCAAGCTCTTTTAATAGGTATTAATAAGAGAGAGAAACAAAAAGGGAGAGACAGAGAGTTAGTTTAATGATTACATAGGCATGAGGAACACTGAGCTAAGCAAAGTTAAACAGGCGTTCTTCAGAGTTTCTGGTGGCCTTTGATGATGTTTGTGCACGTCCTTCCAGACATTTTTGTTGATAGAGTTTTGTAAAACATGTTTTGAAAGCACTAATCTGTACCTGTAGGCTGTTCTCATCTCTCATCTAATTGAAGACCTGCTTGAAGCTCTTCTCTGGTTTTCTACTTTTTCTGTAAGAACTTTATTTCTGAACTTGTCTTCCTTTCTACAACTATCTTTATGATGTTTATCAGATAATTTATTTTATAATTGTAATTTCATTAAATATTCTTTAAATTTCAGATCCCTAGAGGGCAGCAAGTAGTTTAGAGATAAGCAAAGTGTCTGGACTTGTAGGCACTCAGTAAATAATTGTGCAATATGAGAATAAAACAATGTGGTCATGCAAAAAACAACGTTCGCCTGGGATGCTCTTGGCTTGTGTGTCACATCTCCTGGAGAAGATATTATTGTCTCAAGAGAAGCATTGCACGTTGTACCACAGAGGGTGTCTAAAATAGAAATCTCAGGCATCAAAACATTGTCAGAGAAGAATTTGATGGGAAGTAGGTTTCAAGGCCCTTTATAATACACACACATTGTTAAAACCTCAGCATTACAAGGGATTATCTGAGTCTGGAAGATGAAAGAACTAGGGACTTCGGTTAATCTGTAATGATTTATTCTTTCAACACCTCGCCTACTCTGTGGTTACATACGGCAGCTGTGGAGACGTGCTGGATTCTGCAGGTCTCCCAAGCAGGAGACCCTGTTCAACTCCAAAGAGGAAATGCACAGAATTGTAGGGCTGGGAGAGATGTTAGAGAACTAACCATCTCAGTTATTTTTAAATTGCTTTGGGTCCTAGAACAGGAAAGGTCTGGAAGAGTTTGGTTGAATTTTTATTTCAGCAGATGTGTTCAATTACTTTTAAGAGTGTAATACAGATTTTAACACGTGCAATACCACTTCTCCCTTGACTAGTGCTGCAAATTTAACTTCTGCCTTTTCCACTTGATTGAAGTGTATCCTGGATTGGAAGGTGGGTTACCCATCTTTATGGTGAGGGTCTTTCAGTACAGCTCAACCAAAGGAAAATAAATTGGGTGCTAAGAGCTAAATAAAATCACAACCCTCAGCCAAAGCTCTGAGTTTCACAATTGCATCTTTATCAAAACAGGTTCTTTGTTCTCATCAATTGACAATATCATAAATACTGGGCTTAAGGGTAATCTCATTAAATATGTTTATTCCAATCAAGTACCACCTCTACAGTTTTATATTTTGGGTTGTCCCTTCAGAATATCTCAAAAATTCTTGCTTCAGAACATTCCCTTCCATGTATGGTTGAGAAAACTGTGGCTCAGAGAATAAGGGCTAGAATTCAGGTCTCCTATGCCAAGTTCTCCAGTCCCTGGAGAATAACATCATACTTGGTAAAGTAGAAGGTCAGCAGAAAAGAGGAAGACCCTCCATGAGATGGATTGACACAGTGGCTGCAGCAATGGGCTGTTGGGCACGCAGGACCACGCAGTGTTTCGTTCTGTGGTACATAGGGTTGCTATGAGTAGGAACCGATTGGAAGGCACCAAACAACATCACACCAAGTTTGCTACTTTGCTTTCCACTGCTCTCCAGTGGATCAGCGAAAACAAGGGAAACCCTCCCTAAGAATTATTGACACAACTATGGGTTCAAACATACCAACAATTGTGAAGATGGTGCAGGACCACGCAGTATTTCCTTATATTGTACGTAAGATCACCATGAGTCAGAGTTGACTTGAGGGCGATGAACCACACCACACTCTGTTAGGTGCCCCTGGGGGCTGCAAACAGTTAACACGTTTACTGTTAACTGAAAGATTAGAGGTTGAGTTCAACCAGAGGTGCCTTGGAAGAAAAGTCTGGTTATTTACTTTGGAAAAATCAGCCTTTGAAAACCCTGTGGAGCACAGTTCTACTCTGACACACATGGGGTCATCATCAGTCAGTCACCATTATGAAATCGAATTAGTACAAATTGTCTCGAAGGAGAAAAAGTGATCATGAGAGCTGGTAGAGAGGATGGCAGTCTTCTGAAACAGCAACTTGGAGGGCAACTATTTTTATACTCTATTATGTCTTTTGTTTAAGAAAACAGGTCATCCAATGGTTAAGCCCTCAGCTGCTAAGCAAAAGGACGGTGGTTTGAACCCTCTAGCCACTATGTGGGAGCAAAAACCTGGTGATTTGCTGCCATGAAGATGGCAGCCTAGGAAACCCTATGGGGCAGTTCTGCTTTGTCCTATAGGGTCACCATGAGTCAGAATCAATTTGATGGCACACAACAAAAACAACAAAGTATTTTGTTTAAAGGCAAATTCTAACATAGAGTAGATAGGGTGAAGAAGAAACCAGTCTTTTAATGGATGATTAATTGAAAATTAGAAGCTTTAAGTTGTTTCATACTAAGTCATTTTTACCCGTATATGCAGAGCAGCTTAACCCTGGTTTATTTAAGTCTAATATGATCTGAGGTAATTATGGCCACCGAGATTAGTTGCTGGTTTAGTTGTCCAGGAGCTAAGGATTTAGCCTTTGTAAGTCTTTGAGATTCTTCATGGGGAGGATACAGGATAATAGGCAGACCTTTCCAAAACTGTGCTTGAATGCTCTGTAGGAACTCAGGAAACGCGATTGCTCTCAGAGTGAAGTCAGAGCAGACTCTATTTCAGGGAGAGAAGGATGAGAACTCAGAGCTCTTGCTGATTCATCTCACCGCATGTGTTATATACTAGGTATGGAGGACTCAGTGGTCTCTTTGAGGCAAATGTTTGCAGGAAAACTTGCTCTCCCCAAAACTACAGTATAAAAAAAAGGAAGAAAACGAAATTAGGAGTTTTATCCTTAAGTCATGTTCACAGATTCGCACTCTCTGTGCCTCAGGCTGATAGACATTTAGCGTTTCCAATGTAAAATTGCTGTTTCAGAAGAATGCCAGCCATCCTTTCCACAAGCTCTCCCATGATCAGTTTTTCTCCTGCTAGACAATTTGCATTAATTTGAACTCATAAAAAAATTCCATAATAGTTTGTTTATCTTCTATTCCTCCTTTGGTTTAGTAAATGAATGAAGGAGACAGTTATTATAAGGCCCCCATTACTATCTTCCGATATTTGCCCCACGGCTGTTTTTGGAAAGAAACTAAATTTAAGAGTGCAAGAAAATGTACTAGCTTTCTTTTAAAAATCATAAAAAAGAGATGATTTCAAGAATAAATGATTTTCATAGTATTTACTACAGAGAGGATTTTTTTTCTTCTTCTGTTTCTGTTCTTAAAAATTGTATATAATTTGTGGTGTCTTTACCTGACTTTTGTATCAGGGTTATGCTGGCTTCATAGAATGAGTTCGGGAGTACTCCTTCCTTTCCTATGCACTGAAATACTTTTAGAAGTACTCTTCTCTGAAAATTTGTTAGAATTCTCCTGTGAAGCTGTCAGGGCCAAGGCCTTTTTTGGGGGGGGGAGTTTTTTTTATTACCTCTTCAATCTCTTTTTTTATTATGGATTTATTTAGTTTTTCTACCTCAGTTTGTGTTAGTTTAGATAGCCAGCGTGTTTCTAGAAATTTGTCCATTTCCTCTAGGTTTTCAAATTTGTTAGAGTACATTTTTCATAGTATTCTGTTATGATCTTTTTTATTTCCGTTGGGTCTGTCGTGATAGTACCATCTCATTTCTTAATCTGGTTATTTGCTTCCTCTCCCTGTTTTGCTTTTGTCAGTCTGGCCAATAGTTTGTTGATTTTGTTGATCTTTTCAAAGAACCAACTTTTGGTCTAAAAAACTATATACAATTTGGATTGTAATTAAGCATCTTTTGATAGGATCTTAGAAATATATCTTTAGGAACCAAGCAGAGGCCCATGTTTGAGTAAAAACAATGACATCTGCAAGCCTTTTATTCAATGAACAGATTAACCCTCTTTAGGTTGTATTTTTTAATTCTCTATTTCATCATTTTATTCAACAAATATTTATTGAGTGTATTCTATGTTTCAGGAAGACAGAACATGTACAAAGTAATTTTATTTTAATTAATGTTTTTATGTATATACACATACATACACACACACAAAGAAAAAATATAAATATTGGAAATGTATACAATCATTAAATGTTTTCTGTTTTTAGTTCTTGATGGTAGGGTTACAGATAATTCTATTTTTTTGTTATACTTATTTAAATAATCTAAATTTAATTGTAGTAAGAAAAAAAGGTTTTGAGAGACAATACATAGCACCTAAGAAAAACTATTATGTTCAGATATTGAAATATAAATACAAAGATGACTCATGATGTTCTGTGACAGAGGAACCCACAGTCAAATGGGCACAGTTGTAAAAAGAAACCTAGCTTGCATCAGGGTAAATGCTCTAATACAGTTGTACATAAGGTGTTATGGGAGTTCAGAGAGATTGAACTTCCCATAGAAGAAAGGGACATGGAGGCAGTGACTGGGAATTTTTAAACAAAAAACAAGTAGGATTTCAAGTTGAGCATGGAAGGGAACTGGGACTAGAATGTGCATTTGCTCAAAACTGTGTGAATGATTGGCGTTATGGGATATTGGTGAGTCAATAGTCAAGAGAGACTGCGTTGGAGGGTAGGACATGGCAGCAGGTGAATGATGTTAAAACAAAAACAGGGAGCCAAACCTTAAAGCGTATAGAGGACTGAATGATGGCCTCCAAAAAGATATGCCTTTTCCCTAAACACCAGAGCCTATGATGTTATCTTATTTGGAAAAAGGGTCTTTGCAGATGTTACCATGTTAATGCTCTTGAGATGAGGGGATCATCCTGGCATATCTGGGTTGGTTCTAATTCCAGTGACAAATGTCTTTATAAGAGACACACAAACAGAAGAGAAGACACAGAAGAGAAGATGTTGTGAAGATGGGGCAGAGATTGGGGTGGCCAAGGAACACCAAGGATTATTGGCCACCACCAGAAACTGGAAGGGCGAGCATCTGACTCTTCCTTAGAGCCTCTGGAGTGTGGCCCTGTTGACAGCATGATTTTAGACTTCCAAAACTGTGAGAGAATAAACTTCTGTCGAGTGAAACCACCAAATCTGTGGTAATTTGTTATGGCAGCCACAAGAAACTAATAAAAAGGGTATCTTATGCCACATAATGAAGAGTTTTATGCAATTTTAGCAGGAAACTACACAACCATATTTGCATTAAAACTTTGTGTAAAGGCTAATAACCCTTTGTGACCTAGTTGCAAGGACTCATGGGTGTTTCTAAGGATTATGAGGCATAAATAGCCAGTTTATGTCTGCTTATGGACATTACTCAAAATAAATATGCAGACCCACATATTTTATATGTGTCATATGAGAGTGTTCAAATTGTTAACATGAAATTATTACTACAGTCTACCACTTAGCACTTTTCATGGGGAACCACAGTGCTCAGCATAATGGTTGCCCCGAAATCAAAGATAGCATCTTCAAAAAGACATCCCTTTTTAAAATAAAGATTGTGTTTAAATTTTTTTTTCTTTTTGCACAGTCTACCTGACATCCTTAGACTCGATGCTGATTCGAACAATTATCGTCACTTGTCTGAATGTTTACTGCGTAGTTTGCCAGTGGATAATGATATTTTCCCTGTTTGTCTCTCAGGAAATTTATGAATATCAAAATGAAATACTGTTGTATTTCGCACGAGAGGTTGTAAAATTAGATGTGAGAAGGCGCCTGCCCAACAGTCCACTCCTACCCATGAAGACCTTGAGTGATAAGGGACTGTTATGGAAATGTGCTGGGTAGCTTGTCCAACAGGACCCAAGAGGCTACTAATGAAGCCTCAGGCTTTGTGCGTGTCCTTCTTCCACCCCAGCTTCCTCCTACACAGAGAAAATTCAGGCCACCTTTGTAATTAATTCTTGCCTTAGTTTCAGGCCTCTTCTGTCAGCCAGGAGAGATGCTAATCATACAATCAATTCATGATCAATATATTCAAGCAGGAAATGAGGACAACATTTTGTCCTCCGGCTTCTCTGGTTGAAATAAGAAGTCAGGGCCGCGTAAATTCTGAAACAATATTCAGGTCATTCTAATTCAGGACTGAGAAACCTGTGCCTACTCAGTAAATGCCAGTTGATGATACAGGGGTCTGGGTTATGTCAGCTATCGGTGGCTCTAAGATGTTTGCTTTACAGCTCAGTCTTCCTTTTATCATTATAATTAATTCTTGCATTGTGTGTTTACAATGGAGATGGAGTGTGTGGTAAGAACAGCTGTCCTTCAGGTTTTTTTTCTTTTTTTCAATTCCCCGAACTTAAGTCCATCCTACTTATTGTAGGATTTCGTTCCTTAGCTTTAGCTTTCCCCTCTCTTGCCTTTTCACTTTCATCCTGGAGGAAGGGACTCTTTGTCCTTGTAACCCTTTTTCTCTTCTCCCCTTAACATAACTCTTAAATGTTAGTTGTACACAGGGCCACTCAGCATGAAGACTTCATTTCCCAAGTAACTAAGTTCTGGCCAATGGGATATAAGTGAAAATGATAAATGTAATATCTATGAAGCGTCCTAAAGGGAGCGACATGTTTCTGCCATTTCTGCGTTTCCAATATGGACATGATGTCTGGAGCTGGAGCAGCTGTCTTGGAGGATGGTCCGGAAACTGTACTGAGGGCAGTAGAGCAACAGGGAGAAAGAGCCTGGGTCCCTAAAGATGTGGGAATCATTGACCAGCCCCGGACTGCTTACTTTTAAATTGGGAAGATAGAAACTTCCACATTGCATAAGCCACTGCTATTTTGAATTTTCTGTCATTCACAGCTTACCTTGTCTTCCAAAACAAAAGTGCGTAGAGTTGCAGCCTGGCCTAAATTAACCATACTGACAAACGGTGTGTCACTGAAGAAGTAGAATGGAGGGGAAAATACCGCCATAATAAGAATATCTTGCCTCCAACATAAGTTGGGCTGAGACCTTTTATTTGTATAGATTTTTCTGAGCTGACACATTTCACATATACAGCCTTTTTTTTTTTTTATTTTAAGTTAGAGCTGGCTTTGCATTAGAGAATTTAGTAGAGGGGAGAGACTAAAGGGAAGGGGAACAGGAATATAGAAGGAAGTCAAAATGATTATAATTCCCTGTCAAGTTTAGTTATATTGCAATTATTCTTCATCATACAGCAAGATATATCCCCATTTATAACCTAGTTTTTTGCTGTTGTGCTTTAGATAAAGGTTTACAGAGCAAATCAGTTCTTTGTTAAACAATTAGTACATGGATATTGCTTTCTAACATTGGTTGCCAACTCCGCAAGACATGTCAAACCTCTCCCTTTCTTGACCTTAGGTTCCCCATTATCAGCTTTCCTCGCCCTTCCTGCCTTCTCATCCGTGCCTTTGGGCTGGTGTGCCCATTTAATCTCATTTTATTTTACGGAGCTATCTAATCTTTGGTGAAGTGTGAAGCTTAGGAGTGACTTCCGTACTGAGTTAAAAAGGGTGTACAGGGAATGCACTCTTGGGGTTTCCCCAGTCTCTTTCAACCCAGTAAGTCTGGTCTTTTTCTGCAAGAGTTTATAACCTATTTTTGTATTAAAATGGCAATTTGTTACATATATATTTACCAAAAAAAAAAAAAAACTCATAGAAGAGTAAGCAATTTCTGCTTCAGACTCCCTGTGTATGTGAATTTATATGTGGTAGAAACAGACCTAGAGAAGTACTTCATAAAGGAGGTTATTACACTAATTTTGTCTCTGGTCTTGAGCCTCTGCGCATGCTAAGAATGATTTTATTGTTTTTATCAAAATAAATCATAATTTCTTAGCACCCTATGTGCCTGTGTGTGCATCAAGAATGATTTCTATGTTGATTGCATAACTTACTTTGTTTTATTCAGCACACAGGGAAATGCTGAGCAGAGACCACAATAGGCTTTGTAATGTCATTGTCACTTGCTAATTGAACTTCCGATTTCATCATGTTGTAGCCAAACAGCAAGGTGCTGGATGTGTAAGGAGGGCAGTCTGTGGGGACTAGTAATGTAGGATAATGAACAAGAGTAGGACAAAAATGGATTTGGTGCATAGTTTGGGGTTAGTTTGTAATCCAACGAGCGTGTAGCTCAGGGGAATCTATTCAACTCCTGATACTTCTGGAAGAGGATCTTTCTGCTTAGAATTAAACAGTCCATTCACTATCTGACTTAGAAGTCCACACTTTGTTTTAAGTCAAAATGCTTCTGCTGGCTGGACTAGATCAAGCTTTCCCTGGCAACCTGGCCATGCCAGATGTAAGCATGGGTAAATCACAACATCATAGGACAGTAGGTAGGATATCCATGCCCCTGCTATTTTTTTTTTTTTTCTCTGCTCTTTAACTCTTTGCCGTATTTTCTTATTTAGAACTTTAGAGAGAAAGCCCGACGGTGAAAGAAGACTGAATTGGGAGATGTGTATTACTTGCTTAGTACACAGATGCCAGAAGATAAATTTAGAGCAAAAAGAGCTCAAGACTGAGCTTTGAAGAAAGACGGAGGTTAACTGGAAAGAGGAAAGCAGGAAATCAACCATCTACATTTTCCCTCACATCTGATAAAGTACTTACAGCTTATTAGGAGGTATTTTTTGCAGCTAGGAGTTTTCTGCGTCTTTTCAAACTTGGTCTGATCGCTTTTATAATATATCCATGTCCATCACAATACAATGTTAGCGGACGTCTTCAAGTGGATGTGCTACTACTAGTCTTCTGTTGAGTCAAAGTTGGGAAGAGGAACAAAATTGACACAATTCAGACATAATTCTGAAGGATGAAAAAGTATGATCTCTTTGTCTCAGTGTCACAAATCCCATCATCTTAGGTGAGGCTGTCAGACAAGTGGGACAAGGTGTTCCTGTACTTTAATAGATGCTTCTTCCTGACCCCATTCTCCCATTTCTATTAAGATCCTTGACTACTTTAAAGAGAAAGGGCGGATAGGACAGTTTGGACTCCTTTGCTTGAACCTCATTTAATATCCAATCACTTGCTCTTTCATTTTTTCGGCAATATAAGGTATGTTGTATCTATACCATGTGGAAGTCACTGTGCTGTGTACTTAAAATACAGGGAGCGTCAGAGCAGAAGCCAGTCACCTGTGTCTGTGTCTGTGTCCCCACAAGTGAGGATGGGACAGATGGGAGTGAAAGTATTATTTGCCATTGGGTGTTTTAGCACCACTAGCCATGTTACTGCTCATGGTCCCACACTTTCCACGTGTTTTATTTGTGCAAACGTGCAGATTTGATGCTTACACAATGCCTTGCATTTCAGATCCACAGTACTATGGCTCTCTATCCTCTGTGATTTTGAAGACTCTCAGAAATGGAGAAATTGTCACCTTCCTACTCGTGATCATCAAAATTATTTTGAAAGCCTGAAGGGACACACCCTACATATTTTTTAAGTTTCTTAAGTTGTATGAATTGTTTAATAACAAAGGTACTTTAGTACTAGGCAGCTTTTGTTTCTCGGTAGGAAAAATATATCCCATGTAAGATGTTATGAAGGGTACTGAAAACATAAAATTAGTTTCTAACTTCTTATTACTTAAAATTTCATTAGAGCATGTCCATATGAACAACAGTAGGGTACCTGGTTTTCGTTTAGGTGATTTCTACTCTTCCTCAAGTACTACTTCCCCACATTCTCTGTAAGTGGAGCCACTTGTCAATGAAGTTCTCAGGTTCCCTATCTCCATTCCCCGAGAAGGCTAAGAAACACAACACGAGCTAGATTTTCTGCAACATCTCTTTGAAATAAAATTGCATGTTTTATGAATTTATTTATAAATACCATTGAGGAAATTCTGATCCAAGGATTATTTAGGCCGAATTTGTTTATAATACTGAAGACAATTTTAGAACAGAGCAAAACATCTCTCATTTTATTAAGGATCTAAAATATAAGCAAGCCAAAAATAAAATCATATATTATTCTGAGAAAATTGGATAAACTGAATTCATGGAGCTCATACAAGATAAACACAGCATTCTGAATAAGGCTATAGGCAATGCTTTTCCATCACTCTTGAAGTGCTAAGATTAGTTCATGGTAGGAATTCTAAAATCTTTATAGGAATATGTGGTATGGCAGTTTGAATAGGAATGGATAAACTAAATGAAACTTCTTGACTTGACTTTGAAACGTGCAGTATTTAATGATTTAATTATGCCAATGGAAGTTTAGGTGTGTGTGCTTTGTTTTCTGTGTAAGATCTGTTTTTTTTGTCTGTTACGATTCCAACTGATATGGAATAAGCCTTTGGATTTTTGGAACGTTGTGATTCTGTGAGAGAGGATATATAATAGAAGTTCTTCCTATATCATGAACGTAAAGATATGTATAGATGACTAAGACACTCCACCCACTGTCGATGGACCACTGTCTTAAAACAGACTTCGTACTCAAAGTGATTCATCACTATGTGAACACAGGCAGTCATGCACTCACACAAGTGTGGAGAATTATTACAGAACACGCGTTGCTCTGCAAGGGCATAGGGGCTCCATAGCACTCCAACCACTGTTCTTTCCTCTTTACATGAATATCACTATCAAAGCCATCACCTGACCGAGCCTTCCCTTCAAATTGCTATCGTTATCTCCTTTTCCACAAAAAGTCTTAAGCCTCTTCTCTCACCTCCCTTCTTCCTTTCTTTTCCTTCTCTCTCTGCCTGAACTTTGCAGACTTCAGCCTTGAGACAACTCTACTTAAACTCCTGACTTGAAGTTTTTCAATGACTATGAAAGGATGCATAGTACACTGGGACACTACTGGCTTTGGCACCAGGTAGCCTTGTCATTTGTTGTATTGGCTAATAGAGGATGGATTATGCTCTAGTAGGAAACCCTGGTGGCGTAGTGGTTAAGTGCTACAGCTGCTAACCAAAAGGTTGGCAGTTCGAATCCACCAGGCACTCCTTGGAAACTCTGTGGGGCAGTTCTACTCTGTCCTATAGGGTCGCTATAAGTTGGAATCGACTCGATGGGAAGAGGTTTTTTGGTTTATGCTCTAGTAACAAGCAACTCCAAAATTTCAGTGGCTTAAGCAAAGAAGAGTTTACTTCTCCATTCAAACATGTGGAATGCAGGCCGGCAATGGGAGTTATATTTATCACCATCTTTCTGGACCCACTTTATGACCGTGCCATCTCAAAACTAGGATTTAGGATTTGTTTAGGCAGGAGACTTAGTGGTACAGTGGTTAAGAGCTGCAGCTGCTAATCTACTAGCCACTCCTTGGAAACCCAATGGGGCAGTTCTACTCTGTCCTGTAAGGTCGCCATGAGTTGGAATCAACTCGAAGGCAATGGGTTTGTTTTTTTCTTTTGGATGGGCAGGAGATAAGGGCATGGAGAAGCAAGCACTGGCTCTTAAATGCTTCGAATCAGACGTGACATCTGCTCTTTCACTCATATTTCATTGCACGAAGCAACGTTTGTTTTTGCCTAATCTGTTATCTGTTAAGCATTTGTCTGCTAACCAAAAGGTTGGCAGTTGGAATTCACCAGCGGCTCCTTGGAAACCCTATGGGGCAGTTCTACTCTGACCAGTAGGGTTTCCATGAGTCAGAATTGAGTCGATGACAAAGAGTTTGGTTTTTTTGGTTTTAGAATCTCTACTAGATGAGAAAATGTGCCCAGAAGCAGGGAAGAAGACAATACATCAGCGAGCACTTGTAATGTCTACCACATTTGCTAATTGCTTAAGTTCCTTTTCACGCTTGCAGATGGGGATGGTAATACTTACCTTATTTAGTTGTTGTAAGATTTAAATAAAAACTTGTAGACTCACAACAAATATTAATTCCCTACCTTTTCACTTTATTCCTGCTTCTTTAGGAAAAGGAGTCTCTGCTGCCTCCTCATCTGATTAGAACATTTTCTTTTTAGGCATTTAGTAATGTTCTACTATCCTGTTTATCCTCTAGCTCTTTGATTTACTCCCATCCTCAGCCCCTTACCTTTCTCTTGGTTCATCTTCCTCTTCTAGACCCTTAAATTCAAGCTCCTATTCAGGTTTTTTCCAATGTTTTTTTTTTTTTTCCCCACCGTGTTGTCTCCTTGAATGGTCTTAACACTTCTTGCTGCAACTACGTGTTTTTATGAAAATAAAGCACACTTTCTATGTTTGTTTGCCAACCCCACTCCCCCAAGTATCATTGTAAGTGCACTATGGCATTTTTTTTTTTTTATGGCAACATGTAAAAAAAATTGGCACAGCTACACTTATGAAAATACCTCATGGGGGGAGGGCACAGTTGGCAAACAAATAAAGAAGGTGCATGTTATTTGCATAAAAACACAGTACTTTCTTTATATAGATGCTCCTGGCCTTTAACCTTCTCGTGAACAACAGAGTGAAATTTCCAATTACCTCCTCCACACCATTCCCTGAGTCCACCATCTTTCTTGTTCATTCCACAGACTTTTTGCAGCAGCCTCAATGGAGGTTTCAAGGCTCACATCAAAAGCCACTTTCTTTGGTAGGCGCTTCCTGAATTCCTCAGATTTACTTAGATATGATAGTTAAATAAATAGTAACTTTTATTTACCAGTCTAAGCACAAATTCACAATAATAGAAGGTTGGAATAAATTACAAAGTGAAGGAAAGCAAGCCCTTGATTGCTGACACATTGCTGATACAATAAAAAATATATATGTATATAAGTAAGACTTGGCTGAAATAAAAACAGGCCCTGAAAATTATCAAGTTTAGATTCTATAGATTTAATTACCAATTTTCAGCAAATACAGGAGAAAGAATATGTTAAACAACATCACCAATATGTAAACAGTACATTAGATTATAGAAAATTTCCCAGAAAAATGACATAGTTTAATGATCAAATATATTGTAAGAGAAAAAGACATAAAAACAGAAAAAGAGGCCAGGAAAGAGAGAGAGAGATTAAGCAGGAAGAGAGAGAGAGAATACTATAAATTAGTAAAGAAAAAATATCAGTCAGTTGCAATTGTTACATTCTGATTTGAATAAACTATTAAAATTATGAAGTGATAGGGAAACTTTTATTGTATTAAGTTATTCTTTTTATTTTTTAGATGGGATAATGATACTGAAGTTACATTTATGTCTAAAACATGTTTTTACAAATAAAGTGACTTCATAATATCTGATATTTACTTCAAAATAATCGCTAATGGGGAAAAATGGGTGGACACATAGATAAAATAAGATGGGCCTAAGTTCAATTATGTTATGTAAGAGTTAATTTTACTGTTCTCTTTTCTTTTTATATGGTTGAAATTTTTCATAATTAAAAAAAATACTTGATAGAACTTGGTAAATAACAACTAAGCCTTCACCAATTTTCATGATGTGAAAAGGGTGAGATATCTCATTAGCAGTATGGCTCCAAATGGATTTGATGATTCCAATGGGTTTCTGATATGGAAGTGGAGAGTTCAGTCAATTTGGAGGCTGAATTCTCTGGGGATCTGTGCACCAAAGTTTGTGGATATTGTGTATGCAATTCAAATCAAGTTCAGGCTCTAATATGCTATCAAGTAAGGAATGACTAGCAATTCTACACAAACTTCCTTTGGCTGGGATTCATTTTATTCCTAGTGCAATTTGTAGACTTGTAAATGCATATAAGTACCTACTTTTATTGTCTCTTTATTAGTGCCATACCAGCCATCATCAAAACAATTATTTCTACTGCTATGCATTTAATTGTAACTTGTCTCTTGCATGTTGCTACAAGTCATTTGCAAATTCTCAAGTATATGCAATAACATAACCATATTTGTGGTTGTCATCTTTAAAAATTAATTTCTCCCTTGTGCCCACAGTGAAAATGATTACAGGTTATATAAATGCAAGTTTTATCATGACGGTGGAGCAGAACTGCTGTGGCATAATAATTTATTCATTAAAGTGCAAATGAGCAAATTATCATCGAAGGTGGTTACATAGGTTCTTTCTGTCACTATTGTCCTGGAACACACACTCCATTCAGAAGGGAGACAAAGATAAATCTTTAGAGCCCTTAAGAGCATTTTGTTTTGGACCTTATTAAAAAAGTGATTAAACAGCCACAGTCTAGAGGTAGCAATATTTTTATTTGGATCCTCAACAGAAGAGAATTTGTCATTGAGAAAAATCAGTAAACAGAAGGAAGGAAGAGGGAAGGGAAAAGAAAATAAACTTTTAGGGTGTCGTTAGGTGCCATGGAGTCAGTTCCGACTCATAACGACCCTATGTACAACAGAATGAAACATTGCCCAGACCTGCGCCATCCTCACAGTCATTACTATGTTTGAGCCCATTGTTGCAGCCGCTGTTTCTATCCATCTTGTCAAGGGTCTTCCTCTTATCTGCGGACCCTCCGGTTTACCAAGCATGATGTCCTTCTCCACAGTATGTGAGACATAGTCTCGTTATCCCCACTTCTAAGGAGCATTCTGGCTGTACTTCTTCCAAGAGAGACTTGTTCCTTCTTCTGGCAGTCCATGGTATATTCGGTATTTTTCACCAACAGCATAATTCAAATGCATCAATTCTTCTTCAGTCTTCCTTATTCATTGTTCAGCTTTCACATGCATATGAGGCAACTGAAATACCATGACTTGGGTCAGGTGCACTTTAGTTCTCAAAGTGGCGTCTTTGTTTTTTAATACTTTAATGATATTGTTCCATAATTTCAGCCCTTCTGTTGGATCACCTTTCTTGGGAATAGGCATGAATATGAATCTCTTCCTGTTGGTTAGCCAGGTAGCTGTCTTCCAAATTTCTGGGCACAGACAAATGAGCACCTCCAGCAGTGCATCTGTTTGTTGAAACATCTCAATTAGTATTCCTTCAATTCCTGAAGGCTATTTTTCTCCAATGCCTTCAGTACAGCTTGGACTTTTTCCTTCAGTACCATGTGTCCTTGATCATATGCTACCTCCTGAAATGATTAACTGTCAACCAGTTATTTTTGGTACAGTGACTCTGTGTATTCCTTTCATCTTCTTTTGATGCTTCCTGCCCATAGAATTTTTTTGCCCATAGAATCCTTCAGTATTGCAACTTGAGGCTTGAGTTTTTTCATTCCTTCAGTTCTTTCAGCTTGAGAATTGCTGGGCATGTTCTTCCCTTTTGGTTTTCTAACTCCAGATCTTTCAGATTTTATTATAATACTTTACTTTTTCTTCTTGAGTTTCCTTTTGAAATCTTCTGTTCAACTCTTTTACTTTATCATTTCTTCCTTTCATTTTAGCTACTCTACATTCAAGAGCAAGTTTCAGAGTCTCTTCTGACATCTATTTTGTTTTTTCTTTTCCATCTTTTTCGTGATCTTTTCCTTTATTCGTATATGATGTCATCCCACAACTCATCTGGGCTTAGGTCGTTAGTGTCCAATGCGTCAAATCTATTCTTGAGGTGGTCTCTAAATTCAGGTGGGATTCCTCAAGGTTGTTTTTTGGCTCTCGTGGTCTTGTTTTAATTTTTGTCAGCTTCAACTTGAACTTGCTTATGAGCAATTAATGGGCCCCTGGAGTAGAACTCCATAATTTATATCATTAACATGGCACCTTAATGCTTTTTTTAATATCAATTAAACTGGCCACTTTTAAAGGTATACTTTGTTTTTATCTTTCATAGAGTGATATACTTATTCAATAACTTTATTCTAAGTATAAGTAAAGAATGTATTACTCTATTTAAACATCAAAAGATGAAAAGACACAGCACACACCATTTTAGAGTTCAGGATTCTAGTAGAGGAGCCACAAAAAACACAAAATAAATCAGTTAACTGTGTATAACAAATCAATGTACAATAAATCAGCAAGTGCTATAAGAATGTCAGAGTGAGGGACGTTCACTGTGGGTTCGAGTGTCTGAAGAGAAGTCACAGCAGGAGAAAGGTGACTAACAGAGAAGGCTGAGAATAATTTGACCTGAGAAAAGAGAGGGGAAGGAATTATGAGAATGACAGAGCAATGGGCATGATTTCAGGGCAGGGAATGTACAAAGCATGTGTTGGGGAGCCTGTGGACCAGCCTGGCTGGAATGGATGCTTCCTTGAGAAATAAGATTAAGGGGAAGTTCTGTAAAATTTTCCTGGATGTCCAAGAGTTTTGGTGGCATGTAAAACCAGGAATTAACACGTAGTGACATTTTAAGAATGTGTTTTTGTTATTGAAGTGATGATAAAAAGCACCTGTCAGTGATAAGCTTTCTCCCTGCATGACTCTGCTTTTCCTCCTCTGTTTGAGAATCCCAAAGAAACTTGTGTGTAAATAGAAAACAATACGTGTTACTCATCAAAATCAACATTTGAATTATGCATATTGTCATCGTTTTTCAACCTTGTACACTAGCATAGATCCCACATTGAAGATGTTGACTAAATTTGCTTGCATAATGTATTGTGTTCAGTCATGCAGAGGCCACACATATGGTTTGTTCTCCTGGCAATGGCAGAAGACATTGTATTTTTAATGCCCGACACTGTGTTTCTTTGGATATTTTAAAAAGACATGCTTCTGGGAGTTTCTTCTCCAGGTCTCCTTAAGCAATGAGGCCTGGTGTTCAGAACAGTTCATTTAGGTTTCCATATTCCATAGAGTATGGCATACAAGACCGCATGAACCAAAACTGAGTTTAAAAACTATTTGGGAGGTCTATTGCTTAGTATTTAGTATGTATCGTGCATGGCAATGTCTTTTTATGACTTTATCTCGCTGAAGCTCAAATCCTTTGAAAGGAGTTATAGCCATTATCTTCTTTGGGCAGATGGGGAAACTAAGGCTCAGAAAGTTAGGTAATTTCCTGAAAGTAACATAGCAAGCAAATAATGAAGCCAGGAATCAAATCCAAGTTATCTAGCTCCAGAGCCTATAGTCATAACTGCCACAGTTTCCTTGGAATAGATGCAGTCATGCACATATAACATCCGGCAACGTTCAACCGCATATACATCCACGGTCCCATGAGGTTACAATATTTTAACAGAGTTCAGAAATCCCAACCAGAGAACTGGACATATATTGGAGAACAAGACCAAACACAGCACAAAAGGAAACTTGCCTGGTTCTTTTGGAAAGCTAGAGGGTTTGACTGTAGATAGCCTGTGCTGACCGCACAAGACCCCCTCTGGGCCCCATGATCTCCAAGCCCTGGTGTCTCATGGGCCCTGCCCTGAAGGCCACCCTGGGCAGTGGGACAGCAGCCCTCGGGGGCATGATTTGACACAGTGTTTGCACAACATCCAAACCATATTAACATCCTATTTTCAGAAGGTATCTTGGACATTAAGCTATGCCTAACTGTATATATATGCAGAGAGACAGAGAGAGGAACACTGAGGGCGTAATGGTTAAAAGCTATGTCTGCTAACCAAAAGGTTTGCACTTCAAGTCCACCAGGCGCTCCTTGGAAACTATGGGGCAGTTCTACTCTGTCCTATAGGGTCACTATGAGTCAGAATCAGCTCGACGGCAATGGGCTTGGTTTGGGTTTTATATATATATATATATATGCATAAAAAGAGGGAGAGAGAAAAAGAGAAATGGATAGACACACGTGTATTTGTATGTATTCTGTATATATACAGTGTCTTAGTTATCTAGTGCTGCTATGTTGTTATAACAGAAATACCACAAGTGGATGGCTTCAACAAACAGAATCTTATTCTCTCACAGTCTAATGGGGTAGAAGTCCAAATTCAGGGCATCAGGTCCAGGGGAAGGCTTTTTCTCTCTGTCAGCTCTGGATGAAGTTCTTTGTCATCAATCTTTCTCTACACTAGTAGCTTCTCAGTGCAGGGACCTCAGTTTCAAAGGACACGTTCTTCTCCTGGCTCTTGTTTCTTGGTGATGTGTGGTCCCCATGTCTCTCTGCTCATTTCTCTCTTTTATATCTCAAAGACGTGACCTAATCTTGTAGATTGAGTCTTGCCTCATTGACGTCACTGCCACTAATTCCACCTCATTAACATCATAGAGATAGGATTTACAACACGTAGGAAAATCACATCAGATAACAAAATGGTGGGCCATCAGGCAATACTGGGAATCATGGGCTAGCCAAGTTGACCCACATCTTTGGGGGACACATTTCAATCCGTAACATAAAAAAACATGGGTATATAATATACATACAGGTGTGTATGTTGTATAAATATGCATATGAATGTACATACTTGCACATATGTTCATTATACATACTCATTCATTTATTTATTATTGCAAATGTGCATTTTTTTTGCACAGCCCAAATGGCACACTGAGAATAGTTATTTACCTACGCTTGGCACAGTCCCTGCAAATAATGGATACGGAGAGCCTGACAGTGACTCTGGAAGAATCAGTGGGCTCTATACTGAGTGGTTTATTTGAAAACCCCTCAAGAAATGATCCATTATACTAAGTAAGTTCTCTAATGTATGCCCATATGTTATTGCATCGCTTTCTGCAAGAAAAATGTGGAGTCATTTGCCATGATTATTTCCAGATTATGCCTCAGCTGTTTTGACAGTAACATTAATTTTTTTATTCACGTTTTTTTTAAATAATTTTTATTGTGCTTTAAGTGAAAGTTTACAAATCAAGTCAGTCTCTCACATATAAACTTATATACACCTTACTACATACTCCCACTTACTCTCCGCCTAATGAGTCAGCCCACTCCCTCCTTCTACTCTCTCCTTTCGTGACCATTTTGCCAGCTTCTAACCCCCTCCTCCCTCTCATCTCTGCTCCAGACAGGAGATGCCAACAAAGTCTCAAGTGTCCACCTGATGCAAGTAGCTCACTCCTCATCAGCATCTCTCTCCAACCCATTGTACAGTCCAATCCATCTCTGAAGAGTTGGCTTTGAGAATAGTTTCTGTCCTGGGCCAACAGAAGGTCTGGGGGCCATGACCACTGGGGTCCTTCCAGTCTCAGTCAGACCATTAAGTCTGGTCTTTTTATGAGAATTTGGGGTCTGCATCCCACTGCTCTCCTGCTCCCTCAGGGGTTCTCTGTTGTGTTCCCTGTCAGGGTAGTCATCGGTTACAGTTGGGCACCATCTAGTTCTTCTGGTCTCAGGATGATGTAGTCTCTGGTTCATGTGGCCCTTTCTGTCTCTTGGGCTCGTAATTACCTTGTGTCCTTCATGTTCTTCATTCCCCTTTGATCCAGGTGGGTTGAGACCAATTGATGCATCTTAGATGGCTGCTTGCTAGCATTTAAGACCCCAGACGCCACTTCTCAAAGTGGGATGCAGAATGTTTTCTTAATGGACTTTATTATGCCAATTGACTTAGATGTCCCTTGAAATCATGGTCCCCAAACTCCTGCCCCTGCTACACTGGCCTTCGAAGCATTCAGTTTATTCACGAAACTTCTTTGCTTTTGGTTTAGTCCAGTTGTGCTGACCTCCCCTGTATTGAGTGTTGTCCTTCCCTTCACCTAAAGTAGTTCTTATCTACTATCTAATCAGTAAATAACCCTCTCCCACCCTCCCTCCATCCCCTCTCTCCTAACCACAAAAGAATAACATTGATTTTTTATGGGAGGGAGTGAAACACTGCAGAGAAAGTAAAGAGAAAGCTCCACTTGAAATGTCCTTCCTTTCCATTTATCTGTTCACATACTTCAGTGCTACTCACTTTATAACGTTTTCTCTAATTTCCCAACCAGAAGCCATCCTTCCGTCTCCTGAGACGAGTCATAACACTTTTCTTTTAAACAATCTCTCTGTGAAGGCAGCTATTGTTTTCTCCTTGGTATTACAGTTACTCTTATTCATCTCTTACTTTCTCTCCTCAATTACAGACCACTTTATGTTTGATTCATCTTCCTGTCCTTCACAGCGGGCACCATGAGTAGGACACCCTGGCAGTCATCGAATATTCCTTTAAACAGCAGGATTGTAGCCTACAAAAGGCCCAGGAGAAACAGTGAATTTTGCATGGCTGACATTTATTTTTCAAATTGTTTTTCAAAGGCCAACTAAAATTTCTAACGATGATGACTGTTTGACTGACATCCGTTCACCCTTGTCGATTTGACCACAGAACATGTCTCTATTCACGTCCACTGTCATTAACAAGAGAACTGTTATATTTCAGCTTTATTTACTTGTATCTTTTTTTATCGTGAATTTTTAAAACCATGGATGCCAGTTATTATTGTAAATCATTTCATTTCTAAAGGTTTGTCCTCTGGGATAAATTGAACGGTATGCATATTTATGTCAGCTTTCCCGATATTGAGTTCTAACTTATGAGAGAGGGATGGGGGACGAGGAGGGAGAGAAGACAGCAGGACACAGTACAAGCACATGCTAGAAAAAGAGGGTAAGTAGATTGTATTAATTTTGAAAGGACAAAAACTAACCAAATTGTATCCTTGCTTTCCAAGCTATTTAAGATTTCTTAGTAGAGATATAATAATCTGAAAGAATCAAACTTTCAGGAAGCTACTTCGGCACTGATCTCACCAGAGATACGAATTTTTGTTTTGTTTTAGACTCTTGACATTTTGAAAACTTTTTAGCGAGCATCTCTGTGGCACAGTGGAGTTTTTATTTTTGTCCAATCTACCCCTGCCTTAAATGTCTAATATAGATCATCACTGAGAATTAAACAGCGGGAAAAAAGTTGTAAACATACACTAGTACTAAAATATAATTACTTTCAAAGGAATAGTCACACGTAT
This sequence comes from Elephas maximus indicus, assembly GCF_024166365.1. Taxonomy (NCBI): domain Eukaryota; kingdom Metazoa; phylum Chordata; class Mammalia; order Proboscidea; family Elephantidae; genus Elephas; species Elephas maximus. The sequence goes on along the minus strand of NC_064841.1, from coordinate 73,121,335 downwards.
AGAGCTTCACAGAAAATCCATGTCGCTTCTGAAGTTTTAAATGCTGATAACTGTGTATGTGTTAGCATCGCATCTACTGTGTGTTAGAGAAGAAGTGGACATCCAAGACCTCATCTCACAGGATTTTGGAAAGACAACACGTTATAGTAAAGAGGGACTTTTCTATGATAGACAGTATGTAGGAACCAACCCTGAACTCATTGGGATTTTTAGGTGCTAATAAGGACCTTAATATTGGAGCCCTGGTGGTGCAGTGGTTAAGAACTTGGCTGCTAGCCAAAAGGTTTGCAGTTTGAATTCACCAGTCACTCTTTGGAATCTTTAGGGCACTTCTACTCTGTCCTACAGGGTCATTATGAGTTAGAATTGACTTGACATCTATGAATTAGAACGCTTAATGATTAAATGCATGAGATAGTCTGCTTTAGAAACAGATATCCTTCAAGGTTAAAATTTTACTGTTTTATTTTTCTCAGCTCTCAGTATTTTCTTCTTTGTACAGGCCTCTTCTTTGGAACTTTCTAGAACGAATACATTCTAGAACTTACCACTTTGCCAAAATTATTGGTTGTCAAGACCAACATTCTTCAAATTGAAGTTAGAAACTGATTCCCATCCATTAGTCTTACTCAGGATACCTTGTGACTTAATTTCTTCCGTTACGCTTATTTTCTTTGCTTCAAAAACTCTCTTTCTGTGTTCAATTACTCTTTGTCCCCTAAAATGACATGCTGATAAATTTGAGTTTGCAAACCTAGTTCTTCAGGGACTATTTTCTCTGAGACTTTGTCATCTCACTTTAACTCATTGCCTCCAGAGGAACAATAGTACCTGGTCCATGGGCTTAGGTATCCATAGGTAGAGGTAATCAAGAGAAAAGATTGACATTACTGAGTTATCCACAGGGGTCTCCCTGCCACAAAAATTGGCCTGAAGTTCCCAATTCTGTGGCCTGCTGAAATCCTTGTTGTTGTTGGGTGCTGTCAAGTTGATTCTGATTCATACCAACCCCATGTGACAGAGGTGAACTACTGTATAAAGTTTTCTTGGCTATAATCTTTATGGAAGCAGATCACCAGGTCTCTCTTCCATGGAGCTTCTGGGTGAGTTTGAGCCACCAACCTTTTGGTTCGCAACCAAGCGCTTGACCTGTCACACCACAGAGCCCCTTGCTGAAATTCTTAGTTCTCGCCAAACCCTCTGGAAAATCCTGGAGTTGGTAGGGTAGACTAGGGTGGGTGATTACGTTCTCATGCCTTCCGTTTTCCAGGTTTTTTTTTTTCTCCAGCAGAGTTGCTTCTGTGCCCATGTTAGTGCAGATGTGAAGCCCAAACTCCTTAATGGCTTGTCCACAGGCAAGAGTTCCCACTGAAAACATCTGGAAGTACAGAAGACTTTACCAAGGATCCAAGGATCAGAGAAAGAGGTCACAAGAAAAAAAAAAAAGGGTAAAAATTCTCAGTCTCCAAAATCCTTTTGAGACTCATTTCCAGGAGCAGACAGCATTTTGGCTTACCAGCCACATTTCCCAGATTTCTTAGTTTTGTCTCCCCCACCCCAAAGCCTTTCTGCTCCTCACCCTTTCCTCCAGAGTTTTCCTGGGGTTCCCATAATAAATGTTTGATGTTATGCAGAACAACTGTGCTCTCTCTGGCTCTTACTCCCAAGCTACCACCTCATTGGCTAAAAATGCCTTCCATTTAGTTCTCTCTTCTACAGAAGTTATAGGCCTGGTAATCTGCTTCCATAAAGATTTTAGGAAGAAAACCCTATGAGGCAGTTCTTCTCTGTAACATATAGGATCACCATGAATCAGAATCTACGAGACAGCAACAGGTTTCTATAGAATGTTAAGCATTTAGAATTAAGGGGGAAAAAAAACCTTGGTGTCGAGTCGCTTCTGACTCATAGCGATCATATAGGACAGAATAGAACTGCTCCATAGGGTTTCCAAGGAGCAGCTGGTAGATTTGAGCTGCTGACCTTTTGGTTAGCAGCCAAGCTCTTAACCACTGTGCCAACAGGGCTCCATCTATTAGATGCTCACGAAACCCAAATCTTCTTTGTATTAAAATAAAATGTAACTATAAATACATACCAAGTTACCTCTGAGTTAACAGATTATTCCTATATTATAAATTAGCCTACATCATTTAGGTCTGGCACAATGACTTGTATCCGTTCACATTCAAACACTTGTATTAGATCCCTATTGCTACTGTAAGAAATTACCACAGTTTGCAGCTTACAACAAAAACTTATCTTGCTGTTCTGAAGATCAGAAGTCCATGTTGACACCACTGGCTTCTCTGTTCCAGGTTTAACAGGGCCAAAAGCAAGGAATTAGCCAGATGGACTTTTATCAGCAGACTCTGGGAAGAACTCCTTCCAAGCTCAACTCCTTCAAGCAGATATGGTTTCTTATGATTGTAGAAATGAGGTCCCGACATAGCAGAGCCAGCAATGGTGCCTCAAATCTTTCTCACACTTGGAGTCTCACTGACTTTCACTCATGCTACATTGTCTGCCTCCAGGTGGACGAAGGTTTTGGTTTTAAGGACCCATGTGATTAGGTTGGGCCCACACAGAAAATCTAGAATCATTTCTCTGTTTTAAAGTTCTGAAACCTTAATTATATCTGTAAAGTTCCTTTTGCAATGTAAAGTAACGTATTCATAGATTCCAGGGATTAGGGTATGGACGTGTTTGAAGGACTGTTCTTCTGCCTACCATACACTAGATAGCTTTTGTAGATAATGGATGGATGGATGGATGGATGGATGGATGGATGGATGGATGGATGGATGGATGGATGGATGGATGGATGGATGGATGGATGGATGGACTGGATGGGTGGGTGGTTGGTTGGATGAATGGGTGGATGAATGGGTGGGTGGGTGGGGGTGGTGTATGGATAGATAGACAAATTATACACGTAAAAAAATCAAAAGAGCCAATAGCTAAATGTCATGTAAAATCATTATCACTAATTAAACTACAATAAATCACATTTACATCTGCCTCTTGTTCTCTCTCTCGGAACGGAGTAGATTGGAATTTTGAATTCATCTCCAAACATTTCCTCATAGCTACAACATTCAAGATCCATACAGAAACTTGGCGCTCACTACGATGCTTCCAGATTACTTAGCACGTAACATTCTTCTCAGTAAATCTTTACAACTTAATATTCTTTCTCTGTATTTCTTGCTCAATACTCAGGCTAACTTTCCAATTGTTGTTTGGTGCTGTAGAGTCGGTTTCGACTCATATCAACACTGTGTACAACAGAATGAAACCCTGTCCGGTCCTGTGCCATCCTCACAATCATTGCTATGTTTGAATGCATTGTTGCAGCCACTGTGCCAGTCCATCTCATTGAGGGTCTTCCTCTTTTTTGTTGACCGTCTGTTTTACCAATCATGATGTCCTTCTACAGGCACTGGTCCCTGCTGATAAAGTGTCCAAGGTATGTGAGATGAAATCTCACCATCCTCACTTCTAAGGAGTATTCTGGCTGTACTTCTTCCAAGACAGATTTGTTCATTTTTCTGGCAGTCCATGGACTATTCAATATTCTTTGCCAACACCATAATTCAAAGGCATCAATTTTCCAGTACTTGTCTGCAATTTCACATAGAGAAGAGCCTGACCTTTTCCCCAATGGCTTGCCTTTCAGTTCCCTGCAGTTTCCTTCTCTGTTCTGTTTCGCTCACCAAGAGAACGGAATTTCACAGCCTCAGTTGTGGTCATGTCTGGTATCTTTGCTACTGCATTTTTTCCAATGAGGAGGGTCTCCTTTTCCCATTTCATCTAGAATTTTCAATTAACACATTACTTGTTTCTTTGTTAGTTCCTACAGTTTCCAAACCTTACCAAATCTCTACCAAGTTTTGTACTGAGCAAAGCTGAAGACAGCACATACAATTTAACAAAAGAAAGTTGGTTGGTGATTCTTTTCAATAGATAAAAAAAGACAGGAAATGGTAGAAGCCTCGGACAGCTTTTGAATTAGACATTTCGTCCAACTCTGAGATAGCAATACAGCTCATTACTGATATTACTGATGTGGCATGTCTTGGAAGACAACTTCCATCACTACTACCTCCTTAGTAACTGCTTCACAGCTTCTTAAAGTAAGCCAGCAGAAGGAAGGTTTAGTGGAAAACTGGTGCTAGCTTTTAGCAGCAAAGGAGAGCTCGATAGCTACTGATACTTTATGGTTCAAGAATGTTACCGTTTAATATAGAATCTCTTTATGGACTAAGAGCGGGCAGAAAATCAAGATGATGTTTATAGCCCAGCGATTTCGAAGTGTGGTCGGTGTCACCTAGGTACTTGTTAGAAACATAGTGCCTGAAGCCACATCCTACACCTAGTGGACCAGCAACTCTGGGTGTGGAACCAGCCATCTCTGCATTAATAAGCCCTCTGGGTGATTCTGATACACGCTATTTTGAGAACCACTAGTATAGTGTAAGTCCGTGGGTGGCAACACAGTGAAGCACTGGACCACTAGCTGAAAAGTTGGTGGTTAGAACCCAACCAGAGGTGCCTCAGAAGACAGCCCTGAAGATCTCCTTTTGAGAGGTCACAGGCTTGAAAACCCCATGGAGCACAGTTCTACACTGACACACTTGGGGTTGTTCTGAGTCAGAATTGACATGATAACCTGTTACACATAAGGTCACTATGAGTAGGAGCTGACTCGATGGTAAGTAGCAACAACTATAACCCAGTAATTCTCACTTGAAGCAATGCTCCCTTTAAGGGAGGAATAGGGAAGAGAAAAAATAACTATATATATATATATAAAACTAATATGCATCTTGGAATTGTTCTTCAAGAAGAAGTTATTCATCTAAATTATGCATTCATCTGTAATCAAATACATATAAATCCACTTTTCTCTGTCATACAGTAGAAATAGGTTACCGTTTGAGCCGAAATCTTTCTTTCTTTCACTATTTACTAGCTGTGGAACACGGAGCTGGTAATTAACCTGCCTCCATCTTCACTGATTGTCCTTGGTCTCTTTCGGGAATGAAAAAATGACATGCCCACAGCTGAGTTGTTATATGAGGGCCTCTTTTCCTACCTCTTAAAAAATCATATGGCTTTGTTGTGTACCATTTAAAAGATGCCTGTTATTCCCCCCACCCCATGAGGGTCAGTGGTTTTCATACACAAAGCTGTTCCACAGGACCTGGTAGTTAAGATATCATTGCAACTTAGGTTTACAGAATGCGTTTGAGTTTTAGTAAATTGGTTTGTCTTGCTTTTGTAACACCTTGTTTTATCACAACATAGAGAACGTAAGCAAGGCAATGCATACCAAACCTAAATTTCAGGTCAGAGGGCCTACTCCTGGACGTTTTGCAAGAAGTTAGCAGACGTGGTCTTCTTATCTCTTCCCTCAGGCCTGCCTTCCACGGAGCTTTAACACTGTTATGGAACACTGGGGACCCATTCATGTTCTCAAGGGGCAGGGCAGCTTCTGTTGAAGGCCAAAGACACAAACCCAAGCACTTTCAGCAAGCAAAGTTATGTCATCTGGATAATGTGGGTTGTTAATGAATCTTCTTCAGGATTGGAGGAAGATTCATTAACAATCCACGTTATGCAGATGACATAACTTTGCTTCCTGAAAGTGAAGAGGACTTGAAGTACTTACTAATAAAGATCAAAGCCTCCACATAAAGAAAACAAAAATCCTCACAACTGGACCAATAAGCAACATCATGACAGAGAAAAGATTGAAGTTGTCAAGGATTTCATTTTACTTGGATCCATAATCAACAGCCATGGAAGCAGCAGTCAAAAAAATCAAACAATGCATTGCATTGGGCAAATCTGCTGCAAAAGACCTTTTTAAAGTGTTGAAAAGCAAAGATGTCACCTTGAAGACTAAGGTGAACCTGACCCAAACCATGGTGTTTTCAGTCACCTCATATGCATGTGAAAGTTGGACGATGAATAAGGAAGAGTAAAGAATAACTGACACCTTTGAATTGTGATTCTGGTGAAGAATACTGAATACACCATGGACTGCCAAAAGAATGAACAAATCTGTCTTGGAAAAGGAACAACCAGAATGCTCCTTAGACACAAGGATGGTGAGACTACACCCCACATACTTTGGACATGTTATCAGGAAGGATCAGTCCTTGTAGAAGGGCTTCAAGCTTGGTAGAGGGTCAGCAAAAAAGAGGAAGACCCTCAATGAGATGGATTAACACAGTGGCTGCAACAATGGGCTCAAGCATAACAAGAATTATGAGAATGGCACAGGACCGGGCAGTGTTTCCCTCTGTTGTACATAGGGTCGCTATGAGTCAGAACCGACTGGATGGCACCTAAGAACAACAACATTGAACTGTTGGAACCTTGGTGGCGCAGTGGGTAAGAGCTCGGCTGGTAACCAAAAAGTCAGCAGTTCAAATCCGTCAGCTGCTCCTTGGGATCCCTATGGGGTAGTTCTACTCTGTCCTATAGGGTCGCTATGAGTTAGAATGGACTCAGCGGCAGCAGGTTTGGATTTTTTGTTTTGTTTTGTTTTGATTGAGGTGTTAAAGTTGCTTCTGAGGAAACTTAAACTTTAAATACCAATGAAATGCTTTTTTCAAACTGATACTTTATAATTTATTTGAGTTAAATTAGTGTTTGATCCATAAAGTATGTAAGCAATGTCATTATTAGTTTTCTTCTGAAAATGCCTTGACAAATCAACTAATCCAATGTTGAAAAGATCTTTGATGTTTTCTACAGAAATGAAACAAAATAAATAGCCTTAAAAGCTACTTTCAGATAGTGTGAAAATAATTGAGCTTTGTTTTTGGCTTTTAGATTGTAATAAAATTAAGTCAGTAAAATAATAGCAATAGTTTGAAATGAATGTTTTGGGAAGAATGTCAGATGCGTTTGACCCTTCCTGGAATAGGAAGGGATCATTACTCTTTTTCTGCCTTTGCTGTGAGGTATAACAAGCAAGAGCCAAACCTCACCCGGTTACAGAGTGGCTGCTGGCTTGGGGGGTGGGTCTACCGCAGCATCTGCGTCATAACAACCATGCATTTTAGAAGCTCGGAACACTTCATAGACAACCAGCAATTAACTCTTATCAGCATCGCGGGCTCAGCGGACACTGTCCAAGTTGAAGTTTATACATTGTTATCAGTGTAACCTCAGTATTTGAGGTATGGTTAGTAACTAGAAAGCTTTTCTTTTCTTTTCTTTTCTTTTCATTTAACTAAAACACAGACCTCTCTCTCTATTTGCACTCCATATTGTTAGACAAGAGCCCAGAAATAAGGACAGCCCCATCAATTCCCACTTGACCATTTTGTGCTCATCATTATTTTACTTGCCCGGATATTCGCCTGTGAAAGACAAGATGATGGAATTTTAAAGTAGGTCGTGTAGTAGCTGGATAAGTAGAGGCTATCTTAGGCTTGTAATAATTGCATAGACTATTTGTGAACCTTGTTTCATAACTCAAAACATGTCTGCATGTGTTTACTCTGCTAGGGAGGCAGAGGGTTTAGGTCTGCACTAGCTACGGCTGCTAACTAAAAGGCCGGCGGTTCAAATCTACCAGCCACTCCTTGGAAACCCTATGGGGCAGTTCTACTCCATCCTATAGGGTCACTATGAGTTGGAATCAGCTCGATGGCCACTGGTTTTTAAAGGATGCTTGACTAAAACAGATAGAAAAAGGTACAGAAAGGAAATGACAGCAGATGGTTGGTGGTGCCCTTGGCAGGCAAGCAGTGACACCTGATAGCCAACATGAAATGAGAGGGTGACCCCAAGGCAGGTGGAGGAGGCTGTCCTTGGAAAGCCAAGCAGTTAGCAGTTCTGAAGCCTGCTGGCAGATTGAGGTTCCTTGGAGAGGAGCCTGGTAAACTGGAGTTGTCTATCCTGAGGCTATGACATCCTGTACTTTAAAAATTTTGTCAGTGATTTAACTGTAAAATAATAACTTAGACTGTTTATGTGACTGTGGGTAATAAATTCATCTCTTCCAATGTTGGTAACAAAATATTAGGTTTTTAAACATTTTATAACAATTTAATTCAAGTTTTATGCAATTAAAATATACTTCTTTCTGTTGTTGGGTGCTGCCGAGTCTATTTCAACTCCTAGTGCCCCCATGTAACAGAGTAGAACTGCCCCATTAGGGTTTTCTTGGCTGTAATCTTCATGGAAGCAGATCGCCAGGCCTTTTTCCTATGGACAAGGACAGGTTTATTACTCTCTAGTTCTTTTGTGAATTTATTTTTCCTAAAAAAAAAAAGGCTATTACTCGACTGCATGGAATTACTTCATTAACAGGCTACAGTGCATTTAAGTTGTCTCTATTAGTTTTGCTATAATCGCTCTTTTAAAAAGTCAATGGAAAACATAAAAGATTAATTGGTTCAATTAGTCTTTATTCTCTTGGGCTGGACTGGGCATAGCTAATGAATGAACTATTTTGGCAAACGTGTATCAGGATCAATTATGGGACAAGTTATACTAGCTGATAAGTTAATTGAATTGCTTAGCTATCTATGTCACTGTCTAGTTGTTTGGGTAATAGAGAAGTGTCTTTAGTTATATACCTAACCCTTAACATTTCATAGCTTTCCAACACTGACAGAGGACTTACTGCGAGTCCGGCACATTGTAGGCAATATGGGTATATATCTATGTCTTAGTCTTCTAGTGCTGCTGTAACAGAAATACCACAAGTGGATGGCTTTAACAAGCAAAGGTTTATTCTCTCAGTCTAGGAGGCTAGAAGTCCGAATTCAAGGTGCCAACTCCAGGGGAAGGCTTTCTCTCTGTGTTGGCTTTGGGAGAAGGTCCTTATCATCAATCTTCCCCTGGACTAGGAGCTTCTCAGTGTAGGGAGCTCAGGTCCAAAAGACGTGCTATTCTTCTGGCTCTTGTTTCTGGGTGGTATGAGGTCCCCTTGTTTCTCTGTCCACTTCTCTCTTTTATATGTCAAAAGAGAGTGACCCAAGACTCAGTCTAATTTTATAGATTGAGTCCTGCTCGTTAACATAATGGCCTCTAATCCCATCTCATTAACATCATAGAGGTAGGATTTACAACACATAGGAAAATCACATCATATGACAAAATGGTGGGCAATCACACAATATTGGCAATCATGGCGTAGCCAAGTTGACACACATTTTTGTGGGACACAATTCAATTCATAATAGTCTCTATATATCCTTACCAAAATTCATGGGTACTATTATCTGTCTCATTTTTTCGAATGAGGAAAATGGGCCACAGAGAAGTTAACTAAGTTACTTAAGGTGTCACATAACTGTTAAGTAGGGATGCAATGATTCAAACTCAGGCAGTCTGGCTCTAGAAGCCCCACGCTTAACAGTAACCCGATACACGTAAGTGGTTTATTATTTAAAACACACACACACACACACACACACACATATTTTTAGATCAATTTGCATAAGCTAGACGTGTTTATGATTTCACTCTATTGTATCACATGTCTTCAAGTTTACAAAGAAGTGAGAAGCACTCTACTACATAGGAACCCTGCTCCAATTGTTTAAGGGTTTATACAAAGGTACCCACCCCCCACACACACATTTTTAGATCAATTTGCATAAGCTAGATGTGTTTATGATTTCACGCTATTGTATCACGTCTTCAAGTATACAAAGAAGTGAGAAGCACTCTACTACATAGGAACCCTGTTCCAATTGTTTAAGGGTTTATACAAAGGTAGGATCATGGAAAGTATCTTTGTCAGATCAAATGACATCTGTTTTTTCAAATTGTATACAGCTCAGCTGCTAACCAAAAGTTGGCAGTTGGAATTCACCAGGCGCTCCTTGGAAACCCTATGGGGCAGTTCTACTCTGCCCTATAGGGTCACTATGAGTTGGGATCACCTCCACAGCAATGGGTTTGGTTTTTTTTGTTGTTGTTTTTTGTTTGTTTTTAGGCTTCTTTGTCCTTAGCACTGAGTGACTTAAAAATCTCTGCCATTATCCAATATGCTGGTAAAAAGAAGGGTATGTGTGGGTGTTGCAGGAGTTGAGATATTAGGAGAAAGAGAAATTTGCAGTGATAGAGATTTTCCCTGAATCTTTCCAACTACCTTTCATCCTGTGAATCAGGTGGAGTTTTAGAGCCAAAACCTGCCATCTTTTTGGCTGAGCTGAAGGGCTATGATTGAGTAACCTGTCCAAAACAGGCTGTTAGTTTAAGATAATATATTTTATTAAAATTACATTTATGAGGAAAATAAATCAGGAATGTAAGGAGGTATTAACACACCCAAACTAAAATGGATGACATGAAGACCTCTGATAGCCACTGTGGAAATGAAAAGGAGACACACATGTTGTACACAGCCGCATGGCCCTTGACACCCTTCAAACATAATGACTGTATTTGTATTCTGCTTTCAGTGAAATAACGTCTCTCCTTCCAGAAAATGCTTTCTCCCCTCCTGCTTTAGTTTCTAAGTTAATAAAATCAAAAGAAACAAAAAGAATATAAGTGAAGCATTTAAAAGAATGCATATCAAAATAGGTAAGGAACAAATTGGGCATGTTAATGGAGATACCTAGAGACACACATCTTTAATGGAGATTTGACATCTTTGAAATACACATGTCAGAACTGATGTTTTTTGAGCAATTTTTATGGATTAAGTTGGGAACTGCATTTAAATGTTAGTTAACCTCAAAAGGTAAGGAGAATTGCCCAGGAATAGGAGATACAAAGATAAGATTGCACCTGGTGCATAGTAAGAACACAAATTTAGCTACGATTTTTTATTAGTATACTAGATGGCACTGGGTAAGTGAAGTAAGTATTGTACTGTATTTCATTGAATTTAGAAGATATTATCCGTAAGTAGCACATCTTGTAATGCATGAAATATGGCACTCTATATGAACAGGCTTTTGATCAGTGATGTGTGTCAAATTGTCTCAGCATAACTGTAGCAGCTACTACTTTTTTGAGTTGTTACAATGTACCTGATAGGGTGATAAGTATGCATACCCTAAACCACTGCCGTCGAGTCGATTCCGACAAGTATGTATATTATGTTTAATTTTCTCAGCAATTTGGTAAGACATTGTCTTGTTATCTAGTGCTGCTATAACAGAAATACCCCAAGTGGATGGCTTTAACATGCGGAAGTTTTATTCTCTCACAGTTTAGGGGGCTAGAAGACCAGATTCAGAGTGCTAGCTCCAGGGAAAGGCTTTCTCTCTCTGTCAGCTCTGGGGGAAGGTCCTTGTCAATTGAATCTTCCCCTAGTCTAGGAGCTTCTCAGCAAAGGGATTCCAGTTCCAAAGGATGCACTCTGCTCCTGGCTCCTCTTTCTTGGTGGCATGAGGTCCCTCTCCTCTCTGCTGGCTTCTCTCTTCCATATTTCAAAAGAGATAGACTCAAGATACAACATAATCCTGCAAATTGAGTCCTGCCTCAATAACGTAACTTCCTCTAATTCTGCTTCATTAACATCATAGAGGTTAGGATTTACAACTCATAGGATAATTACATCGAATCACAAAATGGTGGACAATAACACAATATTGGTAATCGTGGCCTAGCCAAATTGATACACAGTTTTGGCAGATGCAATTCAGTCTGTAACAGATATTATCATTATTATTCTTTCATTACACAGATAACACAACTTCAGCTTAGAGAAATTAAGCAACTCGCTCAAAATCAAGCCACTATTAAGTGGTAGGAAACCCTGTGGCATAGTGGTTAAGAGCCACAGCTGCCAACCAAAAGGTCAGCAGTTCAAATCCACCAGGCACTCCTTAGAAGCACTATGGGGCAGTTCTTCTCTGTCCTGTAGGGTCGCTATGAGTCAGAACCAACTTGATGGCTCGACGGCAATGGGCGGGCCTTAAGTGGTAGAGTCAGAAGTGATATTGGAATCCTCTGATTCCATTCTTAGGCCCTGTCACACTCTGATGTGTCCACAGTCTCTAGTCACCAGATACCTTTCTTAACTGTTGTCTGTGCAAGTCGCTTGGCCCTCAGATCTTGAATTTTCACCTAGAAAACAGAAATGATAATACCTTCCCAATGACCAGGATCAAATGAGAGAAAGGACATGAATACCGAGGGGTGAAGTATCAGGCGAGATGCAAAGGAAAAGTATCACTCTTTTTCTATCTATTAGCATTAGTTGTACTCAGGAAATACATTACACATCAACCAACTTCGACAACAAGTGAGGAGTCATGAAATACATAACTCCTTCAAAGGCTGAAAAAGTATTTTAAAAATTAAAAAGAGATGGTTACATTTGGAAGAAATACAGATACAGTGCTGGGTTTCAGTCTTCAAATATTTTACTCTCTAAGTTTTTCTCTGCTACAAAGTAATCTATTATTAAATTTAAAGAAAAAAAAAAAACAAAAACATTGCTGTCAAGTTGATTCCGATCCATAGTGACCCCTGTAGGACAGAGTAGACTGCCCCATAGGGTTTCCAAGGAGCGGCTGGTGGATTCAAACTGCCAGTCTTTTGGTTAGCAGCTGAGCTCTTAACCAGTGCACCACTGGGGCACCAAAGAAATAATAGAATTATTTATTTACATATTGCACGGAAGTCCAAGTTCTGGGACATGGGTACCTGGCATTTAAAGTGACCAGTCCTAGGCTTTCTGATCTAGAACAAATGTCTGACCATCCACGGCCTTCCATTATTCAAGGTGTAGATCAAACCATGATAGGTGTCAGGCCCAGAAAAGTCTCTTCTAATGTGTTTCTTGGTCAATGAAAGGAAATATTTTATTTTCAGGAAGACCTGAGTATTTGAGATCAAACAAGAACAACACCAGGTTTTTAATGGCGAATTCTGTCTCATTTTATTTGGGAACTCTATTTCCTTTAGTTGATCTTTATTCATGAATGGATTAATACTGATTGCCACTCCAGAAGATAGTCTTAATTTTTTATCCTGATCCTATCGTGTCTGTAAAATAGAGTATGAGGGAACTAGATGACTTGGAGACACTTCAGATCAAGCTCAATTATAAACCTAAATTTAATTTTTCATTCAGTTGAGTCTTGTTTGAATTAGACTATTGGAAGAAAATAATAAACCTGTTCAAAAGTGGATTATCTTCAGGGTGATATAAAAAGGAGGGAAAAAAAATACTGTTACTAATAATGGGCTTTACTCATGGTTTTGAGCAACATGCCATTTATGTTCTAGTGCCGTTAATACGGAAGAGGAAAGTGATGACTGGAAGGTGGTTAGTGTGTTAGTTCTCCCAACTTGTGCGCTTGACAGTAAGTGAGGACACAAAGCTGTCCCCTCTAAGACCAAAAGCTTCAGTGGTAGTTGTACTAAGAGCAACCAACACATTAAATATATATAAGAATTCTGTATGCATCGCAGTATATACGCATTCCAATTATTACATATTTTATGTAAGTTCTGGGCCATCTTATATTTCTGTATTTGATGATACAGAATATATTCATCAACTAAAATATTCACTGTCACTGTATAAATAGAAAAAGTGTAACCAAACCCAAACTCACTGCCGTCAACTCCTAACAACCCCACAGGGCAGAGTAGAATTGCCTCATAAAGTTTCCAAGGAGTAGCTGGTGGATTTGAACTGCCAGCCTTTTGGTTAGCAGCCAAACGCTTAACCACTGTGCCACGAGGGCTCCCAGAAAAAGTATAGATGGGTATATAATTAGAAAAAGGATATGGTAAAAAGGGATGAAATGATAGAAATATTTTTGATATTTGAAAGAAATTTATTAGCGTAAATTTTCATTTTTACTCCTGTTTAGAGCATTCTGTGATGTTCTCATGGTAGAGTTTGAATTTATACTGACCACATTGGAGATTGAAAGATGCAGTTCAGCTATTTGTACAATTATTTTTGGAACCACATTTATTCCAGTATTTAAAGTACACATGAAAACCAAAACCATACTTGTTGCTGTCGATTCCAACTTATAGCGACCCTATGGAACAGAGTAGAACTACCCCATAGGGTTTCCAAGGAATGGCTAGTAAATTCAAACTGCCAGCCTTTTGGTCAGAACCTCTAGCTCTCAACCACTATGCCACCAGGCTTTCCACATACATGTATACAATACATATACGTATGTATGTATTCAACTATTTTAAAGAATGCACTGTGAAACTTCTGGAATACACTTTCCCACTCACAAAGTTATTATTAGATTTTAAGTAATAAGATACTAATTCTGCAAGACGAAGGCTAAAAGAAATTTATCACCTGCTGCCCAACCTTCCTGTCACCACCCCCACTTCCCTGCTCCACCAGCTTACTGGCTTGATTAAAAGATTGATTTCATACGCTGAAAAAAATGAACTGATTAAAATTTGGAAGATCACATTTACTAGTACCAAAAAAAAATTAAAATCTGGAAGTTATATCTCTGTTAATGAAGTAAATGCAGTCCAGTATCTCACTTGGGGCCCAGCATGGCCAGAAATCTAATTTGGGCATAGGATAGGGTGGAAAATCAGGTACAGAGAATTTGAAGCAAATTTCATCCACCTTCTATGTTTTTTATTTTCTATGTTGCCAGCTGCCTGTCCTGATTGGTACTCACTTGTACCCCAAAGAAGTGTATTATGGTTGGTCTAGAGTATATTAAAAAAACAAAAAAAGTAAGTGTATTTTGCTTGAGGTTAAAAGAAATGAAATCAATTCTATTTCTAAATGACTATAGATTTTTATATAGTCATGCAGAAGTCACAAAAACAAGCCTCCCCATAAGTGGAGTTTTGACATCACTTTAAAAGTGGTGGAAAATTAAAAGGAGATATTTCACTTCTGATGAAAGAAGCTCATTACCCTGAGATTCAGCCTGAGAACTTGGATGTGCCTCCTCCAGCCCTCTCTGAAGACAGCTGAGGAGCAGTTAAAGCGTGAGAACACCCCATCAGCCTTATTGGTAGCACCTATTATTCGGAAGATTCAGGAACTGCTATTTTTGTTACACTGCCCAATAGCAGCTGCCAGTTGTCCCTTAAACCAAAGTCCTGAGAAATTAGATGTTCTTATATAGCTGATACCATTACTTTTCACTTCCAAGAGATTCAAGACGAGATCATGGAAATTACTGTCCGGTCTCATTCCAGTTGCTCTCTCTCTCTCTCCCCCAACAGAGGATTTAGGCTCTGCAGCAATTTTTTCTTTTTTTCTTTTTTTACAGCGTTGATGCTGTATTAGGCATAAATGTAGTAGGTAGAGTAGAATTCTCTCCAGACCCTTCCCTCTCGGCCTCACCCTCACTCCAGCTCTGAACAGATAGATACAGAGTCTCTCAGGAAAGCAGGCCCTTTGGTTTTCCCTATTCTTTCTTTACCTTTGACAAGCTACTTTCAAAATCTCTAAGCCAAAACTACAAAAACAGCACCACCAATAACAAGTCATGACATAAGCCTTTGTTACAAATTCCACCTAAGCCTAGGAACATTGCTTTTTCATTTCACCTGCCAAAACAAAACACCGTAACACTGACAGAATCAATAACAATTTATATAGCAAACCTAGCAATTTGATCCTCAGTCAAGTGTTTGGGTAGCTTCGTATTTCCCCACCCCCACATACCCCCCTCCCCCCCAAGGAATAGACCCATTGCTGTCGAGTCGATTCTGACTCATAGTGACCCCATAGGACAGAGTAGAACTGCCTCATAGAGTTTTCAAGGAGCGCCTGGTGGGTTTGAACTGCGGACATTTTGGTTAGCAGCTGTATCTCTTAAGCACTACCCCACCAGGGCTTCCCCCCAAGGAATAGATGGAGAGTAATTGCTTTGCATTTGTGTGCTTTCCATTTACATTCCAAAGTTAAAAAAAAAAAAAAAAGTCATACATCCACAAATGTAAACCAAAGCCCAATTTCTAGTAAAAGAAACTTATTTGTAAATTTGAAATACAAATTTTTCAGAGCTTTCACCCTTTGAGGTTAAAAAATAATCTTACTGGAGTTGAACTCCTGAAGGCTTTTACAAAGGGGGTGACAGAGCCTTCTGGATGAATGTGTGAAGGAAGGGAGAAGTGAAGGACCATTGTAGAGAGCCAGAGCGGGTCTGGCTGAGGGCTTATGAAGGGGGTGCTGGGAAAGCTGAGAGCAGGTGTGGGAAGGTCTACCGGAGGTGCTGGGCCTTGGTCCTATGGGACAAATGTTCCCAACTAAAAGCTCAAATTGGATTCACCAATGGAGCTTTTTTCAAAATACATACATTTTGGGATGTCTAGTTTGGGAAGATATCCCAGGTAATAATGATACCTCCATAGTCAAATCTTAGAATATGACTGCTGTATTCAATGAATTTTCACTGAGTATGCCTGATTTCCTTGGATTTGATCCGCCACCACGTTATTTATGATATAAAACAAGAGCATTTCATTTATGTTTAGTTTGTCTTAAAAATGTGGCTTTCTAAATTTGCTGAGGTATTTCTTAGCTTCTAAAGATAACTTCATGAATGAAACAGTGACATGAATGAACATAATGCATTCCCTTTATTTAAGGGAAACTCGAAAGAAGTTTCAAAAATAAAGACCCAGCCTCTTCTCTGAATTATTCAATCTATGAGGAGTTCTGATATTTGCGAATCACGGTACATCCTTGAACAGCGAGGCAAACACAAGCCATTATCAACAGACGCCTTCCCCTGTACAAATTGGAGGAGTCTGCTCTGTCCCTTCTGTCAAAGGAGAGAGGAACAGCCAGTCACTTGTGTTTTGACTTTCCCTTGCTCTCTCTACATTTGAGCACAGTGTACTTTGGGAAGGAGCCCTGGTCACGCAGTGGCTTAAGCATTAGGCTGCTTTCCAAAAGCTTGGTGGTTCAAACTCACCAAGGGCTCTGAGGCAGAAAGATGTAGCAGTTGGCTTCTGTTGAAGATTACAGCCTTGGAAACCCTGTGGGGGCAGTTCTACCCTGTCCTATAGGATCATCATGAGTCAGAAGCGACTTGGTGGCTGTGAGTTTGGTTTTGGTTTGGCACACTGGGAAACATTTTTCTGTGCAATCCTTTTAGAGCATCCCACGTTTCTGAATATATTTCATGTACTTTTTCCAGGTAATTTATTTTTCACCTTTTATTTGAAAAATCTTATCAGAAATAAAATCACGTGAAACTTTGTTTTAATTTTTTTGTCTGTTTGTTTTTGTTTATGACAGGAATTCATGTTAACAGGTTTTTGTTAAATATACTCCTCCAGTGTGACCATGAGTGGCAGATTTAGGGACGGATTACCCCATCAGCGAGGTACACACAGGCTTACTTGCGCTTACTTACTAATCTGTAGTACACAATTTCACCTGTTTTTCATATCAGAGACGTGTTGAAACCCATATGAAATTGTGCACAAACACAAGTGAGTCCCTGCATACCTTGTTTACTGGATAATCCACCCCCGACCAACTCACTATTTGTATTCTGGTACTTCAGTGCCAGGCCTCTAGCTAGGCGAGCGGCTTTTCTCCTCAGTAGGCCGCTCTGGGGAAGGCCTGCCGCTGTGGGCGAAAACTATGCCCTCTGGACATGTTTCCTACTCCTGCGGCGCCTCTGCAGAATTCTTTTTTTTTCTCAGTTTAAACAATTTTGATTTAATTCCCTTCCGGGCTTAAATTCTCTATTTGTATGCCAGGTGGCACTGTGGTTAAATGTAACTATTTCTGTCCTTTCTGCAAACGTTTGGTCTGGGTGATTTGCAGGGCCAGGGAGGGGGTCATTCCAGAGTTGTGATAGAAGCCACAAATGAACGCGTTTGAAAGCTGGCTGTTTGCAGCTACTTTCACAACATCTATTTATTCAGACACTGATTGGTTTTCATACAGCACGCAATGACATACAAAGGTCCAATTCCAGGAACTAGGCATTGCTATCCACATCTAGGACTTGCTCTTTTATTGGAATTTAATTTAAATTTACTGACGGTTTTCATGTGAAAGGGATTACTTTACAATTATTTCTCTTAAAAAAAAAAAATAGACACTAGACATGGGATATGTAGTGGGCTTTGCCCTTGTATTTTCACTGACTGTTTTGAAGTCCTCTGAAACCTGTGCCCTTTAGAACCTGAGCTTTGATATTCCAGGGTATAAGAAATTGAAATGTCTCGTGAAAACATTTCTAAGCATTTTGATTTTCTTGCTTAAATGTCCGATCCCTTCTGTATAACTAAAAATATGCATAATAATTTCCTCTCATTACTACTTGAAAGAAAATTATATTTCTAGGGATAAAAATTGCTACATATTCTAATGAATAATTATCTAAGAGTTACTATTGTATTATGATGACTTGGAGAGGAAAGATTCATTCCTCTTTATCAGAATGCAATAGCTGTCAAGAGACCAAGATTTTCGTACTGACTCTGCTGCTTGTTACTCATGTGAAATCCTACCCATTACTTGATTTTTGGATGCCTCAGTTTCCTCAGTTGTGAAATGAGGTGGTGAGATTGGATTCCATTTATGGTTTCTGCCATCTGGGAAAAAATATGATCCTATGAATATAGTAAAAACTAATCATGTCAGAGAACTAGCCTTTATATCTTAAATTGTTTCTATTATTTATGAACAAATTGTTCCTGAGTCTTCACAAACGACTGAAAAACTGGTCTACAGCCTTCTGAAATATTATATAACAGTAATATACTACGAAAAAAGATTAGGTTTGAATTCCTCTGAAGGCCAACAAATGTGAAATCAATAAAAAGTCCTTTTTTATTCAAAGTTTTCAGATTAGCATTAATTAGTGGTCTTTAAATTTGATTTGAAACATTTTAGAGGAAAGAAAGCATACTTCTAAAATAGTTTCTTCTTTTCTTCTGTATGTCTTTTATCATTCTCATCTATATGCCTTGTAATTATTGCATGGGCTAGGGAAATTCTTGGTCACTTTATATTTCTGGATTTTATGATGCAGGCTGTATTTGGTCATTAAAAATACTCACTGTGTAATTAAAGAAAGGATAGATATGCAAGTAGAACAATGGCAAAAAGGGTTAAAGTGATAGAAATGTTTTCGTGCATTTGACAGAAATTCACAAGCATAAATCATCCTTTTTACCCGTTTAGAGCATTCTAGGATGTTCTTCATGACAGCCTTTGAATTTATACTGATGGCGTTTGAAATTGGAAGATGCGGTTCAGCTGTTTGTGCACAAATATGAAACAATTATTGCTGGAACCACATTTATTCCAGTGTTCCCCTGTAACTATGGTGACAGAAGCCCAGTGCTTCAAAAAAATGCACAGAACCAGCATCTAAGAAAAAGCCAACCTCTGCAATTGTGGATTTCTGAGATTGGTTTAGAGAAGAGGGAAAAAGACAAAATGTACTTAAACCCCGGTATACAGTGCCTTTTATTTTCTGCTTTCTAACCTTGGATTATAATTATAAACTACTCTCATAGTTACTTTGACATATTTTT